>NC_085117.1:3295000-4502500 GCF_030269925.1 Bombyx mori | reverse complement strand
TTTCTTTCGATCACCGCGTTCTCGCTCTCGAGCGCACTAGTGTCACGACGGCAATCGAATCGACACGACGACACACACACACACAACTACTGCATCACACACACACACACACACACCACAAACACAGAACAACACTGTAATTTCGGTGTCAGTAATGGTATTTTGTAGTGCGCGTATAGTTTTATGCGTGTGCTGCCGTGCGCGTGCAGTACGCAGCAGTATTAGATATATAATGTCAGCAGTCAGATTCAATATCGTCGCGACAAACGCGCGCGAGAGCGTGAGAAATCGGATAAACGATAAAAATTAAGAACGATCGAATGTATGCATGCGTATATATATATAAATAAATAAATAAAATATTTACATATCACACACAATACAACACACGTTAATGATCCTTCCGCAGGTTCCCCTACGGAAACCTTGTTACGACTTTTACTTCCTCTAAATGATCAAGTTTGGTCAACTTCCCAACAACGCCGACGGCCGTGAAGCCACCGCGTGTCGGTCCGAAGACCTCACTAAATCATTCAATCGGTAGTAGCGACGGGCGGTGTGTACAAAGGGCAGGGACGTAATCAACGCGAGCTTATGACTCGCGCTTACTAGGAATTCCTCGTTTATGGGGGATAATTGCAAACCCCAATCCCCAGCACGAAGGAGTTTCAGCGGGTTGCCCGGGCCTCTAGGCCAGGGAGAACATGCTGATTCCTTCAGTGTAGCGCGCGTGCGGCCCAGGACATCTAAGGGCATCACAGACCTGTTATTGCTCAATCTCGTGCGGCTCGAAGACGCCGGTCCCTCTAAGAAGAATTTTAATACGTCGTCAGTGAGTTGCGCGACACGAGGCCGCGCACACCTAAATAACGACGCCTATTTAGCAGGCTAGAGTCTCGTTCGTTACCGGAATTAACCAGACAAATCGCTCCACCAACTAAGAACGGCCATGCACCACCACCCACCGAATCAAGAAAGAGCTGTTAATCTGTCAATCCTTCCGGTGTCCGGGCCTGGTGAGATTTCCCGTGTTGAGTCAAATTAAGCCGCAGGCTCCACTCCTGGTGGTGCCCTTCCGTCAATTCCTTTAAGTTTCAGCTTTGCAACCATACTCCCCCCGGAGTCCAAAATCTTTGGTTTCCCGGAAGCTGCCCGCCGAGCCATTGTAGTAACGTCGGCGGATCGCTAGATGACATATTTACGGTTAGAACTAGGGCGGTATCTAATCGCCTTCGAACCTCTAACTTTCGTTCTTGATTGATGAAAACACCTTTGGCAAATGCTTTCGCTGATGTTCGTCTTGCGACGATCCAAGAATTTCACCTCTAACGTCGCAATACGAATGCCCCCAGTTATCCCTATTAATCATTACCTCGGAGTTCTGAAAACCAACAAAATAGAACCGAGATCATATTCTATTATTCCATGCACGAAATATTCAAGCAGCATTTTTAGCCCGCTTTGAGCACTCTAATTTGTTCAAAGTAAAATTGTCGGCCCACCTCGACACTCACCGAAGAGCACCGCGATAGGATTTTGATATTGAACCGGCGTTTTTTAGAACGCCGGCTCACCGACGATATGCTCCGCAAACGTGTCAGTATCACCGCGGATGCGGTGCACCGACAGCGCGGCGCACAAATGCAACTACGAGCTTTTTAACCGCAACAATTTTAGTATACGCTATTGGAGCTGGAATTACCGCGGCTGCTGGCACCAGACTTGCCCTCCAATTGTTCCTCGTTAAAATATTTAAAGTGTACTCATTCCGATTACGAGGCCTCGTAAGAGTCCCGTATCGTTATTTTTCGTCACTACCTCCCCGTGCCGGGAGTGGGTAATTTGCGCGCCTGCTGCCTTCCTTGGATGTGGTAGCCGTTTCTCAGGCTCCCTCTCCGGAATCGAACCCTGATTCCCCGTTACCCGTGACAACCATGGTAGTCGCAGAAACTACCATCGAAAGTTGATAAGGCAGACATTTGAAAGATGCGTCGCCGGTACTTGACCATGCGATCTGCAAAAGTTATCCAGATTCATCAAAATTAACGACTTCGGACGCGAGGCCCTCCGTCGATTGGTTTTGATCTAATAAAAGCACTCATCCCATCACTGGTCAGAGTTCTGATTGCATGTATTAGCTCTAGAATTACCACAGTTATCCAAGTAACTGAGTAAGATCTAAGGAACCAAAACTGATATATTGAGCCATTCGCGGTATCGCCTTAATACGGCTTGCACTGAGACATGCATGGCTTAATCTTTGAGACAAGCATATAACTACTGGCAGGATCAACCAGGGAGCTCTCTTTTTCGTTAGCTCGAAAACTAAAACGTCGCACCGCATCGGGCGTAAAAACGCTCGTACGGCGTGATCGTGTTTAGGTATTATAATAGTATTTATATAATAAACAACTCTCGTTGTTTACTAATAAATAATATCATTAAATATATAAAAATCCATATCCTAGAAAATTTAATTTTTAAGGAAAAGGATAATTATACAAAATCGGTCCACCGAGATTTCGCATAAACCGTTCACGTTAAAACATATAATGTTTAAATAAAAACACCATATGAAATATTATAATTCGTTTTAACGAATAAAATTTCAAAATCGCGCACGGAACGTACAGAATGACGTAAACGACTGAACGAACAGGTGCATTCGTCCGTTTGATTGTTTCATTCTGAAATTAGAAATGAACTAACCGAACGAACATGCCGTCGCATGAGTTACGCATATGTCTCACACGGTGTTACGGCGACCGCAGCGTTTCGGTTAATCTATAATAAATATATTATATTATTATTATTATTAAACACGAAACACACGCAACGCGCAAAACCAATGAACATATGAAAAATTTTAAAATTTCCAGGACCAAAAAATTTATGCGTCCAATCACAAAAGTCTCCTCCTCTCCTCAATGTATATATGTCAAGCTTCTGACCGGACAAGATATATATGAGAGATGGATAGATACTTCAGATCGCATGACGCAGGTCCGACGCTGATCAAATATATAATATATAACTTTATAATGTGTTCGTTTAAAAACGAGAGAGAAAAACTGAAAATGTAATCCAAAAAACAACAAACATCAATCAAATCTTCCTCTCTCGCCTCGCGCACCAACTAAGGCACGCCCGAACATCAAACGCGACACGCGCTCAAACCACACATGTGATGCGGGCCGTGCGCGTTCGCATGCATACATACGTAGGATCGTCGTCCGCGGTGAAGTCTGTTGAGCCGTGGATTTTAAATTTTAATTTAGACAGAATATAGTTTATTATTATTATTATTATTATTATTATTAGTATTAGTATTATTATTAATTATGTATATTTATTTTAAATGTTATTAATTAAAATATAATTTTTTTTAAAAGATTTTTATTACGACTAAGTCTCGTCGGCCAGGTCTAAATATTTTATTAATTTGTCCTTTTCTGCCTTCACGAGGTGAAGGTACATCACGCCTTGATGATGATGATGATGATGATGATGATGATGATGATATTGATAAATTTTCATATCCACCACGTAGAAGGTTATCATTATGACATCTTATTATGTACGTAGGTACATTAACATTAATAACTCCTCCTGAACTGAGAACTGACTCCAGAGCGAGAAGAAGAAACCTCCTCACGTAGCGCGCAGTACCTATCGTGGATAATAATAACTACTACATAACTAACTGCCTTCTGTATCAGGACCCCTAACCCAGTTAGCTAGCTAGCTGGCTGGCTGGCTGGCTGGCTGGCTGGCTGGCTGGCTGGCTGGCTGGCTGGCTGGCTGGCTGGTACCTACTACCGACACAACTATTGGAATAATTATTTTTAAATCAATCAATCAATCGATAAAAATCAATAATGGCGGTAGTCTAGTGGGCCAGGTCTAAATATTATATTAAATTGTCCTTTTCTGCCTTCACGAGGTTCTTTCTTTCTTTCTTTGTTTCTTTCTCGTCATGAAGAATGGTGATATCAACCAACACTGCGCGACGCGCAGACCGATCTATCATCAAAATATCAGGCTCATTGGCAACAAAATACTTAAATAACAATAACAATAACAATAACAATAACAATAATATAAATTATTATAAACTTAGTAAATATCAAATATCACCCCTTAAAAGTAGAACTAACACGACTCTGGAATACACACAAAGAAACTTATTCCCAATAGTAACAGGCGTAGTAGCAAAAAGTATACATAGATACATTAACAAATCGGAAGCAAACATAAACATAGGCACACATAATACAAAAACAAGCACCCATATACACACATGCACAATAATAAGTATAGTTTTGGGTAATACAGTCTTCATAAATTCTGGTTGATATTGGTATCGGTATTGGTATTGGTATTGGTATTGGTATTGGTATTGGTATTGGTATTGGTATTGGTAAGGTAACTTAAGGTAAGGTAAGGTAAGGTAAGGTAAGGTAAGGTAAGGTAAGGTAAGGTAAGGTAAGGTAAGGTAAGGTAAGGTAAGGTAAGGTAAGGTAAGGTAAGGTAAGGTAAGGTAAGGTAAGGTAAGGTAAGGTAAGGTAAGGAAAAGGTAAGGAAAAGGTAAGGAAAAGGTAAGGAAAAGGTAAGGAAAAGGTAAGGAAAAGGTAAGGAAAAGGTAAGGAAAAGGTACAAGAAAACCGTATCATATGAGAGCAAGATGAGTTGATGTGTAATCCTAGCGACTTGGTTATGTCCTGTCCATGCAAGTAATCGCCTGCATTAGCAAAACGAGAACAGCCAGAAAGAAACAATAATAATTTATGTCTAATAGACTAACCTCGACGGTGGCATGCCCGACAAATGTTCGGTCCGAGTCCCGTCCTATTCATTCATTCATTCATTCATTCATTCATTCAGATATATTGATTAATTTTCATATACACCTTATGTTAAGTTTCTGTATCGTAGTTCGCGTATTAAAAACAACGACGTGCAAAAGTTCTAGAAGTGGCGAGGTGGTAGTTCGCGTATTAAAATTCAACAAACCTTTGGATCTCTCGAATAATATTTATTATGTGTGTGTATTTTTTTTTTTTTTTTATTAATTTTAATCTCTAATACGAACATCATTCATTCGAGGTGAAGGTACATCACGCCTTGATGATGATGATGATGATGATGATGATGATGATGATATTGATAAATTTTCATATCCACCACGTAGAAGGTTATCATTATGACATCTTATTATGTACGTAGGTACATTAACATTAATAACTCCTCCTGAACTGAGAACTGACTCCAGAGCGAGAAGAAGAAACCTCCTCACGTAGCGCGCAGTACCTATCGTGGATAATAATAACTACTACATAACTAACTGCCTTCTGTATCAGGACCCCTAACCCAGTTAGCTAGCTAGCTGGCTGGCTGGCTGGCTGGCTGGCTGGCTGGCTGGCTGGCTGGCTGGCTGGCTGGCTGGCTGGCTGGCTGGCTGGTACCTACTACCGACACAACTATTGGAATAATTATTTTTAAATCAATCAATCAATCGATAAAAATCAATAATGGCGGTAGTCTAGTGGGCCAGGTCTAAATATTATATTAAATTGTCCTTTTCTGCCTTCACGAGGTTCTTTCTTTCTTTCTTTGTTTCTTTCTCGTCATGAAGAATGGTGATATCAACCAACACTGCGCGACGCGCAGACCGATCTATCATCAAAATATCAGGCTCATTGGCAACAAAATACTTAAATAACAATAACAATAACAATAACAATAACAATAATATAAATTATTATAAACTTAGTAAATATCAAATATCACCCCTTAAAAGTAGAACTAACACGACTCTGGAATACACACAAAGAAACTTATTCCCAATAGTAACAGGCGTAGTAGCAAAAAGTATACATAGATACATTAACAAATCGGAAGCAAACATAAACATAGGCACACATAATACAAAAACAAGCACCCATATACACACATGCACAATAATAAGTATAGTTTTGGGTAATACAGTCTTCATAAATTCTGGTTGATATTGGTATCGGTATTGGTATTGGTATTGGTATTGGTATTGGTATTGGTATTGGTATTGGTAAGGTAACTTAAGGTAAGGTAAGGTAAGGTAAGGTAAGGTAAGGTAAGGTAAGGTAAGGTAAGGTAAGGTAAGGTAAGGTAAGGTAAGGTAAGGTAAGGTAAGGTAAGGTAAGGTAAGGTAAGGTAAGGTAAGGTAAGGTAAGGAAAAGGTAAGGAAAAGGTAAGGAAAAGGTAAGGAAAAGGTAAGGAAAAGGTAAGGAAAAGGTAAGGAAAAGGTAAGGAAAAGGTAAGGAAAAGGTACAAGAAAACCGTATCATATGAGAGCAAGACGAGTTGATGTGTAATCCTAGCGACTTGGTTATGTCCTGTCCATGCAAGTAATCGCCTGCATTAGCAAAACGAGAACAGCCAGAAAGAAACAATAATAATTTATGTCTAATAGACTAACCTCGACGGTGGCATGCCCGACAAATGTTCGGTCCGAGTCCCGTCCTATTCATTCATTCATTCATTCATTCATTCATTCAGATATATTGATTAATTTTCATATACACCTTATGTTAAGTTTCTGTATCGTAGTTCGCGTATTAAAAACAACGACGTGCAAAAGTTCTAGAAGTGGCGAGGTGGTAGTTCGCGTATTAAAATTCAACAAACCTTTGGATCTCTCGAATAATATTTATTATGTGTGTGTATTTTTTTTTTTTTTTTATTAATTTTAATCTCTAATACGAACATCATTCATTAGTTCGGAAATTGAATTAATTTATTAAGTAAATGTGGTCGCATGTCAAGAACATAAGAGACAACCAACAACAACAACACACAGATACACACATACAACAGACGGACGGACGCTAACTGAATACCTAACCAACTCTGGCAAGTCGTTTCGGTAAGTCAGTCAGTCAGTCAGTCAGACTGAAGCAGTGTAAAGTTCATCGTCCTCGGACGAATCACCTGGCGCAGGGCTGAGTCTCAACAGATCGCAGCACGACGCTGCTCTACCGAGCACAACACCCCGCCAGGAACGGAAGTCGTCTACAGACTATTCCGAGCCCCGACATCGAACTGAGTTATATCCGGACCTTCGGAGCCGTGATGCACGTGTTAAGAAAAAAACCGATAGCATCGATCTCCGCGATCCAAATGGGCTTCGACGTCGCGTCTCGCGTTTTGAATGCGAAACGCGACTAGTAAAGTCTCATTGTTTAGAGCCTCCCGACTCTCGGGGCTCCACAGTGAGCATATCCTTGCCGGATTCGGCTAGGCTGGCTTCGGCCTTAGAGGCGTTCAGGCATAATCCCGCGGATGGTAGCTTCGCACCACCGGCCGCTCGGCCGAGTGCATGAACCAAATGTCCGAAACTGCGGTTCCTCTCGTACTGAGCAGTATTACTATCGCAACGACAAGCCATCAGTAGGGTAAAACTAACCTGTCTCACGACGGTCTAAACCCAGCTCACGTTCCCTTTTGATGGGTGAATTTTGGATCACTACTGTAGATGTTGTTACCAATTGTGACTTCAGTAATAAAGAACTAATGCACAGTAATGAAAACACCGTTTATTCCGTAAGATGGTACATGTGTTTACATAAAGACCGGCGCCGGGCAACTAGTGCAGTGTAATGCAATAACTGCATGCGCAAGCGCTTACGTGTCCCAACAATATTCCTCCCCTTAAAAAAATTTTTGTTACAATAAAAATTTTAAGTTTAAAATTATACAATATATCTATATAATATATAATCCTAGTAGTTAGCAACGCACTGTGTCACAGCAGCGGGTGCCGAGTCATCGGTAATGTAATGCGACGAGTTGCACGAATCGCAAGTACAAACTACGTTCACAAGAATTATTACGTAAACAAAACATAGTTAACAATAACATACTTCGTACAGTTGCCTCTCTTTTGGGGCATTAGGTATATAAATGCTTAATAAATAAAATAGAGTTAGTAATAAACACTTCAAATATAATCACATATAATCACACTTTAAATATAACCAGCCGTATCAGTTGCGTTGGTGGCGGGCTGCTGTTGCACAGTTTGTATCCTGACTACAGGTGGATTGACGTGCCCCACCGTCATTTCCTTTTTTAGCCAGTTTCTGATTTTCTGATGGCAGTGAATCCGCATTCCGTAGCACAGAATTACTGATAATAGTACCGCAATAACTATAAGCACTATACCAAAATTATTGATCTTATTATCGAGATGTCCGGGGACAACTTGCGCTTGGGCAATAGCAGTATTATCTTTGCTCTCGTTGATACCCATAGTGACTAATAGACTGGTTCACAAAACTAATAAACAATTACTGTATAAATTCCAAATGTGATCTGCTATTAACAACTAAAATGCTAAGTCAGAATTTGACCTACATACTCGTAATAGGTACACGTATGACGTGCGATGCGATTCAGGTTGAAATTGTACACGTGAATTTCAACATAATTGAATGCAACTTTATAAAACAACGCTTGGTGCAAGTACATACTCAACAATATATTTAGGTATCTAATAAATACTACACATAACATAACTACATAGTTAACATTATGAAACTGTAAAATATTATTGCTATTATAAAATTACTTAATATATTAAAATTACTTAATATATAATATAACTTAATAAAACAACATTACATTTAATACTAGTCTAAAAATCTTAAAGGCTGTTTAATTACGCGTCCACTTCTAGTCACAAAGTGTTTAGGTGGTAAAATGTTGGGCCTCGGAACACGCGTTACATCATTATCTAATATAATCGTATTATCATTATTATTTTCTTTGAGGACGTAAGCAGGTTTTAACCTATCAACCGATATACGAGCTTGACGGCCAAATAATTGCACTAAGAAAACTTTCGGTCCTCTTTCAATAACTCTAAAAGGGCCATCGTAAGGCGGTTTAAGCGACTTATGAACTGCATCGTCTCGAACGAAAACAAAACTACATTTATGTAGGTCTGGATGTACAAAAATTGATCGCGAGGTTTGGTTTTCTCTTACTGGACGAAAACTTTTAATAATTTTTTGTATTTTGTTTACTAAGCTAAGTGGCTCGCATAAATTTTCCTCCTTACTGACATCGTAAAAATCTCCAGGTAAACGTATATTTTTACCGTAGGTTAACTGTGCTGCACTGACTCCGCTATCAGTGCGCACGGACGCGCGTAAACCAAACATTGCCGTAGATAATTCGTGTGGTGCGAATTTTGTTGATCCCTAATAACTTAGTCAAGTTTAAAAATAAATTTGATTCGAATTGACGTCCTTGGTCACTAGTGATCCTGACTGGACATCCGAAACGTGTGATCCAACCATCATATATTGTCTTTGCAACTTTATCGGCTGTAATGTCATGTACGGGGAATGCTTCCGGCCATCGCGTACACCTATCGATGATAGTAATGCAATACCTGAATCCCTGTGGAGATGTCGGCAGAGGTCCGACTATGTCCACATGAATATGCTCGAAACGACCGGCGTCAACAAAATTACCTAAGTCTGAGATAGTATGTCTGTATATTTTAGATTTTTGACACCGTATGCATGTTTTTGCCCACAAACCGATATCTTTATTCATATTGGGCCAAAAGAAAGAGTAAGGGCGGATTCGACCAAACTTAAATTTGAACTCGAGTAACTATACGAGGAATAACCTATTCCATGATTTTAATCTCGAGTAAATTCATAGTCGTTTTTCCACGTATACTTGCCCTAGGAATAACAATACGCGAATAGCAGAGTGAATGGTGAACAAAAATAAAATCCGGCAAATAAATGTTGTTGTTCAACGGCATAGTGTAAGAGCATACAAATCGTCAACTCGATTTTGCCGTATTTTAGTGTGAAAAAGTAGCTGTTGTGTAAGATATCCAGCTGTCAAACGTATTATTTTTATTTCTTGTTTGTTTGAGGGAATTGTCAAGTTTTGTCGTGTGGTTTTATCTTTTTTCGTTTAAACGTTGCATTCAGACTATTAATAATCATTTAGTGCATTGCGTTGACTTGAAATTAAAACAGAATAAATATTTATGAAATGACAGAAATCAGATGTTGGACTGACAGACGCCATTACTTTATTCTAGGAATAGCTCCGTTATTCCGTGCGAAACGGCGGTATAGTAACAATTCCCGAATAGGCCCACTATTCTTAGAATTGTAGTTGGTAAAACGTAAAATTGATTTACTCTCGATTAACTGACGAGTTATTCTAAGAATAAGATTTACTCTTGTTTGGTCGAATCGACCCTTAGTGATCATTTTACGGGTTGTACGTATACCTGGGTGGCTTAAATTATGTAGGCTATCAAATGCAATACGTTTAAAGTCATCGGTTAAATACTTACGGCCTAATTTTATTCCCAGATACTTCGCAAAAAATTTCTTTGTCGCACGTAGGTATTGAGAGCTTTTTTAAAATAATTTTGCTATCGCTTCTAGGACATTGAGTGAGTTGTAATAACTGCTCGTCTTTCATTTGCGCGTCAGCAAGTTGTTCGTAGTCGAGTACAGTCGGGCATACAATTGTTTCTACCCGTGATAGTGCATCGGCTACAATATTGTCCTGTCCGCTAATATATTGAATATCGGTAGTAAATTCGCTAATGAAAAGCAAATGCCTCGCGCGTCTAGGCGTTTCTTTATCGTCTTTACATATTTTACTGAATGCATGACACAAGGGCTTGTGATCTGTATATACAGTTAAAGGTCGTCCCTCAAATAGTTTACGAAAATATATCATCGCTTTGTAGATTGCTAATAGTTCGCGATCGTACGTGCAATACTTTTGTTCGGCAGGCGATAATTTTCTTGAAAAATAACCTAAGGGCTGCCAAACTCCGTTTACTTTTTGTTGCAAAACTGCGCCCATACACGTATCAGAAGCATCGGTCATTAAAGCCAGTGGGGCCGTTGATGACGGATGCGCCAAGGTCAACGCCTGTTGAAGGTCAATCTTACATTTCTCAAAAGCGTTTTCCGCACTATCAGTCCACACTATCTTAGTTTGATCTTTCTTTTTAGAATTAATTAAATACTTATTAAGTTCTGCCTGATGCAAGGCTGAGTTAGGTAAATGCGGCCTATAAAAATTAACCATGCCCAAAAAACGGCGTAAATCCGATACTGTTTCCGGTTTCGGAAAATTAATTATTATAGCTTCTACTTTATTCTTAAGGGGTGTTATTCCGTTTACACTAACTTCATGCCCCAAAAATTCAACTTTAGGCTAACCGAAACAACATTTATCTAGATTGATGGTTATGCCATAAGAATTGAATCTTTCAAAAACTATTCGTAAATGCTCGTTATGCTGAGTAGGACTCTCGCTAGCAATGATGACGTCATCGAGATAACTGAATAGGAATTCAAGGCCTTGTAGGACAGTGTTATTCATAAAGCGTTGGAATGTTTGTGGCGCATTCCGCAAACCAAATGTCATTTTAGGAAATTCAAAAAGACCGAAAGGCGTTATTATGGCAGTCTTTTCAATATCTTCAGGAGCAACATCAATACAATGAAATGCTCTATTGATATCTAATTTTGAAAATATCTTTTTATCAGCCAAAATATAAGTAAAATCATGCAGTCGTGGAATAGGGTATCTGTCAGGTTTTGTAATAGCGTTCAGTTGACGATAATCACCACATGGTCTTAAGTCTCCATTTTTCTTGGGGACAATATGTAACGGGCTAGCCCAAGCACTTTTAGAAGGCCGACAAATACCCAATTCCTGCATGATCCGAAATTCCTCCTTAATTATTTTATATCTCTCAGGTGCCAGTGGTCGAGCACGAGCATGCACCGGTGGACCAGTAGTTTCAATATAATGCAAAACGTTATGAGAACTTACTTCCTTAAATGACGCTGGTTTCGTAATGTCGGGGTACAGCGCTAACAAATCACGATATGGATGACTCACATCAACAGTATGCAATGAAGGTTGATTGCTAACAACTATACAAGCTAATACATTCAGATCTGTTACCTTATCGATAAGCTTACGTTCACCCATATCAACCAAAAGATTGTTAGAAGTTAAAAAGTCCGCCCCTAATATAGCCTGTTTAACATCTGCAAGCACGAAGTTCCATCGGAAAGCGCGACGTAGCTTCAAATCTAGCACTAACGTTTTTTCACCAAATGTTGCAATTTCAGTTCCATTGGCTGCATATAACTTATAGTTAGGATTTTTGATAAATTTACTTATTTTAGGCACCGGTAAAACTGAAATATTAGCACCTGTGTCCACCAAAAAATTTAGTCCACTATTGTAGTCCATCACACACAAACGGCGGCATCCTAAAATGGTACTAGCTTCCGCCCGCGACCGTACCACGCCTAGTTTTCCGAACTTGGTTTCCATGCACATGGTTGGACGCATTTCTGAGCATTCTGACGGAACTTGTAATGGTAGTAACATAACCAGTTGGGGTTCTGTGGGGTACGGCGTCTCGATGAAGATCGTGAGCCACTTCTATCACGGTTACGATCAAAGTAGTTTTGTCTGGATCGTGACTGCTCCATGTTAGTCATTCTGACGCTTAATTTTGCTATTTCCGCTAAAATTAAAGACGTGTCGCTTGTTGATGGTCGTTCCATATTCGAGGTTTGCTGATTAACGACCTCAGAGATGTGGTTAACTCGCGTGGCCTCCGCAACATTATCCGCAATCATGGCGAGGTTGTCTAAATCTTTTGTTTCAGTGACTGTAAGGATTGCCCTCAATGTTGTAGGTAAGTGACCTTGCCATAACACTCGCAGGGTGTCGTCCGGTACTTTATCTCTGGCTAACTCTCTCATGCGGTGCAATAGCTGAGAAGGTTTTTGATCTCCTAGTTCCATCTCTCCTATGAGTCTTTCAATTTGTCGACTTTTGGACTCTTCAAATGTTGATAATAATTTCGTTTTTAGCGCCAGAAATTTTCCTGTGTCCGGTGGCTTAGCTAGAAAATCTGTTAGTTGAATAATGACTTCTTTTGGTAATTTCGATACGACAATGTCGAATTTAACTTCATCCCCAAGTTTCTGTGGGGCGAGTATAGACTCGATCCTAATGTACCATGCTCTTGGTTGCTCTGTCCAAAATTCTGGTATACGTGTCGATAGCGAGATCGCCATAATGTCCGCTGAAGTCTGCGACAATGCTAGTTGAGTTGCCGGAACTCCTGGTGTCGTCATTATTAATCACAATTTCGTTTCATATAAATCACGTCGGGGTCACCACTTTTGGATCACTACTGTAGATGTTGTTACCAATTGTGACTTCAGTAATAAAGAACTAATGCACAGTAATGAAAACACCGTTTATTCCGTAAGATGGTACATGTGTTTACATAAAGACCGGCGCCGGGCAACTAGTGCAGTGTAATGCAATAACTGCATGCGCAAGCGCTTACGTGTCCCAACAGTGAACAATCCAACGCTTGGCGAATTTTGCTTCGCAATGATAGGAAGAGCCGACATCGAAGGATCAAAAAGCAACGTCGCTATGAACGCTTGGCTGCCACAAGCCAGTTATCCCTGTGGTAACTTTTCTGGCACCTCTTGCTAAAAACTCTTTATACTAAAGGATCGATAGGCCGTGCTTTCGCAGTCCCTATGCGTACTGAACATCTGGATCAAGCCAGCTTTTGCCCTTTTGCTCCACGCGAGGTTTCTGTCCTCGCTGAGCTGGCCTTAGGACACCTGCGTTATTCTTTGACAGATGTACCGCCCCAGTCAAACTCCCCGCCTGGCAGTGTCCTCGAACCGGATCACGCGGGAGTTTTAAACGGCGACGAGCGTTTCCGCCACGTCACCACTCTGCACGCTTGGAACGAAACACCGTGCGCCCGCCGATATTATCGACCGCGCACCGCTTCCGCCCAACCGAGTAAGTAATGAAACAATGAAAGTAGTGGTTTTTCAGCGACGATCGCGCGAAACGATCTCCCACTTATGCTACACCTCTCATGTCTCCTTACAATGCCAGACTAGAGTCAAGCTCAACAGGGTCTTCTTTCCCCGCTGATTCTCCCAAGCCCGTTCCCTTGGCTGTGGTTTCGCTAGATAGTAGATAGAGACATTCCCACCACCTCCCATGGTCCCACCAACCTTGCGGTTATTAGGACCGAAGCATGAACTTCACGGCACCAAGGTACCGATCGGTTCTACAAACTAACACCGTCCCCTTCACTCCACTAGCATTCTCCCCGTTCTGGGGCTGCTAACATCACCCACATTCTTCGTCGCCAGGCAGTCCTCGTGATTCGCGCGCAGTGCGCGCCGTGTGCCATGCATGCGCGAACTCGAGCAAGAGCCGAAAGTTATGCTCGTCCCTGACCAGGTCCGCGTGGTAAACTGGGCCCACCTCAGACCGCGAGATTCCATCGAGCATCCTGCCCCGGATTTCGTCGTATAGAGGGCACTCCCACAGGACATGGTCCCTGTCCTCCTCAACCGCCCCGCAGTCGCAAGCATGCCCCTCCCTCAGTCGCATATCCGCCAACCGCTTATTGAAGATCCCGTGTCCCGTGAGGATCTGCGAGGTCTGATAATCCGGCTCTATCCACGTTGCCTTCCTCCTGCCCACAACATCGGGAAAGAACTTGAACAGTTCCCTCCCCTTACCCTCAGACACCCACCTGTCCTGCCAAATTGCCAAGGCATCACTGTCAATCCGCCGTCGTCTTTCCGCCGCCAACTCCCGCGCCAATCCTCCGCACTCCCGCATCCTCCGTCCAGCACGAGTTACCTCCAGGTCCGCCGGCAGGACGCCCGCCAACACCGGCAAAGCAGCCGTGCTGCACGAGCGATATGCCTTCGTTAGCAGTGTCAACGACGGGCGCTGCGTCCTAAGCAGCACGCTGCGCACGACGTGCACAGCAGCCCGCAAGTACCATACGGCCGCCGCATAGGTAAGGGTTGTAACATAAGTGCCCATGTACAAGACACGCAAAGCCGGACTATAGGGGGACGCTGAAACTTCCCCCTCAGCATTATGCATCGGGACTTCGCCGGGGCAAAATCGAGCTTATTCCTGCTCGCCCACCCCTCTGCGAGTCCTAGCACGGCGTGCGCTCTCCTCTCAAGCTGCGCCCGTGAGTCATCCCTAACCAGTACCGTCACGTCATCGGCATAGGCGACCATCTCTGTTCCCTCTACCCCCTGCGGCAAGGCGAGCAGGTCATCCATCAGAACGTTCCAGAGCGTCGGCCCGAGCACTGAACCCTGCGGACAGCCCATCGTGGACACCTTCCATTCCGCACAGTCCCCCGCGACAACGGCGATACGGCGTCCGCGGAAATAGTCCGTCAGCATCCGATAGATGTTGGGCGGACAGTTCCGCTTGGCCTTCACCATTATCATGGGCCACCACGCGTTATCGAAAGCGCCACTGATGTCCAAGAATATGGCCATTACGTACCTCTGCTCCGAGGCGCGCGACACGTCCAGCAGAGTTTGCAGCGCCGTCACCGTCGAGCATCCAGGAGAGAACCCGTGCTGGCGCGGACTAATACTTTGGGTGAGGCCAGGAGCACACTGCAATAGTACCCTCTCCAGGATCTTTCCCAGGACCGGCAGCAAGGTGACCGGGCGATACGCCTTGGGGTCCGTTAAGGGCCTGCCATTCCCCTTTGACAGAACAAGTAGGCGGCCATCCTTCCACACCGGTGGGAAGGTCCCCTCCACAACGCACCGTGCGTATACGGCCGCGAACTCGGCCTCAGCAGCCGGAAGTGCCTTTTTGATAATGCGCGCCGTTAAACCGTCGATGCCCGGTGCGGTATTCCTCAGTGAGCCAATTATGGCACGAAGGGAGTCTTTGCTCAGCGGGTCTGCGTCCCGCCCGGATGGGGGGAGCGCGGCCATGATACGCACCCGTGAATGGTACGGAGTGTCCCGAGACATATAGTCATCCGGACACAGCGCCCACATCAAGGTGCACATGGCCCCACTCACATCATCCGAGCACCGCCCCGCATACTCCACCCCGTTAACCACATTGGTTGGTGCGCGTCGCCTACCACTCGCCGTCCGATACGCTAGTCCCCACGGGTCACGGTTTCCCCCTTCAGCGATCTCCCGGTAAAAGGCGGTCTCGGCGTCATGCATCGCTCTTCGATACTCGCGCCTGCGGTCGCGGAAGACTCTCCCAGCCTGCTCCTCTTCCTCACCCCCTGTTCTGCGGGCCTTTTGCCATCGACGCCTGGCCTTACCCTGGGCTACCCTAAGCTTATCGAGTACCGGGGTCCACCACTCATAACCCCTGTCAGTTCTATCTGCTTTCACTGATCCTAAGCATTCTGCAGCGGTGCGTGCTATAACCCCGGTAAATTTTTCGCAAAGGGCAGCCGCAGGTTCCTCGAGGTCCAGACTCCCCAATCGCTCATGGATCCGCGATCTGAAGAGGTCCCAATCCACCCCACGGTCCCGGTACCGACGCAGTGCACACGGCTCGCACGGCCTCAAATCGCTCCGCGCCTCCTCGTCCTCGTCCCGCTCCCCTGTTGTACCGCCCCCCACCCCAAACACGATGAGCCGGTGATCGCTCGATGATTCATCAGTTACGCGCCATTCAGACACGCGTACTCCCCGCGTGGACAGCGTGACATCGACATAAGATTCTCCGTTCGCCGTACAGAAGGTCGGCAGGTGGCCCTCCGCGTTATGGACGACCAACCGCCTCGCCCCAATGAAATCCTCCATCTTGGCGCGGCGGTCAGCCACTTCCTGACCCCGACCGACGTAGTGCCTGGGCAGCGAATGCCACAATGGCGAGTGGGCATTAGTGTCTGCGCAGATGACCACCCGAGCCCCCCGCAACCGGTCAAGAATATTCCCGAGCCGGTGCAGGTATGGGTCAATAGGGTCACTATACTGGAAGTACGCAAACACCATATATAAGTCCCACCCCCCAATGTGCATTACCGTCATGTGTGTGCTGCTAAGGTGTTGCAGAACCGCGCAGGGGAGCCCCCTGTTGCGGATATACACACCCGCCTTGGGGTGTGCTCCACATTGGGCTAGGAACCCGACCATGGAATATTGTTCCTGTACAAGAACAATATCCAGGCCGAGATCACGTGCAATGGAGGGTAGCTCCCTCGTCGCATCCTCTGCACCACCCAGATTGATTTGGCCAATACGAAGTCGGGGCCTAATATCCATACTCGACCTGATTTAGGAAGCGCTCCTCCGCATGCCGGCGCGCCGGACAGTCGCGCGAGGCCGTCGGGTGCATAGCCTCGCGACGGAATCGCCGGCAGGTCGCACAGCACGTGGAGGCTGCCTTACAGGCCTCCGTTCGGTGGCCATCCTCTCCACATCGGCCACATCGGCCACAGGTGGCCTCCTTGGCCCGGCAAAACTTCTCCGGGTGACCATATTGCTGACATTTATTGCAGCAGGTCACCCGGACAAAGTCCGTGACCTCACAGGCGACCCACCCCACATATATATTTATATATTATATATTATATTTTACTAACAATCACGCCACGTTTAACTGGACCCGTGATACACACACACATACACTCTGCCAAGCTTCACGAGGGCGTCCCTGATGCGAGGGGAGGCGTTGAACACCACAGTAGTGTTGTTGGACTGTCGCCTCCCCTTTTTGAACGCCCCCGTGAGCTCCGCTCGAATCCTAGTGAGGGGCCACTCCTCCGGGTCAAGGTTCTGGCTAGCCAGGCACTCAATTACCTCCTCGAAGGAGGGGTCACCCTCCACACCATTGACAGCCACTAAGGGCTGTCGGCGCCTGGGTTCGGTGACTCTTAGTGATGGCGGGGCCGCATTTCTCAGCTTAACTGCAGCCGCGGGGGACGTGGTCTGCACCACTACCCCCGCATTCCCGACCTTCCTTACGCTCCGTATTCCAATTGCCATTGACTTAGGGTCAATGGCCTTTTTCACCTCCTTCTTTGTGTCCTCCGCTGTCTTCAGTTCTGCATTGCCCTCGGACGGGTAAAATGCCAAGGAAGGCCCCTGAGAGGCCCCAATGGACCTCGGGACCCCACCAGGGCCCGTCTTGAGGACAGTGGCAAAAGTCGCAGGCCCAGTCCCAGACCCGGCCGCCGCACCAGCAGCCATCGAAGGTACCAAGGCGTCACGCCGTGCAGAGGCCTCTGCCGAGCGGAGCCTTTCGACCACCAGCTCCTTTTCTGAGAGCTGGATCCCGAGGGCCCCAACTACGGCCAGGATATCGCGACCAAATTCGGAGATCACATTGACCTCCGACTTGTTGAGTTTGGATGCCGCCGTCGCCACCGACATTATCCCACGCACCGCTCGGTTTGCCTGCTCGAGCAGCTCCAGCCTCCCCTGCGCTGCTACATCAAGGGGTCCAGTCGGAGCCCCTGACGCTACAGGAATGGGGAAATCAGGGACACCAGCCACTGGGTCAGCCGGGGTGACAGGCGCCGAGGACGACAGTCCAGGAGCAACTGGAATATGCAGGCCGGTCCTCCGGCCTTTGGCACTCACAGTTGCCCCCGCTTTAGCCCCCCGGGGGGCCGGCGGCGGCATAGGCGCCGGTGGAGGTGCAGTCAGTCCCCTAGGCGGCGAGCGCGCCAAAGAGACCCGAGGGGAAAATAGCCCCCTCTCCTCCTCCGACATTATTCCAAATTATATTTACTAACAAACTTACAGCCAAATTCAAATAAGAAATACACACACGCACACAAACTAACGTCACTGTCGCATTCTCAAGTGTCACTATCACTGTTTCAAAATGGCGGCTACCGCCCACAGCAAATCATAAAAGGTCACTATCGCACACTAGTGTCACTGTCACAGTCCTGAATGGCGGGTTCGCCCTCACGCGAATCGGCCGTCTCACACGCAATCCAATATGGACGCCGACCTATATGGACCGGCACCCAAGAAGAAGCGAGAGGGACCGACTCCGCGTCGAGCTAAGCTCCGCCTTCGCACTCGCCACACCGCTCACACAGCAATATGGCCGCAGTGTCTTATGGTTTAAACCTCAAGCAGAAGCGAGAGGGTCCGATACACCAAGAGAAACACGATACACTTAAAATGAACGGAAAATAAAGAAATAAAGGAAAAACAATTCACACGTCTGTCCTCGACCAAGGCCGACGACGAAAGTAGATAGGGACAGTGGGAATCTCGTTAATCCATTCATGCGCGTCACTAATTAGATGACGAGGCATTTGGCTATTTTCATCGCCGGATCATCATGCCATCGTCTTTAGTGACTGTGGTCGTAATCATCATGGATTAGGATCGGAAGACCCCCGAGATTCCCACCCTCCCGATCGTGGCCGTACGCCGGCGAAATTGGATCAGTAGATGTTTAATGTCTGTTTCTGATGTTAAATATAAGGGAAGCCAAGGGAGCGAGCTCCGGGGGAGAAACAGACGGGCCTGATCTACACCCTTACCGCTGGACAACTGTGCAAGGCTCAACCAACGCCGCCCCCCATGACGGACGTCATCTGATTGAACCTGGTCCAGTTCATGTGCGATCCTCTCAACGCCAATATCGGAACGATTTATAGTGTCGGTTCCCGAAGCCCGATTATGGACCTTAACTCCTTATAAGAAGCCAGGCTCCAAACTCCCCTCCAAGATACAGTACACGAAGTGGCTCGCACGCACTCAGCTTTCGGAAGTCCTAGTCTACCTGCGACCAACTCAACCAGCTCCCCGTGATTCCCGTATTTATTACGTTTCTCACGGTGGAGCTCGTCAAGCGATCGCTGGCCCGAGATCACCTGCACGTCCACGATCACTCCGACACCATCCCTGGCGATAATATCCGGCTTACGGAGACCAACCGAGGTTCGTAGCCTAGGCTCCAGCTCAACCGTCCACTTGTTCTCTTCCATAGCTTTCGCCACGAAAGATACAATCTTGTTGTGTCGTAGAATCCGGCCGCCGTGTGTTCTGTGACACTGTTGTAGGATGTGAGCCGTCGTCTCCCTAACCTTGCAACCAGCACGGCAGGTCAACGAAGACTCACCCCCACCTCTACGCCCTCTCGATCCGCGAATGCGGGATGGGAGGGCGTTGATATGAGTGTGCACGAACTGCACGAAGTCCCGTCCGGTTATCTGCGCGCATCGCTCCCTAATCCACTTTGTGGATGTCGGGGTGCGTGTGGATTCGCGAAGTTCGCGTCCATCAACAGATGCGTGCAGATTTTCTCGCCAAAACAAGCGCACTGATGGTCGTTGCGTTGTGGAGTCAACACGGCTGAACCTGTGGAGCTGTTTCCAGGCCCACCGCAGTTTCTTACGAATCTTTTCAGATTTGGCGGTGGCTCTTGCCACTGACCATGGTGACGAGTCGAGCCCCCCGAAACGCCTCACAATGAGGTCCGGGATGGTCGCTCGCACCGATGGGATCGCTAAGCCGCCGTCCTGAACTGCGGCGTGATAGTATGCCTTGGACACATCCGCCGGTAGCCTAAGCCACTGTCCGACTGCTTTCCGGATTTGGACATCGAGCATTCTCAATCTGTCATCCGAGATGTTTCCAAGCACGAAACCGTGCTGGAACCTCGGAATCAGATGAGCTCTCAAAATCTCCAACCTCTGTTGGGGTTTGAGAGGTGCCCTTGAGATGTTATTCAGAGCACTACTGATACTATGCTCTAATGTCACGCATCCAGAGGCCTCAAAATCGACACCAAGATATCGCCACCGCTCAACACAACTCACCTGCCTGAGCAGCTTACCTCCAATATTGAAGGTTCGCTCAGTCAGGTAGTGATGCTTCTTGCGGTGGCCATCCGGTATCATAGAGAGAACCGCGCTCTTCCTGCAATTCAGGCGTAGGCCCATCTGCCTACCGACACAGTCCACAGCAGAGATGGACTCCTGCATCCCTACCTTCGACCCCGCAAGCAGGACTAGGTCGTCAGCATAGGCCAGGGCGGACACGAGTTCCATCTCCAACCTATACCCGACCCTCTCCGGCAGGGAAGCCAGGATGAGGTCCATCACCACGTTGAAGAGTATCGGCGACAGAGGGTCCCCTTGACGAACCCCTCGTCCCACTTTCACAGGGCTGCTCATTTCATTGTTCACGGCTAAGGTGGTGGACGCCGTATCGTATAGGTGAGCAATGTAGCCGCAGAACTGTACGGGCATGCCCCTCAACCTCAGCAATTCGACAAGTGCCTCGTGAGACACAGTGTCGAATGCCTTAGCGAAGTCTAGCACCGCCACGTGACATTCCCGCCCGCAGCTTCTTCCTGCTATCCCCAAGCACCGCGTCCAGTACTGCGGAATTCTCCAGAGTACCGTCCACACTGGGGGTCCACACGCGCCATCGATCACTTCAGCTGCTGCTCTGCTGCGACACTTCTTGTATAGTTCCTGCACACGCGCGTACTCCGCTCTGCGCTTTTGTCTTTTGGTTTTGTGGGCACTAGCTGTCCGATCATCGTGCAAATCGTTTCGCCGCCCTGCAGTCTTGGGTCTCATAGCCCTGCACGCTCGTCTTCTCCCCGCACCCTCAAGGAGTTCGGAGAGAACCCGAGCGGCATCGGGCGACATCTGACCGACTGCGGATGGATCATAGGCAGCGGCGTCTTCGGCGCATCGTTCCTCGCCCGCTTCCTCAGCTCCAGAAGCCCGCCGGAAGTCAGGCTCGGCCGAGCACCCCCCTGACGAGGGACCCGGCTGGGAACCAGATCGGGCAAGGTGCGCTTGCACCAATTCCCGATAAGGCTCCCTCCGCCGTTGTCCCTTAATCGCTTCCAGAGTTCTTCCAAACCCTGGAAGCTCGCCAAAGAGGTCTCCACCCGAGCACTGACCCCGCTCAGCGAGCAACCTGGCCTCGGTGCGAGCGAGGAGGTCGACTTCCTCGCCATGCCACCGCCGCTTCACCATCATCGGAGCGGCATCCGTATTAGTCTCAACAGGGTGGGCTCTACGCTTGTGGACACCCAAACCCCTGTTGGTCGAAAAGGATCGTTCGCAGAACTGGCAGGTCCAACCAGGCGCATCCTGACCCACAGGATCTGCGCCGGCGGAACCCCGCACAGTCGGGTTATCGCCTGTCCTCTCTGACTCCAGCGGGAGGCCAGAGGCTTCAGGTCTATTTCCTTTAATAAACTTTTTTGCAACAGTATAACCCTCTGTGGCCGGGCTGCAAACCCGACCACGCGGGGTTCGCCCGCAGGTATCGCTAGGCCCCACCCGAAGGTACCTGCTAGGCTTGACGGTCCTCGAGGACCGTCCATCCGACGAGGCTGCTGTCACGTGTTTACCACGTGTACAGCCATCCGGGTTACACCGTCCCATAAGGGACATCATCAGGAGGGATTGCTCCCTCCTGGTAGCGCCCCGGCCCACCTATATCCGGATGACACTGCCCCCAGAGGGAACAGTGCGGTGCACGCCAACAGGGGAGATTACTCCCC
This sequence comes from Bombyx mori, assembly GCF_030269925.1. Taxonomy (NCBI): domain Eukaryota; kingdom Metazoa; phylum Arthropoda; class Insecta; order Lepidoptera; family Bombycidae; genus Bombyx; species Bombyx mori. The sequence goes on along the minus strand of NC_085117.1, from coordinate 4,480,093 downwards.
CCCGCTAGCGCCCCGGCCCACCTATTGCCCCGTTGCGTTCTAAGGCGGCACTTACGAGGGCTGTAGTCCCGCAATGGCTACACCAAGACTACGTGATTCAAGTGCTGCCCCTCCTCCCGTATCGGTCAATGTGCGGCGGTACCACGTGCAGGTTATGGGTAGGAGTGGGGCGTCGTGATCTCGGCCATAGTTTCAGACCGCTCTCTCTTACCCCATTACTAACAGGGGGGTGTATTGGTCCCGTCCATTCGATAGCCAGCCACGAGCAAACAGGTACACCGTCCCTGTTATGAGCAACTAATTTCACTTAACCCGTTAGGGTTGGACGTATACTTGGCACAGGACATCGTCTCTCACACTTATAGTGAGTGACTCCGCCAGCCTCGGAGCCATCCACATCCTGTGCACTATGCTGGTGACCGCGCCACTGGTCACCAGATTAAGACGACTGGATTTTAATAGGAAAATAAAAGAATGCGTATCGCCCCTAAGAGAGTCATAGTTACTCCCGCCGTTTACCCGCGCTTGCTTGAATTTCTTCACGTTGACATTCAGAGCACTGGGCAGAAATCACATTGCGTCAACACCCGCGAGGGCCATCGCAATGCTTTGTTTTAATTAGACAGTCGGATTCCCCTTGTCCGTGCCAGTTCTGAGCTGACCGTTGAACGGCGGTCGTACAGAATCGTGCCGATCGCGCACGAAACGAAACCGACACGACCTTACGGCTAGGAAGATCCGCGGAAGGCCGGAGAACGCGGGTCCGGATCCAGTCCGAAACGTAAGACGATTTTCGCGAGTGTCATATTAAATATATACAGTTTGAGGCCGCATTATATTAAAATACTAACTCGCTAAAACGAACATAACGCACGAACATCGACCAGACCCGGCACCGGCCGCATCCGCTTTCCGTCCAAACCCGAGACGCCTCGGTCCTCAGAGCCAATCCTTATTCCGAAGTTACGGATCCAATTTGCCGACTTCCCTTACCTACATTATTCTATCGACTAGAGGCTCTTCACCTTGGAGACCTGCTGCGGATATGGGTACGAACCGGCGCGACATCTCCACGTACATCCCTCACCTGAATTTTCAAGGTCCGCAGAGAGTATCCGGACACCGCCGCAAATGCGGTGCTCTTCGCGTTCCGAACCATATCTCCCTTCTATAGGATTCCATGGAACTCGAACGCTCAGGCAGAAAAGAAAACTCTTCCCGGACCTCTCGGCGGCGTCTTCAGGCCACTTTGGGTTACCCCGTCGAATACTCGTTTTTAAAGACGAGGGAACGATTATTGAAACGGTTCCGCTGCCGGGTTCCGGAATAGGAATCGGATTCCCTTTCGCTCAAAGGGCGTTATTTTTCATCATTTTTAAAAATAAAAAAACATGCCACATCGACATAAGATCTTTCCTTGAGCTTAGGATCGACTGACTCGCGAGCAACTACTGTTCACGCGAAACCCTTCTCCACGTCAGTCCTCCAGGGCCTCGCTGGAGTATTTGCTACTACCACCAAGATCTGCACCGACGGAGGCTCCAAGCGGGCCCAGACCCTTCTGCGCTCTCCGTCGCGCACGTCCTACTCGTTACGGCTTAATGATACCAAATTAAAAATTTAGCATCACACGTGCCGGTAACGGTAGTGTATAGACAAAACGCTTCGATCCCAAGCTATATGTGCACATTGAAAATGAAACCAAAGTCAAGGATTTGTGGCAGAAACTACAAAAGTTATCAACGGGTTCACAAGGAAAATCAGCCTACTTCGAACACTGATATCCATTCGACTTGATAATTGTGAATCCATGACAAGTTACGTAAGTCAGATAGTGGAAACTGCACAAAGACTAAAAGGTACAGGGTTTGAAATTAACGAGGAATGGATCGGATCATTGCTGTTGGCGGGGCTGCCAGAAAAGTTTGCCCCAATGATTATGGCAATAGAACATTCCGCATTGCCATAAATTCTGATATCATAAAAACCAAATTGCTTAATATGAGTTCTGAGGTAGGTGACCCATGACTCGGAAATTGCATTATGGTCGAAACAAAAAGGTAGGGTAGATCAAAATTTTAATAAAAAATGTGTAAAACCAACTTCAAATTACACGCACAATGTAAAAAAGATTATAAAATGCTACAAGTGCAAGAAAATTGGCCATTTTAAGAATCAGTATCCTCAATTGAAAGAAAAGCAAGTAAACGCATTTAGTGCTGCTTTTTTTCATAGTGAATTTAATAGAGAAGACTGGTATATCGACTCAGGGGCTAGTGCTTATATGACATCAAGCAAAGAAAACTTATTGCAAGTGAGAAAAGTACACGATATGAAGGAAATTATTGTTGCAAACAATATGACTGTGCCTGACTGTTGTTAATAATTCTCAGTTTGATATTAAGGTAAACAACATTTTATACATACCTAATCTAACGACAAACTTATTGTCAGTAATCAGATAGCAAGAGGAAACAAAGTTTCTTTTAAAAGTGATGTATGTTATATACATAATCAACGAAATGAGCTTATTGGAATAGCAAATCTACAAAATAGTGTGTATAAGTTGAATACAGTAAGATCAGAGAAAGTGTTGGCGGCAGCAGTTCAGACTACAGATGCAAAACAGTGGCACAGAAGATTGGGACACATTAATAGTAATGATTTGCAGAAGATGAAAAATGGTGCTGTAGACGGAATATCGTTTGATATGAAGGCTGATATAAAAAAAATCCAACTGTCAAGTATGTTGTGAACGGAAACAGAGTCGTTTACCATTCCAATTACTCAACCATAGAAGTACAGAATTGCTAGATTTAGTTCACTCAGATCTGTGTGGGCTTATGGAGGTTCGATCGATTGGATAGGCAAGATATTTTCTATTGTTTGTTGACGATGCTAGCAGGATGGCTTTTGTATATTTTATAAAGGAGAAGAATCAGATTCTACAGCGTTTCAAGGAATTTCAAGAAATGATTGAGAATCATTAAGGAACAAAGATAAAAACATTGAGAACCGACAATAGAGGGAAGTTTTCTTCAGATATGATGGAAAATTATCTGATAGATAGTGGAATTATCCATCAGAAGACGAACATACACTCCGGAGCAGAATGGTCTCAGCGAACGTTTCAACAGGACTATAGTTGAACGTGCAAGATGTTTATTGTTCGAGGCCAAACTGGATAAAAGTTTTTGGTCAGAAGCAGTTAACACGGCAGTATACTTGAAAAATAGATCACCGGCTTCAGGTTTGGACCAAAAGACACCGATTGAAGTATGGACAGGACAAAAGCCTGATCTCAGTCATGTCAGAATATTTGGGAGCCCAGTAATGATGCATGTTCCTAAAAATAAAAGATTGAAATGGGATAAGAAAGCAGTTCAATTCATATTAGTGGGGTATCCAGAGAATGTGAAAGGAAAGATTGTATAACTTAGAAACTAGAAAAATATGTACCAGCAAAGATGTCATTGTAATGGAACCAGATACTACTTAGATAAACGAAGGACAGATAGAAAAACAGCAGTCAGTACAAGAGGAAAGTTCTACTGAAGAAAGTGAAATAACATTGACAAATCAGGATGATCCTACTTATGTATCTGATTCAGAAAAAAAGAACAACTTCTACTGAAGGAAACTCTTATCATTATCTGAAGAATAAGAGCTATCTGAGGAAGAAGAGCCTCGATTGGTGGAAAAGCGTACCAGGAAACCTCCTGAAAGGTATGGTTTTACCAACCTTTGTATTTCAGATGAACCAGAGTCTTGGTTTGAAGACATAACTTATGATGAAGCTACGAACGGCCCAGAGAAAGACAAGTGGCAGCAGGCTATGTCTGATGAGCTTCAAGCATTTGAAGACAACCAAGCGTGGGAGATTGTTAAACAAGAGGAGGCAGATAGAGTAGTACAGTGCAAATGGGTGTTCAAGAAAAGGCCAGAAAGCAATAACAGTGTTAGGTATAGAGCTAGGCTTGTAGCGAAAGGTTACACTCAGCAGCATGGATTAGATTTTAACGAAACTTACTCACCAGTGCTTAGATACTCTACACTTAGACTTCTGTTTGCATTAAGTGTAAAATTTCATTTTGAAATCTTTGATCTTGATGTAGTTACAGCATTTTTAAATGGTTTTTTAACAGAAAATATGTACATGCACGCACCTCCTAGTTTAAATTGTCCTAGTAATTGTGTTCTTAAACTTAAAAAAGCAGTTTATGGTTTGAAGCAGTCTGCTAGGGCATGGAATACCAGAATAAATTATTATTTAATAGACATGGATTATGTAAAGTCAGTTTCAGAACCATGTTTGTATAGTAAAAAATGTAAAAATGAGCAGACTATCATTGCAATATTTGTTGATGATTTTTTTTTTTTTCTAATAGTAAGACTATGACTAATGCTTTGAAGAAAAGCTAATGTCAAAATTTTAAATCAAAGACTTAGGTAAAATAAAAAGGTGTTTAGGCATGCGAGTGAAATATGAAAATAATTGTATCACCATTGATCAGGACCAATTTGTAAAACAAATTCTTAAAAAGTTTTATATGAATGATTGTAATACAAAAGATACTCCAACCGAATGTAATTTGAGATTAAATAAGGCAAAATGTGTTGACAAACAGTTTCCCTATCAACAGCTTATAGGAAATCTTATGTATTTGTCAGTATTAACGCGTCCAGATATATCATATAGTGTGAGCTATCTTAGCCAATTTAATAATTGTTTTACTTCAGTTCATTGGCATCATGCAAAAAGAATTTTAAAATATTTACAAAAAACGAAGTCTTACGGTTTGAAGTTTACTAAAGACACTTGTAATTTAGAAGGCTTCGTAGATGCTGATTGGGCTTCAAATAGTATAGATAGGAAATCCTACACAAGTTTTTGCTTTAAATTGTCAGGCTGTGTAGTATCCTATGAATGCAGGAAGCAACAAACAGTAGCGTTGTCAAGTACTGAAGCTGAATACATGGCCATTGCTGAGGCATGTAAAGAAGCAATATATTTAAAAAGTATTTTATCAGATATTGTTTATTGTAATTATACTGTAGTAATCTACAACGATAACCAGGGAGCTCAAAAGTTGACGGAAAATCCTTTGTTTCACAAACGAACTAAGCACATAGATGTGCGCTACCATTTTATACGAGAAGCAGTATCTAATAAGCTTGTAAAAATTGTTTATCTGTCAACGTCTGAGATTCCCGCCGATATATTAACGAAAAGTCTAAGTGGTGCCAAACATAGCTATTTAGTAAAATTATTAGGAGTTCAAAAAGTTTAAAAACGTCAAGGTCAAGTTATTGTTCTTGATTTTGTTGTTAATTGATATTAGATTATTTTGATTAGTGGTGCTGTTAAAATATGTTTATTTATTAATATCAAAATAATAAGTTTAATTTATACTAGCGGCATCTAGTGGTTACAATATGTACTAGTAGTGTACTTTAGTCAATTACCAAGAAATAAAGTACTTCATTCTCAACCGTCATCTCATTCGTTTCAATAGAATATAGCTTTGTCAAATTTATATAACCTTTATAAATTGAAACTCAATCTGGATATCAGCTCCAGTAAAAGTGGTGCTTTGGTATTTACAAAAAAAAGATTTTAAATGTGATAGCTCAGTTATGTACAATAATTGCCCTCTCCCTTGGGTTGATAAACATAAATTTCTAGGCGTGTGGCTTGATCCAAGATTAAAATTTGAAGATCATATTAAATACTAGCGGCCCGCTCCGGCCCCGCTCGGGTCTTTAACAAAAATTTCAACGACGTTGTTTTATTTAAAAAAATAAAAGAAAACTTATTGCGGCATAACTATAATAGTTAGATATATGCTGTCGCGACACTTTTTGTGAATAATAATGTGTTCTACAAAGTCGTAGTACATTTGTGGCGGGTAGCCATCATACAACGAAAGATAATTGACAGATGCCTGAATCTCGCTTACGACATTTTCAAGATAAGCTTACATATATACAAGTTCCGAACAACAACATTTGGACCGTTGGTCTACCGAGTAATATAACCCGCTCGGTGGAAGATCTTCCGTTTGTCGTAAACCTACAACTGGTGACCTGCGACGAGATGTGAACACGCAACCTTCTGATTCATCATCAGCGCATCAAGAACTTTGGCTACCACAATCCCCGCATTCTCGCAGATAAAAGCACGTCATTGACAGTCGTCCCACAGCAAGCCAGCATCGCAGCCTCAACAGGACCATCGCAGCCGACTCACCGCGCTTCCTGTTCCTACGGCACGCAACTTCACTGCCTCATCACGCCGCTACAGTTCATCGCAGCCCACGACCGGATCATCAACGCTTGGGGTCACACATCTCCGGCGTGGCAGCTCTGCATCACATGGACTACGCACGACACGCACGCAACATTCAAGCTCAGTCTCGACTCACCGCAGACTTCGAGCAGCACTGGCGACAATCACGCAGCATTCAGCTCAGTTTCGACTCACTGCAAACTTCGAGCAGCACTGGTGACACGCACGCAGCATTCAAGCTCAGCCTCGACTCACCGCAGGCTTCAAGCAGCACTGGCCCTTGCAAACTAATCTCAGCACGGACAACGCTAACTAAAAATGACACGACCTCCAGTCTCGGAGGGGAGTGATGTGGCGGGTAGCCATCATACAACGCAAGATAATTGACAGATGCCTGAATCTCGCTTACGACATTTTCAAGATAAAGCGCATATATACAAGTTCCGAACAACAACATTTGGACCGTCGGTCTACCGAGCAAATATCACCCGCTCGGTGGAAGATCTTCCCTTTGTCGTATACCTCTTCACATTATTTTATTCTATCATCAATACTTTTCGCGGGGCACGCGATGTAAAGAATATTTTAGGTAATTTTTTTACACCTTGTGTTACATTATTGGAGTCCTAGTAAGGATCCCAATTGTTTTTCAAAAAAGATTATAGCCTATGCCACTCGGGAATAGTGTAACTTCCAAAACGTGAAAGAATTTTTCAAATCGGTTCAGTAGTTTCGGAGCCTATTCAATACAAACAAACAAATCTTTCCTCTTTATAATATTAGTATAGATATAATCAAAAATGCTTCAAAGGGTCTCAATATCTTAAGATCACTGTCTGGTATCCATTGGGGTTCTGATCCTCAAACCCTTTCTATGCTCTACAAAAGTATTGTTCGTAGTCATTTCGATTATAGTGCATTAGCCTATATGAACACAAATATAACTCTTTTGAGAAAACAAGACGTAATACAAAATAAAGCACTTCGAATCATTTCAGGAGCTATGTGTTCAACACCAGTCATAGCAATGGAAACTGAAACATGACGTATTCAACCTTTATTTTTGCGACGTCTAAAAATTGCTAAAAGGTTCTGTTTAAAAATATTAACAGCTTAAAATAAATTTATTTTGAATAGCATAGCTCCAGGTCAGGCTCTACAGAGAGCAGGCGAAAGTAATATAAAAATCGATCAACTTTTTGCTGGGTATTTACCAGATCTATTAATAATTACTGCACAAACAAATAGACTAACTGTAAATATGTATAAGTCTTTGATATGGCCTATATATTCTATACCATATGAAGTCATTAATAATGACATACTAATTTGTTCTCAAAAAACAGACTCACAGATAGAAGTTGATAGAACTATTACAATATTTAGAAAATACAAATTTTTATACTTTATATACAGATGGTAGTAAAACTGACAACAGGTTAACATCTGCCTACTATGATCCCTCAATTAAAATTAACTAAATGTTTTAAGATAAACAATAACTGCAGTATCTTTACAGCTGAATGGTATGCTATTTATCAGGCTCTGTTACATTTTGAGTTGTTAAACATAAATAACCTGTTGATTTTGACTGATTCTATGAGTACAATAAATGCTCTAGAAAACAAATCTAGTAAATTTAACTTAAGCTATATTGTGTATGACATTAAGGAATTAATCTATAGATTCTATTGTAAAGAAAGATTGGTAACGTTCAAATGGGTACCTTTACATTCCGGAATTACGGGCAATGAAGAAGCTGACCGGGCTGCCACTGGAAATCCTGACATTGATCACTCCGCACTCCTCAAAGTTCCATATACAGATTTCCAGGCTGAATTCTCCATTATACTGAAGCAACTTTGGTTGGAATGCTGGAAAAAAGCAACTGAATTTAAGGGTAAATGGTATACCGGTATACAAAAGACGCCGCCTACCAAACCTTGGTATGCCAAAACCACACTAAACTCTCGCAAGCAGATAACTGTAATTAACAGATTAAGAGTTGGACATTGCCATGTGCAGTGGGCATTTGAAAAGATTGCGTATAGTTGAAGATAATAAATGCCCATATTGTGGGAATGGAAGTGCTGACTGCTGACATTGAACATATCGCTGGTTTGCGAGAATATCGACGTAATTCAAAATTATCTCAAATTGAATACTGTATGCCAAACGATCATAAATCTTTGATATTTTATCGTAAACAGGGACGTAACGCCGATTTCGCGCGTCATTATTCGTTTGAGACAAAACACTTGACACAAATAGAGGCTGATCTCAGTTATCTATCGATCTATCTCTTAGGTTTATGGCGTTTCCTTTTAGATTTCGCCAATGTCTGATCTCAGTTGAGCCGATGACAGCAGAGTGAATGCACGCTCATTTTTCGTAAATACCGACGTATTTATAGTTCGTTTGCAATAATTGTTGAAATTTTTCAAGAATAGTATCATATTTGATGATTAGTCGTTTTTGATAAAAATAACTATCTTTTTATGTCTTATTTTTATTTACGCCTGTATTCTTGAATAAATGTGGGTAATTGCTTATGATATCGTATTTTATACCGACTTTATCTTACTTGAGCCCATATTCATGAAAAATAAACAGATTTTATTCGTATCGTAAATAAGAAACGTCGTTATTTTTGAAAAACATGGATATGTTTTAGCTTCTTATTACGAAATGCGTCTGTGTTCAAGGAATTTTGGGGTAGAAATATTAAGTTAATTTTTTACGTGCTATTCATTGATAAATTAATTATTTACTTTATTTCTTGTTTTACGCAATATTAATTATATTGGCGCTATTCAAGATGGTAGAAAGAATGCTATTCTTGGAAAAGTTGAAAAACGCGGCCAGTAAAAATAAAGAAAATGAGGATCGACATGATTTAACGAATAGTGAACAAGAAGGTCATCTCCCTAAAATTTTATGTATTTTTAGTTTTGTCTCAATTGGAACGAAGTTTCTTATCGCGCGTTGTGAAAGGGGGCTAGACGGAAAAAATTCTTACGAAAAGTTGTCACGACACTTTTTAGATCCGTCATTCTGACCAATCAACGTGTAGGCGCTTATCGCGTGACATTGCTCGTATCCGATTGGTCCGCGTAATGAGTACAGTTTCTCGAGATAGCGTTTCAACAATAATAATTTAGTTCATAGTATTGTTTTTTTCTTCTTCATAATGCCGTAATTTATTATTATAACTTAAAAAAAAAAATTACAATTCCTTCACTAATTAATCGAAAGGAACTTCGTTCCATCCGGGTGTCCCTTGACACCTCTGAAGTTTTTTTATTTCAACTAAGTATTTAACTATTAAAATTACTTTAGGTACCAATATACATAAAAGCAGTTTGCCGCTATGTGCAAGTAGTTGCAATGAAAATATCGAAAATGATATAAATTATATTAACACATCAGGTAAGCAAAAGAAAATATTTGAATTCAATCGGTTGAAGATTTTTTGATATTATTTTATTCAGAATATGAGTAGTTCGTGTTATTGCAAATAGTTGCAGTCTTTTGGGATTTATTCTGTAAATAAATGCTTATTGAGTTTCAGGCAATAATTCAGAAGAAAATAAGTTGGTTTCGCAACAAAGATCACCATCTACATCGTCTTCCTCATCTTCTAGCTCATCTTCCTGCTCGTCTTCGACTGCAGTAGAAAGTAATTTACAAATAGAAGCTGAACCAAAAACGATTGAATTGACCAATATTAATGATGAAAGTGAAGAAGATAAGGAAGAAAAAGATTTTTCATCGGATGATAGTATCGCAGATCCTCATTATCAGATTGAAAATAATGATTTATCGTCAGTTTCGGATGAAACAGTAGAACAGAATGAAGAAGAAAATATTTCACGTGAATCAAACCGAAACATTACACGAAGGAGGAAAGGACAGCCAGCACTTTGGAAAACGATTGTAGCAAAACTTCTACGAAATGCAGGGAAATAATATGTAGGCAAAAATAACAAAGTTATACGAGAAAGACGATTAGGACCAGGATGTACAGAAATGTGCAAGTTAAAGTGTAACACAAGGTTTGATGATGAGACTCGACGCCATATTTTTGATGCATATTATAAATTACCGGATTTGCAAAGTAAAAGAACTTTTGTAGCATTCAACATGTCCTCTATTGTACCGACGTATCAATATAAAAAAGGAACACGTCGAAATAACAACGCATTTTATTTCAATGATAAACACGTCGAAAAAATTCGCGTTTGTAAGAGTTTTTTTCATGTTTACGCTGGATGTATCTGACAGATTTATTCGAACGGTTACAGAAAAATCAAGAAGTGATGTTTCAGGCATTATACTGGAGGATCAGAGAGGGAAACATGATAATCACAGCCATGTAAATAATAATAATAAAGATAATTTGAGAAATTTTATTAAGGCGATACCAAAAATAGAAAGCCATTACTGTCTAGCAAATACGCGGAAAGAATATATTGATAGAAGTAAGACCATTATAGATATTTATAGAGATTATGTGAAACAATGAGAAGATAAAAGAGAAACAAGTGCTAATTATATCATGTTTAATAGAATATTTAATGGAGAATTGAATATAGCATTTTACCAACCTAAGAAGGATCAGTGCGAGGACTGTGTTGCCTATAATAACGCAACTGGAGAAGATAAAAACCGACTGAGGCCGAAATATGAGAACCATCTAAAAGAAAAAGAGCTATCAAGAATAGAGAAGGCAAAAGACAAGTCAGACGCAGAAGATAAAGAATCAACTATAGTAGCAGTTTATGACTTACAGGCTGTGATGCCATGTCCTAGGGGAGATATGTCCAATTTCTACTGTGTTTCATGTAAATACTACCTTAAACTTTACAATCTATGACATGAATAATAAAAATGCGCTCTGCTACGTGTGACATGAAGGAGAAGCAAACAGAGGAGCTATAGAAATAGGGACCTGTGTTTTAGAATATTTAAAAAATCTTGGCAGGGATTTAACAGCTGAAGCAAAACTAGATATTATTTTTTATTCTGACAACTGCGGCGGACAGCAAAAGAATAAGTTTATTATTAGTCTGTACATACTTTTGACTATCTATATATTAATACGTGAAGCAAAAACTTTGTATCCCTTTTTACAAAAATTGCGCGGACGGAGGAGTATGAAATTTTCCACACTTATAGAGAATATAGAGAAGAAGTGCACAATGCTAATATTTTTTTTAAATAATGCATAAAAGATACATTAAATCAATAAAGAAAACATTACACACACACATACCATGTATTTGACGCACACACGCATGCATACTATTTATTGTCAAACTTTTGTTCTTGACGTCTGTTGTCAAATTGAGAATAGATTAAATATTGTTTGTCTTTGTTAATATTTTTTATAGTGTAGTCTTGGCGAAATTTGTGATTATAGAAGTATAAAATACAATCAAATTTCTTCAAGTGCGACTTAAATAAAGTTAAGTATGAATTAAATTTAACAGACTGGTCTGAAATTCTAAATCATGATGATGTTAATGTATGTTGTGAAATCTTTTACAGTACATTGTTTGCAATAATCAATAAATATACCCCGGTTACTAATGTTAAACACCATAGATATCCAATCTGGTATAACAAGTCTTTAATCAAGTGCAATGAAGAGAAAAATAAGTATCACAAATTATTTAAAAAATTTAAAAATCCACGCGATTATGACGTATTCTCACTTCTCAGGAAAAGATGTAAGAGATTAGCTGTTGATTGTTACAATAACTATGTATCTTCTATTGAAAACTCACTTAATAAAAATATTAAAATCTTTTGGAGTTACGTTAACAATAGAAGAGTTTATGGATCTAACACATCTCTTCCACAGGCCATGAAGTTCGGTGAAACGATTGCAACTAGCGGATTGAGAATAAGTGAGCTTTTCTCACAATATTTTAGCTCTGTTTATGAGAAAGACACAACTGCCAACTTTTCTTATACTTTCGATGAGCACATGTACTTTAAGGATCGCATAAGTAATACGTTATCTTCGATTGTACTTGATGAGGGCGAGGTTTTTCTCAAACTTAAGCTACTTAATATTAGTAAGGGTGCTGGACCTGATCGAATACCCCCCTACTTTGTTAGGAGTTGTAGAAATGAGTTAGTTTCTCCTTTATGTAAACTTTTTAACAAATCCCTTGCTAGTGGTGTTTTCCCTAATCTATGGAAAACCGCATATATCATACCCATTCATAAAAGTGGTGATAAATCGAGATGTGAGAATTATAGACCTATAAGCATATTATCATGTTTTGCCAAAATATTTGAATCTTCAGTTTACATGTATCTTTATAATCATTTTAAACCTCTAATCTCTGAAAAGCAGCACGGGTTCTTAAAAAACAAGTCTACTATAAGCAACTTATTAGTATATAAGGATTTTCTTTGTAAATCTTTTGCTGCTGGAGGCCAGACTGATTCTGTCTATACAGACTTTTCCAAGGCTTTCGATAAAGTCAATCATCGTATTCTACTTCATAAACTAGTCTCGTACGGCATACACGGTAACTTATTTCGTTGGATCTCTTCTTACCTCAACAAGAGAAGTCAGTTGGTGGCCTTGAAGGGCTTTCTCTCGTCCCCTGTCACAGTAACATCGGGCGTACCGCAGGGCTCTAATCTCGGACCCTTGCTTTTTAATATATTTGTAAACGACTTAACTGAATGTTTAGTTTGTAATCATTTATTATATGCGGATGACTTAAAAATATTTCACAATATTTCAAGTCCAGCTGACTCCTCCCTTTTGCAGCAAGACTTAGATACATTAGTTAAATGGTGTAATTCTAATCATATGTTTTTAAATAGTAGCAAATGTTTTGTTATTTCATTTACAAATAAACGAAATAAAATCATTAATAATTATTTTTTGAACAATAGTGTCTTAAATAGGTCCGTTGTCGCTAAAGATTTAGGTATTATCTTTGATGAGAAACTTTCATTCCGTTCACATTATCAATATATAACTTCTAAAGCTAATCAACTTTTAGGTTTCGTTCTCAGATCAAGCAAAGACTTCAAGAATCCTCATTCGGTATTATACTTATTTTTTTCACTTGTGAGAAGTCTCTTGGAATATGCTACACCAATATGGTCTCCGTATTATAAAGTTCATATAGATGATATTGAAAGAGTGCAGAAAAAATGTCTTAGGATATTAGCTTACCGTTTGAAACCAGGTCGAAATAATCTTAATTATGAATATAAACTAACCCAATTCAAAATTGAATCTTTATCTCTTCGTCGTAAATACTTTGACTTAGTCTATTTGTACAAAATCATACATTATATAATAAATTCAAGTGATTTAATTTCGCAAATATCTTTTAATACCAGATATACTGCGCGTAGATCACATTGCACTAATCTTTTTGCACTTGAAGTTCACAAAAATAACATCTCATACTTTAATCCCATTGTTAGAATGGCACGACATTATAATGAGTTGGCAAGTGACAACACTGATCTTGATATATTTGAGAGTAATTTTTATAAATATTGTAAATTAGTTAAACATATTCTCAAATAATTAATATTGTCCAGTTAATAGTACATTAGATCTAATTTAATCAGATAGTAACTTACATATGTGTGTGAGTGTGTGTGCGTGCAGCTGTGTGTGTGTGTGTGAGTGTGAGCGTATGTGAGTATGTATACATCGTATTTAGGCATCTGTTCAGTTGTAAAAAAATTTCTGTATGCACCTGTTTTGAATTGCAATCCAGATTGTTATGTTAAACATTTAAACTTATAATTTTAGTGGTTGTAATTTGTTTTGTGCATCAATAAAAAGAAAAAAAAAAAAAAAAATCACAATAGTGTACAAACTTACAATTCCAATTAATTGTAGTCGAATTTCGACTACTGCGGGAACCCTAGTATCAATAGTATCACGCATAAATTTCTAATAAAAGGCCACACGCAAAACGAATGTGACAGTGTGCATTCTGTCATTGAAAAAAACATCAAAGAGACTTTGAAATCGGGGCCTATCTATACACCCGATCAGTACATTTCTATAATTCGCACTGCAAAAAAAAAAAAGTGTGTGTGTCCGCTCCGACGCACGACTGGAGTTTACTCCTCAAGAACGATTATAAAATAAATAAATAGATAAGGGAATACGGGTATAAATGAATGCATTTTTGATGATACTTAGATTATGCACGGTAGATTTTTATTCTATTAATTATACATTTGATAAATTGCATTTCATAAATAATTTATTAACTGTTAATAAATACTTATTAAATTCTTTGACGTTAAAAAATCTGTGGCATCATCCTGCCACGGCTACCTGAGTGCGGACCTGCGCGCAAGAATCAGGTGATGCGTGCGCGCGCCAATCAGGAGCCAATCAGGTGATGCGTGCGCGCGCCAATCAGGAGCCAATCAGGCGCATAACGCATTTCGTGTGACATGCTATACTCTCTAGTACGATTTTGGTCCCCATAATTTTCATACCCCGGGCCTATATATGTAAATCGATTCTTAAGGAGTAAACTCCAAAAAGGATCTCTCCTAACAAAGTCATAGAAATGAATCATACAAATTTTTACGATTTAAAGTCGCTAGCCTCTGATGTGGGAAGAAATTTTAATAAAAATACTGATAATGAGACTGTGAAAATGACAGATATAAAGATTCTGAAAGTACCGAGATGAGAGCCCTGAGGAACTCCCGAGGGAACAGGTGCAAATGAAGAACAAAAACCATTGAAAGTCACAGCCTGACTGCGATCTCTAACATAAGACTCAAGCCATCGCAGCAAATCACCGTGGACCCCAAGTCCATGCAATTTCTCAATCAAAATGTCAAAATTTATTCGGTCGAACGCTTTGGAATAATCCGTGTACACTACATCAACCTGATGACCATCCTCCATGGAATTCAATACATAATCCAAAAACTCACATAGGTTTGTCTCAGTAGATCTATGGCTTATAAAACCATGTTGTTGCTCTATAATATGAGGCCTAATCAATGAAAATAAAAAATCATAAACTATACGTTCAAACATCTCAGGGATGGCACAAATTTTAGAAATTGGTCTGTAGTATTATGTTTATCACCGCTCTTAAAGACTGGCACCACGAACGACCGCTTCCAAATACGAGGCATAACACCAGTTGATAATGAGAGATTAAAAAGAAGATGCAAAGGGTAACACAGCTGAGCGTAACATTGTCGCAAGAAAACAGGCGGAATACCATCCGGACCAGCACCCTTGGAAATATCAAGATTTTTCAAATATTTTTTTGTTGTTTTTGTTGTTTTGTTGTTTGTTTGTAAGTTTGACTTTACCCACTGAAATAAAGAATGAAGAAATATCTACACAGTTAAGGTCGTAAGAGGCAGGGGTATAACTTAACGATGATGCTGACTGTGTATTGTTAGTTAAAAAGGCAGAACCAAAATGAACATTAAATAAATTACATATTTCAGAACCATCAGATGAGCACCTATCATTTAAGAACAATTCGTTAGGAAAATCCCCAGCACTCCTCTTGGATTTAACAAATCTCCAAAATTGCTTACTACACTTCAAGATATCATCCTCACATTTTGTTATGTATGCATTGTAACAGCAAATTTTTAAGGCTTTTTGTCTTTCACGAAGAACAGAAAAACTTGAATAGTCAGCCAATCGACCATAACATTTCCATTTCCTATGAAATTTTCTTATTGGAGTTTACTCCTTAAGAATCGATTTACATATATAGGCCCGGGGTATGAAAATTATGGGGACCAAAATCGTACTAGAGAGTATAGCATGTCACACGAAATGCGTTATGCGCCTGATTGGCTCCTGATTGGCGCGCGCACGCATCACCTGATTGGCTCCTGATTGGCGCGCGCACGCATCACCTGATTCTTGCGCGCAGGTCCGCACTCAGGTAGCCGTGGCAGGATGATGCCACAGATTTTTTAACGTCAAAGAATTTAATAAGTATTTATTAACAGTTAATAAATTATTTATGAAATGCAATTTATCAAATGTATAATTAATAGAATAAAAATCTACCGTGCATAATCTAAGTATCATCAAAAATGCATTCATTTATACCCGTATTCCCTTATCTATTTATTTATTTTATAATCGTTCTTGAGGAGTAAACTCCAGTCGTGCGTCGGAGCGGACACACACACTTTTTTTTCTTATCTTAATCTTAGTGGAACTTCTTCAAGTTCCCAGAATTTAGTAAGGTCATTGTGAATTTTAGTATCGTCATCATTAAGTTTGATATTATGGAATGGTTACAATGTACTGTTTTGTGTGATGTAGTGATTGTAGTCAAAAGACCCGCAATAATCCAACCAAACTGAGAGTTTCTTAACTTTGGATTATTAGGACCGAGAGAGTGAGTCTCGCGGCCAAGAATCTCCCAGAAAAGATCGGCACCGATGAGTATTTCAATCGGCGCTGGTTGGTGAAAATTTGGATGTGCTAATTGGATGCCACTAGGTATTTGTATTTGTGTAGTATCTATATGTAATTTAGGTATGTGACCTGTTATTTGTGGTAATACTAAGCCTGATGTGACGTTGAACTGGTTGACTAATGACCTCAATTGCGCCACACAGGTCTCTGTGACCTTACCGGTATGATGATGGCCTATGCCCATAATGTTGACAAGGCAGTTTGAGTTTGACGGTAAACACAGCTTCTGTTTAAGTGTCTCCGTTATGAATGAAGACTGGCTTCTACAATCGAATAGGGCGCGAACCTTTTCTGTCTTGTTCGTCCGTGGATTAGCCACCTCGATTAAGGCTGTAGATAACAAAACTTGATTTGTATTCTGTTTAGAAAAAATTACAATAGTATCGTCAGTGCCGTCTGGCACGTACAAGGCACTGGAAATGAGTATATTGTTAGGTACAGTATCTACTATCTCAGTATGAGAGTATTGTGTCTTCCTTTGCACTTAAGACACGGACCGAGACGACAAGTTCGTAGCTTGTGACCTAGCCTCAAACAATGGCCTCAAACAATTAGTGCATAGTTTTAATTTGTGTATTTCGGCTATACGCTCCTCTACGCTCTTACTAATGAAGGTACGGCAGTTGTAGATTCGATGACCTTGTTGACACACTACACGTGATATAAGGTTTGCAGGAGCAGTGGTTTCCTTGCTAGTGCAAGCAAAATATTTTCTATATGGCTTATCTTGCTTATTATTAATATTAGAAGTAGTAAAGTTAGAATGCATTAATTTATACGAATTACGATTTATAGACCCAAGGACGTCAGCATGATTAATTAAAAATTGTTCCAAATTCGGTACAACATCCAACGCGCCACGACACTCCTCCCATTTCAAAAGAGTGTGGCTGTCCAGCTTTGAGCACATTATGTGAATTATGAGGTCATCCCATTTGTCGGTAGGTTGGCCTAGGCTAGACAATGCCCTTAAATTCTTAGTGATGTGATCTACCATAAATCTTAAAGATCTATCAGACTCACGAGTTGTCTGTTGAATACTTAATAATGAATTTAAATGATGATTTATCAATTGACGCTTATTATCATAACGATTATTTTTTTGTTACAATTTTTCCTTGTTAGAAAAGGCAAGGGGATCTAAGCCCATACAGCTTTGTCTGTTCTATATATTTTCTGAAATAATTTTTCAAAAAAGCCGAAGCCAGGTCTTATATGATATATACCTAGTCAGGTCATAAATTCTGTCACATGTTTAATGTAAAATATTTGAAAGAAGTTTATTCATTATGTAACCATTCATATACCAAAATGAACTTAACAAAACATAGATTCTTATGACACTAAAGTTTATTCAAAATGACCTCCGTGATTTTGAATACAGGCCTTCAATTTGCGCGGCCAGTCGTCTATCGCAGCACGAACGAGGTCCATGTCAATATCGGCGGCTGCCTTAATCAAGGATGTCTTGAGTGACTCCAAATTGGGATGAGGCTTTGAGCACGCCTTTTCCTCCAAGTGTTGCCATATCTTGTAATCTAACGGATTCAAATCTGGACTGGAGGAGGGCCAGTCTTCGTGCCAGATGAAGTCGATTTCACGCGCCACCAGCCAGTCTTGTGTGCTCTTCGCTCTATGAGCTGGCGCCGAATCTTGTTGGAATACCCAGTGCCTGTTATTGAACATGGTATGAGAAACAGGTTCCACAAGGTTCGTCAGGACTGTATTTTGATACACAACTGCATTCGTTTTTACACCTTTCTCACAAAAATGTAACTCTGTTAAGCCCCAATAAGAAACTCCCAACCATACCATGAGCGAGGATGGAAAATGACCTCGCTGGACACGCGGAATACGGTTGCTCGCTTCTACACTACTGTGTGCGTACACCTTATCATTTTCTTTGTTGTAGCTCTCTTCTAAGGTAAAAATTTTTTCATCCGAAAAAAGAATTTCCCGATATTTTTTTCCCGCGTACCGCTTCAACAAAGCGCGGCATCTCTTCAGTCTCAGGTCCATTAGACGAGCATTCAAACGATGTCCTGTTTTCTTCGATATGCCCGAAGCCCTAAGTCTTCATTTAACACCCTTTTCACCGTGGTTCTGCTTAACCCCATCTGCTTACGTTTGGGATTTCTTTGAATTCGCGCCTTCACAGCTTTTATCACTGCTGGAGTCCTAACAGACCGAGGGCGACCACTTCTTGACCTGTCATCTACACTAGAGTCTTCATTGTATCGTTTGATGGTACGATAAACGAATCTTTTGGTTATATTCTAATTTTTCAGTATGTTCAAAAATTGAATTGGCGCGTAACCGCAACGATGCAACGCAATAACTGCAACACGGTGTTCTTTAAGCG
Source organism: Bombyx mori (assembly GCF_030269925.1). NCBI lineage: Eukaryota > Metazoa > Arthropoda > Insecta > Lepidoptera > Bombycidae > Bombyx > Bombyx mori. The sequence continues at coordinate 4,460,959 of NC_085117.1, read as the reverse complement.
TCCACTCCATATTTAAAAATGAGTAAAATTCTAAAAGTATACATTTTTATTTTCATGAACAATTCGAAATTCGAATTCAATAAACTTTTTTGTGGCCAGCATTCTAAAAGAAAAGTTTTTATTGTGTGACAATACTTATGACCTGTTATTATTATGGGGTCTGCTGCGTGAGTCTTGGTTCAGGCAATATGGGATTTAGATCCGTTACCGGAATGATTATGTCCAATTTCACACACACACAGCAGTTTATTACATAAAAACGATTAGAACGAGAAAAGCGACAAGCACAGTTGAATAGTTCACAGCAAACGGTAAGAAAAAGTCCAGGCAAAGAAGGAGACATAAACTATACACACTAAACATTCAATATAAACTTAGTCAATCGAGAAAGGCGTATGCGAGTAAATGTGACGTGAGCTTCGCGGTCAGAGGTCTGCGGACGACTGGCGCAGGAAGCTGCGACGGCACACCTCGCGCCGTTCACACAAAGACTTGTGAACTACGCAATCAGGTGTAAGTCACCACACCACTCCCCCTCAGAGACCACCTCAGGATGGGCGATAGTAGTCTGGAAATATGACTTTTCTACCGGATCTTGTTCTGTGTGACGAGCGCGGCGATTCCAGACTTTTTTTTTCATCACAGGGTTAGTTAGGTATTTTTTCTGTGTTGCTATCTAATAAGTAAGCTGGTTTGATCCTGTCTATGGAAACTTTGATCTCTTTTCCGTTTATCAACCGCTTGTACACTTTGTTGTCTCTGTTAATAACTTTGTAGGGGGCTTTATACGCTGGTTGAAATCCACGTTTGACTGCGTCTTCTCTGAGGAATACGTGCGAGCAAGATGCAAGATCTTTGTAGATAAATATCTTCTGGGTAGAATGATGTGATGTTGGGACTGGGTGTAAATTGCTGGCAAATGACCTGATGCGGGCTGAAAAATCAGTTATATCCGTATCATGCTTGTCAGTTTTATGACCAAAAAATTCTCCTGGTAGGCGCAGGGGTTCACCATATAGTAATTCGGCTGACGAGCACTGAATGTCCTCCTTAAAAGCACTTCTTATGCCGAGGAGTACGATTGGTAAAGTTTCGGTCCAGTTGATGTCGGCATGACATGTAATAGCAGCCTTTAGCTGCCGATGAAACCTTTTAATGAGACCATTGCATTGAGGATGGTAGCTGGTAGTTTTGCGATGCTTAAACCCTATGAATTTGGAAAGTTGTTCGAATAGTGCTGATTCAAATTGTCTGCCGCGATCAGTGACGATGTCAGTGGGACAACCAAATCGGGCAATCCATCCCGATAAGAAAGCTTTTGCTACTGATTCGGCCGTAATATCAGTCAGTGGTATAGCTTCAGTCCACCGGGTAAAACGATCAATTGCTGTTAAACAGTACTTGTAATCACCGGAAGGAGGTAACGGTCCAATGATGTCTAGGTGTACATGATTGAATCTTGCTTTTGGTAAATCGAAGGTGCCTAACGGTGAGCAAACATGTCGATTTATTTTTGAGCGTTGGCAAGCTAAACACGCTCTAGCCCAGTCACGACAGTCCTTCCTGAGTGAAGGCCATACAAATCGTTCAGCTACTAGTTTAGCACTAGCCTTTGTACCGGGATGGCTTAATGAGTGCAAGCTTTCAAATATTTGTTTCCGTAAGTGCTTTGGCACCAGAGGCCTGGGAGTCGGCGTGCTGACATCGCAGTACAGTTGTTTTTGACTTCCTGGTATATTTAGCTTCACGAGCTGTAACGAAGTATGCCGTCTTAAGAAATTCACTAGTTCAGTGTCCGTATCTTGCGCTTTGGCTAACGTTTCGAGATTTACAGGATTTTGCAGTTCTTCAACTTGACCAGCCTGGGAAAGAGTGTCAGCCACAACATTATTTTTTCCGGATATATGTTGTATGTTAGTCGAAAACTGTGATATGTAGTCTAAATGTCTATACTGACGTGGACTACAGTTTGCCTTCCGCTGATGGAATGCGAAGCATAACGGTTTATGGTCAGTATAGATGGTAAAAGTTGTTGCTTCTAACCAATGCCTGAAGTATTTGATGCTCTCGTATATTGCCAAAAGCTCTCGATCGTAAGGTGAATATTTTTGTTGCGATGGGCTTAACTTACGAGAGAAGAATGCCAGAGGTTGCCAATTTCCGTCCTTCAGCTGTTGTAATACTCCACCAATAGCAAAATCAGACGCATCAGTCACTAAGCTCACCTTGGCATCACAGTCAGGATGAGCCAGTAAAGCTGCGTTACAAAGGCTTTCCTTACAGTCTTCAAATGACTTTAGTGAGTCCCCCGTCACCTCAATTGGATGTGATGCTTTTATAGAACCTGTCAGCAAGGAGCTTAGAGCAGCTTGAATATTTGCAGCTTTGGGGATAAATCTACGATAGAAGTTTATCATGCCCAAGAATCTTCTAAGCTGCTTAGCTGTTTTAGGGACACGAAATTCTTTGATGGCTTGTACCTTGCTTTCCAGAGGTTTTTTTCCATTCGCGTCAATATGGTAGCCAAGAAATTCTACCTCCGATGCACCGAAGACACATTTTGCAGTGTTGATGAGCATTCCATATTCTTTCATTCTGATGAAAAGCTGATGTAGGTGCTCCAGGTGCTCAGATTCATTACTGGATAATATGAGAAAATCATCGAAATAGGGGAAGCAGAAATCTAAGCCACGTGTTATCTCATTGACAAATCTCTGAAAAGTTTGACTTGCGTTTCGCAACCCAAACGTCATGTACGGAAATTCAAAGAGTCCAAACGGGGCTCTTATCGCTGTTTTTGGTATATCGTCTTCAAAAACCGGTATTTGATTAAAAGCTTTAACCAGGTCAATGGTAGAAAATACACGACAGCCAGATAGGCTATGCGCAAAGTCTTGGATATGGCGAATCGGATACTTATCTGGTATCGTGCGAGCGTTTAGCATACGATAGTCGCCACATGGTCGACAACCATTCTCCTTTTTAGCAGCGAGGTGTAGTGGTGCGGACCAGGGTCTCTCAGAGGGTCGCGTGGTGCCGTTAGCCAACATTGCTTCGAATTCTGATCTTGCAATCTTCAATTTTTCAGGTGCCAGTCTTCGAGGAGTACAGGCAACCGGGGGCCTGGTGTGGTGCGGATGTAATGTACTGTGTTGTTTTTTGGTGTGTGGTATATGCCTGCCGGTCGTGTCAGCTCTGCAAACTTAGAAAGCAAAATATGATATTTAGAATTGCCGGTTACGACCTTTACACTAGATATTAAACTATCAGTTACAGCAGAAGCAGATACGGTTGACAATTTGGTACTAGCATCAATTAAAAGCTTATTGCGTATGTCTACGATAAGGTTAAAATGAGACAGAAAATCTACGCCAATGATAGCTTTAGTTACATCAGCTACTGTAAAACGCCACACAAAATTTCTACGCAAGCCTAGGTTGAGATTAAGTTATATGTACCCGTACGTATTAATCGTAGAACCATTGGCCGCGCACAGCTCGTATTCCGTCTTTTCCCGTCGTTGACGAAGCACAGAGCGAGGAAAGACGCAAACATCACTTCCGGTGTCGACCAGAAACTGAAGACGTGATCTTCTATCCGTCACGAAGAGGCGACCGGTGTTTAATGGGCAATCTTCAGTCGCCATTATCGACTGCCCCGAATGTTTTCCGATGGTGTGTAATCACAGGGCTGGATACATGTCTTCGCTTGTTGACCAAATTTGAAGTGGTACCAACAAAGGGGGAACCGCTTATATTTGGACTGGGATCTTCTCGTACGGGTTCGCCTACGATCGTGGAGCTGCTGACGATTGCGAGAACGGGACCGGGTGTGCACTTCCATCGTTAGAGCGCTGACTTGTTTTGTTAGTTCAGTTATTTGTCGAGCCATGATTTCCAGTGCCGAGTCTTCTCTTGAAGATGTTGCTGCCACCTGAGGTGCACTAGGTGCGATGTCATGGACTCTGTCAGCCAGATCTGCCAGTTCAATGAGAGACAAAGTCATCTGAGACGCGATGATAGTTTGCAGGTTGTCTGGTAGACGGCTTGTCCATATGGACCGCAGAAAATCGTCTGGTATTGTAGGTCCAGCTAGTTGTCGTAGATGTCGTAAGAATTGTGAAGGCTTACGGTCACCTAACTCTTCTGATTGTAAAAGCTGTTTTACCTTTGTCTCTTTAGACACGGAGAGCCGCTTAATCAGTTCGCTTTTAAGGTACTCATATTTTTTTGTAGCCGGTGGTGAGGTGATGACGTCTTCCACATCAACCGCGTACTGTCTGTCCAAGTTTGAAAGCACGTAGTGAAATTTAGTTAAATCGTCAGTTATTCTTGCCATGTTAAATTGACCTTCTATTTGACAAAACCATATTAATTGTTTTTCCGGCCAGAAGGGCGGTATCCACCACAAACCCGAAAAAGTTCCGCTGGATTACCGGATGGATCAACGGAAATAGGCACTTCATTTTTCGATATTTTTTTGTGTGGGGTAGTTTGCGAAAGAGTTGTGTCACTATCTTCACTGCTCATTTTGCTAGAATGTTCTTCTCGGGGTCACCAGTTATGGGGTCTGCTGCGTGAGTCTTGGTTCAGACAATATGGGGTTTAGATCCGTTACCGGAATGATTATGTCCAATTTCACACACACACAGCAATTTATTACATAAAAACTTGCTTCGCGGTCAGAGGTCTGCGGACGACTGGCGCAGGAAGCTGCGACGGCGCACCTCGCGCCGTTCACACAAAGACTTGTGAACTACGCAATCATGTGTAAGTCACCACATTATTATATCCTGAAATAAAAATGTCATTATGGCCGAAGCCAAGTCCTTTATAATTTCTTCCTGAAATAAAAATTTCAATAAGGCCGAAGCCAAGTCTTATATATTTTCCAATCCTTGTAAAATGGCAAATTCGAGTTTTGCTGTCAAATCCAAGTTCAAGACTTTTTTAAATCTTAAGTGGAATAAAAACAATTAGTAAACAAAATATCATAATGTTATGGACGGAGCCATAGCTTCGTCAAATCCTTGTAATCACATTTTTAGATATCTCCAACTGTTGAATCTATAAATTCACAAATTGGCTTAAAACTTTCTTGATTTCTTAATAATAGCTGAAGAGTACGCGGGATGTCCTCAGCGTTTACATATATATGTACACAGCAGATGGTCAATAAACACTAATTTATCCAGTGAAAAAGCAGAACAACTAAAGAAAATGTGATCAAGGGACTGTATATCGTTATTGCAGTAATTACAAACTGGAGAAGACAAAACATTGATTCGAAACAAATGAGCATTGAAGCGGCAATGACCTAATCTCAAGCGACAGATGGTTGTATAAAACTTCCTATCAAGGTAAGAATTCCCTTTCATGAACCAAGGGAAGGAAATTTTATCTTTAATTTCAGCAAACCTTTTATCTTTTGACTGAACAATTTCTAGCCAAATATCTTTGAATTTTTCACACAATTTCTGCTTTATTGTAATTAAAAAATCTGAATCTGGAATTGGTACTTGTTTTATAAGATTATTAGGGATTGCTGCAATACATTTTGCCAAGTAATCAACCTTCTCATTGCCAGCAACACCAACATGCGATGGTGTCCAAAACAAAATTATATCTTTATGATGAATATTAATTAAATTATAGTACTTTTCCCTGATATCAAAAATAAAATAACTGGGGTTGGTAGATAATCTTGGATTATCTAATGCCTTCAAAATGCTCATACTATCAGAGATAATTAGCCATTTCTGTACTGCCTGAGCTTCAATATAATCAAGTGCAGATTTTCGAAGTCGTCGTGGCCTAACAGATAAGACGTCCGGTGCATTCGTGTTGAGCAATGCAACGGTGTTCGAATCTCAGGCGGGTACCAATTTTTCTAATGAAGTACTCAACAAATGTGCACGATTGACTTCCACGGTGAAGGAATAACATCGTGTAATAAAAATCAAACCCGCAAAATTATAATTTGCGTAATTACTGGTAGTAGGACCTCTTGTGAGTCCGCTCGGGTAGGTACCACCGCCCCTCCTGTTTCTGCCGTGAAGCAGTAATGCGTTTCGGTTTGAAGGGTGGGGCAGCCGTTGTAACTATACTGAGACCTTAGAACTTATATCTCAAGGTGTGTGGCGCATTTACGTTGTAGATGTCTATGGGCTCCAGTAACCACTTAACACCAGGTGGGCTGTGAGCTCATCCACACATCTAAGCAATAAAAAAAATAAAAAAAAATAATAGCAAGACCCTCGGCTGTAAATATACTTGTTAATTGAGGAAGTTTATTACCGTACCCCTTTCAAGCTTTGCAGTCATGGAAACTGCCATGGAAACAGTAGTACTATTTTTAGCACCATCAGTAAACAATTTATTATAGCTCTCGTATTTCTCTAAAGCTAAATATACATCCTCCTTACACTTTAAAGAATTATTTATAACAACTTGAATAGGATTCAATTTAGTTTTATATGTTGTGTTATAACAAGGCCAAAGATCATTTTCACATAAATTATAGTCTGTTTTAAATTTTAAAATTTCAGGGAGATCCTGAGCCAGATATGGAACATGAGATTGTACATTATTTGAAATACTTTGTAACTTCTAAATGAGAGGATGCCTTGACACAGACAAGAGCTTCAAAAGAAATGTTGATTTAAGATATTCAAATCTTAATGACAATGGAGGAATGTTACATTCCACTTGCATGGAAATAATTGGAGTGGACCTCATTGCACCAATAATAATGCGTAAGCATTTATTTTGAATTTTATCTAATTTATCAACTAGATTTTTATTATCAGAATAACATAAAAAACCATATTCAAAATGACTGCGAACAATAGACTTATAAAAAAATCAATAAGATTTTTAGATCAGCACCCCACGAAGTGCCGGTCAAAGATTTTAATATGTTAGTAGCTTTTAATGTACGATCAGTTAAGCATTCAATATATTTGTTAAATTTGAAACTACTGCTGAATATGACACCCAAAAATCGAACAGAATTGTCAACAGGTAGTTTATTATTATTATAGAAAATTTTAATTTGAGACAACCTAATATTACGACCAAAACAACAACCTTGCTCTTGTCAGTATTAATTTCCAAATTAAGTTCGTTGAAATAGCTAAGCAAATTTTGTAAAGCAACGTTGATTTTTTTGTATAATAAGATACAGATCACCACTCCTGCAATAAACTGCCAAGTCATCAGCAAACTGCAAGTTAGACACATCATTGCCCAATTTAAGATTAAGCTGATGAATATAAATAATAAATAAAAGCGGGCTTAAGATCCTACCTTGTGAAACTCCTTTATAAGGAAGTCTAGGACCAAACAAATTATTGAAGTGAAAACTTCTTTAGAATCGTTGTGATTTCAAACCGGATGCAACGGAAAAAGCGACAGGTAAGAGACACAAATACAAAAATGTGTAGGATGAAGCCAGCAAAGAGTGAGACAGAAATATACATACTATTTAATACAGCGCCATCTGTGAGATTTTTTAATACTAACGTGTGTATGAAAGCTCTTGTAGTGAATTTTAATTTAGGATTATACGTGAAATTAAAATATCAATTCACAGAGGGCGCTACCTTACAATTATTTACTAATGACAAAATTTTACATATACTTAAGACGTTTAGGATAATTGTATTTTAATTTTGGAAGGTTTCACTTCTACCACGTGTAAATTGCACACATTTGGTTTTTTTTTTTTATATTTTACAAAAAAAAAATTTTCTAGTAAAAAGTTATATAACTAATTGACCAACTTTCCAGGTAGCTGTAATGACAACAAAATCGAAGAAAGCACATCAATATTGACATTGTTAAATGCGCCAACAACATCAATAAAAAAACACAAACTAACTTTTCATTATGGGACAAAGCATCACGGATATCCAGACACAAATGACTGAGGCTTTCCCGGGCAGAACGGCCACGACGGAAACCAAATTGATTATAAGGTAGAATTTTGTTACTTTCTATATAAAATTCAAGACGTTGTTTAATTAATTTTTCAAATAATTTTTCTGAGCGGGAACTTAAAGTAATCGGACGATATGAGTCTCCAGAATCTGGATTCCTACCAGATTTTAAAATTGGCACAAGACAATCTATTTTCCATTGCATAGGAATTATCGAATTAGACCATAGTTTAAAAATATGTAACAGTAACAATAGATTATTATTATTTAACAATTTAAACATTTTATAAGAAATCCAATCTAAACCACATGCTGTATCTTTTCGAGATTTTAAGGCTGCTTTTAACTCTGTAATTGTGAAATAATTTATAAGGAAGGAATTTGATGAATTAATGTTATTAGGATTGAAAGTAGAAAATTTTTGTACTGTATCTGGAGTGTATTTAAGAAGAAAATCATTAATCCATTCACAATTATTAAATGCTGCAGGAGGAGTTATTAAGTTTTCTTAATTGTTTCCAAATGTAATTCATTGGACTTAATCGACACAGTGATGAACTGAACTTTTTCCGACAATCTAAGCGTTCCTGTTTAATAATTCTTTTTTTTAAAGCTTGTAAACGTTTAAAATTTATGAAGGAAAACTGACTAGGTTAAGCTTTGAATTGTGAATATGCCTGTCTGCAATCATTCACAGCTTTGGCACACTTGTCATTCCACCAAACTAATGAGATGGTCTTTTTCTTTTTTGGATCATTTTGCGAATTTTGAAATTTATTCTTTGTGCTTACTTTAATTTCTGACAAAATAATAGCTTTAGTAACTATAGAACAAAACCTATTATAACAGTCCAATATACTTGTATGATCAATCTGAAATCCATTGAGCAATTCATTTACATTTTTCTCATACAAAACCCAATCTACCAGTTTCAGGTTAGCATGCTGAGGAATGTTAGAAGAAAACTGAAGAAAATTAACTGATGAAGACACTGTATACTTAGTTACAGTGGGAAAATGATAACTTCCTAGCGAATCAGAATAAACCTGCCAAGAACAAGATAAAGCCAATGAAGATGTTACCATTGTTAAATCAAGACCATTTATTTGGTCTGAAGACATGCGAACCTGCTGTTGTAGGTTGTCCGTCGTTTTAAAAGCACTAAATCATTATCGTCAATGGTATCCATGATTAATCTGCCCCTAATGTTAGTTCTGCTACAACCCCAAGAAGTATGAAAAGCATTAAAATCGCCAGCAATATTTAATGGTTTTGGAATATCACTCGACAGACTATCAAATTTCCTTTTTTCAAAAATAGGTGTACATTGGCCAGGACTGTTAAAGCTTATTCATGATAACTGTTAATTATAAACTTTAATTATAACGGCTACATTTTGCAGGGAATCATCAAAAAAGGTATTGATTTTCTTGTATTGTATACTATTATGAATTAAAATGGCTACCCCGTTGTGAGAATTGCCACAGCCATTTCTCACAACTGAGTAATTTCTAATATTAAATTTTATGTGAGGTCTTAACCATATTTCTGAAATTAAAGCAATATGTATAACATTTTCATACAGAAATTTTTGTAACTCTAATTGATTGCTTAACAGACTTTGTGCGTTCCACTGCGTGATTTTTAATGTGGGAGATCCTTGATCCATCATTCTTTTTTTGTATAGTTTCCTTATTGCAATCTAAAATTGTTTGTGAATTTATGTTTGTGTTGTCGTTTTTATTTAATGTCATTACTTTTACTAGTGATTCTAATAGTAAAGAAAGAACTTGTTTGTTTGAAATTATAATATTTGTTAAATCCTGTGTATTTTCTGTTTTATTTAAAGATGAAAAATCTTTTTTTTTAAGAATCTCAGAATATGGAGTACTGTAAAATTTGTTTTTATTCTAAGTAAAACATCTTTTGTTTTTCGAATGATTATAGGAAATTTTTATATTAATGAAATCCAGAAATTTTCGAGGTAGATCATCAAGTTGATTCTGGCTACCACAATGGTTTCTGAATATATGTCTGAATAAATAAAAACACACACACAAATACAATTATTACACAATTATACATTATTTGTATTAGTATTATTGAGCTCTTCCACCCATCTAAGCAATAAAAAAAAACTTCATTTAAGTGTATTCAAAATTATTTTAGTTAAATTATTTTATTTATTAATTATCGCTTAAATAATAAATATTCTGGCGAAATATTTCTTATAGCAGGCAACATAAATCGTTCTGCTTCAAGTAATATTACCATCTTTATCCAACTAACGATACGCCGCGTAACTAGTGAACTAGAGTAAGAGAGATGTATATTAATTTAAAATGTTTAATAGTTTCAAAGCTACATCTTCGTCGCATAAAGCGGCTACACTTTTGTGTACGCAAGGTACTGAGGTTTGCTCCTCTAGTTATATTTCAACTCTCTGCTGTAAGCAGCATACTTATCATCCTCTCTGCAATCATCATATTTGTCGGAATAATCTGAATCTGTCGACACAGATTCGGCGTAAGAATCCATAATTTCAGTACTTTTTACCTCATCAGCTTTATGTTTTTTGCGCTTTTGCGCGCCCATTTTTTCAACAAAAATTTACAAGTAACTTACCGAATATACAGCAAGTTATATACGTACACTTATTATAAACAACTTACAGCTATTATTTATATACTAATCAAGACAAATTTACAAATATAAACATTTTTTACAATAAAATATTTTTTGTCGCAAAAACGTTCTGTATCTTCTTTCAGGCCCGCGCACCAAAATCCTTATCATAACGACTACATAATGATTGCCAAGCATTTTTTTAGTTGGAACTAGAAACTTCGAAGTTAGTAATAATGCGTGCTGCATCACCCGTTAAGTATGAAATTAAATGATGAAACTTATGAATTGGAGCAATTCGCTCATTGTTATGAATTAAACTCAAAAAAGTGTCACGTTCCTCAAGCCAACGGAAATATGATGCGTCAAACTTATCAATTTGTATTTGGGGCAATTTAAATCCCAAAACATCATGATGATAGACATTGCACTGAGCTGATGATAGCTGACTAGAGTTAAGATCTTTGTAATTACTTTCGTCATGTTTACTTGCATTATGTTGTTTAATAATGCTTTGTACGGAAGTGATGTTTGAAATAAATAACTGCTCAATGTCATCTCGCTCATCAACCTCGTTTGTGAAATCACTACGATTCAAAACCTATATTTGAGTCGTCAAATCGATTTGACAGTGACTCAAATTTGCTAAGCTCAAGTGTCAATTCAGCAAGTTCAAGAGAATTTAATGTTTCTTTTGAGCTTGTTTGAGTTAAATAGTTCCGAAATTTAGGTATTTAGCCCTTTATGGAGCTACGTTTAGCAAAAAGATCCAGCAAATCTTGAGTCTCTTGCACTAGTTTCACCTCCCATGATAAATAAAAATTATAAGTTTCTAATATATTAAGTAAAAAGTTCGTAAATTAATTTAATAAAATGAAGTAACTGGTAAAAAGAAGCGATAACATAAGCAAAGTTTAGTACTACGGATAATGAAACTATGGAAAAATAGAATAAAATCGGTTTAGTTAATTAATGAATTAAGAAGTTATCTCACGCTCCTCGACTAGACGTGACCTGCACTGTAGTCCGGCCCTGCTGCACTCTCACTCGGAACCCTGGGACACAGCGGGGCTGAACTTGTTTATCGCAGCCAGTAGGTAACGTGCGAAGGCGCACCGTCTGCCTGGAATGTTCGGCGAAATTGTGTGAATTGATTGCAAAAACAATAATGCACAAAGGGATAAAAAAATAATAATAATGAGGCACAGTGGGTATTGAGTTATTTAAAGAACTATCTAGCAGAATTTGTAACTAGCGACAGTACCCGCTTATTGTTAGGTGGCCGTCCGCTTGTCTTCCTTTGTTAGCAATATCTATATATTAATACGTGAAGCAAAAACTTTGTATCCCTTTTTACGAAAATTGCGCGGACGGAGGAGTATGTTTTCCACACTTATAGGGAATATAGAGAAGAAGTGCACAATGCTATTTTTTTTTTTAAATATTGCATAAGACATACATTAAACCAATAAAGAAAACATTACACACACTACATACCATGTATTTGACGCACACACGCATGTATACTATTTATTGTCAAACTTTTGTTCTTGACGTCTGTGGTCAAATTGAGAATAGATTAAACATTGTTTGTCTTTATTAATATCTTTTTATAGAGTAGCCTTGGCGAAAGTGATTATAGAATTATAAAATACAGTCATAATAGTGTGCAAACTTACAATTCCAATTAATACTAGTCAAATTTCGACTACTGCGGGACCTCTAGTAAATATAATTACTTAATGCAGAAAACAATACTAAAATTAAGAAAGACACTTTTTTGGTTTGGATATTTTTATGATGTGGGTAAACCTCACTATGAAAAAACTAAAATGAATTGAAATTATATTGAAAGGATAAAAAACACTGTGTAAAGACAATTAGCACAAGTACAGACTAACCGATTTGGGTAAATAGGAAAAATGTTATTGGAATTTAGGTTGGTGTGATTATATAGACGGGAAAGTAATGGGAAGGGCACTTAGCTGCATTGACCTGGGCTGCGGCTCGATGCTGATTGCTGATTGCTGATCGATGACCGGCGATGGCTACAATGGCTTGAGCTCCAAGATCCCGTGGATACAGTTGAGGACGGCAGCTGGTTTCGACGAATAAGCTTCTGACCGATTTTTCGGCTTGACCATCCGAATGAAAAAATATTCTTTTCCGAAGAATTTTCAAGGTTCTTTTGACGGTCGCCAGATGTTGGATGCTTGGGTTTCTTCAATAAAACTTCCACAATCGATTTTGTGCTTGTGTTTCCTTTATACAGGTTTTTGTTAATTTAATACGTTGCGAACAAGTTAGCTTCGCACGGCCATTAATTGAAGTGTGTAAAAATGGTGCAGGTAAACATAAATAAAATTTTGTACATTGCTCCTTAAAAATTCGTAGGCGTTAACAGGTTGTAAAATAAATGATTTATTTTACTTTCATTTCGTTGTAGGAATTGATTTTTCTGTTTTTTACTTTTTTGATTACCCACCCATCTTAAAGAATTCGTTTTCATTTGAAGAATTCATGTTTATTTTGATCTCATTCATTTTGAAGAACATTGTTTTTAATACCTAGTTCTAAAGTTACTATTATTGGTTATAAAACTAATTTTGTTTGTTTTATGTACAAAAGTTCTAAGCACTGTTGTATGTTTTTAATTTGTATTTTTTTAAGAGGGTTTAAAGTGAAATTAATGACATAACTTGATTTTTATAATTTGCAGTCTCGTCAATAAAGACTGATGTCTGAAACCCCCCTTTAAATGTCGATTTTTTAAATAATTTTATTAAAAGTTCTAAAATATTTTTATGTGTTTTAATACTACGATAAACTTTCCTTTAATCAGTAAAGTCAAACCCTCAATAAATCATGTACATTTTGCAGTATGCACTTCAGGGGGGTGCAACTCTCATACAAAGGAAAAAAACAAAATGTGTGCAATTCACACGTGGTAGAAGTGAAACCCCCTTCGGAACAAGGTGACACTTTACAAAACTTGCATAAGGCCCGTCATGACTTACGCGAGTGTGGTGTTCGCTCACGCGGCCCGCACACACATAGACACCCTCCAATCCCTACAATCCCGCTTTTGCAGGTTAGCTGTCGGGGCTCCGTGGTTCGTGAGGAACGTTGACCTACACGACGACCTGGGCCTCGAATCAATTCGGAAATACATGAAGTCAGCGTCGGAACGATACTTCGATAAGGCTATGCGTCATGATAATCGCCTTATCGTTGCCGCCGCTGACTACTCCCCGAATCCTGATCATGCAGGAGTCAGTCACCGTCGACGCCCTAGACACGTCCTTACGGATCCATCAGATCCAATAACCTTTGCATTAGATGCCTTCAGCTCTAATACTAGGGGCAGGCTTAGGGACCCCGGTAACCGTACTCGTCGAACTCGACAAAGAGGTCGACGTGCAACCTAACCCATGCATCAGCCCGCTGAGTTTCTCGCCGGATCTTCTCAGCGGGTCGCGATTCCGATCCGGTAGTAGATTCATTCGCGAAACAATTGCTCTTGAGTTGTTAGGTCTCCTTCGGAGGCGCTCGGACAGTTGTTAGCAAATCCCACCCCTCTTGGCTGAGCCTTTGCTCGCCCACCTGTCATGGTGAAACTGGAAAGGCCTTCGGGCCACCAGTAAACTTTCAATCATAAAAAAAAAAAAAAAAAGAAGTGAAACCTTCCAAAATTAAAATACAATTATCCTAAACGTCTTAAGTATATGTAAAATTTTGTCATTAGTAAATAATTGTAAGGTAGTGCCCTCTGTGAATTGATATTTTAATTTCACGTATAACTAAATTAAAATTCACTACAAGAGCTTTCATACACACGTTAGTATTAAAAAAATGTGTGCGTGTACTAGTGTACACACGTAAGAAGTGAAACTTGTTTATGGCCTTATTTTTCGAAAAATGATCTACATGCAACTTTCTAGAAATTGGTTAAATAAAGTTAAATTAGATAAAGTTTAAACAAAAGGATTTTATTATCATAGACATGAATACAAAAAAGTTAAATTAGATAAAGTTTAAACAAAAGGATTTTATTATCATAGACATGAATACAAAACAGATGGCGCGTAACGGAAAAAAGTGACGCGTAACCGAAAAATGTGACGGTAAATTTTTTTCCAACGCCGATAAGGAAGTTTCACTTCAAAAATCTCACAGATGGCGCTGTATTAAATAGTATGTATATTTCTGTCTCATTCTTTGCTGGCTTCATCCTACACATTTTTGTATTTGTGTTTCTTACCTGTCGTTTTTTCCGTTGCATCCGGTTTGAAATCACAACGATTCTAAAGAAGTTTTCACTTCAAAAAACATTCAACTTTTTTTTTGTGTGTGAAACTTCTTTATCGGCGTTGGAAAAAAATTTACCGTCACATTTTTCGGTTACGCGTCACATTTTTCCGTTACGCGCCATCTTTTTCTTGCCCCTACCACGGTTGGTTCAGACGAAGAGTACTTTCACTTTCTCCAACGGAGTAGGGATAGCATTAATGTTTCACTTCTTACGTGTGTACACTAGTACACGCACACATTTTTTTTTTTTATTGCTTAGATGGGTGGACGAGCTCACAGCCCACCTGGTGTTAAGTGGTTACTGGAGCCCATAGACATTCACAACGTAAATGCGCCACCCACCTTATGTCCCCACCACCCCCACCCCACCTTATACCCAACTAGCGTCATCTTACTCCTGCGGCGACGTCATTTTTGAAACGTTTAGGCATTAATGATCTAATAAACTCACTAGACGGCAGATATGAGTTTTGACTCAATAAAAAATGCTAGGGTTGGTACAAGTTGGAATTATTCGGAAACAAAAAAAAATTATGTTAGAAACATAAACAGTACTTATCAATAATTTTTATTTTTAACAAAAATCCAACATGTCTTGTGTTACATTAAATGATATTTCTGTTAGGAAAATAAACAGTATCATGGAATAAACTGCTACTAAAACCAAATTTTTATTTTTTTTTATTTTGGATTGGCAATAGGCCTGTGTCGGTCAATCGTTTTCCATGACCCGGGTCGATCGTGACCCATTCGTATAGTGTTCGGGTTATAAAGATTCGATCATTAACACGTTAACAGTCCCTATACAAGCGTTCCGAAACACGCCATATGTCCAAGTGTGATTATATATTTTTTAGCCATTATTAGATGTCCACCTATCGGCTGATGCATTAAAAGTAACAAAATATGGTCGTTGACCCCGGATATACCCGTGTACAGCGGGCGGTACACGGACTTATGAATTAAATTACCGGGTACCTTTAACGTGTACCACAGGCTCATGAGTGTTCCAGTAGACGTATGTATGGTTAGGTTATTACCATATCGATGGTTCACTTCCGCGGCAGACTACTTTTCCGCCAATACATACCCTCAAACACATAAATATAACATGAAGATCTGTAAACTATGGTCTACAGAACACTTGGGGATACCAAATTTACAATGGTCAAAATGTGCAAGTTTTTACCTCCGGAAGTATAGTAGTAACATTGGCAGAAGGTTTACTTGATGAAGGTCGCTGCATGATAACTGACAACTACTACACGAGCGACCCTTTGACAGAATTTATGCTTTCTCACAATACAGACCTCTGTGGCACAGTCAATAAAAAGAGAAGCGGTTTACCAAAAGAGAGAAGGAGAGAAAAGCATTCTAGCAGCACATGAAACGTTCAAGCTCAAATTACGCCGCTAAGAAAGACACATTTTTTTGAGTTTTTGGGCAAGAAAGAATCTCGATTCATCCAAAGACGATGCGTGGGATGCTGCCAAAACCTCCTTGATGAAAGTCGACTTGCTCCATATGCACAGGCCAAAGCCAAAAGGGTATCAACGCAATGTAAAATTTGCAAAAAAGCATATTGCGTTCTTTGTTTTTCTAAACTTTTAGTTACCCAATTAAAATTTGTGTCTTTTTTTCTAAGTTTTTTTATGTCGTGTTGCTATACTAAGAATTTTAAAAAAATAGGACATCTTTTCGACTATTTTCATTTATTAGATCCTTGGCCACAAGTCCACAAAGAAAACACTAACTAATTTGACAAGTCCGTGGATCTAGGCCCCGTAGAGAAACACATCGGCTCGTGTACCTCATAGGGTACACGAACTCGGCGGAACCGCTCACCGTGTACCACATACGTAACACCGGACTGTTAACGTGTTAAGCTCTTCTTAAATATTTATCCAATACCATGGGTGAACTTTAAAGTTATAGGTACTATAATGAAGTGAAATTGTGACCTTACTACGGGCTCATAAGGACTCGCATCCAGGGCCGTAAAACAATATAAAAAAAAATGTGTGCGTGTACTAGTGTACACACGTAAGAAGTGAAACTTGTTTATGGCCTTATTTTTCGAAAAATGATCTACATGCAACTTTCTAGAAATTGGTTAAATAAAGTTAAATTAGATAAAGTTTAAACAAAAGGATTTTATTATCATAGACATGAATACAAATAATACAATTATTTCACTTTACCTTTTTGCTACTAAGATTATTACAGCATTTTAATAATACATCTCTTTGATATCATAATACCCTGGTACTTTTCTTCCTATAAATTAATAATAATAGCACGGTCCACGTGGTGTTAAATGGGGTTCCTGAGGTTCGTGAAGTTTGACCCACCTTGAGACATGAGGTCGATTTCTCAAATCCGAAACCATGCTTCAGAACATATCGCCGTTAATTATTAATAAATCTCTTTGCTATCATAATACCCTGGTACTTTTCTTCCTATTATTTTACGTAATAACAGTAATAAATAGCACGGTCCACGTGATATTATTAAGTGGGCTCCCTGAGATTATTGGAATTACAAAATGATTTCCGTAATCCACCTGGAGACATGAGGTCAATTTCTCAAATCGGAATCCATACTTCAGAACATACAGCCGTTAATTAATAAAGAAGGCTGTACGTCAGAGTAAAGTTATAATAATACATCTCTTTGATATCATAATACCCTGGTACTTTTCTTCCTATTATTTTACGTAATAACAATAATAGCACGGTCCACGTGATATTAAGTGGGTTACCTGGGATTATTGCAATTACAAAATGTATTCCGTGACCCACCTTGAGACATGAGGTCGGTTTCTCAAATGCGCATCCATACTTCAGAACATACAGCCGTTAATTAAAAGATGGCGCGTAACGGAAAAATGTGACGCGTAACCGAAAAATGTGACGGTAAATTTTTTTCCAACGCCGATAAGGAAGTTTCACTTCAAAAAACTACATCCGCCCTAAAAGTTTTTTTTTAGGGGATTTTATGACCTGGTAACTGAGACCTTTAAGTCATGTCTTATTTTAATTTATATTCATATTTTTATGAAAAATGATATTATGGAGTGAAATGAAATGAAGATGATTAATTTAAAACATTAATCAACTGGGATGAAATTAAATGAAACGAAATGAGATGATATGGGATGAAATATAATCTCAGTAAAATGGTGGTCATTTACTAAGATTTTTTTAGTGGACTTTTTGGAGGATCCCGAGAAGTTACGTCCAGCGGCTTTGTTTCATTTTCCCACATTTGTGCACTTTCACAGATATTAAACTACCGTTATTACACATTTAAACCTGAAGAAACACTAAATAGACAAAATAAAACAAATCACACAACTTCACTCCTCGCGTTCCCGCCCAAAAGTCCCGCCCTAGAAGTAATAGTGCTCTGTGCATAGATTATACACTTAATATATTTGAGATAGATGCGCAACTCTCATTTTTATTTTTGCTTTAGTTAGAGCCCAGGTCAGCAGGCGTCGCTGCTGTCGATTATTAATCTCCCTACCCCCTCCCCCCCCACCAGGTGGCTTTTTTAGTAATTTTAATATTTTTTATAATTAACTCTCTTTATGAAAAAATCTTATCGTTTAGAATCGCTGAAATTCCCGGTAGTACTTATGAAATATTAAAGAACGTTTGACTGTGTTCAGCATTCTAATCGATAAGATCTTTTCATACAGAGAGAAAACAGTTTTTTAAAATAAAAAGCTGTAATTCTCTGTAAGCTATTTAATTTCCCTATATTACAAACAATTTACTGTTAAAAGATAGTATGAACGTACAATTGTATAAAATTTCGAATAACAATAACTCCTCTAGATTAATCCTACTAGCGTACTTAATAACGTTAAATCGAAAGTTATCTAAAAGTTAAATAAGTCTAGATAATCAAATCATTCCATCTCAATTAAGTCATTCGTGCGAAATATAAACATGTCAGCTTTCCATTACAAACATAGTAGACAATATGAATTAAATTTAATAAATTTGTTTCACAATGATAGCAGTTGGGGGTTGATTCGCATCACACAGCGTGCGGTCAGACAGGAGCTTCGGTTTCTTGATGTCCATAAGTCGAGTGGGCCAGATTGCATCCCCGCAGTGTTTCTAAAAACATGCGCCCCTGAGTTGACACCCGCGCTAACACGTCTATATCGCCTCTCGTACAATACCAACAGGGTTCCGTCTTCATGGAAGACTGCTCATGTCCACCCTATCCCCAAAAAGGGTGACCGGTCGGACCCCTCGAATTACAGACCTATCGCGATAACTTCCTTGCTTTCCAAGGTGATGGAGCGAATCATAAACATCCAACTTCTTAAGTATCTTGAGGATCGCCAGCTGATCAGTGACCGGCAGTACGGTTTCCGTCATGGTCGCTCAGCTGGCGATCTTCTTGTATACCTCACACATAAATGGGCTGAAGCCTTGGAAAGCAAGGGCGAGGCTCTCGCTGTGAGCCTTGACATCGCGAAGGCCTTCGACAGGGTCTGGCATAGGGCACTTCTATCGAAGCTTCCAGCATACGGGATCCCTGAGGGACTCTGCAAGTGGATCGCTAGCTTTTTGGATGGACGGAGCATCACAGTTGTCGTCGACGGCTGCTGCTCCGATACCATGACCATCAACGCTGGTGTTCCACAAGGTTCGGTGCTCTCCCCCACGCTTTTCATTCTGCATATCAATGACATGCTATCCATTGATGGCATGCATTGCTATGCGGACGATAGCACGGGGGATGCGCGATATATTGGCCATCAGAGTCTCTCTCGAAGCGTTGTACACGAGAGGCGATTAAAACTTGTGTCTGAAGTGGAGAACTCTCTTGGGCGGGTTTCCAAGTGGGGTGAACTGAATTCAGTTCAGTTCAACCCATTGAAGACACAGGTTTGCGCGTTCACTGCGAAGAAGGACCCTTTTATCATGGCGCCGGAATTTCAAGGAGTATCCCTGCAGCTTTCCACGAGTATCGGGATTCTGGGGGTCGATATTTCGAGTGATGTCCAGTTTCGGAGTCATTTGGAAGGTAAAGCCAAATTGGCCTCTAAAATGTTGGGAGTTCTCAACAGAGCGAAGCGGTATTTCACGCCTGGACAAAGACTTGCGCTTTATAAGGCGCAGGTCCGACCTCGCGTGGAGTACTGCTCTCACCTCTGGGCCGGGGCTCCCAAATACCAGCTACTTCCATTTGACTCCATACAGAAACGGGCTGTTCGGATGGTCGATAGTCCTGCTCTCGCGGATCGCTTGGAACCTCTGGGTCTACGGAGGGACTTCGGTTCTCTCTGTGTTTTATACCGCATGGTCCTTGGGGAATGCTTTGAGGAATTATTCGAGATGATTCCCTCATCTCCTTTTTATCATCGCACCTCCCGCCATCGGAGCAGAGTTCATCCATATTATCTGGAACCGCTGCGTTCATCGACAGTGCGTTTCCAAAGATCTTTTTTGCCACGTACCATCCGGCTTTGGAATGAACTCCCCTCCACGGTGTTTTCCGAGCGCTATGACATGTCCTTCTTCAAACGAGGCTTGCGGAGAGTACTTTATGGTAGGCAGCGGCTTGGCTCTGCCCCTGGCATTGCTGACGTCCATGAGCGACGGTGACCACTTACCATCAGGTGGGCCGTATGCTCGTCTGCCTACAAAGGCAATAAAAAAAAAAAAAAAGTTCTTGCTTAAAGTTGATCGTGACAGATCATGACCTTGTACGAAAATCTTACATCTATAAACACTACCTATGCTTCGTCATACAATAATTGTCATTTAAACTAGCATTGTAGAGATAATTCACACACTAAAGTGTGTGGCGTTTTATTATGCGTAAGCCGGAACGTACGAGATGTGGGAAAAAGAATATAGTCTGTGACACGATACCTTTTTACCGCCAAATATGAAAAACATAAAAATAATTTATAATGTGTTAAATAACTAATTTAATGTAATTACTTTATGCCGCTACAACAATAAAATTTATATTGTTCCAACTGTGGTGTTAATTACATAAAACACGACCAGGCGAAATAAAGAAGGGACTCTATATGCACTCCCTCAAGTGAATACTAAATTATTCTTAGCATTCTTATAAATATTTACACATTTAAGAAACGATTAACCCACAATCATGTTCATAATATGTGACATTTTGTTCTGCACAAACGTTTTGTTACATGATTTGAAAAAAAAAAACAAAAAAAGTTTAAAAAATGTAATGATGATTTAAAGTACTCTTAAATATTGATAGTTTGTACTTAATGACGCTTATAGAAATCTTAGACATGATTACAATAGTTATAGTTTTATTTCCTATCTAATGTATTTCTATTCTGACGTTTCTGACGCTTTAGCTTTGGTAATACTAGATGAAACAAACAGCAGATTGAAAGAAAATCTTCTTAAAGTTAATTACATTCATTGCAAACCATTAGTTTGAATTTTTTTACAAAAGAAACTGATGTTCGTTACATGCAAATGAATTATAAACATACACATGCAAACATAAAATGTAAATTTATCTTTTAATCCAAATTAAATGTACATTAATATTACATCTAAGAAAGGGTTTCGAAAAATTTTATTGCCCTCAACGGCAGACGAGCACGCAGCCCGGCTCGTGATAAGTGTTCACCAATGCTTATAAACTTCAGCAGTGCCATAGGGGTCGCTGTCTATCACTTAAGTTTTCATAAATTATTAATATACTCAGTCACAAGCATATTGATTCCACTGGATGAAAATGTAAGAAACATAATCATGTTTGGGCAAATTACTAAAAAAGCCACCTGGTGGGGGGTAGGGAGACTAATAATCGACAGCAGCGACGCCTGCTGACCTGGGCTCTAACTAAAGCAAAAATAAAAATGAGAGTTGCGCATCTATCTCAAATATATGAAGTGTATAATCTATGCACAGAACACTATTACTTCTAGGGCGGGACTTTTTGGCGGGAACGCGAGGAGTGAAGTTGTGTGATTTGTTTTATTTTGTCTATTTAGTGTTTCTTCAGGTTTAAATATGTAATAACGGTGGTTTAATATCTCTGAAAGTGCACAAATGTGGGAAAATGAAACGAAGCCGCTGGACGTAACTTCTCGGGATCCTCCAAAAAGTCCACTAAAAAAATCTAAGTAAATGACCACCATTTTACTGAGATTATATTTCATCCCATATCATCTCATTTCATTTCATAGTATTATCAAGTTAATGGACTCAAAACAAATTTATGAAAATGTTACCCAACTTAAAGAGAAGAATTTTAAGTTTAAGTTTCATTTTATTATTTTTATTTTTTAATTATAATTTTATTTAGAATTTAATTTAAAAAAAAGAACATTGGTCTCTTTAATTAATTGTGGCTTCTTTTTATTATTTTATTGTTTAATCAAGAAGATTCATGTTTTTACATTGTAACACGACAGACAGCAAAAAAAGTATAATAGATTTTGAGTATTTCTCGTTCTCTTTTCGTAGAATTTAGTAGATTTGAACCTCCACAAGCAGTAGATTCGTCAAATAAAATCTGGTCACACTGCTGCCAGACTTGAGACTAAAGATGGGTTAATACCGATATTTGTCAATATTAGTGAATACGAATATATTCATGATGTAATATTATAATACCTTAACTAATACGTGAATATCCTGACATCTTAATATACTTCGATAAAACGGGTAAACGAGTTAAACCTAGTACGGTATTCGTGAAATAAGTTAATAATCATAGATCTATAATACACATAAATTAGTTATTAATTTAATATAAATAGTATATTGTATCTAGGAATTTGACTACATACTAAATATTTTACAAGTCATATTATGTACATATTATGACATATTATTAAATCAGAATTTAGTCAACATTGTACATTAATATAAACAACAAGTTAGTCATATATTTTGTGTAAAAATATTTGAATTTACGAAATTGGTAAACAATCTCATCTACCTACTTTCGTTTTTCAAATTATCGTTTTAAAACCAACTAATTCGAAGGAAACAGAAAATAAAATGAAAATAATGAAAATAAAGCTCACCGATTGTATTCCAATAAATGTGAAAATGCACTATTTTGCCTTGAGTAGAATCTTTAGTTGAATCAAGAAATGAAGGTTCAAACATTAAAAAGGAATGCATTTAAAAATTCCCACTAGCATCTTTGACATGTAAAAAGTGCAATACAAAATAGTCCTTAAACTCATAGTGATATGTACTTATTTTCATTGCTCAGTGTATAAACATGTAGATTATCTCACTTACTCTTAGCGCATGTAGTATTGTTATGAATGTGATAGACAGATATCCACGAGACACATACGGCGTATGCCAGTATATTTTCGTGTGGTAGAGACTTCGCTAGAAGTAACAGCGTTCTGTGGATAGATACAACGCGACCGATGTGAGTTAGCTATTATTATGAATAAGTGAATACGGAATATTAGCATATCAGAATTCGACGGATTACCGATACACGAATACAAGCTGTATTACGAATATCTCGGTGAATACTAATATATCGGTATCACCCTTACTTGAGACTAGTTGAGACTACATCCGCCATTAAAACAAGTCGCACACGCTGGCACACAGAGCTCATGTCGTTTTAATATAAAATATAGCTACAACCCGGCCATCCTCTGGCTTCATATTGTGTCAGAAGTAAGGAATTTGGAAAATAATATTTAAAAATATAAAAATATCCCTGAAATTATGTTCAAAATGGATAAAGTCGAAAACACACAACATGGCGGACAGGGCCGCGCAAGTCACTTAATGCTACATCAGTCACATAAGGGCTCAAACCCTTAGATATATGAGAAGCTCGAACATGCCCTTAACTTGGAAAAACTGGTATACTCAACTTAAAATATACATGCGAGCTAATAATCTGGAAGATGAATGTGATCAACGCAAAGTCGCCATCTTAATATATTACATTGGACAAGACGCGTTAGTGATATTTTATTCATTTAATGTCGATATTGATACAATATCCTTTGAAGAATTAGCGTCGAAATTTAGTAATCACATCATTCCTCAAATAAATGTGACAATGGAACGTCATAAACTATTCAATCGAAGACAATATCTAGAAGAATCGATAGACAACTATGTAACAGATTTAAAAAATATTGGCAGACGATGTAACTTTGATTCATTAGAAGATGACCTAATTAGAGATATATTTAGCTAGAATCTACATGCAAAAAACCAATACATAAAAGAAAAAAATCTTATACAAAAGCCGGAGACACTTGACCAAGCTGTTCAATTAGCCAAGCAGTTGGAGACGACCAGGAAACAAGCTAAATCATTGGAAGAAACTTCATTCATCGGGCAGGTCCAGTCTAATTCCAGTTATAGAAGACAAAGGCAGTCAAATAGTACTTCACATGCAAGAGATCTACAGTCAAGCCAGAGCAGACGTACATCTAGTTCCAGACAACAGTCAAATAACCAAGTAACTAAAAAATGTGGTAGGTGCTTAGAAGTACATAGGTATAAATGTCCCTCCTTAGGAGTAAAATGTAAAAATTGTGGCAAATCATTTTGCAGTAGCATGTAAGAATAAAAATGTCAATTTTGTAGAAACTGAAAGTCATATGCCCAATATAGACACAAATAATAGGCTACATATGGGAACAATTCATGTCAATAATGTAAACAAAGAGTCATGGCAGATTAATAGTCATAATGTTACTTTTCTACTAGACACAGGTGCCGATACTAATATGTTGAATTTAAAAACTTTTCATCAGTTAGGATGTCGCTTAGACAGTATATCAAAGAGTAGACATAAATTATTATCTAACAGTGGTGAAATAATACCCACAGTAGGTCAATGTACTTTAAAAGTATATCACAATGCACAAAGTTATTACTTTTCTCATTGTTGATCTGTATCACAAAATGTTCTAGGTCGAGACAGTTGTAAAGAGATGAATCTTATTAAGAGGCTGTATAAAGTCAATTTCGTCCCAAGTCAAATATTAGATAATTATAGTGAACTTTTTGTAGGACTAGGTTGTCTAAAAGATTTTAAGTGTGAATTAAAACTTAAGCCAGATTGCAAACCTTCTGTGGATGCATGCAGATGCATCCCATTTCAACTAAAGAATAGATTGAAAAAAGAACTTGATGAGCTAGAAAAGGATGGTGTTATTTGTCGAGAAGAAGAGCCTACTTATGGCCTATATGGATAAGTTCTTTAGTTATTACTATCAAAAAAGATGGTTCATTAAGATTATGTATAGACCCTTGTAAACTTAATCAGGCAATTTTAAGGTCTCATTACCAATTTCCTACTATAGGTAGATGAAATAAAGTCAGATCTCACAGATGCAAAATATTTTTCAACCTTAGATGCTAATAAAGGTTACTGGATGATGCGTCTGACAGAGACCATATCAAAGCTCTGTACATTCATTACTCCTTTTGGTAGATACAGATTTACCCGACTTCCATTTGGTATTAATGCTGCTTCAGAAAGTTTTCATTGAGAAATGGATAAACGAACGTTAGTGATATAAATAATGTCAAGGTAATGGTGGACGATTTTCTAATTTTTGGAAAAACTATACAAGAACATAATGCGGCACTTCAAAAAGTATTAACTAGGGCTCGTGAATTAAATATTAAATTTAACAAAGAAAAATCTTCAATATGTTGTACAGAAGTTAAATACTTAGGACATATCTTCAGTCAAGGAGTCAAAGTTGGTCCTTCAAAAGTCAAAGTAATTTGTGAAATGCCAATTCTGACTTGTGTCAATGAGTTACAAAGATTTATGGGTATGGTCAATTATCTTAGTCCTTTCATACCTCATTTGTCTAAAGAAAACAGTCTTCTTAGATCACTTTGGTCAAAAATAGTGATTGGATTTGGTCTAAAAAACATAAGGCTGAATTTAATAAAATTAAGCTGCTTATAACCGATAGTCCAGTGTTGGCATATTATGATCCCAATAAAGAAATTACATTATCATTCGATGAATCTAAAGATGCCATGGGAACAGTCATATTACATGATAACCAGCCAAAAGCATATGCCTCAGCCTCATTAACTAAAAGTCAACAAAATTATGCACAAATAGAAAAAGAACTCTTATCTATTTTATTTGGATGTATAAAGTTCCACCAGTGTGTATATGGGAGACAAATTAATGTTGAAACTGACCACAAACCTATATTCCACCTAGGCTACAGAGAATAATGTTGTGTTTACAGTCAAATGATCTTAATGTTGTATATAAATCAGGCAAATGTCTATATATTGCTGATACTTTGTCCCGTGCAACTCTTCCTGATAATACATTATTCGATTTAGATATTGATATTGATTTACATATTAATCTAATTGTATCTAATTTTTCAATAAGTCAAGAAAAACTTCAGGAACTTTAAGAGTCATTAACTAATGATCCAACATTGCCTCAAATTGTATTTTATTGTCAAAATGGATGGCCTGAACATAAAAAGTCAGCTAATCAGTCAATTAAGCCTTATTTTTCTTTAAAAGACAAACTGCGTGTAGTCAAAAATAATATAATATGAATGAGTGATAAGATAGTAATTCCTGAAAATATGAGAAATTATGTTCTAAAATTACTACACGAACTCACACGACACTCAGGTATAAACAGTTTCATACGTCTGGCAAAATCTTCAGTCTTTTAGCCGCAAATGAGCAATGACACTGAAAAATATATTAACCAATGTCATACATGTCTTACTTATAGAAGAAATAAGTCCAAGCAACCTATTATTCATCATGACTATAAACTTTAGCCTTGGAATAAAGTAGGAATAGATTTATTTGATTTTGATAGTAAAAATTACTTCACTGTAGTTGATTATTTCTCAAAACATGTTGAAATAGCCATATTAAATAGTAGCTCAAACGCTATCAATCATAACTCAATTAAAGTTAATTTTCTCTAGACATGGCATACCTGAAACCTGAAACTATGATTAGCGAGAATGGTCCACCTTTTAATTTCAAAGAGTTTTATTTACTTACAATTGATTGTAATATTAAGCATATAAAGTCAAGTCCATATTTCAGTAGCTCAAATGGTATGGTAGAAAGGACAATTGGCACAGTCAAGCATATATTGAATAAATGTAAAGCAGACAATACAGAGCCTTATATTGCAATGCTTATGTACAGGAATACACCAAAACAAAGTGGTTATTCTCCAGCACAACTATGAATGTCTAGATGTTTAAGTAACTAAAGTACCAGTCGCAGACAATCACTAGTCGATATTAAAACATTATCTAAAAATATTACAAAGCAGAAAAAATAATCAACATTTTATTATAATAAACAAACAGTTGTCAGATTTACAAGTGGGTGATAAAATATATTTCAAACACAAGCCCAATAGTTCATGGGTTCCAGATAGTATAAAACAAGCAGAAAACGAACCTCGTAGTTATACTATTCAGTCCCCTGAAGGAACATTCAGGAGAAATCGGGAGCACATACTAAAACCTGTAGTTCCAGTCTCCAAAGTTCAAATTCAAAATCATTTATTTCAACTTAGATGTCAGTTTATCAAACTTGTTGAATGTCAAAACTTAAATAACAACGTTAACTCTACCACCGGTTCCAAAAAAAGCCACAGTCCTGGGAAGAACCGGCGAAACAAACTCAGCGGCCTTTTTTTTTTTTTCTCAAATATTTACTTTTTTTTTTTTAATAAGTAAAAACACCGTGATACCTGAAAAAGGAAAAGATATTAGTCAATTACCTAAAACAACACGTTCCGGACGTATTATCAGACCTCCTCAACGCTTTTTAATTATTAGTTACCGTGAAACCTAGCAAGTTTGCCACTTTATGGCAGATAAAAAAGTTTGGAAAGGTTTTTCTTACAAAATCTTTGAGAATATAAAAAGCAATTAATCAGCTTCATAGTGTATTTTATGCATATTTGAAATGTAATCAAATGTCTATTGTTTTCTTAAATATTATTGATATTTAAGTCCAAAAACAAAAATGGCAAAGTTAACCATTACTTGTGGTAAGATTGCCATACCCAAATTTTGAATGAAATAAATGAAACTAGAGGTCCCGCAGTAGTCGAAATTCGACTATAATTAATAGGAATTGTAAGTTTGTGCACTACTATGATTGTATTTGATACTTCTATAATCACAAATTTCACCAACTATAAAAAAATATTAATAAATATTTAATCTATTCTCAATTTGACAACAGACGTCCAGAACAAAAGTTTGACAATAAATAGTATGCATGCGTGTGTGCGTCAAATACATGGTGTGTAGTGTGTGTAATGTTTTCTTTATTGATTTAATGTATCTTTTATGCAATATTTAAAAAAAAAAATAGCATTGTGCACTTCTTCTCTATATTCTCTATAAGTGTGGAAAATTTCATACTCCTCC
This sequence comes from Bombyx mori, assembly GCF_030269925.1. Lineage (NCBI taxonomy): Eukaryota > Metazoa > Arthropoda > Insecta > Lepidoptera > Bombycidae > Bombyx > Bombyx mori. The sequence continues at coordinate 4,432,649 of NC_085117.1, read as the reverse complement.
GTCCGCGCAATTTTCGTAAAAAGGGATACAAAGTTTTTGCTTCACGTATTAATATATAGATTACTATAAAATGTTACTGCTGTCATTGCCATAGCTTGCCATAGCTTGGTCACAGTAAAAATATACTAAAATCTTTTGTTAATCTCGACTAGCAAAGGAAATATTTACGATTTGGCAAATTTACCCGCCCTTTTTAGACTTTTTCAAACAAAATAGAAATGGCAGTCAGGGTTGTCACAAGATAAAAAATATTCAGGTTTTAAAAAAACTAATAAATATAGGGTACCTACATGTTCTTCGCATTCACTTACTATATCAACATTAAGATGGCTTGAAAGATTGTCGCCTATAAACCAAACTTGGACCATTCGGTTTGTTTGCCCATGGTATGATTTAAACCAGTCTTGGAAAACTGTCGAGTCGAACCAACCAGATTTACTCCTATTATATCGCGTATTGTCAGGCCCATTTTCGCACCACGTTGTCCATAAATTCTCAGTCTTGTAAACGTCATTATATGTAGTTAACAGAGTACCATTCGCCGTCGCAGCAAACATTATAGAAATATTTCCTTTGGAAGTATTCATCATACATTCCGGATATTTTACCATACCGTCTAGAACGGCTACCGCCCATTTTCTAAAATAATTACATTTTATATTTTATGATTCACATGATTTTGCCGGGATAGCGTTCATAAGTTCGTAACTCTTAATGTGATACTATTTTATGATTCAAGATAATATATAGGATATGTTTATCTATGTTTGAGCAAAATCCATTCAGTAGACTTTGCTTGAAAGAGTAACAAATACCTATCCATCCATAAATCTTCACTAATTTCATATAAATAATAAAATTATGATACTTTGGATCTAAAATTAGGTAACATTAAAATTAGGATTTTTTTGAATATTTTTGTGACAGCCCTAGCCTCAAAGAAAACACGGCAAAGTTCACATCACTAAAACTTTGTATTCGGTTGGTAAAGGACATGGGCCACTCTCCATACATTGCAGTAATGAAATTAACTTTAAATAACAGACTATATAATATCCCTTTTATTTACATTTAACATTATCATCAGCTTAAATATTATTTATATTTACTTTATAACATAGACCTAATTCAATGAACGCCAAAACTTCTTTTTATGTACAACAAAATATAATAAGCAGGTATATCGCAACGAAACCCATATTAATATCCACAATGCGCACGAGTGCGAAAACGACTGATCAAATGTAAACATTAAACAAGCGTAGTTTTTTTTCTTTTCATAAGATCAATAATTATTGATCAATGTAATGATTTATTCTGCGGATTTAAAAGTATAAAAATAAACTTTTGTTTTGATATAATTTTTTATATTAGTTTTAAAATCCATTAATTAAATATGTTAATATATTTTGCTAGTTTTTTTGCAATATAATGTCTTTTAAGAAGATTTAATGTGAATTGTTTCAAATATAAATATATTTTACCTATGGCAACTCCTTCAATATTATCAATGTAGCTTAGTCATGCTAATTTCTTTTTATTTATGATTTTAATTACCCCTGTTGGTGTTTCTACTATATTTATGTATAATAGTTCATATTATTTATTAATTTACATTGTACACCTACGCAACATTTAATATTATATCATATTTGATTACGTATTCTATAACACACTGTCATACAGTACACAAATACGCCAAACAATCATACATTCACAACACTACTGTAAGTTATATTATTTACACAAGCATAGTCGGGCGTAACCGCTAATATGCAGCAAAGACCTCGTCTATGTACATAACTACGTACGTACTGGTCGTCGCCTGCGACACGATCAATGCCGCGCTAAGACTGTGTCACTCCTCGACTTACGCGTACTCTCTTGATTTGTTGCGATCTATTGCTATCATCTATTTTGTATTATTGTTTTTGAACTTGCTACCGCTTTATCTGTGCCTTCTGTACTCCGTAATTTCTCTTTCTTCTAAATATTGTTGTACTGTCTGTGATTGGAAATAAACTGTCCATTCAATTACGGACTGCTTATAGTGCCGCCCGGCACTGGGGACCTTACAACCACCATTAAAATACCCTTAAATTTTATAATAAGTATGTAAAAATGAAATGTTTTTTTTCTATAGATATTTCATTCGTGTCCTTGAGAACACGAGTAGCTGGGCCGAAAATGGCCCATGTCCTTTGCCAACAGTGATTTTAAGACTAAATTGCTTCATAGAACGTAAATTACCATAACTTTGATAACAAAACACTATTAAGAATGTTATTATTGTAAATTATGTAAGTTCCTGTATTAAAAAGAACGACGTACAAATCCTAGAGGGTGGCAGTTCGCGTATTAAAATTCAACAAACCATTGATCTCGTGAATAATATTTTATTATAATAAGTAAATTTTTTTTTAATAATTTTAATCTTCTTTTGCTTCATACACATTTTTATTACGAACATCATTCATTAGTTCGGAAATTGAATTAATTTATTAAGTAAGTGTGGGTTGTATGTCAAGACACAACACAGAATACATATACAACAGACGGACGCTAACTAACTAACTCACGCACTCAGTCAGTCGTCAGACTGAGTTAGCAAACAGTAAAGTTCATCGTCCTCGAACGAATCACCTGGCGCAGGGCTGAGTCTCAACAGATCGCAGCACGACGCTGCTCTACCGAGCTCAACACCCCACCAGGAACGGAAGTCGTCTACAGACTATTCCGAGCCCCGACATCGAACTGAGTTATATCCGGACCTTCGGAGCCGTGATGCACGTGTTAAGAAAAAAACCGATAGTATCGATCTCCGCGATCCAAATGGGCTTCGACGTCGCGTCTCGCGTTTTGAATGCGAAACGCCACTAGTAAAGTCACATTGTTTACAGCCTCCCGACCCTCGGGGCTCCACAGTAAGCATATCTTTGCCGGATTCGGCTAGGCTGGCTTCGGCCTTAGAGGCGTTCAGGCCTAATCCCGCGGATGGTAGCTTCGCACCACCGGCCGCTCGGCTGAGTGCATGAACCAAATTTCTGAATTTGCGGTTCCTCTCGTACTGAGCAGTATTACTATCCGCACGCCACTGACCCGGACGTATACCGTCCGGGCCCGGTGAAGTCCGCCAGTCAAAGCGGGGGAAGCCTTGATCTCTTCCACTGAGATCGGCCTCCACAGTTGAGTGTAGTCGCGATTGCCCCCGTGCTGCTCCGCACGCCATAAGACATGAAGAGCTTCCGATGTAGGCCCAGGTGCGTCGGACACCCTCTCGAGGATAGGTCGCCAATAAGCCTCTCATCCCCTCGAGCGAGTGTCCGACACCCCTACACGCGCCATCGATCACTTCAGCTGCTGCTCTGCTGCGACACTTGTACAGCTCCTGCACACGCGCGTACTCCGCTCTGCGCTTCTGTTTTTTTGCTTTGTGGGCACTAGCAGCCAGATCATCGTTCAAATCGTTTCGCCGCCCTGCAGTCCTGGGTCTCATAACCCTGCGCGCTCGTCTTCTCTCCGAAAGAACCCGAGCGGCATCGGGCGACATCTGACCGACTGCGGATGGATCATAGGCCGCGGCGTCTTCGGCGCATCGTTCCACGCCCGCTACCTCAGCTTCAGAAGCCCGCCGGAAGTCAGGCTCGGCCGAGCACCCATCTGACGAGGGACCCGGCTGGGAACCAAATCGGGCAAGGTGCGCTTGCACCAATGCCCTATAAGGCTCCCTTCGCCGTTGTCCCTTAATTGCGCCAAAAAGTCTCCACCCGAGCACTGACCTCGTTGAGCGATCAACCTGGACTCGGTGCGAGCGAGGAGGTCGATTTCCTCGCCATGCCACCGCTGCTTCACCATCATCGGAGCGGCATCCGTATTGATCTCAACAGGGTGGGCTCTACGCTTGTGAACACCCAAGCCCATGTTGGTCGAGAAAGATCGACCACAAAACTGGCAGGTCCAACCAGACGCATCTTGACCCACAGGATCTGCTCTAGTGGGAGGCCAGAGGCTTCAGGTTTATTATTCTTTCCAATAAACTTTTTTGCAACAGTGTAACCCCACAGCGGTCGGGCTGCAAACCCGACCGCAGGGTTCGCCCGCAGGTATCGCAAGGCCCCACCCGAAGGTACACGCTATGCTTGACGGTCCTCGCGGACCGTTCATCGGGGCTGCTGTAACGTGTAAACCGGCAGGACCGGCAACAGGATGACTGGGCGATACGCCTTGGGGTCCGTTAAGGGCATTTTTTTTTTCCGGTACGCCCCCGTGCGCTCTCGAATCTTAGTGAGGGGCCACGTCTCCGAGTCTAGGTTCTGGCTGGCCAGGCACTCAATTACCTCCTCGAAAGAGGGGTCACCCTCCACTCCATTAACAGCCACTAAGGGCTGTCGGCGCCTGGGTTCGGTGACTCTAAGTGATGGCGGGGCCGCATTTCTCAGCGTAACTGCAGCCGCGGGGGACGTGGTCTGCACCAGTACCCCCGCATTCCCGACCTTCCTTACACTCCGTATTCCAATTGCCATCGACTTGGGATCGATGGCCTTTTTCACCTCCTTCTTCGTATCCTCCGCTGTCTTTAGTTCTACATTGCCCTCGGACGGGTAAAATGCCAAAGAAGGCCCCTGAGAGGTCCCAATGGACCTCGGGACCCCATCAGGGCCCGTCCTGATGACAGTGGCAAAAGTCGCAGGCCCAATCCCAGACCCGGCCGCCGCACCAGCAGCTATCGAAGGTACCAAGGAGTTACGCCGTGCGGAGGCCTCTGCCGAGCGGAGCCTCTCGACCACCAGCTCCTTTTCTGAGAGCTGGATCCCGAGGGCCCCAACTACGGCAAGGATATCGCGACCAAATTCGGAGATCACATTGACCTCCGACTTGTTGAGCTTGGATGCCGCCGTCGCCACCGACATTATCCCACGCACCGCTCGGTTTGCCCGCTCGAGCAGCTCCAGCCTCCCCTGCGCTGCTACATCAAGGGGTCCCGTCGGAGCCCCTGACGCTACAGGAGTGGGGAAGTCAGGGACACCAGCCACTGGGTCAACCGGGGTGACGGGCGCCGAGGACGACAGTCCAGGAGTAACTGGAATATGCAGGCCGGTCCTCCAGCCTTTGGCACTCACAGCTGCCCCCGCTTTAGCCCCCCGGGGGGCCGGCGGCGGCATAGGCGCCGGCAGAGGTGCAGTCAGTCCCCTAGGCGGCGAGCGCGCCAAAGAGACCCGAGGGGAAAATTGCCCCCTCTCCTCCTCCGACATTGTTCCAAATTATATTTACTAACAAACTTACAGCCAATTCAAATAAGAAATACACACACGCACACAAACCAACGTCACTGTCGCATTCTCAAGTGTCACTATCACAAAATGGCGGCTACCGCCTACAGCAAATCATAAAACGTCACTATCGCACACTAGTGTCACTGTCACAGACCGGAATGGCGGGTCCGCCCACACGCGAATCGGCCGTCTCACTCGCAATCCAATATGGACGCCGACTTATATGGACCGGCGCCCAAGAAGAAGCGAGAGGGGCCGACTCCGCGCCGAGCGAAGCTCCGCCTTCACACTCGCCACACTGCTCTCACAGCAATATGGCCGCAGTGTCTTATGGTTTAAACCTCAAGCAGAAGCGAGAGGGTCCGATACACTAAAAGAAACGCGATACACTTAAAATTAACGAAAAATAAAGATATAAAGGAAAACAATTCACACGTCTGTCCTCGACCTAGGCCGACGACGGAATAGATAGGGACAGTGGGAATCTCGTTAATCCATTCATGCGTGTCACTAATTAGATGACGAGGCATTTGGCTATGTTCATCGCCGGATCATCATGCCATCGTCTTTAGTGACTGTGGTCGTAATCAACATGGATTAGGATCGGAAAACCCCCGAGATTCCCACCCTCCCAATCGTGGCCGTACGCCGGCGAAATTGGATTAGTAGATGTTTAATGTCTGTTTCTGATGTTAAATATAAGGGAAGCCAAGGGAGCGAGCTCCGGGGGAGAAACAGACGGGACTGATCTACACCCTTACCGCTGGACTACTGTGCGAGGCTCAACCAACGCCGCCCCCCATGACGGACGTCATCTGATTGAACCTGGTCCAGTTCATGTGCGATCCTCTCAACGCCAATATCGGAACGATCTGTAGTGTCGGTTCCCGAAGCCCGATTATGGACCTTAACTCCTTGTAAGAAGCCAGGCTCCAAACTCCCCTCCAAGATACAGTACACGAAGTGGCTCGCACGCACTCAGCTTTCGGAAGTCTTAGTTTACTCGCGACCAACTCAACCAGTTCCCCGTGATTCCCGTATTTATTACGTTTCTCACGGTGGAGCTCATCAAGCGATCGCTGGCCCGAGACCACCTGCACGTCCACGATCAATCCGACACCATCCCTGGAGGCGATAATATCCGGCTTACGGAGACCAACGGATGTTCGTAGCCTAGGCTCCAGCTCAACCGTCCACTTGTTCTCTTCCATAGCTTTCGCCACGAAAGATACAATCTTGTTGTGTCGTAGAATCCGGCCGCCGTGTGTTCTGTGACACTGTTGTAGGATGTGAGCCGTCGTCTCCCTAACCTTGCAACCAGCACGGCAGGTCAACGCCGACTCACCCCCACCTCTACGCCCTCTCGATCCGCGAATGCGGGATGGGAGGGCGTTGATATGAGTGTGCACGAACTGCACGAAGTCCCGTCCGGTTATCTGCGCGCATCGCTCCCTAATCCACTTTGTGGATGTCGGGGTGCGTGTGGATTCGCGAAGTTCGCGTCCATCAACAGATGCGTGCAGATTTTCTCGCCAAAACAAGGGCACTGATGGTCGTTACGTTGTGGAGTCAACACGGCTGAACCTGCGGACCTGTTTCCAAGCCCACCGCAGTTTCTTACGAATCTTATCAGATTTGGCGGCGGCTCTTGCCACTGACCATGGTGACGAGTCGAGCCCCCCGAAACGCCTCACAATGAGGTCCGGGATGGTCGCTCGCACCGATGGGATCGCTAAGCCGCCGTCCTGAACTGCGGCGTGATAGTACGCCTTGGGCACATCCGCCGGTAGCCTAAGCCACTGTCCGACTGCTTTCCGGATTTGGACATCGAGCATTCTCAATCTGTCATCCGAGATGTTTCCAAGCTCGAAACCATGCTGGAATCTCAAAATCAGATGAGCTCTCAAAATCTCCAACCTCTGTTGGGGTTTGAGAGATGCCCTTGAGATATTATTCAGAGCACTACTGATACTATGCTCTAATGTCACGCATCCAGAGGCCTCAAAATCGACACCAAGATATCGCCACCGCTCAACACTACACTTACCTGAGCGGCTTACCTCCAATATTGAAGGTTCGCTCAGTCAGGTAGTGATGCTTCTTGCGGTGGCCATCTGGTATCATAGACAAGACAGCGCTTTTTCTGCAGTTCAGGCGAAGGCCCATCTGCCTACCGACACACTCCACACCAGAGATGGACTCCTGCATCCCTACCTTCGACCCCGCAAGCAGGACTAGGTCGTCAGCATAGGCCAGAGCGGACACGAGTTCCATCTCCAACCTATACCCGACCCTCGCCGGCAGGGAAGCTAGGATGAGGTCCATCACCACGTTGAAGAGTATTGGCGACAGAGGGTCCCCTTGACGAACCCCTCGTCCCACTTTCACAGGGCTGCTCATTTCATTGTTCACGGCTAAGGTGGTGGACGCCGTATCGTATAGGTGAGCAATATAGCCGCAGAACTGTTCGGGCATGCCCCTCAACCTCAGCAATTCGACAAGTGCCTCGTGAGACACAGTGTCGAATGCCTTGGCGAAGTCTAGCACCGCCACGTGACATTCCCGCAGCTTCTTCCTGCTATCCCCAAGCACCGCGTCCAGTACTGCGGAATTCTCCAGAGTACCGTCGGCGCAGATAAATCCACGCTGTCGTGCGTCAGGAGGGCAGCAAGCCAACAGCCTCCGGGCCAAGATGGAGTGAAAGTGTCTCAGGGGAATCGACGCGATCGAGATCGGTCGATATTCCCCCGGTCCACCTGGTCTCTCCACCTTAGGCACAAAGACGGTTCGGCACTGTCGTAGAATTTCGGGTATTTCGCCTCGTGCCATCCATGCATTGAACATTTCCGCCTTCAAGTGCACAGGAACCGCACGCCACTGACCCGGACGTATACCGTCCGGGCCCGGTTAAGTTCGCCAGTCAAAGCGGGAGGCCTTGATCTCTTCCACCGAGATCGGCTTCCACAGCTGGGTGTAGTCGCGATTGCCCCCGTGCCGCTCCGCACGCCCTAGGGCGTGAAGAACTTCCGGTGTAGGCCCAGGTGCGTCGGACATCCTCTCGAGGATAGGTCGCCAATAGGCCTCCATCTCCTCGAGCGAGTGTCCGACACCCCCACACGCGCCATCGATCACTTCAGCTGTTGCTCTGCTGCGACACTTCTTGTATAGTTCCTGCACACGCGCGTACTCCGCTCTGCGCTTTTGTCTTTTGGTTTTGTGGGCACTAGCTGGCCGATCATCATGCAAATCGTTTCGCCGCCCTGCAGTCTTGGGTCTCATAGCCCTGCACGCTCGTCTTCTCCCCGCACCCTCAAGGAGTTCGGAGAGAACCCGAGCGGCATCGGGCGACATCTGAACGACTGCGGATGGATCATAGGCAGCGGCGTCTTCGGCGCATCGTTCCTCGCTCGCTTCCTCAGCTCCAGAAGCCCGCCGGGAGTCAGGCTCGGCCGAGCACCCCCCTGACGAGGGACCCGGCTGGGACCCATATCGGGCAAGGTGCGCTTGCACCAATGCCCGATAAGGCTCCCTCCGCCGTTGTCCCTTAATCGCTTCCAGTGTTCTTCCAAACCCTGGAAGCGCGCCAAAGAGGTCTCCACCCGAGCACTGACCCCGCTCAGCGAGCAACCTGGCCTCGGTGCGAGCGAGGAGGTCGACTTCCTCGCCATGCCACCGCCGCTTCACCATCATCGGAGCGGCATCCGTATTGGTCTCAACAGGGTGGGCTCTACGCTTGTGGACACCCAAACCCCTGTTGGTCGAAAAGGATCGTTCGCAGAACTGGCAGGTCCAACCAGGCGCATCCTGACCCACAGGATCTGCGCCGGCGGAACCCCGCACAGTCGGGTTATCGCCTGTCCTCTCTGACTCCAGCGGGAGGCCAGAGGCTTCAGGTCTATTCTCTTTATCTGACTTTTTTGCAACAGGTAAACCCACTGCGGTTGGGCTGCAAACCCAACCGCAGGGTTCGCCCGCAGGTATCGCAAGGCCCCACCCGAAGGTACCTGCTAGGCTTGACGGTCCTCGCGGACCGTCCATCGGGGCTGCTGTCACGTGTTTACCACGTGTACAGCCATCCGGGTGACATCGTCCCATAAGGAAAAGTGCGGTGCTCGCCATCATCAGGAGGGATTGCTCCCCCCTGGTAGCGCCCCGGCTCACCTACTTCCGGATGACACTGCCCTCAGAGGGGAGCAGTGCGGTGCACGCCAACAGGGGAGATTACTCCCCCCCGCTAGCGCCCCGGCCCACCTATTGCCCCGTTGCGTTCTAAGGCGGCACTTACGAGGGCTGTAGTCCCGCAATGGCTACACCAAGACTACGTGATTCAAGTGCTGCCCCTCCTCCCGTATCAGTCAATGTGCGGCGGTACCACGTGCAGGTTATGGGTAGGAGTGGGGCGTCGTGATCTCGGCCAAAGTTTCAGACCGCTCTCTCTTACCCCATTACTAACAGGGGGGTGTATTGGTCCCGTCCATTCGATAGCCAGCCACGAGCAAACAGGTACACCGTCCCTGTTATGAGCAACTAATTTCACTTAACCTGTTACGGCCTGGCCACGGGGATCGGCGGTGCGAACAGCGAAGCGGTGGGCGAGGCGACCATTCGCGCAGCACCGTTTGCAGGCCACGGGTACTCACGTTCGCCGCCGCGACTAGTAAGGAAGTCCGACAGCGAAATGTCTATATCGAAATTATCTCGATATTGCTTACAAATTAATAGTTTTTTTTTTCAGGACCTATTATTTGGAAAAGATTGTGAAGTACATGATTTGAATAAGAATCGGAGTATATAGATGGAGAATTCCACAAGAAGTACGAGAAATACTTTGGGTGGCTAGACTTCCAAATAGCTGGTCTAGCTAGTATTTCAGCTATTTTTTTATTTATTGCTTAGACGGGTGGACGAGCTCACAGCCCACCTTGTGTTAAGTGGTTACTGGAGCCCATAGACATCCACAACGTAAATGCGCCACCCACCTTGAGATATAAGTTCTAAGGTCTCAAGTATAGTTATAATGGCTGCCTCACCCTTCAAACCGAAACGCATTACTACTTCACGGCAGAAATAGGCAGGGTGGTAGTACCCACCCGTGTAGACTCACAAGAGGTCCTACCACCAGTAATTACGCAAATTATTATTTTGAAGATTTCATTTTTATCACACGATGTTATTCCTTCACCGTGGAAATCAATCGTGAACGTTGAGTGTTGTTGAGTACGTTTTTCATTACAAAAATTGGTACCCGCCTGATATTCGAACACCGGTGCATCGCTCAACACGATTGCACCGGACGTCCGTTAGGCCACGACGACTTTAAAAATATAAAATAAAAAATAAATAAAAAATATAAAAATTTCGGCGTTAATTTTTCGCGGCGAAAACAACTAAACTCATTTAATCACTGCACTATTCGCCGCGACTACCGCTCGACTCCGTGGCTCGCGCCGTCCGTATTCATGCATTTGTTTTGCTCGCCCGCCGCATCGCGCGATTCGCTCGGTACATTTCGCCGGTCGCTTCGCCGGTCGCCGGTGCGCGTGGCTTGTTAGGTACATTTCTATGCGCTTGTTTTAGTCGCTAGACGCTTCGCCGTTCGCACCGCGCGAATATTCGCATCGGCGAATGTCCCGTGGCCAGGCTGTTAGGGTTGGACGTATACTTGGCACAGGACATCGTCTCTCACACTTATAGTGAGTGACTTCGCCAGCCTCGGAGCCATCCACATCCTGTGCACTATGCTGGTGACCGCGCCACTGGTCACCAGATTAAGACGACTAGATTTTAATAGGAAAATAAAAGAATGCGTATCGCCCCTAAGAGAGTCATAGTTACTCCCGCCGTTTACCCGCGCTTGCTTGAATTTCTTCACGTTGACATTCAGAGCACTGGACAGAAATCACATTGCGTCAACACCCGCGAGGGCCATCGCAATGCTTTGTTTTAATTAGACAGTGGAAAACAATTCACACGTCTGTCCTCGACATAGGCCGACGACGGAATAGATAGGGACAGTGGGAATCTCGTTAATCCATTCATGCGCGTCACTAATTAGATGACGAGGCATTTGGCTATTTTCATCGCCGGATCATCATGCCATCGTCTTAGTGACTGTGGTCGTAATCATCATGGATTGGATCGGAAGACCCCCGAGATTCCCACCCTCCCGATCGTGGCCGTACGCCGGCGAAATTGCATCAGTAGATGTTTATTGTCTGTTTCTGATGTTAAATACCTAGTCAGGTCATAAATTCTGTCACATGTTTAATGTAAAATAATTGAAACAAGTTTATTCATTATGTAACCATTCATATACCAAAATGAACATAACAAAACATAGATTCTTATTACACTAAAGTTTATTCAAAATGACCTCCGTGATTTTGAATACAGGCCTTCAATCTGCGCGGCCAGTCGTCTATCGCAGCACGAACGAGGTCCATGTCAATATCGGCGGCTGCCTTAATCAAGGATGTCTTGAGTGACTCCAAATTGGGATGAGGCTTTGAGCACGCCTTTTCCTCCAAGTGTTGCCATATCTTGTAATCTAACGGATTCAAATCTGGACTGGAGGAGGGCTAGTCTTCGTGCCGGATGAAGTCGATTTCACGCGCCGCCAGCCAGTCTTGTGTGCTCTTCAATCTATGAGCTGGCGCCGAATCTTGTTGGAATACCCAGTGCGTGTTATTGAACATGGTATGAGAAACAGGTTCCACAAGGTTCGTCAGGACTGTATTTTGATACACAACTGCATTCGTTTTTACACCTTTCTCACAAAAATGTACCTCTGTTAAGCCCCAATAAGAAACTACCAACCATACCATGAGCGAGGATGGAAAATGACCTCGTTGGACACGCGGAATACGGTTGCTCGCTTCTTCACTACTGTGTGCGTACACCTTATCATTTTGTTTGTTGTAGCTCTCTTCTACGGTAAAAATTTTTTCATCCGAAAAAAGAATTTCCCGATAATTTTTTCCCGCGTACCGCTTCAACAAAGCGCGGCATCTCTTCAGTCTCAGGTCCATTAGACGAGCATTCAAACGATGTCCTGTTTTTCTTCGATATGCCCGAAGCCCTAAGTCTTCATTTAACACCCTTTTCAACGTGGTTATGCTTAACCCCATCTGAAGGGCCAACAGTTTCTGCTTACGTTTGGGATTTCTTTGAATTCGCGCCTTCACAGCTTTTATCACTGCTGGAGTCCTAACAGACCGAGGGCGACCACTTCTTGACCTGTCATCTACACTAGAGTCTTCATTGTATCGTTTGATGGTACGGATAAACGAATCTTTTGGTTATATTCAAATTTTTCAGTATGTTAAAAATTTGAATTGGCGCGTAACCGCAACGATGCAACGCAATAACTGCAACACGGTCTTCTTTAAGCGTCCACTCCATATTTAAAATGCATCCTGCCCCGGATTTCGTCGTATAGAGGGCACTCCCACAGGACATGGTCCCTGTCCTCCTCAACCGCCCCGCAGTCGCAAGCATGCCCCTCCCTCAGTCGCATATCCGCCAACCGCTTATTGAAGATCCCATGTCCCGTGAGGATCTGCGAGGTCTGATAATCCGGCTCTATCCACGTTGCCTTCCTCCTGCCCACAACATCGGGAAAGAACTTGAACAGTTCCCTCCCCTTACCCTCAGACACCCACCTGTCCTGCCAAATTGCCAAGACATCACTGTCGATCCGCCGTCGTCTCTCCGCCGCCAACTCCCGCGCCAATCCTTCGCACTCCCGCATCCTCCGTCCAGCACGAGTCACCTCCAGGTCCGCCGGCAGGACGCCCGCCAACACCGGCAAAGCAGCCGTGCTGCACGAACGGTATGCCTTCGTTAGCAAGTGGAATAGATAGGGACAGTGGGAATCTCGTTAATCCATTCATGCGCGTCACTAATTAGATGACGAGGCATTTGGCTATTTTCATCGCCGGATCATCATGCCATCGTCTTTAGTGACTGAGGTCGTAATCATCATGGATTAGGATCGGAAGACCCCCGAGATTCCCACCCTCCCGATCGTGGCCGTACGCCGGCGAAATTGGATCAGTAGATGTTTAATGTCTGTTTCTGATGTTAAAAATAAGGGAAGCCAAGGGAGCGAGCTCTGGGGGAGAAACAGACGAGCCTGATCTACACCCTTACCGCTGGACTACTGTGCAAGGCTCAACCAACGCCGCCCCCCATGACGGACGTCATCTGATTGAACCTGGTCCAGTTCATGTGCGACCCCCTCAACGCCAGTATCGGAACGATTTGTAGTGTCGGTTCCCGAAGCCCGATTATGGACCTTAACTCCTTATAAGAAGTCAGGCTCCATACTCCCCTCCAAGATATCGTGCACGAAGTGGCTCGCACGCACTCAGCTTTCGGAAGTCCTAGTCTACCTGCGACCAACTCAACCAGCTCCCCGTGATTCCCGTATTTATTACGTTTCTCACGGTGGAGCTCGTCAAGCGATCGCTGGCCCAAGACCACCTGCACGTCCACGATCACTCCGACACCATCCCTGGAGGCGATAATATCCGGCTTACGGAGACCAACCGATGTTCGTAGCCTCGGCTCCAGCTCAACCGTCCACTTGTTCTCTTCCATGGGTTTCGCCACGAAAGATACAATCTTGTTGTGTCGTAGAATCCGGCCGCCGTGTGTTCTGTGACACTGTTGTAGGATGTGAGCCGTCGTCTCCCTAACCTTGCAACCAGCACGGCAGGTCAACGAAGACTCACCCCCACCTCTACGCCCTCTCGATCCGCGAATGCGGGATGGGAGGGCGTTGATATGAGTGTGCACGAACTGCACGAAGTCCCGTCCGGTTATCTGCGCGCATCGCTCCCTAATCCACTTTGTGGATGTCGGGGTACGTGTGGATTCGCGAAGTTCGCGTCCATCAACAGATGCGTGCAGATGTTCTCGCCAAAACAAGCGCACAGATGGTCGTTACGTTGTGGAGTCAACACGGCTGAACCTGCGGACCTGTTTCCAAGCCCACCGCAGTTTCTTACGAATCTTATCAGATTTGGCGGCGGCTCTTGCCACTGACCATGGTGACGAGTCGAGCCCCCCGAAACGCCTCACAATGAGGTCCGGGATGGTCGCTCGCACCGATGGGATCGCTAAGCCGCCGTCCTGAACTGCGGCGTGATAGTATGCCTTGGGCACATCCGCCGGTAGCCCAAGCCACTGTCCGACTGCTTTCCGGATTTGGACATCGAGCATTCTCAATCTGTCATCCGAGATGTTTCCAAGCACGAAACCGTGCTGGAACCTCGGAATCAGATGAGCTCTCAAAATCTCCAACCTCTGTTGGGGTTTGAGAGGTGCCCTTGAGATGTTATTCAGAGCACTACTGATACTATGCTCTAATGTCATGCATCCAGAGGCCTCAAAATCGACACCAAGATATCGCCACCGCTCAACACAACTCACCTGCCTGAGCGGCTTACCTCCAATATTGAAGGTTCGCTCAGTCATGTAGTGATGCTTCTTGCGGTGGCCATCCGGTATCATAGACAGAACCGCGCTCTTCCTGCAATTCAGGCGTAGGCCCATCTGCCTACCAACACAGTCCACAGCAGAGATGGACTCCTGCATCCCTACCTTCGACCCCGCAAGCAGGACTAGGTCGTCAGCATAGGCCAGAGCGGACACGAGTTCCATCTCCAACCTATACCCGACCCTCTCCGGCAGGGAAGCTAGGATGAGGTCCATCACCACGTTGAAGAGTATTGGCGACAGAGGGTCCCCTTGACGAACCCCTCGTCCCACTTTCACAGGGCTGCTCATTTCATTGTTCACGGCTAAGGTGGTGGACGCCGTATCGTATAGGTGAGCAATGTAGCCGCAGAACTGTTCGGGCATGCCCCTCAACCTCAGCAATTCGACAAGTGCCTCGTGAGACACAGTGTCAAATGCCTTGGCGAAGTCTAGCACCGCCACGTGACATTCCCGCAGCTTCTTCCTGCTATCCCCAAGCACCGCGTCCAGTACTGCGGAATTCTCCAGCGTACCGTCGGCGCAGATAAATCCACGCTGTCGTGCGTCAGGGGGGCAGCAAGCCAACAGCCTCCGGGCCAAGATGGAGTGAAAGTGTCTCAGGGGAATCGACGCGATCGAGATCGGTCGATATTCCCCCGGTCCACCTGGTCTCTCCACCTTAGGCACAAAGACGGTTCGGCACTGCCGTAGAATTTCGGGTATTTCGCCTCGTGCCATCCATGCATTGAACATTCCCGCCTTCAAGTGCACAGGAACCGCACGCCACTGACCCGAACGTATACCGTCCGGGCCCGGCGAAGTTCGCCAGTCAAAGCGGGAGGCCTTGATCTCTTCCACCGAGATCGGCTTCCACAGCTGGGTGTAGTCGCGATTGCCCCCGTGCCACTCCGCACGCCCTAGGGCGTGAAGAGCTTCCGGTGTAGGCTCAGGTGCATCGGACACTCTCTCGAGGATAGGTCTCCATCTCCTCGAGCGATTGTCCGACACCCCCACACGCGCCATCGATCACCTCAGCTGCTGCTCTGCTGCGACACTTCTTGTACAGTTCCTGCACACGCGCGTACTCTGCTCTGCGCTTTTGTCTATTGGTTTTGTGGGCACTAGCTGTCCGATCATCGTGCAAATCGTTTCGCCGCCCTGCAGTCTTGGGTCTCATAGCCCTGCACGCTCGTCTTCTCTCCGCACCCTCAAGGAGTTCGGAGAGAACCCGAGCGGCATCGGGCGACATCTGACCGACTGCGGATGGATCATAGGCAGCGGCGTCTTCGGCGCATCGTTCCTCGCCCGCCTCCTCAGCTTCAGAAGCCCGCCGGAAGTCAGGCTCGGCCGAGCACCCCCCTGACGAGGGACCCGGCTGGGAACCAGATCGGGCAAGGTGCGCTTGCACCAATGCCCGATAAGGCTCCCTCCGCCGTTGTCCCTTAATCGCTTCCAGAGTTCTTCCAAACCCTGGGAGCGCGCCAAAGAGGTCTCCACCCGAGCACTGACCCCGCTCAGCGAGCAACCTGGCCTCGGTGCGAGCGAGGAGGTCGACTTCCTCGCCATGCCACCGCCGCTTCACCATCATCGGAGCGGCATCCGTATTAGTCTCAACAGGGTGGGCTCTACGCTTGTGGACACCCAAACCCCTGTTGGTCGAAAAGGATCGTTCGCAGAACTGGCAGGTCCAACCAGGCGCATCCTGACCCACAGGATCTGCGCCGGCGGAACCCCGCACAGTCGGGTTATCACCTGTCCTCTCTGACTCCAGCGGGAGGCCAGAGGCTTCAGGTCTATTTTTCTTAATTGGACTTTTTGCAACAGTTATAACCCTCTGCGGTCGGGCTGCAAACCCAACCGCAGGGCTCGCCCGCAGGTATCGCAAGGCCCCACCCGAAGGTACCTGCTAGGCTTGACGGTTCTCGCGGACCGTCCATCGGGGCTGCTGTCACGTGTTTACCACGTGTACAGCCATCCGGGTTACACCGTCCCATAAGGGACAGTGCTGTGCTCGCCATCATCAGGAGGGATTGCTCCCCCCTGGTGGCGCCCCGGCCCACCTGTTTCCGGATGACACTGCCCCCAGAGGGAGCAGTGCGGTGCACGCCAACAGGGGAGATTACTCCCCCCCGCTAGCGCCCCGGCCCACCTATTGCCCCGTTGCGTTCTAAGGCGGCACTTACGAGGGCTGTAGTCCCGCAATGGCTACACCAAGACTACGTGATTCAAGTGCTGCCCCTCCTCCCGTATCGGTCAATGTGCGGCGGTACCACGTGCAGGTTTATGGGTAGGAGTGGGGCGTCGTGATCTCGGCCATAGTTTCAGACCGCTCTCTCTTACCCCATTACTAACAGGGGGGTGTATTGGTCCCGTCCATTCGATAGCCAGCCACGAGCAAACAGGTACACCGTCCCTGTTATGAGCAACTAATTTCACTTAACCCGTTAGGGTTGGACGTATACTTGGCACAGGACATCGTCTCTCACACTTATAGTGAGTGACTCCGCCAGCCTCGGAGCCATTCACGTCCTGTGCACTATACTGGTGACCGCGCCACTGGTCACCAGATTAAGACGACTGGATTTCAATCGAGAAATTAAAATAATGCGTATCGCCCCTAAGAGAGTCATAGTTACTCCCGCCGTTTACCCGCGCTTGCTTGAATTTCTTCACGTTGACATTCAGAGCACTGGGCAGAAATCACATTGCGTCAACACCCGCGAGGGCCATCGCAATGCTTTGTTTTAATTAGACAGTCGGATTCCCCTTGTCCGTGCCAGTTCTGAGCTGACCGTTGAACGGCGGTCGTACAGAATCGTGCCGATCGCGCACATCGCGCACGAAACGAAACCGACACGACCTTACGGCTAGGAAGATCCGCGGAAGGCCGGAGAACGCGGGTCCGGATCCAGTCCGAAACGTAAGACGATTTTCGCGAGTGTCATATTAAATATATACAGTTTTTGAGGCCGCATTCTATTAAAATACTAACTCGCTAAAACGAACATAACGTACGAACATCGACCAGATCCGGCACCGAACTCGAACGCTCAGGCAGAAAAGAAAACTTCGCGGACCTCTCGGCGGCGTCTTTAGGCCACTTTGGGTCACCCCGTCGAACACTCGTTTTTAAAGACGAGGGAACGATTATTGAAACGGTTCCGCTGCCGGGTTCCGGAATAGAAACCGGATTCCCTTTCGCTCAAAGGGCGTTATTTTATATATATGTGTAACCTCTATACGATTAATCCTTAAAGAGGTTAATATGTTATTTATATCATTCTTCTATAGATGAATTTCAATTTATTCATTTTTCTTGATAACTAGCTGTAGAAATGTTGTTTTATAATGTATTTTTTATTTAAATCAAAATACAGTTAAGCTTTGTAAAACTATAGCAATTGAGTTGCTCTTATAAAGAGAAACAACATTTAAAGTTATTGCTTCACCATTATTTTTATATCTTTTTATATTTTAATATTGCAAAAATGCTCTTTATATGTCTAATGTTCTAATGTTTCAATAATCGAAATTCTATTTTATGTCATCTATAGAAGAATGATATAAATAACATATTAACCTCTTTAAGGATTAATCGTATAGAGGTTACATATGTATATGTTTTTTTTTTATATTACACTAAACAATACAAACACGATTAAGTGGGGACGGGGCATCGCGACGCCGCCGGCGAGGTTGGGCCCTGCCTTGCCAAACAAACATTCATAAGATTATAATAAAGTCATTATTCTATGTGTAACTGAACATTGGCTTAAAAAATATGAATTAAATTTTAATTTTAAAAATCACCAGGTTGTGAGTTCCTTCTGCAGAGAGAATGCTATACGAGGTGGCTCACTTATCATTGTTAATAAAGATTATAAATGTAAGGAATGTCGAAATATTGTGAGCCTCTCTGTGGAACTGATTATTGAAATGGCCTGTGTAGAGCTTGAGCGATTCATTGTTGTAAGTGTGTACAGGCTCTACAGACCCCCGAATCCGTTTATGATTCTGTTGAAAATATAATGGAACGCGTTTTATTAAAGCTTTCTGTTTCTTATAAACATATTTTTATCTGTGGTGATTTTCATATGAATTTATTAGAAAATACAAATGCCACTATTAGATTCAGAACATTGTTAAAATCATATAACCTTAGCAATTTATTTTCAGAGCCCACATGAAAAACTAGCACATCGGCAACCTGTATAGACAATATTTTCACAAATGTAAAACCTTTACATAAATACATTATTAATCATTTAAGTTCAGACCACAGTGGACAATATTATCTTTTAAATTTAAATCTGTTACAGATGTTATTAGTTCAAGAAACCTACCGTTTGTTCCTATTAATATTAGACGTATGGAGAAGCTTTGAGGTAAAGTTTTGGCAAAAATTTCGAATGTTGTAATGAAGAATGTTTACTACATGGATTTATTTAATTGCATTAAATCTGAATTTAGTGTCATCTTTACTTCTAAAACTCTGATCTTACATAATAAAAGGTCATTCAATGAATGGGCGACTGTTGGAATTCACAAAATTAGGCAGAGATATATGATGTTTATCATGAAAAAATCATAATAAGTCATTTTATGAGCATGTCTGTAAATATTCCAAGCTGTTTAAAAAAGTCTGTACATTGGCCAAGTCATTGCACTTAGGCAATCTTATAAAAAATGCGCCTGACAAAATTAAAATGACTTGGAATATCATTAATAGGGAGACTGGGAATGTCAGAAACAGCAATGCTGAATTAACTTTGACAATCAATGATAGAATAATAACTTCTCATCAAGAAGTGGCCAGTGCCTTTGAGCGCTACTTTGCTGATATCCCAGCTTCTATTACAAAATCTTTAATTTCATCTCCTACCGTCGCCGAATCATTACTGCAAGATCATGTTGATAAATGCAATGTTAACTTTAAGTTCACGAATATTGATATAGAGGACATAATTGATAATTTAAAGCTCATTAATATTAAGAAAACTGGTGATTTATAGGGGGAATAACAATTACAGTCATAAAATCCATTATTGATATACTTTTGTTTAAATCTGGTAGTACTTTTGACCCCTCTAACTTTAGACCCATTTCAGTACAATTTTACTCAATGTAGGTAACATTGAGTAAAATTTTTGAAAAAATTATTTTGGAACAACTTTCGAACCATTTCAATTCCAATAACCTGCTTCATAAAAAAAAAATATGGATTCACTAGAAGTCATTCAACTACTGATGCAAGTGTAGATCTTATTAAAAATATTCTTCAGGCTTGAGAGGAACCGCATAATGCCCTTGGGGTATTCTGCGATTTATCTAAAGCTTTTGATTTTGTTGAACATAATACATTATTGAGGAAATTACACCACTATGGTATTAGGGGCGTTTCATTAGAACTTATTAAATCTTATTTATTCGGAAGAATACAAAAGGTAGACTTTAAAGGAAAGAGATCTTCCGGTGTCTTACTTAATATGGGTGTTCCTCAGGGTTCCATATTGGGTCAATTCCTATTTCTGGTGTATATCAATGATTTACCAAAGTTTATTGAAACCCGTCACGAGGTCGTATTATTCGCTGACGATACATCCTTATGGTTTAAAATTAAACGACAATTGGAAGATTATGACGATGTGAATGATGCTATCTCGCGCGTGGTACATTTGTTTAGTGTTAATAATCTGTTATTAAATAACAAAAAAAATGTATAAAATTTACCACACCTAATGTTAGACAAGTAGACTAATATTACTGTAAGTGGAGAGACACTGGAGCTTGTGGATTCGACAGTTTTTCTTGGTATAACAGTTGATTCCAAGCTGCAGTGGGGTCCTCACATATGCAAGTTAGCGAATAGACTTGGTTCTGCAGCGTTTGCGGTAAAAGAAATACGAACGTATACTAATGAAGATACGGCACATCTGGTTTATTTCAGTTATTTTCATAGGTAGTTTTCCAATTACAGAGCATAATGCGACTCATTGACTACCTTTGTGTTGTCCTACGGCATTTTGCTATGGGGCAATGCTGCCGATATCGAAATGATTTTCATCCTGCAGAAGAGGGCTATTCGTGCTATATATAAAATGCGCCCGAGGGAATCCTTGAGGGACAAGCTTAAGGAAATCAAAATTCTAACTTTAGCGTTCCAATACAGTTTTGAAAAATTGTTAAAATAGTTAGCTATGGCTTGTGGTTCGTCACAAATTTGTTGCCTACTTTAATCGTGCTAATAAAGTTTTTTGGCTTATAATTTTTAGACTGGTTTATTAGTTGCCAAGTGGTTTTTGATTTATTAACAGTTATTTATATTAAATGAATTTTGTGCTTTCTGTGTAAGTTTTATGATTTTCTTTAATCTTTTAGAGTATTGCTTTAGATAATTTTTGTTTATTAAAGAAGGGTTATGCCTATACAACCAAACAAGTTTTCTTTTCTTTTTTATACATTGTTTTATACCACGTGATATCCACTTAGCCTTTTTGAGTAATCGAATAAATATTCGTTTTCCGGAAAACAAAGGTCATAAAAAAGTTTGAAAATCTCAAGAAAATTATCATGTGGGTGATTTTCACAAAAATTGACCTCGTGACGATCAGGAAATATAATTTTGGGATTAAATGAAATTGTTTAAATTTAATCTGGTATCAAAGAATATGTAATTAACTAGCTAAATGAGTCTTCTATTATCAAAGGTGGCAATCTGTGCATTTGGACAAAAATTTTTTATTGATATGTCAATACAGATTGATTTGAATATAATCGTCTCCTTCAAAGAATACGGTTCAAAACCTGCATTAAATAAAGGTTAATAGTTAACCTGTTATTTATCTAAGATGTCGTTCCGAAGAGTTTTGTGACTGCCGATGGAATACAAAGTCAATAATTCGTTTTTCTGATTTACCAATCATTGTCCAAAAGTCAGATTGCCGCCTTTAATAATAGTCGACTCAAATATGCTATTTAAATTAAAATTTAAACATAAATATGAGAAATATTCAAGTTTTTCGGTCATATTATGTTGACGGAAAGTGTTCCTGTACGTCGCACAATATAATCAGAAATAAAACAACCAGGTATTGAAATAAAATCAACTTATATTAGCAAAAGGATATGGTTAAAATGTTTCCAAAAATAAGAAAAACTTAGCATAATTCTATCGCAATAATAAATAATTAGCCAAATAGTTTCATTTTCGTCACTTCTTAGACACATCGCCCTAGGAAAGTTGTTTACTAATGATACGTGTTACAAATTCAAAAATCAAGCAAAGTGAGGAATTTCGGCAATAACAAAATTCTAATAGTTTCAAAATTTAATACTATAAAGAAATTGTTCAGGCCAGGCCTTTCAATTATTTTAGAGCAATGTCAAGGATGCTAGCCTTCTAAGGCGCTAAGTATCACAGCTTAATAAGTTAATGTATTTCGCTATCATTCGTTCATTCACTACCCGCTCTTCAAGCACGCTGTACATCTCCATTAAAATATATCCTCAATCTACTTTGGCTTAACAACTCTATTCCACAGGCTTGGAAAACACAGTGTGTTATTCCAATACTCAAACCAGACAAGGCACCAGAACTTGCTAGCTCATATAGACCGATTTCCTTATCTTCATGTCTTGGTAAAAATTTTGAAACAATGTTAAAAGTCCGTCTTGACTGGTATGTTGAAGCTAATCACATCATTCCCAATGTCCAATATGGCTTTAGGCGAGGGCGAAGCTGTGCTGATAGTTTTATCTCTTTAATATCTGACCTGAAACATGGGAAGGAAAAAAATTTACATACTGTTTGTATATTCCTTGATGTTCAAGGTGCCTTTGACAGTATAGATCCTGGTATACTTGTGAAAGTTATGTCAGGGCTAGGAATACCCGGACAACTCTGCAAATGGATATATAACTTCTTGAATGAAAGGACAGTGTATGTAAAATACAATAATATGCTATATGGTCCAAAATCTGCCTCGAAAGGAACAATGCAAGGTGCTACCTTATCTCCGTTATTGTATAATATATACACTAGTGAAATCTGCAACTTTATAGATAATGTAAATAATAATGTAAATATACTACAATTTGCTGATGACATCGTTTTGTATAGTAGCGACTATAATTTACAAGTAGCAATAGACAGTATTAATGTAGCTTTATCCCAATTGTTCTCGTGCTGGAGTCATGGTCCAGACGGCTGGCCGATCTTTCGGCTGGTCGTAGGACCGTCGAGGCGATTCGCCCAGTTCTTGTGAATTGGGTGAATCGTGACAGAGGACGCCTCACTTTCCGGCTCACGCAGGTGCTCACTGGGCATGGTTGCTTCGGTGAGTTCCTGCACCGGATCGGAGCCGAGCCGACGGCAGAGTGCCACCATTGTGGTTGCGACTTGGACACGGCGGAGCACACGCTCGTCGCTTGCCCCGCATGGGAGGGGTGGCGCCGTGTCCTCGTCGCAAAAATAGGAAACGACTTGTCGTTGCCGGGTGTTGTGGCATCGATACTCGGCGACGCCGAGTCGTGCAAGGCGATGTTCGACTTCTGCGAGTGCACCATCTCGCAGAAGGAGGCGGCGGGGCGCGTGAGAGACGCGCAAGGCCGCCGCCATCGAACGGGAGCCAGGGAGGCGGATCTCGCCCAAGCCCTGGCCCTCTAAGTGTTTCGGGTCCCTCTAAGTGTTCATATGTCGGTCTGGGGACCGGCGAAGGGGGCCTAAGAAGACGACGTGCAAGCTGCTCTGCACGCGTTTTACGCAAGAGCATCTGGGTGATGGAAGGCCGGCTATCCTCGACCCACGCTGGTTCTGACCCAGCGGGGTATTCCGTAGGATAACCCATTCTAACCGGCGCCATCTAGGCGGGCTCCGGATAGCCTGCCGACCGAGAGGGCTGGTGGTCGTGGCGCCGACGACCGCTGGTCCGGCGTCCCGAGGGGGAGGGTGATGGGAGAGATGTGCTCCGCACTAAACGCTTCACTTTCCCCCCTTTGCCTTTTCATGGGTTCTGTCTCATGCGAGGTTCGGACGCGGGTTTTTGAGCGACAGGAGGTTTTAGTCAGTTCGACTCCGACATGCCCCGCCTTCCATCCCCAGGGGAGGGCGGAATTCCGGCGATTACCTCCTGACCAAAAAAAAAAATCCCAATTGTTCTATTATTACAACGACATTCTACATTTAAAAATTAATCCATCCAAGAGCAATGTAATGATATTCAGCAAGGATACACCAACCTATAATGTCATTTATAATGGTGAAATTATAAACAAGGTTACCAGTAAAAATTTTTTGCGAATAATAATAGATCAGAAATTAACTTTTGAATCACATATTAATCATATTTCCAAAAATGCTTTAAGAGGTCTTAATGTTATGAAATGTCTTGCTGGAGTATCATGGGGTGCAGATCCCAAAATACTGTCTTTAATATACAAATCGATTGTCAGGAGCCATTTTGATTATAGCTCTCTAGCTTATTTGAATAGCCCACATGCAAGTAAACTTGATATATTACAGAACAGAGCTTTGAGAATAATATCCGGTGCAATGTGCTCAACTCCCATAAGGGCCATGGAAGTTGAGATAAAAGTTATGCCATTAATCTTGAGACGTCTCTTACTTGCGCACAGATACTGTCTCAAATTACTATTATAGCAACCCTAACGCCTGCCGCGTCGGCAGCCGCGTCTGATCGCGCGCCGCGACCAATCAGGGACTCTCGTTGTCGGTTCCCGGCGCGATTCAAAGAGTAGCGACCGAGTGGCTTTCCTTTTGGCAAGCCGCGCGTGCGCCTTTACTGGCGCCGACAGTTCACCCGCAACCACCGAAGCATACACACGAGAATACGTCCGCACCTCGCTCGCTACCATTCCTTTTCGAACTTGTTTGTGGGACCCTCTGGAGTATTCATACCCAGTGCTCCAGCTGGACAACACAAAACTGGCGCCTCAACGTGGTAAGGAAAATCTAGCGGTGAGTCGACGAATCGTATCGGTTTTGCAAATAAAATTGTGAACTCATGATCATGGTGAACACTCGAAGTGATAACCGTGCTAGCCGAAATCGCAGGGATGATGATGCAACGGACCCGTCGTCTGTCCGCGTCCCGCGATCGGTCTCCCCGAGCGCGTCCGCCGCCCAAGAAAATGGCGCCGGCGACGCCTCGCGCATAATCTACGAGTCCTTTCGAGAAGCATCTACGAGCGCGTCTCCCGCCTGCGAAATCGGCGCTGCTGACGCCTCGCGCTCCAATCACCACAACCGATCCGGCGACAGCCACGTGGCCCCCGCCGAAGCCACCTTCTCCAGCGAGCACGTGTCAACAATAGTAGAGGCACTACAGCGGAGCCAAACAGAGGTTTTGAAATCATTATTTGAAACGATACGGCACAACACATCAAAACCAGTGCCCGCATCACATGCACACGCGAACTTCGCCCGATGTACCGCGCGCTTTAGTGGGACTGCAGGTGAGTCGCTTGATGCCTTCCTGGATGCGGCTGAGGCGTATCGCGACTGCTCCGACAACTCGGATGAGAACGCCGTCCGGGGATTGTCCATGATGTTGTGCGGCGACGCTGCCGTCTGGTGGCTGGGTGTGAAGTCCTCTATATCTTCGTGGTGCGATGCCGTCTCAGCCTTACGAGATGCTTTCGGTGATCGCAGACCTCCACACTGTATATACGTTCAACTATTCAAACGAGGTCAACAAAACGACGAAAGAACGGACCGTTTCATCGCTGCGACGCGTGCTCTTCTCGCGAAGCTACCTGCCGGCGACCTAAGCGAGAAAGTCCAGCTGGACATGATCTACGGACTCCTCAGCCGCCGCGTACGGGAGAGACTTCGCCGCGACGAAGTAAGTTCATTCGACGTGCTCCTGCAAAGAGCGCGCCAAATTGAAGACGCGACGGACAAACTTCGCTACGAGCACGATGCCTCAAGACCGACGGGAGAATTAGCAAGAAAACCATACGAGTCGACGACCGGCACCGGACGCACCCGCCCTCTGCCAGCAGTAGCAGCGCGCACGGCCGCGTGCGTTCCGAGCGGCGCCGCCCCCGGCCACGAGCCCGCGACGCAGCCGCCGCTTGTTCCCGGAACGCCGCGTGTATTTGACTCCGTCGAAAGGAAGCGAAGCCCGAAATGTTCGTATTGCCATTTCTTCGGTCACGAGAAGAACCAGTGTCGTAAGTTAGATTCAAAACAAGGTGATCAATCTCATACTAACTTACTTAAAAATAAAACTCACTCAAAATCTAGTGAAAGTGAAATTAAAAGTGATCAGTCATTTTATTGTGTCGATTCAAAAGTGTGTTTTAAATTTGAAAACGACAAATCAGTAAAAGACCGTATTCATAGTTCTAATTTAGTGCATGAAACTTGTATACCTATTTTGCCAAATAGTGATGCATGCACTGATACCTACACACAGTATAAACAGCGGCGAATTCCACAAAATTATAATTTTGCTGCCCATAATTCAAATCGTTCGCGGTTTAAGGTTACTGAAACAGTGATAATGCCGATCGACCTCGTATTGATCGCCCAGGTTCTTCTCGAGAAAAGAACCACAATATCACTGCATGCAACACGAAATGCATAACTGTAATCGATCGAGTGACGATCGCAAAAATAATAATAGTCCGAGCGAAAACATTACTCATGTTAACCCTTCAGCCGCCACAACTGAAAATGTTAACTCTTTGGTTGTCGAACCTAAAAATGATAATTTTTTTTTAAACAAAAGTAGTCATTTGGATATGTTTTCTGGCGTCGACGGACATCTTTGCCGCAATGCCAATACAAACGGGCAATGTCAAACATTAACCTGCGCGGTCGCAGAGGATTCAAATTTTGTTCATCAAAGATGTCCGGGCGACAGTAAGATTTGTATACCATTATTTGAAAATTATTGTGATAAAAACGGGATAAACCCGAATTTTCCGAAATATGGGAATAAGCGTGATGTAATGGAATTTGATTGTTTTTATGGTTGCGGCGGAGATGACGATCTTATGGGACCCCCTATTGGTCGTGACGTACGGCCGATTTTTAACATAAATATACTGGGTTTTGACGGCACCGCTTTAATAGACACAGCTGCAAAACACTGCATCGCGGGTCATACGCTATACGCTCTCCTCCAGCAGAACAACCATCCTCTCCGCGTTTCCTCTCAACGAGTCAGACTTGCCGACGGTGTGGTAGGTACGCATTATGGACGTTTTTACCACCACACTCGATGTACGCCTAGAGACGACAATTATTTCCACTCCATTCCTCATATTTCCTGAATCCACCAATAATGAAACGTTATTAGGAATAGATTTTATTACCGCAGCTGGAGTAGTAATCGACTTCAAAGAAGAGGTTTGGTTCTTCAGTGATGATGCGATGGTAAAATATAATCTGTGTTTCGAACCTAAGTCGCGCAAAGTTTCCTGCGCTGCTACAGACATCCTTAGGGATGACGAAGGTACTCACCTTACGCCAGCTGAGCGGCAAACGCTCGCTAACGTACTGGACAGGCACGCACACATCTTCAGAGCAGGGGGAGGTCCAACACCGTTTGCTGAGCATCGCATCGAAACAGGTGAGCATGCACCAATTTCAGTACCTCCTTACTGTTTGAATCCTTCGAAGAAACCGCCTGATATTATATTAGGGAAATACCATACCCAAGACCTTACCTGTTACCACGGTAACAAAGACTCCTTACCCAAACCTGTGATTCCTAAGAGGAAACGTGGACGCCCAGTTAAAGCTGTTAATGTCCTAGTCCAGGAGCGAGGGCGTTCTCCAGGACTAGAGGGGGAGTATATAGCAACCCTAACGCCTGCCGCGTCGGCAGCCGCGTCTGATCGCGCGCCGCGACCAATCAGGGACTCTCGTTGTCGGTTCCCGGCGCGATTCAAAGAGTAGCGACCGAGTGGCTTTCCTTTTGGCAAGCCGCGCGTGCGCCTTTACTGGCGCCGACAGTTCACCCGCAACCACCGAAGCATACACACAAGAATACGTCCGCACCTCGCTCGCTACCATTCCTTTTCGAACTTGTTTGTGGGACCCTCTGGAGTATTCATACCCAGTGCTCCAGCTGGACAACACAAAACTATCTTCTAATAATAAGCAAATAGTTCAAAAAATTGCACCATACCTAGACATCACTCCTCCTTCATTATTAACTGGAATAACCCCTAACAAATATACACCACCTTTGTCCATAATATATCTGGAAATAGATAATAAGTATAAAAAGATCAGTAAACAGTCCCTTTGGCCATGTTACTCTAATAGTTATCACTCCATTTCATATCCAGTAAATATAATCCCAAGTACAATTAATAGCAATTCTGATATGATTCAGTTCTTGTCACAAAATACATATTACACTATATATACTGATGGCAGCAAAGGGAATAATTATGTGCATGCAGCATTTTATGATTCAAAGGCTAGGTTTTCTCAAAGCTTTGTTTTGAATGAATCTTGTTCCATTTTTACTGCAGAGGCTTATGCTGTTTATCAAGCCTTACTGCGAATTACTGTGGTTAATAGCTGTAAAAACTTTTTAATAATAACAGATTCTTTAAGCCTGCTAGAGAGTTTAAGTAATATATCTGTAAATTATAAAGCTAATTACGTCTTGTATATTATAAAAGAGCTTTTGTATAAATATCATCATAAGAATGTAAATATAGCATTTATGTGGGTTCCTTCACATAGAGGCATAACGGGCAACGAAAAAGCTGACAAAGCTGCACGCGAGGCTATAAACAGTATTGACGTTACAAACTCATTACTCGTACCTTTCACTGACTATTTTCTAAATATTAAAGAAAGCATTTACACTCCGTGGACGGAATTGTGGAAGAAAGATCAGGAAAACAAGGGAAAGTGGTATGGAAGTATCCAAGATAACCTGCCTGTTAAACCATGGTATGACAAATTGAAAACTAGTGAAAGTCGAGATTTCATCACAACAATAAACAGATTGAGATTTGGCCATAATACTGCGCCGTCACACCTAGCAAGACTTGGCATTGTTTCAAATAACCAATGTATACACTGTCAAGCAGAAGAAGGGACGATCCATCACATTATTTTCGATTGCCAAAATTTCTTAATTCAAAGACTTGTGCTGGCTAGTGAACTTAGTGATACCAATGCATTTAAGTGTGTCTCTTCCTCCCGCCCGCCGCCACTTAACTTTTTACTAAAAGATCCAACATCCTATAAACCAATTTATAATTACATAAAAAATACAATTCAAACAATATAAATGACAAAATTTTGTGAAGTGAAGTGAAGTGACCCCAAACTAATGAACATTTTCCAAATAAGATATGACCTAAAGGTCTCTGTCACAAGGTCATAAAATAAAAAAATAAAAAAAAAGATTAAAAATGTGTGTGTGTCCGCTCCGACGCACGACTGGAGTTTACTGGATATAAATATAAATTTGTGTCAGTTGAATACAGTAAAATATGGAAGTTACGTATTCTAGTGAGAATGATCCGGGAGTTGCGGAACACGTGGATGCGGTAATTAAGTAAGTCTATATAATTCACTTTTACAATTAATATATAAGTTGTCCATTCACTGATAGAAGGAATTGTTTATATTTAATAAGCTTTATTAATAAATGATTTGTAGCGGGTTATATTCGGGTATCAACCCACTAACAGTTGATACGTTCAGGAATCGAACCCGAACGGCGTCCGGCCACAAGCAAAACGATGTCGGTAAATTAAACGAAACAATACGAGAAATAGTTCTATATTACGACAACACGATACACTACAGATTATTAACAAATTAACGAGACACAAAACAAACGACTAACAAATATATGAAAATACAATAATGAGAGAAACGCGCGATCAGTACGAGGCTTTGTGGCGGACTGCCGGCGCAGCAGCCCGGCGTCACCTGCGATAACGCGGCCGCGCGTTGGCTCCTGATTGGCCAATCAGGAGCCAATCAGGCGCATAACGCATTTCGTGTGACATGCTATACTCTCTAGTACGATTTTGGTCCCCATAATTTTCATACCCCGGGCCTATATATGTAAATCGATTCTTAAGGAGTAAACTCCAATATATATATATATATATATATATATATATATATATATATATATATATATATATATATATATATATATATATATATCAGAATAATATCAAGTGCTGGAGTTTTATTACCACAAGAAACTCCCTTATGTATCACAAGCCGGTACAGAAATCTAGATACTTTTAAAACTAGTTTTGTACAATTTAGAATATAGGACAGTGACTATTACGAAAATTGCGTGACGAATAGGAATAATTTGAGCAGTATCCACACTGCCAATTTAAAACACAGTCAAAAAGGGCGTAAAATTAATATTATTAATATTTAAGATTCATTAAACCTTTTGTTATACACATAAAAGTATCAAAAGACATAACATTATCAATATAATTTGAGGTCACATAACTTAGGTATATTACGAGAACCAACTTAGTAGTCGTTGGTGATTATTTTATATTTTTACTTACACCTACAGTCTACAGGATTATTTTTCAGAATTTTGCTTTAATTTTTCGCGATGTCGCTTCGCTCTTTCTGCTGCGCTAAGCGCCATTCTCTACCGAACGAAATAATACTTTCTCTAATAACCATTAATTATTTCCTCCCACGGCACGTTAGATGCGGGTGGCAACGGACCGGCCGCACTGGACATCAGTTGGAGAGGCCTATGTTCAGCAGTGGACAGTAGACAGACTGAGATGATGATGATGATGATGATTTCCTCCCAAACAAACTCACGCTCGTCTTCGGGAAAATGATCATAAATAGAATGCATACAAAAAGAACACCTTTTTGTTTTTGTTTTTCCTACCTAAGCTGATAGCCTTAGGGGCTATTTCAGCGTAACCCTAACGTTTGTAGGTGAGCTCACGGGGCTCAAACCTGATGACGTTGCTAACACGAACCCTAGCAAGAGCCGTGCTTCGCAGAATTACCACCGGATCGGAAACGCGACCCACTGAGAAGATCCGGCGAGAAACTCAGTGGGCTGTGTCTGAGAGTTAATTTACTCGTCGAGCCCTTCGTCGCAAGCGACGGGTTCGACGAGAACGGTGACCGGTGCTTGAAGTACCTAAAAGCACCGTTAGTGGATCGGGAGGATCCGAGATGACGTGTTTTGGGCGACGTCGACTGCTTTCCATTCTGTCCGCAGGATCGGGAATGTAGTTACCGGCGGCCACGATGAGAGGGTTCTCGTGTCGTGCCACTTTATCGAAGTGGCGCATCGACGCCGACTGAAGATACTTACTGATGGACTCTAAGTCCAGGTCGTCATGGAGGTCGACGTTCCTGACGAACCACGGGGCTCCGACGGCTATCCTGCAAAAACGGGATTGAATAATTTGGAAGGATTTTAAGTGAGTGCGGGCCGCGTGAGCGAACACTACACTTGCATAGGTCATGACGGGGCGTATGCAAGTTTTGTAGAGTGTCACCTTATTTCTAAGGGACATTTTACTTCGCTTACATATCATCGGATAGAGACGTCCTAGAATGAAGGCGGCACGGTCGCGTACCGTCTTGATGTGAGGGCGGAATGTCATCCTACTGTCGAGGGTGACGCCTAAATATTTGACCTTCGGGGCCCACGGTATGGGCTGGTCGAACATCGTGATTGGGCGAATGGCGGAGGCGGAGGTGTTGACGCGCCTAGTCGGGAAGGGGATGCTCAGCGTGGTGTTCGGAGGGTGACCCCTTTTGAAGAGCACCGCTGTGCTTTTCGTGGGGTTGATGTCGATGCGCCACTTCCGGAACCACTGTCCCATGGTGGTAGCTGCGGTCTGAAGTCGTCGATGAAGCAACGCCTTCTTCCTACACGAGTAGTAGATGGCGGTGTCATCGGCGAAGAGCGCCAGATGGGTCTCCGGAGACCGGGGTTTATCATTGATATACAAACTGAATAGACAAAAAGAACACCAAAAAATGGAGCACTGCAGTAATTTTCTAATACCGCTTTGACTCTCGCAAGAGTAAAATGCTGCAGTTTTATACTTTTGTTGATTTTTCGCTGACATCCGAAACACTTCTCAGTGATTATGAAATGTGTAACAGGCCAGGGCCGCTTGGCATTATTAATGTAACATTGATTTAAATCAAAATATGTTAGGATTTTGTCAACGTCCCAATATACTACCATATCGGCTAGCAGAGCGATCATACATACGAGTAGGTATGTTAAATGCGAACTTATATCTGAAACAAGAAAGGTAACATTGTTTGTAGTAAAATTGGATAATAAGTAGTCTATAACAATTTTTACAGTCAATTTACAAATCTCAAGATAGATAGTAGTATAATGCCACTCCAATCACTGAATGAGTAGTAGGAGTAGTAATAAAATTCTTCGACTAAGCGATAGAAAATGGCACGCCCAACGCATTGTAATGTGATATAATTTTCTATTTTACAATTCCGTTTGCCGCCTATAGATGGCGCTTGACTCAAAAGCTGAATCGCGCCATCACACTACACAAGCGCAACGTGTTAATGTGTTGAATGCGAGCTACATAGTAGGCGTAGTGAGGGGTGGAAGGTTTTATTCGTTACGGAATTTAATGATTCCGCTCTCAAGCCGCGCTCAAGACCCGCGATAAAATCTATGCAATAGCTTAAAAAAACTCTTATTTTGGATTTCGCAACTATTTTCTAAAGTGCTGTGTGAGGTATTAGAAGAGTTAATATTCATTACCAAAGAGCAAATATTTCTTAAAATAACTTTGAAGCCAAAATTATTAACGGAACCCATTTTTCTATAAAACATACGATAGTCATAACTTCAGTTTAAATTGGAATCCACCAAAATTAAATATGCATACTCGTTATCTAGGATGTAAATGTACAATAACTGATTAAATAATTCAATTCTTCTATTAAATACATTATAGAGATATCCAACTTTAAAAGTTGGTAAACATACAATAATATTAGTTTGTTGTATTGCCATTAATTTTACTCTTAGATAAGAAATCAAAATAAAATAATCTTGCATATATTTAAAATCATCGTCCCCAACTTGAATTACACAGTAGCCATTTAACATGTAGGAACTTAGTTTTGCCTCAATTCCATGAAGTAGTTGAATAACACCGCGAGATGGCATTAAGTAGTGAATTACGTACTAGTATTTTTTTATCAAATACATTTTCTGAGATAGAAGATAGTTTGTTGGTTTTGTTGCTACTTATTATGCAAATATTGTGCTTTGACGAAAAGATGCTATCATTGTTTTGTACTGTGAATATACGAGTATGTGCACTGGGATTAGAGCACTGAAGTATGAAACCTATGGAAATGAAACGTCAACAAAAAATTCGTGCCACTTTGACGTCATCTGGCCACAAAACATGACGGTTTTAGTGCTGCCCAGAAGATTTTAATGTTAGTAGGTTTTATCGATAAACGTTCTTGGCTCATTTTATTTTAAATATTGTTGAGTATGAATTATTTGTAGAATTTCTACTTTAATAGGAAGTAAGTACATATATTGTTATGTGCAAAGATGATGTGATTTAGATATTATGTGAAATCTTAGAAGAGTTCGTGCTTCAAATTTGACAAGTAAACGATATGACGATTTTTAAAATTTGCTACACTGATTTTATAAAGTTGTCGTTTGCCGCAAACATAAAGATATGGCGTAGTACAGTGCCATCTGCCAATTTCTATCATTGAATCACTTGAATTCAATTTGAGTCACTCTCACTTGAGAGTGATTCAAATTTTAAACTTATCAAGGGACCACGGGATAAAAAATAAACACCTACAGAACATTTATTCATTAATTACAAACGTCATTCCTTGTGACTTCCTCTCTAAAATCACTTAATTATTAAATATTTAACGAATTTACAAGTGTTTTATTCACTGCGGAATAAAACTATTTTATTTAAATAGTTCCGAAGAGATTTTTCCCGAAATACCTAAACAGAATGTCTAAATATGTTTTGATGACATATTTTAAAGAGGTATTTATGATTAGTGTTATAATCAATAGATTCCGACCGAAAAATGGTGTCCGATTTTTCGGATGAGGGCTCCATAATGAATTTAAATATATATAGATAATAGTTTTGGGGCATCGAGTTTGATATCCTATAAAATATGTTTTAATTATTATTTTTGTATGTTTTAAGCATGATAAAATAAGAAATTTTATATAAGCAATCATATTAAATCGATATCAAAGTCATTAAATAATGTACAACCCAAAACAGACAGCCGAACTGACGTGACAATTACATTTGGTGCGCTAAACATGGCGGATTTTCGGCCTCATTAGACATTTACGTTTATTGAAGTGAAACTTCCTTATCGGCGTTGGAAAAAAATTTACCGTCACATTTTTCGGTTACGCGTCACATTTTTCCGTTACGCGCCATCTGTTTTGTATTCATGTCTATGATAATAAAATCCTTTTGTTTAAACTTTATCTAATTTAACTTTTTTGTATTCATGTCTCTGATAATAAAATCCTTTTGTTTAAACTTTATCTAATTTAACTTTATTTAACCAATTTCTAGAAAGTTGCATGTAGATCATTTTTCGAAAAATAAGGCCATAAATAAGTTTCACTTCTTACGTGTGTACACTAGTACACGCACACATTTTTTTCATGTTTCATTTTATGTACGCACTGAAATACTGTTATATTGTTTTCCTGCGAGTTAAAGTGCTGAGTAAGAACGAGATAGATATATGTATGTTTATGGGTGTGCCTTCAAAATGTAATACCCTCCTTAAGTGGAGGAATTGATTGATGCTCACTAGCGGGGAGCTATAGTGCGGGCCCCTGAAGGGTGAACCCGCCAAACCGACTAGAGACTTGCGGGAAGAGGCTAGAGAACCCAGCCCCGAGGAGGACGCTCATAGGTCCTCTGTGACAGCCGATAAGGATCTTTAACTGCGAACAATCGTCGGGGGTACCAACAGCTCCCTCGGCAAGGCCTTACCATCAGGTGGTCTGGCGTGCAGCGGGGCTATGTTGTGGAGATGCTCATGGGGGCCGTTTTCAGCTCGTACATATTACGTGCGAGCCTAATCACAAACTCCATGAGCGACTCCACACCTGGGTCCCGGGCGATATTGCTGGAAGGACCATTCTTGATTATTGAACATGGTCTTGTTAAGGGGGTTCACTACCCTCTCAAGAATGGTATCTTGATACACTTGTGCCGATGTTTTGATACCTTTTTCACAAAAGTATGGCTCAGTCACTCCTTCATAGCTAATACCCCACCAAACCATCACTGAAGTCGGATAGGGCCCATGTTGCACTCTGTCGACTAATTGGGAAGGTAGGTCCTTAGAGCTTTGAGCATAAATACGGTCATTTTGTTTGTTAACATGTTGCTCAATTGTAAAAAATTTCTCATCCGTAAACAAAATTTTTCTATGACCTCCCTTGCGTACCGCTTCAGTAGTTTCGATTTTACCACCCTATTCTCTTTTAAATTATCAGTTAAGAAATGACCAGTACGTCTCTTATAGGCTGCAAGTCCTAAGTCATCTTTTAAATTCGCGACATGGTTCTAGGTGCTATCTTCATCTCCCGAGATAAAATCTTTTGCTTTCAGACAGGATTTCTTCGAATTCTTTCCCTTACTGCTTTGACCACCTTTTTCGTACGAACACTACGTGGATGGCCAGATCTTTTTCTGTCACAAACAGAGGAGGTCTCATTGCACCTATTAATAGCCCGGTACACAAACATTTTACTAATACCAAGCGTATGGAGAGTTTTAAAAATTGCATTTGGCTCCATACCTACTTTGTGTAATGCAATCACAGCGATTCGGTCCTCTTTATCCCTCCACTCCATTTTAATATCGCAAAATATTGTACAATGTATTGGCGCCAAAATGAGAAAACTCAATTAGCAATCATATAAAAATGACAGATTCCAAATTCAAATGTAATATTTTATTTATTTTTAATTGTAACAGTATTTATGGCCAGACTAAGTAGAGATTGGATGTGTAAAGTTTGAGAAACACTGTACGTCATGCTAGGGTGAGTGCGTGTCCGGACTTATCGCTGCCGACCGTCGTGGCCACGATGCTCGGCAGCGATGAGTCCTGGAAGGCGATGCTCGACTTCTGCGAGTACACCATCTCGCAGAAGGAGGCGGCGGAACGAGAGAGGGAGAGCTCATCCCTCTCCGCATCTATCCGTCGCCGCCGAGCCGGGGGCCGGAGAAGGGCCTTTGCCCGACTCCGGCCCCTGTAGATGGCGGCTTCCCCCCGGTGAAGGTCAAGGGGCGACCTGAGGGGGAGAGGCCGCGCGGCGCGCTACCAGCACTCTAGCGCGCTGCCAAGGAGTTACGAAAGAGCGACCGGTTGGCAGTGTATCGCGTCCCGACCCGGCAGGCTGGTTCTGGTCCAGCGGGGTATTCCGGGGCACCAGCGGCACTGTCTGGGCGGCCTGACGGGCTGCCGTACCGAGACGGCCGACGTTTCAGAGCCTTCGATTCGCCTCGAAGGCTCCGTCGGCTGGGCGTCCTTGGGGTGAGCCGCGCCGTCTGGTTGTAGTGTTGACCGCGGTAACCCCCCTACCTCATCCGGGTTCTGACCTCGGAGAGGATCGGACGTCGGGTGTAAGAGTGCAGGGGAGTCGTTTAGTGGGTGGGTCCTAAAATCCTTGGGCCCGCGATCTGCTCTCAACACCTGCAGATCGTTGAGTCTCACATACCCCGCGCGCCCCGTATGCGCGGGGACCTCGTAGGAGGTTCGGCCCCCGGCCCGAAAAAAAAAAAAAAAAAAAAAAAAAAAAAAAAAAAAAAAAAAAAAAAAAAAAAAAAAAAAAAAAAAAAAAGGGTGAGTGCGTGTGTGGGGGGGATCACTTCGATCATTGCGGTAGGCAGCGGCTTGGTTCTGCCCCTGGCATTGCTGAAGTCCATGGGCAACGGTAACCACTCACCATCAGGTGGGCCGTATGCTCGTCTGCCTACAAGGGCAATAAATAAAAAAAAAAAAAAAAAAAAGCGGCACGACACGAGAACCCTCTCATCGTGGCCGCCGGTAACTACATTCCCGATCCTGCGGACCGAATGGAAAGCAGTCGACGTCGCCCAAAGCACGTCATTACGGATCCTCCTTTTTTTTCTTTTTTTTTTCGGGTCTAGGGCCGAACCTCCTACGAGGTCCCCGCGCAAAAGGGGCGCGCGGGGTATGTGAGACTCAACGGTCTGCATGGTGTTGTGAGCAGACCGCGGGCCCAAGGATTTTAGGACCCACCCACTAAACGACTCCCCTGCACTCTTACACCCGACGTCCGATCCCCTCCGAGGTCAGAACCCGGATGAGGTAGGGGGGCTACCGCGGTCAACACTACAACCAGACGGCGCGGCTCACCCCAAGGACGCCCAGCCGACGGAGCCTTCGAGGCGAATCGAAGGCTCTGAAACGTCGGCCGTCTCGGTACGGCAGCCCGTTGGGCCGCCCAGACGGTGCCGCTGGTGTCCCGGAATACCCCGCTGGACCAGAACCAGCCTGCCGGGTCGGGACGCGATACACCGTCGACCGGTCGCTCTATTCACTCCACGGCAGCGCGCTAGAGTGCTGGTAGCGCGCCGCGCGGCCTCACCCCCTCAGGTCGCCCCTTGACCTTCACCGGGGGGAGGCGGCTACCTACAGGGGCCGGGACGTACGGGCGTATTCCCGCCTCCGGCCCCCGGCATTACGGATCCTCCTGATTCATTAACGGTGCTTTTAGGTACTTCAAGCACCGGTCACCGTTCTCGTCGAACCCGTCGCTTGCGACGAAGGGCTCGACGAGTAAATTAACTCTCAGACACAGCCCACTGAGTTTCTCGCCGGATCTTCTCAGTGGGTCGCGTTTCCGATCCGGTGGTAGATTCTGCGAAGCACGACTCTTGCTAGGGTTCGTGTTAGCAACGTCATCAGGTTTGAGTCCCGTGAGCTCACCTACTAAAGTTAGGGTTACGCTGAAATAGCCACTAGGGCTATCAGAATAGGTAGGAAAAAAAAAAAAAAAAGGGGGGGGGGCGTGCGGTGGGCGCGCGGAGCACCGTCCCCGGCGCAGGTGTCGCAGAGCGCAGCGCGCGGGCTTACTGAATTTGGCCCCCCTTTTTTTGTTTTTGGATTATTATTTTTTTATATTTTTTCGTCGTTTGTTCGTTAATGTTTGAATGTAAAAATTGTTTGTTCGTCTTTTATTTATTTATAATTAATTAAGCAAATGATCACCCTTAAGTTGGCTTACCCTTACTATAATAGATATCTTTATTTTTATCGCTCAGATTAATTAATTTTGATCAATTACCGTTTGTTCGACGACTATTGGTGATTTTTCGATCATAAGAAACAATTAAATTCCTAATTATTAATTATTTTATATCTAATAAGTAAACCATCACCTCACGCCTACGATTCTAAATAAAAAAAACTAAGCCTATATATCAATCAAGATACTTCTCGATAGTAATAATTAAGTTTAATATAGATGTAAATAAATATATTTTTTAAATAAAATCCTGTTTATAGAGTATATATTTTATACTAAGTTTATTCTTCCATGTTAAATGAATTTCTACTAAATGTCCCCGCAATATATTTCTTGAACTTATTATTATATCATTAACTGAACTATTAATAATTATCATTTTAATAAAAACAGATTTTGTGTGCATCCGAACATTAACGAACAAACGACGAACAAATAATTAAAAATTAAAACAATCCGAAAATCAAAAAAAGGGGAGCCAAATTCAGTGAGCCCAGCGCGCGGCTGTCCTCTTGGCGATCCGGTAGTTGCGTCCGACGTAGCGTGACCAGATTTAGTAGATTTCTACTTTTTTGGTAGATTTTGAGGTACTGGCAACAGAATTTAGTATGTAAAAATTATTTGGTATATTTTAGTAGAATTCACGCTTTTCAGTTATTCTAATACTTTTTTGGCATTACGGACAAAGAAGAATGGCAGTTTTTTACCTGAATGTTTTAAAAGGCGTCTTAGATTGAGACATAAACGAAACTTATTATTTTATTTGCTCGTTTTTTATACGATGCTAGGCAAAGGCACGTGGCAAAGCCACGAAAAAATGTTACTTTAATAAGCTTTTAATTCGTTTTTTGGTACTTCCGGTTTAATGCATTTGTAAAGGACGATATTAAAAATATTGCCAAGAAAAAAATATTGCAGTATTTATTAAAAAAATAATTTCCTAAAGTATTTTAATTGATAAACAGTAATATTAAGTATTCTTTGCTACAATTGTTACGTAATAAAATAACTAAATATTGTGTTCGTTGTATATATTAAGCTGTAAGATTAATCAAATACTTTATTATACGGTAATTAAAATAATAGTTATGGCAGCACTGATTCTATAGTCTACTATCCATTAAATTATTTTTAATAGCTTTGCCAGTTGCTTTATTTTGTTGTACGCTGATATCACACGACTGTCCTAGTTCATCTTAAGTTTTGATCTCGGAATTGCCCACGGACTTGATTTTCTGCCCCCATACGACGACTTGTGCAAATAGTGCTTTTTTCTAAGGGACTCCGATTGAGCCTTGCGACTTGAATTCTTTGCACTTTTATCATGGATAGCAGGCGTACGCGCATATCGTACCTGATGACGATTATGTTTGCGAAGCATGTTGGGAACTTTCAAAAGCAGCAGTAAACCATAATCTTCAGCAAAATTCTGGTAATGAACCACAAGCTGGAACTAGTCAGCGTGGTCATACCAATGTTTGTATTTTATGTGGCTGTTCCCTCATACAAAGGCAAAGTGACAAAATATTAAGAGACATTCCCACTGAACTGCAACTACAGATGATTGAAATAATTAAACGCCATAAGAAACCACAGCAGGTGTATGCATCTTACCTCGCAGGAGGTTCGGCCCCCGGACCGAAAAAAAAAAAAAAAAAAAAAGGTATGTGCATCTTTACTTAAATTATATTTTATCTTATTAGTTCCATAGGCATTGGACAAAAAGACCTTTCAATTTTAAAATGTTTGTTTAATTTAATATTAATATTAATATCAACTAATCTTTGTACAATTAATCTGATTGTAAGATTTAGCATATATTATTTGATCAATTTAACCTGCATGACTTTCATCCTTGATAAATGTTACACAATTATATGCTAAAATCATAAGCATATCTTACTACTTCCAGGTAACAGCTTCTGACACAAAGTATGTCATGTCTGTTGGTTGCGAACTACAAGAGAGGTTTTGCGTATGAATCGTGCTGATGAATTAAGAGTGGAAGGAGCCGTTTAACATGGAGATGATAATGCCTCACTTAGTAATCCACCTAATGAGCCTACCGTTGCAGAGCATATCTCTATCCCTGAACAAGGTGTATCTTTGGAGGACCATCAATCCTATGGAGATCCACATGAGCAAGATATTTTCAGGCCATCAGGCACTCAAAATACAGAGTCTGGAACTGTGGTATTACCAGATTACAAAAAGAGCGGCCAATCCTAGTAGCCATTGCCTCTTTCCTGACTGCAATAACATTGGTACCTTGCACAGTGTCTCGGACAAATTAAGATTTGTAATATTAAGTAACCATAAATATTATGTCCCAAAACGGACACGAGTCTGTGGCATTCAGTTATTTAGAAATTCTTGGGACAATCTGTATCAATCAGAGAATAGCATTAATATATTTAATGTTGAGCATGTTCAACACATATTTTCATTTGTAAATGCATTTAATCCTACAGTAGACTTTGAAAGAAATGGATGACCGAATATTTGAATATCGGGTGGGGCTATCTGAAAGAAATGGATGACCGAATATTTGAATATCGGGTGGGGCTATCTAAAGAAAAGTTTTATTTATTATTAGAGGAAGTACCAAGGATTTTAGAAATTAAAAGGGGGAGTCTAGGTCTTGTGACTTTGCTTCTAGAACAGGAGAATCTGATGAAAGGATAGCCACTTTAGTGCAAAAGCCACGTCGCAGTTTAGATGTATTCATGGACAAAGTTCGGGAAATACTTATGCAAGATTATGTACCGAGACACCTAGGTATTAAATCATATTTCTAGGGAACAATTACTTGGCCATAATCTGGTAATACCAAATGGCCTATACGGCAATAATAATAATATAATAGTGACCTGTGATGGTACCTATATTTACACTAACAAGAGTAGTAATTACATGTTTCAAAAAGATAGTTACTCTCTCCATAAATACAGGAATCTATTAAAGGTATTTTTAATTGTAACTTGTGATGGCTATATTGTGGACTGCTTTGGCCCATACAAAGCTACAACTTCAGATGCTGAAATTATGTCTTCATTATTTAGGAATGTGTCATATTTTAGATAAAGGATTTAGAGATAGTATTAATTTATTAGAAGACTGTGGTTATTGAGCATATATGCCAGATTATCTTTTGGAAGGCGAGTACCAATTAACCATAGCTCAAGCAAATCAGAGCCGCTGCGTTACTGTTTGTCGATGGGTAGTAGAGGTAGTAAATGGTTACTTTAAACGAGACTTTAAAATATTCAGATAGGAATATTGTCATCGGTCTCTACCACATATGATGCAGGATGTTCAAATAGCAGCGGCTCTATTGAACAGCTTTGGTACTCGCTTAAAAAAATCCATTGACTTCCATTTGACTCCATACAGAAGAGAGCCGTTCGGATTGTCGTTAATCCCATTCACACGGATCGTTTGGAGCCTCTGGGTCTGCGGAGGGACTTCGGTTCCCTCTGTATTTTGTACCACATGTTCCATGGTGAGTGCTCTGAGGAATTGTTCGAGATGATACCAACGTCTCGTTTTTACGATCGCACCGCCCGCCACCGGAGTAGAGTTCATCCATACTACCTGGAGCCACTGCGGTCATCCACAGTGCGTTTCCAGAGGTCTTTTTTGCCAC
Source organism: Bombyx mori (assembly GCF_030269925.1). Taxonomy (NCBI): domain Eukaryota; kingdom Metazoa; phylum Arthropoda; class Insecta; order Lepidoptera; family Bombycidae; genus Bombyx; species Bombyx mori. Next base: position 4,390,927 of record NC_085117.1, on the reverse strand, counting down.
GTACCATCCGGCTATGGAATGAGCTCCCCTCCACGGTGTTTCCCGAGCGTTATGACATGTCCTTCTTCAAACGAGGCTTGTGGAGAGTATTAAGCAGTAGGCAGCGGCTTGGCTCTGCTCCTGGCATTGTTGAAGTCCACGGGCGACGGTAACCACTTACCATCAGGTGGGCCGTACGCTCGTCTGCCTACAAAGGCAACAAAAAAATAATAATGAGTATGCCAATTAAATTCTAAATATAATATATTACCTTAGAAAGAAACACCTTAGACAACAATCTGGCAAATATGATAGAAGCAGAAAATATGAACCGGAGATCAGCCAACTTCCAGAGTCTCTCAGCTGACCGCAACAATGTGCTATTAATTTCTCGTCTTGAATATAGAGATCTCATTTTATTCGCCATGGGAACCTATCAAATTCGTCAAGCTTGCTCCTATTATGGGGAGCACATACGTTTCCATGGCGGGTACAGAATTGAAGTCTATAGCGAAACAATTGATACCTCTGAATGTAACTTAAGGGGAACTGGAGACACCACTTTAATAAGAGGCAAAATAAAATCGCGACACGTTTCCAGGAAACAATATTATGTTTATATTTTAGTTGAAAATAATCATTCTAGCAGATCGAGTATAGTCGAATACTGTTGCAATTGTTTAGTTGGTCGGCGTACTGTAGGTTGTTGCGCACATGTCATGATGGTCGTGTAGTACCTTGGATGGGCCAGGCATGAGACACATATATCTGCACCAGCAGACTCTCTCGATGATATAGTTGTAAGAGACGTAGATGATGAGGAATAAATGTTATCTAGTTAAAATCCTTGTTTTATATATACTAACTAGTCAGGTCATAAGTATTGTCACACAGTAAAAACTTTTCTTTTAGAATGCTGGCCACAAAAAAGTTTATTGAATTCGAATTTCGAATTGTTCATGAAAATAAAAATGTATACTTTTAGAATTTTACTCATTTTTAAATATGGAGTGAAAGCTTAAAGAAGACCGTGTTGCAGTTATTGCGTTGCATCGTTGCGGTTACGCGCCAATTCAAATTTTTAACATACTGAAAAATTTGAATGTAACCAAAAGATTCGTTTATCGTACCATCAAACGATACAATGAAGACTCTAGTGTAGATGACAGGTCAAGAAGTGGTCGCCCTCGGTCTGTTAGGACTCCAGCAGTGATAAAAGCTGTGAAGGCGCGAATTCAAAGAAATCCCAAACGTAAGCAGAAACTGTTGGCTCTACAGATGGGGTTAATCAGAACCACAGATATCGAAGAAAAACAGGACATCGTTTGAATGCTCGTCTAATGGACCTGAGACTGAAGAGATCCCGCGCTTTGTTGAAGCGGTACGCGGGAAAAAAATATCGGGAAATTGTTTTTTCGGATGAAAAATTTTTTACCGTAGAAGAGAGCTACAACAAACAAAATGATAAGGTGTACGCACACAGTAGTGAAGAAGCGAGCAACCGTATTCCGCGTGTCCAACGAGGTCATTTTCCATCCTCGCTCATGGTATGGTTGGGAGTTTCTTATTGGAGCTTAACAGAGGTACATTTTTGTGAGAAAGGTGTAAAAACGAATGCAGTTGTGTATCAAAATACAGTCCTGACGAACCTTGTGGAACCTGTTTCTCATACCATGTTCAATAACAGGCACTGGGTATTCCAACAAGATTCGGCGCCAGCTCATAGAGCGAAGAGCACACAAGACTGGCTGGCGGCGCGTGAAATCGACTTCGTCCGGCACGAAGACTGGCCCTCCTCCAGTCCAGATTTGAATCCGTTAGATTACAAGATATGGCAACATTTTGAGGAAAAGGCGTGCTCAAAGCCTCATCCCAATTTGGAGTCACTCAAGACATCCTTGATTAAGGCAGTCGCCGATATTGACATGGATCTCGTTCGTGCTGCGATAGACGACTGGCCGCGCAGATTGAAGGCCTGTATTCAAAATCACGGAGGTCATTTTGAATAAACTTTAGTGTCATAAGAATCTATGTTTTGTTAAGTTCATTTTGGTATATGAATGGTTACATAATGAATAAACTTGTTTCAATTATTTTACATTAAACATGTGACAGAATTTATGACCTGACTAGGTATAAGTATCTATATACCTACATGATAACAATACGAACTGTTTCAACCAGAGACAATCTTCGATTAAAACAGTTCGTATTGTTAGTACCTATATAACCTTTTGACCATCAGAGCAGTGCCCTCCACGCCAAGCCCCAAATTCTATAAAAATGTAATATCGTCAAATAATCTATCGAATCTTCGTAACCTATTTTTTGGTCACATATTTGTGACGTTTGTGTACAGGGAAAGCTTTAGTTTGCCACAAATATGCGCCTTTGGCGTTCAAAAGGTTAAAACTACCTATTAAACCTATCTCTGATACATATTTTTTCACATTTACAAAGAAGAAAGAACAAACTACATAAGTAACTGCTTAGGTAACTGCAGTTGCTAAGGGTACCTACTCGAGTAGTATTATAGGCGTACCTACCCTTCGTTTATCTATGATAATGAAACTAAAAACGTTATTTATACATATCGTTTACTTTTGTTTCTTTCAATTTTTTATAGACGATACCTACCTACAAAAATTAGTGACAGCTATTATTGATAGGTAACCTCAAATTATAAATTAAAAACGTTAATATCTTTTTTTTGTGACTTCCTAATATAAAAAATATTTCTGATTAAACTTATGTTATGTTATCCCTATCGTTTTAACATTTTTTTATTTCAAGACGCCTCAAATGGATTTCAGGTAAAACGTTGTATAGAAAGCTGCCATATTCCCCCTTTCATCGAATGGATTGTAACTATTTAATTTTCATTATTTTCTTTACCATTCGTGCCTTGAGCATAGTCTGATAGACCAGTGGGAATTCCTTCATTGAGAATTTTTATAATCGAGCTTAAAATGAAACATAAATATACACAAGAATATCGCGATGTCCTATTCATCACGATATCCTTGTAGTTGCAACAGAAAACATGCAAATTGTTGAAAAAGGATATAGGGAATCAAAATTAGATGTTTCCGTGTCTAATTTATTGTCAACTTCTAGTTCGACGTCTGAAACTTTTATGGTGGATAAATTTTGGAGTGCAGGCAGCCAAACCTGTGATGCGAATAGCAAACCAAAGTATGGCAATTTGTCCCGATTTGTGAAGCAAATGACGATACTACCATTGTCAAACGCCAAAGTAGAAAGAATAATTTCTGATATTAATAGAATTAAAAATCAAAATCGAAATCGATTTAATAAAAGAGGGTCTACGACGGTGGATGTCGCACATTTGATCCTTTTAACGCTGGGGAATCCATTTACGGATACCCGGTCGAGGGGAGTAACGGACCGGGTTATGTCGGCACATTTGATCCTGACAGAAGTATTATCAAGTATATAAACATGTAGATTATCTCACTTACTCTTAGACCATGCAGTATTGTTATGAATGTGGTAGACAGATATCCGCGAGACACGTACGGCGTATGCCAGTATATTTTCGTGTGATAGATACTTCGCTAGAAGTAACAGTGTTCTGTGGATAGATACAACCCGACCGATGTGAGTTGGCTATTATTATGAATAAGTGAATACGGAATATTAGCATATCAGAATTCGACGGATTACCGATACACGAATACAAGCTGTATTACGAATATCTCAGTGAATACTAATATATCGGTATCACCCTTACTTGAGACCATAGATTATACACTTAATATATTCTTGAGACTACATCAGCGTTGCCAAATGTACGGCAATTGCCGTTTCGTACGGCAATCACGCTTCTAAAAGACAAATTGTACGGCATACGGCAGAGTGGTCATTGCCGTATTCTAAAATACGGCAACAAGAGCATTTCTTTTATTCTTTTTTAGTGCCATATACCTATTAGGTTAAGTCTAACAAGAGCATAAAGTTAAAAAACAATTAATGTATCCAAAGAAATTACAGGACGTGGATACTTTTTGCGTAAACATGAACACATCCAGCTCTTATAATAGACAATGTTTCATGTTTGGTACGAGGAATTCCCTATAATCTACAACGCCTGCTCTTTAAGTCCTCTCCTCAAGTCACCTCGCCGCCTCGCTCTTGTTTCATTGTTAGTACTAGCAAGCGTAGCTAGCTAGCAATTTTATCTTTTGAAAAAGTGCAGTGTAGCGATACGTGAGATAGTGTATAAAATGTGTATAAAAAAGAATCTTCAATGCGTAAACCTAATCAAAACAAAACAAAGAAACCGCCTCTTAACATATACCATAAATGGAACATTATTACCAAAAGAGTGCATTGTCAGAAATCAACCAAACTGTGCGAACTATAAGCCAACCCCCGAAATGATCAATAAAATGAAAAAACCATCAAATTACGAAAAAAATGAAATTATTGAAACTGAACTTACTTTAGGCAATAATACAGATTTGATGGGAAGAGAGGAGTGAAAAATATATACTGTTTTAATTTCTAGTCTAAAATAAATAATAAAATACTTTTAATTGAAATTTGAAATTTTGAATTACTTTGTACAGCAATTTTTTTTTAAATACGGTAGATTTTTTTCTCCAGTACGGCAACCCAATGTTTGCCCAGCGGCAACACTGGACTACATCCGCCATTAAAACAAGTCGCACGCACTGGCACACAGAGCTCATGTCGTTTTAATATAAAATATAGCTACAACCCGGCCATCCTCTGGCTTCATATTGTGTCAGAAGTAAGGAATTTGGAAAATAATATTTAAAAATACAAAAATATCCCTGAAATTATGTTCAAAATGGATAAAGTCGAAAACACACAACATGGCGGACAGGGACGCGCAACTAAGTCAATGCTACATCAGTCACATATGGGCTCAAACCCTTAGATATATGAGAAGCTCGAACATGCCCTTAACTTGGAAAAACTGGTATACTCAACTTAAAATATACATGCGAGCTAATAATCTGGAAGATGAATGTGATCAACGCAAAGTCGCCATCTTATTATATTAAATTGTACAAGACGCGTTAGTGATATTTTATTCATTTAATGTCGATATTGATACAATATCCTTTGAAGAATTAGCGTCGAAATTTAGTAATCACATCATTCCTCAAATAAATGTGACAATGGAACGTCATAAACTATTCAATCGAAGACAAAATCTAGAAGAATCGATAGACAATTAAGTAACAGATTTAAAAAATATTGGCAGCCGATGTAACTTTGATTCATTAGAAGATGACCTAATTAGAGATATATTTAGCTAGAATCTACATGCAAAAAACCAATACATGAAAAAAGAAAATCTTATACAAAAGCCGGAGACACTTGACCAAGCTGTTCAATTAGCCAAGCAGTTGGAGACGACCAGGAAACAAGCTAAATTATTGGAAGAAACTTCATTCATCGGGCAGGTCGTCTAATTCCAGTTATAGAAGACAAAGGCAGTCAAATAGTACTTCACATGCAAGAGATCTACAGTCAAGCCAGAGCAGACGTACATCTAGTTCCAGACAACAGTCAAATAACCAAGTAACTAAAAAATGTGGTAGGTGCTTACAAGTACATAGGTATAAATGTCCCTCCTTAGGAGTAAAATGTAAAAATTGTGGCAAATCATTTTGCAGTAGCATGTAAGAATAAAAATGTCAATTTTTTAGAAACTGAAGGTCATATGCCCAATATAAACACAAATAATAGGCTACATATGGGAACAATTCATGTCAATAATGTAAACAAAGAGTCATGGCAGATTAATTTATTAATAAATAGTCTTAGTGTTACTTTTCTACTAGACACAGGTGCCGATACTAACACATTGAATTTAAAAACTTTTCATCAATTAGGAAGTCTCTTAGACAGTATATCAAAGAGTAGACATAAATTATCATCTAACAGTGGTGAAATAATATCCACAGTACGTCAATGTACTTTAAAAGTATATTACAATGCACAAAGCTACATTCATTACTCCTTTTGGTAGATACAGATTTACCCGACTTCCATTTGGTATTAATGCTGCTCCAGAAAATTTTAATGGAGAAATGGTTAAACGGTTTAGTGATATAAATAATGTCAAGGTAATGGTGGACGATTTTCTAATTTTTGGAAAAACTATATAAGAACATAATGAGGCACTTCAAAAAGTATTAAATAGGGCTCTTGAATTAAATATTAAATTTAACAAAGAAAAATCTTCAATATGTTGTACAGAAGTTAAATACTTAGGACATATCTCAGTCAAGAAGGAGTCAAAGTTGACCCTTCAAGTGTCAAAGCAATTTGTGAAATGCCAATTCCGACTTGTGTCAATGAGTTACAAAGATTTATGGGTATGGTCAATTATCTTAGTCCTTTCATACCTCATTTGTCTAAAGAAAATTCTTCTTAGATTACTTTTGTAAAAAATAGTGATTGGATTTGATCTGAAAAACAGGCTGAATTTGATAAGATTAAGCTGTTTATAACAGATAGTCCAGTGTTGGCATATTATGATCCCAATAAAGAAATTACATTATCATTCGATGCATCTAAAAATGCCATGGGAGCAGTCATATTACATGATAACCAGCCAATAGCATATGCCTCAGCCTCATTAACCAAAAGTCAACAAAATTATGCACAAAGAGAAAAAGAACTCTTTATCTATTTTATTTGGATGTATAAAGTTCCACCAGTGTGTATATGGGAGACAAATTAATGTTGAAACTGACCACAAACCACTTATAAGTATGTTTAAGAAATCATTACAGGATATTCCACCTAGGCTACAGAGAATAATGTTGTGTTTACAGTAAAATGATCTTAATGTTGTATATAAATCAGGCAAATGTCTATATATTGCTGATACTTTGTCCCGTGCGACTCTTCCTGATAATACATTATTTGATTTAGATATTGATATTGATTTACATATTAATCTAATTGTATCTAATTTTTCAATAAGTCAAGAAAAACTTCAGGAACTTCAAGAGTCAACATTGCCTCAAATTGTATTTTATTGTCAAAAATGGATGGCCTGAACATAAAAAGTCAGTTAATCAGTCAATTAAGCCTTATTTTTCTTTAAAAGACAATTTAAAAAAAAAAAATGTATTGCTTAGATGGGTGGACGAGCTCACAGCCCACCTGGTGTTAAGTGGTTACTGGAGCCCATAGACATCCACAACGTAAATGCGCCATCCACCTTGAGATATAAAGTTCTAAGGTCTCAAGTATAGTTACAACGGCTGCCCTACCCTTCAAACTGAAAGGCATTACTGCTTCACGGCAGAAATAGGCAGGGTGGTGGTACCCACCCGCGCGGACTAACAAGAGGTCCTACCACCAGTAATTACGCAAATTATAATTTTGCGGGTTTCATTTTTATTACACGATGCTATTCCTTCACCGTGGAAATCAATCTTAAACATTTGTTGAGTACGTATTTCATAGTTTTATTTATTTACAATTAATTGGAATATTAAGCATATAAAGTCAAGTCCATATTTCAGTCGCTCAAATGGTATGGCAGAAAGGACAATTGGCACAGTCAAGCATATATTGAATAAATGTAAAGCAGACAATACCGAGCCTTATATTGCAATGCTTATGTACAGGAATACACCAAAACAAAGTGGTTATTCTCCAGCACAACTATGTATGTCTAGATGTTTAAGTAACTAAAGTACCAGTCGCAGACAATCACTAGTCGATATTAAAACATCTAAAAATATTGAAAAGCAGAAAAAATAATCAACATTTTATTATAATAAACGAACAGTTGTCAGATTTACAAGTGGGTGATAAAATATATTTCAAACACAAGCCCAATAGTTCATGGGTTCCAGGTAGTATAAAACAAGCAGAAAACGAACCTCGTAGTTACTCTATTCAGTCCCCTGAAGGAACATTCAGGAGAAATCGGAAGCACATACTAAAACCTGTAGTTCCAGTCTACAAAGTTCAAATTCAAAATCATTTATTTCAACTTAGATGTCAGTTTATCAAACTTGTTGAATGTCAAAACTTAATTAACAACCTTAACTCTACCATCGGTTCCAAAAAAAAGCCACAGTCCTGAAAAGAACCGGCAAAACAAACTTAGCGGGCTTTTTTTTTTTGTTTTTTCTCAAATGTTTACTTTTTTTTTTAATAAGTAAAAACACCGTGATACCTGAAAAAGGAAAAGATATTAGTCAATTACCTAAAATAACACGTTCCGGACGTATTATTAGACCTCCTCAACGCTTTTTAATTATTAGTTACCGTGAAACCTAGCAACTTTGCCACTTTATGGCAGATAAAAAAGTTTGGAAAGGTTTTTCTTACAAAATCTCTATGAGAATATAAAAAGCAATTAATCAGCTTGATAGTGTATTTTATGCATATTTGAAATGTAATCAAATATCTATTGTTTTCTTAAATATTATTGATATTTAAGTCCAAAAACAAAAATGGCAAAGTTAACCATCACTTGTGGTAAGATTGCCATACCCAAATTTTGAATGAAATAAATGAAACTAGAGGTCGCGCAGTAGTCGAAATTCGACTATAATTAATTGGAATTGTAAGTTTGTGCACTATTATGATTGTATTTGATACTTCTATAATCACAAATTTCACCAACTATAAAAAAATATTAATAAATATTTAATCTATTCTCAATTTGACAACAGACGTCCAGAACAAAAGTTTGACAATAAATAGTATGCAGTGTATAGTATGTAGTGTGTGTAATGTTTTATTTATTGATTTAATGTATCTTTCATGCATTGTTTTAAAAAAATATTAGCATTGTGCACTTCTTCTCTATATTCTCTATAAGTGTGGAAAATTTCATACTCCTCCGTCCGCGCAATTTTCGTAAAAAGGAATACAAAGTTTTTGCTTCACGTATTAATATATAGATTACTATAAAATGTTACTGCTGTCATTGCCATAGCTTGCCATAGCTTGGTCACAGTAAAATTAAACTAAAATCTTTTGTTAATCTCGACTAGCAAAGGAAATATTTACGATTTGGCAAATTTACCCGCCCTTTTTAGACTTTTCAAACAAAATAGAAATGGCAGTCAGGGTTGTCACAAGATAAAAAATATTCAGGTTTTAAAAAAACTAATAAATATAGGGTACCTACATGTTCTTCGCATTCACGTACTATATCAACATTAAGATGGCCTGAAAGATTGTCGCCTATAATCCAACCTTGGACCATTCGGTTTGTTTGCCCATGGTATAATTTAAACCAGTCTTGGAAAACTGTCGAGTCGAACCAACCAGATTTACTCCTATTATATTATTATCGCGTATTGTCAGGCCCATTTTCGCACCACGTTGTCCATAAATTCTCAGTCTTGTAAACGTCATTATATGTAGTTAACAGAGTACCATCCGCCGTCGCAGCAAACATTATAGAAATATTTCCTTTGGAAGTATTCATCATACATTCCGGATATTTTACCATACCGTCTAGAACGGCTACCGCCCATTTTCTAAAATAATTACATTTTATATTTTATGATTCACATGATTTTGCCGGGATAGCGTTCATAAGTTCGTAACTCTTAATGTGATACTATTTTATGATTCAAGATAATATATCGGATATGTTTATCTATGTTTGAGCAAAATCCATTCAGTAGACTTTGCTTGAAAGAGTAACAAATACCTATCCATCCATAAATCTTCACTAATTTCATATAAATAATAAAATTATGATACTTTGGATCTAAAATTAGGTAACATTAAAATTAGAATTTTTTTGAATATTTTTGTGACAGCCCTAGCCTCAAAGAAAACACGGCAAAGTTCACATCACTAAAACTTTGTATTCGGTTGGTAAAGGACATGGGCCACTCTCCATACATTGCAGTAATGAAATTAACTTTAAATAACAGACTATAGTCGGATTTTTTATTAGACTAAGTCAACTGACGTTTACTGTGTTGTCAGTTTTTGATGAAATAAAAATAGTGTTGTGACAAAGTGAGCGATTGAAAAAACTCCTGAATTAATGAAATTGCCTCGATTGTCTAGTGAATAGTCGGTGTGCCGAATTGCCGATATCGGGTACGGGGTTCTAATTTTAGGCGTGCTTTGTACATACCAACGACTTTTCGACGAAATATTATGTTCCTATAGTATTTACCTGTACCGAATATCGAATGTTTTAAACATTAAGAAAAACATTGCGATGAAGCTTGTAAGACTGTCCTATTTCCAATACATCATATAGTTGAAACTATAGATGTATTAAATAGAACAATTATAGGAAGGTAATGAAAATAAAAAAAACTGATTGTAGTTACATACTACTAGTAACATATATTGGAGCACTTTAATACAATTTTATTGTAAAATATAAATTATATTCTTTTATAATTTGAAATTAATGATTAACTCTTCACACTCATTGTTCATTCATGTGATTGAACAAGAACTGAACGCATCACTATTACTTTAAATATAGCAACATTATTTCATAAAGTGACATTAGCTACTGTCAGCTGGCTTCGTCTAATTAAAAATCCGACTTTAAATATCCCTTTTATTTACATTTAACATTATCATGTTATTTATATTTACTTTATAACATAGACTAATTCAATGAACGCCAATTTAGCGGTAGGCAGCGGCTTGGCTCTGCCCCTGGCATTGCTGAAGTCCATGGGAAACGGTAACCACTCACCATGTGGGCCGTATGCTCGTCTGCCGACAAGGGCAATAAAAAAAAAAAATACTTCTTTTTATGCACAACAAAATATAATAAGCAGGTATATCGCAACGAAACCCATATTAATATCCACAATGCGCACAGTGCGAAAACGACTGATCAAATGTAGATATTAAACAAGCGTAGTTTTTTTTTCTTTTCATAAGATCAATAATTATTGATCAATGTAATGATTTATTCTGCGGATTTAAAAGTATAAAAATAAACTTTTGTTTTGATATAATTTTTTATATTAGTTTTAAAATCCATTAATTAAATATGTTAATATATTTTGCTAGTTTTTTTGCAATATAATGTCTTTTAAGAAGATTTAATGTGAATTGTTTCAAATATAAATATATTTTACCTATGGCAACTCCTTCAATATTATCAATGTAGCTTAGTCATGCTAATTTCTTTTTATTTATGATTTTAATTACCCCTGTTGGTGTTTCTACTATATTTATGTAGAATTCATATTATTTATTAATTTACATTGTACACCTACGCAACATTTAATATTATATCATATTTGATTACGTATTCTATAACACACTGTCATACAGTACACAAATACGCCAAACAATCATACATTCACAACACTACTGTAAATTATATTATTTACACAAGCATAGTCGTGCGTAACCGCTGGTATGCAGCAAAGACCTCGTCTATGTACATAACTACGTACGTACTGGTCGTCGCCTGCGACATGAATCGGCCGCCGCGCCGCTCGCAGTCAGTCGGGTTTGATCAACGCCACGCTGAGACTGTGTCACTCCTCGACTTACGCGTACTCTCTTGATTTGTTGCGATCTATTGCTATCATCTATTTTGTATTATTGTGTTTGAACTTGCTACCGCTCTATCTGTGCCTTCTGTACTCCGTAATTTCTCTTTCTTCTAAATATTGTTGTACTGTCTGTGATTGGAAATAAACTGTCCATTCAATTACGGACTGCTTATAGTGCCGCCCGGCACTGGGGACCTTACAACCACCATTAAAATACCCTTAAATTTTATAATAAGTATGTAAAAATGAAAATTTTTTTTTTCTATAGATATTTCATTCGTGTCCTTGAGAACACGAGTAGCTGGGCCGAAAATGGCCCATGTCCTTTGCCAACAGTGATTTTAAGACTAAATTGCTTCATAGAACGTAAATTACCATAACTTTGATAACAAAACACTATTAAGAATGTTATTATTGTAAATTATGTAAGTTCCTGTATTAAAAAGAACGACGTACAAATCCTAGAGGGTGGCAGTTCGCGTATTAAAATTCAACAAACCATTGATCTCGTGAATAATATTTTATTATAATATGTAATTTTTTTTTTAATAATTTTAATCTTCTTTTGTTTCATACACATTTTTATTACGAACATCATTCATTAGTTCGGAAATTGAATTAATTTATTAAGTAAGTGTGGGTTGTATGTCAAGACACAACACAGAATACATATACAACAGACAGACGCTAACTAACTAACTCACGCACTCAGTCAGTCGTCAGACTGAGTTAGCAAACAGTAAAGTTCATCGTCCTCGAACGAATCACCTGGCGCAGGGCTGAGTCTCAACAGATCGCAGCACGACGCTGCTCTACCGAGCTCAACACCCCACCAGGAACGGAAGTCGTCTACAGACTATTCCGAGCCCCGACATCGAACTGAGTTATATCCGGACCTTCGGAGCCGTGATGCACGTGTTAAGAAAAAAACCGATAGTATCGATCTCCGCGATCCAAATGGGCTTCGACGTCGCGTCTCGCGTTTTGAATGCGAAACGCCACTAGTAAAGTCACATTGCTTAGAGCCTCCCGACTCTCGGGGCTCCACAGTAAGCATATCTTTGCCGGATTCGGCTAGGCTGGCTTCGGCCTTAGAGGCGTTCAGGCCTAATCCCGCGGATGGTAGCTTCGCACCACCGGCTGCTCGGCTGAGTGCATGAACCAAATTTCTGAATTTGCGGTTCCTTTCGTACTGAGCAGTATTACTATCCGCACGCCACTGACCCGGACGTATACAGTCCGGGCCCGGTGAAGTCCGCCAGTCAAAGTGGGGGAAGCCTTGATCTCTTCCACTGAGATCGGCCTCCACAGCTGAGTGTAGTCGCGATTGCCCCCGTGCTGCTCCGCACGCCATAAGACGTGAAGAGCTTCCGATGTAGGCCCAGGTGCGTCGGACACCCTCTCGAGGATAGGTCCCCAATAGGCCTCTCATCCCCTCGAGCGAGTGTTCGACACCCCTACACGCGCCATCGATCACTTCAGCTGCTGCTCTGCTGCGACACTTGTACAGCTCCTGCACACGCGCGTACTCCGCTCTGCGCTTCTTTTTTTTTGGCTTTGTGGGCACTAGCAGCCAGATCATCGTTCAAATCGTTTCGCCGCCCTGCAGTCCTGGGTCTCATAACCCTGCACGCTCGTCGTCTCTCCGAAAGAACCCGAGCGGCATCGGGCGACATCTGACCGACTGCGGATGGATCATAGGCCGCGGCGTCTTCGGCGCATCGTTCCACGCCCGCTACCTCAGCTCCAGAAGCCCGCCGGAAGTCAGGCTCGGCCGAGCGCCCATCTGACGAGGGACCCGGCTGGGAACCAAATCGGGCAAGGTGCGCTAGCACCAATGCCCTATAAGGCTCCCTTCGCCGTTGTTCCTTAATTGCTTCCAGGGTTCTTCCCAACCCCGGAAGCGCGCCAAAAAGGTCTCCACCCGAGCACTGACCTCGTTGAGCGATCAAACTGGACTCGGTGCGAGCGAGGAGGTCGATTTCCTCGCCATGCCACCGCTGCTTCACCATCATCGGAGCGGCATCCGTATTGATCTCAACAGGGTGGGCTCTACGCTTGTGAACACTCGAGCGAGTGTCCGACGCCCCTACACGCGCCATCAATCACCTCAGCTGCTGCTTTGCTGCGACACTTCTTGTACAGCTTCTGTACATGCGCGTACTCTGCTCTGCGCTTCTGTCTATTTGATTTTCGGGCACTAGCAGCCGGATCATCGTGCAACTCGTTTCGCCGCCCTGCAGTCCTGGGTCTCATAGCCCTGCACGCTCGTCTTCTCCCCGCACCCTCAAGGAGTTCGGAGAGAACCCGAGCGGCATCGGGCGACATCTGACCGACTGCGGATGGATCATAGGCCGCGGCGTCTTCGGCGCATCGTTCCACACCCGCTTCCTCAGCTCCAGAAGCCCGCCGAAAGTCAGGCTCGGCCGAGCGCCCATCTGACGAGGGACCCGGCTGGGAACCAAATCGGGCAAGGTGCGCTAGCACCAATGCCCTATAAGGCTCCCTTCGCCGTTGTTCCTTAATTGCTTCCAGGGTTCTTCCCAACCCCGGAAGCGCGCCAAAAAGGTCTCCACCCGAGCACTGACCTCGTTGAGCGATCAACCTGGCCTCGGTGCGAGCGAGGAGGTCGATTTCCTCGCCATGCCACCGCCGCTTCACCATCATCGGCGCGGCATCCGTGTTAGTCTCAACAGGGTGGGCTCTACGCTTATGGACACCCAAGCCCCTGTTGGTCGAAAAGGAACGCCCACAGAACTGGCAGGTCCAACCTGGCGCATCCTGACCCACAGGATCTGCGCCGGCGGAACCCCGCACAGTCGGGTTATCGCCTGTCCTCTCTGATTCCAGCGGGAGGCCAGAGGCTTCAGGTCTATTTACTTTATTGGACTTTTTTGCAACAAGGTTAACCCTCTGCGGTCGGGCTGCAAACCCAACCGCAGGGTTCGCCCGCAGGTATCGCAAGGCCCCACCCGAAGGTACCTGCTAGGCTTGACGGTCCTCGCGGACTGTCCATCGGGGCTGCTGTCACGTGTTTACCACGTGTACAGCCATCCGGGTTACACCGTCCCCTAAGGGACAGTGCGGTGCTCGCCATCATCAGGAGGGATTGCTCCCCCCTGGTGGCGCCCCGGCCCACCTATCTCCGGATGACACTGCCCCCAGAGGGAGCAGTGCGGTGCACGCCAACAGGGGAGATTACTCCCCCCCGCTAGCGCCCCGGCCCACCTATTGCCCCGTTGCGTTCTAAGGCGGCACTTACGAGGGCTGTAGTCCCGCAATGGCTACACCAAGACTACGTGATTTAAGTGCTGCCCCTCCTCCCGTATCCGTCAATGTGCAGCGGTACCACGTGCAGGTTAGGGGTAGGAGTGGGGCGTCGTGATCTCGGCCATAGTTTCAGACCGCTCTCTCTTACCCCATTACTAACAGGGGGGTGTATTGGTCCCGTCCATTCGATAGCCAGCCACGAGCAAACAGGTACACCGTCCCTGTTATGAGCAACTAATTTCACTTAACCCGTTAGGGTTGGACGTATACTTGGCACAGGACATCGTCTCTCACACTTATAGTGAGTGACTCCGCCAGCCTCGGGGCCATCCACATCCTGTGCTTATGCTGGTGACCGCGCCACTGATCACCAGATTAAGACGACTGATTTTTAATGAAAAATAAAAAGAATGCGTATCGCCCCTAATGCGGAGTTTACATTACGAAATTAGTGTCATGCATGTTGAGCTCAGTTTCACGAAAGTAGTTTCGATATATGCGAAAGTAATTTCGTAAAAAAATTAGTGTCGCGAAATCCACAGTATCGTAGTAACCATGGCGCCGTCAGCATCAAAGCTATATTTTGCTATATTCAATGTAGCTAAAGAAATGCTTAAATACCTATGAACTTAAAAAAAGGCTATCAAGAAAAAAAAAGTTGGTAGATTCGAGGATGGTCAACAAGAAGGCATTTAGGTGCAATGAAGTTAGTCTCTGAATTAGCAGATGAAGATCCTGAAAGTAATAAAAACTATTTTCGAATGAGTGAAGATAATTTTGATTTTGTACTGTAGCTGTTTCGGGTCCCATAGACACCCTTGTCGCTGATATTCATTAATAAGATCTATTTTATTTTTCTGTACTCCATCGTTGGTTTGCCATTTTCAACGCTTGAAGCGCGTCCGAACTAACAATACACACGTCCGCACAGCGCAGGCCCTTTCGCGACATTAGTTTCACGTCGCGTTTACACTATGAAATTAGTTGCATGACACTAATTTCACCAAAAAATCGCGCAGGGCACGAAACTAATTTGCATGCATGAAATTAATGCATGCATTACGAAAGTATTAAATTACACGTGAAACTGTTGGTAAAACTAATGTCACGAAATTAGTTTCATGCCACTAATTTCGTAATGTAAATACATTTTCATCGCCGGATCAACATGCCATCGTCTTTAGTGACTGTGGTCGTAATCATCATGGATTAGGATCGGAAGACCCCCGAGATTCCCACCCTCCCGATCGTGGCCGTACGCCGGCGAAATTGGATCAGTAGATGTTTAATGTCTGTTTCTGATGTTAAATATAAGGGAAGCCAAGGGAGCGAGCTCCGGGGGAGAAACAGACGGGCCTGATCTACACCCTTACCGCTGGACTACTGTGCGAGGCTCAACCAACGCCGCCCCCCATGACGGACGTCATCTGATTGAACCTGGTCCAATTCATGTGCGATCCTCTCAACGCCAATATCGGAACGATCTGTAGTGTCGGTTCCCGAAGCCCGATTATGGACCTTAACTCCTTGTAAGAAGCCAGGCTCCAAACTCCCCTCCAAGATATCGTGCACGAAGTGGCTCGCACGCACTCAGCTTTCGGAAGTCCTAGTCTACCTGCGACCAACTCAACCAGCTCCCCGTGATTCCCGTATTTATTACGTTTCTCACGGTGGAGCTCGTCAAGCGATCGCTGGCCCGAGACCACCTGCACGTCCACGATCACTCCGACACCATCCCTGGAGGCGATAATATCCGGCTTACGGAGACCAACCGATGTTCGTAGCCTCGGCTCCAGCTCAACCGTCCACTTGTTCTCTTCCATGGCTTTCGCCACGAAAGATACAATCTTGTTGTGTCGTAGAATCCGGCCGCCGTGTGTTCTGTGACACTGTTGTAGGATGTGAGCCGTCGTCTCCCTAACCTTGCAACCAGCACGGCAGGTCAACGAAGACTCACCCCCACCTCTACGCCCTCTCGATCCGCGAATGCGGGATGGGAGGGCGTTGATATGAGTGTGCACGAACTGCACGAAGTCCCGTCCGGTTATCTGCGCGCATCGCTCCCTAATCCACTTTGTGGATGTCGGGGTGCGTGTGGATTCGCGAAGTTTGCGTCCATCAACAGATGCGTGCAGATGTTCTCGCCAAAACAAGCGCACAGATGGTCGTTGCGTTGTGGAGTCAACACGGCTGAACCTGCGGAGCTGTTTCCAGGCCCACCGCAGTTTCTTACGAATCTTATCAAATTTGGCGGCGGCTCTTGCCACTGACCATGGTGACGAGTCGAGCCCCCCGAAACGCCTCACAATGAGGTCCGGGATGGTCGCTCGCACCGATGGGATCGCTAAGCCGCCGTCCTGAACTGCGGCGTGATAGTATGCCTTGGGCACATCCGCCGGTAGCCTTAGCCACTGTCCGACTGCTTTCCGGATTTGGACATCGAGCATTCTCAATCTGTCATCCGAGATGTTTCCAAGCACGAAACCGTGCTGGAACCTCGGAATCAGATGAGCTCTCAAAATCTCCAACCTCTGTTGGGGTTTGAGAGGTGCCCTTGAGATGTTATTCAGAGCACTACTGATACTATGCTCTAATGTCACGCATCCAGAGGCCTCAAAATCGACACCAAGATATCGCCACCGCTCAACACAACTCACCTGCCTGAGCGGCTTACCTCCAATATTGAAGGTTCGCTCAGTCAGGTAGTGATGCTTCTTGCGGTGGCCATCCGGTATCATAGACAGAACCGCGCTCTTCCTGCAATTCAGGCGTAGGCCCATCTGCTTACCAACACAGTCCACAGCAGAGATGGACTCCTGCATCCCTACCTTCGACCCCGCAAGCAGGACTAGGTCGTCAGCATAGGCCAGAGCGGACACGAGTTCCATCTCCAACCTATACCCGACCCTCCGGCAGGGAAGCTAGGATGAGGTCCATCACCACGTTGAAGAGTATTGGCGACAGAGGGTCCCCTTGACGAACCCCTCGTCCCACTTTCACAGGGCTGCTCATTTCATTGTTCACGGCTAAGGTGGTGGACGCCGTATCGTATAAGTGAGCAATGTAGCCGCAGAACTGTTCGGGCATGCCCCTCAACCTCAGCAATTCGACAAGTGCCTCGTGAGACACAGTGTCAAATGCCTTGGCGAAGTCTAGCACCGCCACGTGACATTCCCGCAGCTTCTTCCTGCTATCCCCAAGCACCGCGTCCAGTACTGCGGAATTCTCCAGCGTACCGTCGGCGCAGATAAATCCGCGCTGTCGTGCGTCAGGGGGGCAGCAAGCCAACAGCCTCCGGGCCAAGATGGAGTGAAAGTGTCTCAGGGGAATCGACGCGATCGAAATCGGTCGATATTCCCCCGGTCCACCTGGTCTCTCCACCTTAGGCACAAAGACGGTTCGGCACTGCCGTAGAATTTCGGGTATTTCGCCTCGTGCCATCCATGCATTAAACATTTCCGCCTTCAAGTGCACAGGAACCGCACGCCACTGACCCGAACGTATACCGTCCGGGCCCGGCGAAGTTCGCCAGTCAAAGCGGGAGGCCTTGATCTCTTCCACCGAGATCGGCTTCCACAGCTGGGTGTAGTCACGATTGCCCCCGTGCCGCTCCTCACGCCCTAGGGCGTGCAGAGCTTCCGGTGTAGGCCCAGGTGCGTCGGACACTCTCTCGAGGATAGGTCGCCAATAGGTCTCCATCTCCTCGAGCGAGTGTCCGACACCCCCACACGCGCCATCGATCACTTCAGCTGCTGCTCTGCTGCGACACTTCTTGTACAGTTCCTGCACACGCGCGTACTCTGCTCTGCGCTTTTGTCTTCTCGTTTTGTGGGCACTAGCTGTCCGATCGTCGTGCAAATCGTTTCGCCGCCCTGCAGTCTTGGGTCTCATAGCCCTGCACGCTCGTCTTCTCCCCGCACCCTCAAGGAGTTCGGAGAGAACCCGAGCGGCATCGGGCGACATCTGACCGACTGCGGATGGATCATAGGCAGCGGCGTCTTCGGCGCATCGTTCCTCGCCCGCATCCTCAGCTCCAGAAGCCCGCCGGAAGTCAGGCTCGGTCGAGCACCCCCCTGACGAGGGACCCGGCTGGGAACCAAATCGGGCAAGGTGCGCTTGCACCAATGCCCGATAAGGCTCCCTCCGCCGTTGTCCCTTAATCGCTTCCAGAGTTCTTCCAAACCCTGGAAGCGCGCCAAAGAGGTCTCCACCCGAGCACTGACCCCGCTCAGCGAGCAACCTGGCCTCGGTGCGAGCGAGGAGGTCGACTTCCTCGCCATGCCACCGCCGCTTCACCATCATCGGAGCGGCATCCGTATTGGTCTCAACAGGGTGGGCTCTACGCTTGTGGACACCCAAACCCCTGTTGGTCGAAAAGGATCGTCCGCAGAACTGGCAGGTCGAACCAGGCGCATCCTGACCCACAGGATCTGCGCCGGCGGAACCCCGCACAGTCGGGTTATCACCTGTCCTCTCTGACTCCAGCGGGAGGCCAGAGGCTTCAGGTTTATTATCCTTATTAAACTTTTTTGCAACAGTTATAACCCTCTGCGGTCGGGCTGCAAACCCAACCGCAGGGCTCGCCCGCAGGTATCGCAAGGCCCCACCCGAAGGTACCTGCTAGGCTTGACGGTCCTCGCGGACCGTCCATCGGGGCTGCTGTCACGTGTTTACCACGTGTACAGCCATCCGGGTTACACCGTCCCCTAAGGGACAGTGCGGTGCTCGCCATCATCAGGAGGGATTGCTCCCCCCTGGTGGCGCCCCGGCCCACCTATCTCCGGATGACACTGCCCCCAGAGGGAGCAGTGCGGTGCACGCCAACAGGGGAGATTACTCCCCCCCGCTAGCGCCCCGGCCCACCTATTGCCCCGTTGCGTTCTAAGGCGGCACTTACGAGGGCTGTAGTCCCGCAATGGCTACACCAAGACTACGTGATTTAAGTGCTGCCCCTCCTCCCGTATCCGTCAATGTGCAGCGGTACCACGTGCAGGTTAGAGGTAGGAGTGGGGCGTCGTGATCTCGGCCATAGTTTCAGACCGCTCTCTCTTACCCCATTACTAACAGGGGGGTGTATTGGTCCCGTCCATTCGATAGCCAGCCACGAGCAAACAGGTACACCGTCCCTGTTATGAGCAACTAATTTCACTTAACCCGTTAGGGTTGGACGTATACTTGGCACAGGACATCGTCTCTCACACTTATAGTGAGTGACTCCGCCAGCCTCGGAGCCATTCACGTCCTGTGCACTATACTGGTGACCGCGCCACCGGTCACCAGATTAAGACGACTGGATTTCAATCGAGAAATTAAAATAATGCGTATCGCCCCTAAGAGAGTCATAGTTACTCCCGCCGTTTACCCGCGCTTGCTTGAATTTCTTCACGTTGACATTCAGAGCACTGGGCAGAAATCACATTGCGTCAACACCCGCGAGGGCCATCGCAATGCTTTGTTTTAATTAGACAGTCGGATTCCCCTTGTCCGTGCCAGTTCTGAGCTGACCGTTGAACGGCGGTCGTACAGAATCGTGCCGATCGCGCACGAAACGAAACCGACACGACCTTACGGCTAGGAAGATCCGCGGAAGGCCGGAGAACGCGGGTCCGGATCCAGTCCGAAACGTAAGACGATTTTCGCGAGTGTCATATTAAATATATACAGTTTTTGAGGCCGCATTATATTAAAATACTGACTCGCTAAAACGAACATAACGTACGAACATCGACCAGACCCGGCACCGAACTCGAACGCTCAGGCAGAAAAGAAAACTTCGCGGACCTCTCGGCGGCGTCTTTAGGCCACTTTAGGTCACCTCGTCGAACACTCGTTTTTAAAGACGAGGGAACGATTATTGAAACGGTTCCGCTGCCGGGTTCCGGAATAGAAACCGGATTCCCTTTCGCTCAAAGGGCGTTATTTTATATATATGTATATGTTTTTTTTATATAACACTAAACAATACAAACACGATTAAGTGGGGACGGGGCATCGCGACGCCGCCGGCGAGGTTGGGCCCTGCCTTGCCAAACAAACATACATAAGATTATAATAAAGTCAATATTCTATGTGTAACTGAACATTGGCTTCAAAAATATAAATTAAATTTTAATTTTAAAAATCACCAGGTTGTGAGTTCCTTCTGCAGAGAGAATGCTATACGAGGTGGCTCACTTATCATTGTTAATAAAGATTATAAATGTAAGGAATGTCGAAATATTGTGAGCCTCTCTGTGGAACTGATTATTGAAATGGCCTGTGTAGAGCTTGAGCGATTCATTGTTGTAAGTGTGTACAGGCTCTACAGACCCCCGAATCCGTTATATGATTCTGTTGAAAATATAATGGAACGCGTTTTATTAAAGCTTTCTGTTTCTTATAAACATATTTTTATCTGTGGTGATTTTAATATAAATTTATTAGAAAATACAAATGCCACTATTAGATTCAGAACATTGTTAAAATCATATAACCTTAGCAATTTATTTTCAGAGCCCACATGAAAAACTAGCACATCGGCAACCTGTATAGATAATATTTTCACAAATGTAAAACCTTTACATAAATACATTATTAATCATTTAAGTTCAGACCACAGTGGACAATATTATCTTTTAAATTTAAATCTGTTACAGATGTTAATAGTTCAAGAAACCTACCGTTTGTTCCTATTAATATTAGACGTATGGAGAAGCTTTGAGGTAAAGTTTTGGCAAAAATTTCGAATGTTGTAATGAAGAATGTTTACTACATGGATTTATTTAATTTGCATTAAATCTGAATTTAGTGCCATCTTTACTTCTAAAACTCTGATCTTACATAATAAAAGGTCATTCAATGAATGGGCGACTGTTGGAATTCACAAAATTAGGCAGAGATATATGATGTTTATCATGAAAAATCATAAAATCATAATAAGTCATTTTATGAGTATGTCTGTAAATATTCCAAGCTGTTTAAAAAAGTCTGTACATTGGCCAAGTCATTGCACTTAGGCAATCTTATAAAAAATGCACCTGACAAAATTAAAATGACTTGGAATATCATTAATAGGGAGACTGGGAATGTCAGAAACAGCAATGCTGAATTAACTTTGACAATCAATGATAGAATAATAACTTCTCATCAAGAAGTGGCCAGTGCCTTTGAGCGCTACTTTGCTGATATCCCAGCTTCTACTACAAAATCTTTAATTTCATCTCCTACCGTCGCCGAATCATTACTGCAAGATCATGTTGATGAATGCAATGTTAACTTTAAGTTCACGAATATTGATATAGAGGACATAATTGATAATTTAAAGCTCATTAATATTAAGAAAACTGGTGATTTATGGGGAATATCAATTACAGTCATAAAATCCATTATTGATATAATCGCACCTTACCTTGCTACAATATTTAATGACTGTATTGATTGTGGTGTGTTTCTTGATCTAATGAAATGTAGTAAAATAATACCTTTGTTTAAATCTGGTAGTACTTTTGACCCCTCTAACTTTAGACCCATTTCAGTACAATTTTACTCAATAAAAAAACAATACGGATTCACTAGAGGTCGGTCAACTATTGATGCAAGTGTAGATCTTATTAAAAATATTCTTCAGGCTTGAGAGGAATCGCATAATGCCCTTGGGGTATTCTGCGATTTATCTAAAGCTTTTGATTTTGTTGAACATAATACATTATTGAGGGAATTACACCACTATGGTATTAGGGGCGTTTCATTAGAACTTATTAAATCTTATTTATTCGGAAGAATACAAAAGGTAGACGTTAAAGGAAAGAGATCTTCCGGTGTCTTACTTAATATGGGTGTTCCTCAGGGTTCCATATTGGGTTAATTCCTATTTCTTGTGTCTATCAATGATTTACCAAAGTTTATTGAAACCCGTCACGAGGTCGTATTATTCACTGACGATACATCCTTATTGTTTAAAATTAAACGACAATTGGAAGATTATGACGATGTGAATGATGCTATCTCGCGCGTGGTACATTTGTTTAGTGTTAATAATCTGTTATTAAATAACAAAAAAAATGTATAAAATTTACCACACCTAATGTTAGACAAGTAGACACTAATATTACTGTAAGTGGAGAGACACTGGAGCTTGTGGATTCGATAGTTTTTCTTGGTATAACAGTTGATTCCAAGCTGCAGTGGGGTCCTCACATATGCAAGTTAGCGAATAGACTTGGTTCTGCAGCGTTTGCGGTAAAAGAAATACGAACGTATACTAATGAAGATACGGCACATCTGGTTTATTTCAGTTATTTTCATAGGTAGTTTTCCAATTACAGAGCATAATGCGACTCATTGACTACCTTTGTGTTGTCCTACGGCATTTTGCTATGGGGCAATGCTGCCGATATCGAAACGAGTTTCATCCTGCAGAAGAGGGCTATTCGTGCTATATATAAAATGCACCCGAGGGAATCCTTGAGAGACAAGTTTAAGGAAATCAAAATTCTAAATTTAGCGTCCCAATACATTTTTGAAAAATTGTTAAAATAGTTAGCTATGGCTTGTGGTTCGTCACAAATTTGTTGCCTACTTTAATCGTGCTAATAAAGTTTTTTGGCTTATAATTTTTAGACTGGTTTATTAGTTGCCAAGTGGTTTTTGATTTATTAACAGTTATTTATATTAAATGAATTTTGTGCTTTCTGTGTAAGTTTTATGATTTTCTTTAATCTTTTAGAGTATTGCTTTAGATAATTTTTATTTATTAAAGAAGGGTTATGCCTATGCAACCAAACAAGTTTTCTTTTTTTTTTACACATTGTTTTATACCACATGATATCCACTTAGCCTTTTTGTGTGATCGAATAAATACTTGTTTTTCCGGAAAACAAAGGTCTTAAAAGAGTGAAAATCTCAAGAAAATTATCATATTATGCCTTATTCGGATCATCAGTACTATACATTTCAGTAAAAGAGTAGTTAATTAAGCAATTACGGAATTTTCCTAAATTGTCTTTACAGTAATCTCTTCGTTTTATTTTCCAGCCGTTAATAATAGAAAATTGTGTAGTTGGAGACTTAATCAACTGCCGTGTGATCAGACATTGCGATTTCAATAGGCATGATGACTTAATTTTCAAAATCTATTCTATGATATTCAGAAGTAGCTATTATATCAAAAATATATCATATTTCTGTAGAACAAAGTTTTTCATGCAATAAAATGAAATTTAAATTTAAAGTTTTTATTTCGCGCTAAAACGCTGTTCAGTGTCATGGCGTCGGTCATTACGTCACGGCTCAGTAAACTTCAGTACGTCAATAGTAAACAGATGTTTTTTTATTATATAAAGTTATTTTGCTTAATAAATATGAATTCAAAATTGTATAAGTGGAGTGTGGTCCCTCAGTGCAATAATATATCTATAAAAACTCCGAACAAGTTAATTTGTTTACGTCCCAAATAACAAAACAATGAGAAATAAATGGTTGGATTCTTGCACGGCGAGATCCAACAGGTTTAAGTCTAAATATTTCAATTTATTTCTGTGAAGATCATTTTGATGTAAGTTTGTACATATTTCGTATATTCTACAATGATGTGTGACCTTAATTGAGGTCTAAAATTTCATAAGTTCAATATTTTCTGAGATTACAGTTAATCTCTTGAATAACCAGTAATCTTTATTTCAATGAGTGCTTTATTCATTTTCTAGTTACCACATAATATGGACAATTATTAATGACAATGGGATTGGTGTCGCAGGTTCGCATGAAACCAGGCTGTATTCTCACAAAATTTGAATACCAGATAGTTATTTACCATAATTTATCAATTCAGACAATAACCATTTAAATAATTGTCTGTTAACATACATACCTAATAGTTTACCCCCCTTAACGTTTATTATGGAAAAAGTAAAAAATATGTACTAAATACTTTGTCAACTTTGTTTGATTCATTGTTTGTAAAAAGAAGTGCAGATTGTATTTACTAGGTATGTTATTAAGTCCTGCATTTTATTTGTGTCTAATAATTTGCTATTTTTACTTTTTAGTTTTGCGTGACAACTTCTAAGGAAATTTAACAGAAAACATTCCCACGAGAACGACTGATAAGTCTATTCAAGTATTTATTACTCACAAGTTCAGAAGTAAAGCCGTTCAAACAGAAAATAAATTAATAAATTAGATGACATCACCCTTGAAACCTCATACCTATTCTGTTTCACGTTCCCATGGACATCCACATTACATAAATAAAAAATAAATAAATATTTACTAACAATCGCGCCACGTCAACTGATCCCGTGCTAAGTTCGTAAAGAACTTGTATTACAGGTACCAGACCAGATAACGGAACCTAATAAACCTACAAGGCAAATATATCCCCCTATAAGATCAATCTAATAGTGATACTTCTTTTACACCATCTGTAATGTACAGAGAATCATCACCATCAACAATATCTCAAAATTAAATTATATTAGACTGCAGTGATATGATACAAGACGATAAAACTTCAGGGACACCCGGATGGAACGAAGTTCCTTTCGATTAATTAGTGAAGGAATTGTAATTTTTTTTTAAAGTTATAATAATAAATTCCGACATTATGAAGAAGAAAAAAACAATACTATGAACTAAATTACTATTGTTGAAACGCTATCTCGAGAAACTGTATTCATTACGCGGACCAATCGGATACGAGCAATGTCACGCGATAAGCGCCTACACGTTGATTGGTCAGAATGACGGATCTAAAAAGTGTCGTGACAACTTTTCGTAAGAATTTTTTCCGTCTAGCCCCCTTTCACAACGCGCGATAAGGAACTTCGTTCCAACAGGAGGCATCTAAAATTCTGGAATGTACCTTGCTTAAAATGACAAAGAGCTCGCGATCTTACATTGGAGTTCCCAAAAGCTGTAATTACTTAATTGATTTAATAGAAAAACATACTAATTATTCCTACTAACAAAATATACTCATGAGTCTAAACAAAATTAGATTAAATAACCCATTTAGAGAGCTTGCTGATGGCTTTTGTGGAACTTTTGTTGTGGAAATGGTAAACTACGATTATCAAATGTATTTTAACGACAGGTAAAGCGAAAACAGTAGTTTTTTTTTGTTAAAATTGCAGTGATCGCGCGTAAGCTCAAACGAAACAAGACGACGCTTACTAAGGCGTGACGTTTTTTTTCCTACGCTGATAGCCTTGAGAGGCTATATCAGCGTCGCCTTAACTAGTAGGTGAGCTCACGGGGCTCAAACCTGATGACGTTGCTAACACGAACCCTAGCAAGAGCCGTGCTTCGAACTTTCGCGCATGTACACTCGTAAAAAAAGTGTTATTAGCATTATTTTTTTAGTAATATAAATGACAAAATTATTATTTAATATAATTCATACTAAATATTATTAAATTATTAACGTTAAATAATTATTATTAATTATTTAATATTTAAAAAAAAGAAATAAATTTAATAGAAATAAAGTATAACTTCTTACGCGCGTACATAAGTATACGCACCCTTTTTTTTCAGTGGGCTTTTTGGAGGATCCCGAGAAGTTACGTCCAGCGGCTTTGTTTCATTTTTCCACATTTGTGCACTTTCACAGATTTAAACCACCGTTATTACACGTTTAAACCTGAAGAAACACTAAATAAACAAAATAAAACAAATCACACAACTTCACTCCTAGCGTTCCCGCCAAAAAGTCGCCTACCGCGTTGTAGGAGGGTTACCTGTATAGTATTGAAATTACCAAACGGGGCGATTGGGATTTAATAAAAAATAAAACAATGTTTGAGTAGAAATGTGCTGTATTTAAATATTTTTTCTTTAAATCAAATTCTGTATGTGAACACTCTGGTATAATGAATAACTTAGCAGTGCTTTCTGCGATTCTCAATTTGAGGTCTCTTAAATGTAATTGTTTCGTTGCTTTAACCTAATGTCGAGACAGGATCAAACTCGTCGGTCATCCGAATTCATATCTAAATAGTCTGTGTGACCTCTAATATAATATATATATGTAAGCCAGTGATTCTCAATCTTCTTTTTTGTCGCGGCACGCCATGAACGTTTTCGAAATACGACACAAAAAAAAGATAAGTCTTAAAACTTGTTCACTATCTCTAAATATACTGCGTCGATGTATGATAGTACTAGCTGACCCGGCAGACTTCGTAGTGCCTCAATCGATAAATAAAAGACCTACATTTTTGTATAAAATAAATTTAAAACAAACAAAAGTAATCCGTTCGACGGGGGACACATCAAAGGAAAAACAAAATTGTTATTTTTATTTCATTCCGAGCATTTTCATATTTATCTACATTTTAAACCTTCTCTGGACTTCCACAAATAATTCAAGTCCAGCCGTTCTCGAGTTTTGGCGAGATTAACGAACAGCAATTCATTTACATATAGATATAGATTAGATGTGTAAAGTTTGAGGATCACTGTACGTCATGGTAGGGCGAGTGCGTGTGTGGGGGGGGGCGCGCGGAGCACCGCCCCCGGCGCAGGTGTCGCAGGGCGCAGCGCGCTGCGGTCCCCTTGGCGATCCGGTAGTTGCGTCCGACGCCGCGGAACGTGCCGCGCCCGAACACCTCCACGCACACGCGCACGCGCCGCCCGTCCGCCAGCCGCTCCGGCTTGCTGCGCCACACCCACACCCTCGCCCGTTACGTCATCGACCACCAGACCAGCACCGGACATTACTTCCGACTCTATTTTTAAGCTATTGCATAGATTTTATCGCGGGCCTTGAGCGCGGCTTGAGAGCGGAATCATGAAATTCCGTAACGAAAAAAACCTTACACCCCTCACTACGCCTACCATGTAGCTGGCGTTCAACACATTCACACGTTGCGCTTGTGTAGTGTTTGTGAATAAGCGCGCGGCGTGACGTCACACTGCATGCGCATCATGAAAAGTCTGCCCATCTCTCTCTCGCGCGGTCTAGCTTATGAGTGTGAAGGGGACAGTTAAGGTTTTGCTTTTATTAATGTTTAATATAGCGTGGTCTTGTTTTATTATTGTTATAATATTAAATTATTACTGTCTAATTTTAATTGCATAAGTTGATAAAAAATGCTATGCAATAGCTTTACCGCGGCAGTTCCCGATTCCCGAGTGCCACACGTTTTTTATTGCTTAGATGGGTGGACGAGCTCACGGTCCACCTGGTGTTAAGTTTTTTATTGCCCTTGTAGGCAGACGAGCATACAGCCCACCTGATGGTGAGTGGTTACCGTCGCCCATGGACTTCAGAAATGCCAGGGGCAGAGCCAAGCCGCTGCCTACCGAAGCCCATAGACATCTACAACGCAAACACTGCCACCCATCTTGAGATCAGATTTCTTTGGTTTCAGTTCTATTCTAACAGTACAACGGCTGCCCCGCCCTTCAAACCGAACCGTATTACTGCTTCACGGCAGAAATAGGCAGCGCGGTGGTACCTACGCATGCACCAATATTTATATATTAAAATGTGAAGCAAAACCTAGGTACTGCTTTTTAAAAGTTGCGCGGACGGAGGAGTATGAAACTTCCCACACTTGTAGTTGTCAAACTTAAAATTTCAATTGATTATAGTCGAATTTCGACTAATGCAATAATATGTGAACCGAGCCGGGCGGACTTGTTTATAGCCCTTGTAGGCAGACGAGCATACGGCCCACCTGATGGTGAGTGGTTACCGTCGCCCATAGACTTCAGTAATGCCAGGGGCAGAGCCAAGCCGCTGCCTACCGACCTGCTCTGGACGCACAGCACTATAGCTGTGAGGGGGTGTTGGGGGGGGACTCACCCGAACTTGGCGGTGTCGGGCTCGGCCTCGAGCAGCTCGCGGACAGGCGACTTGGGCGCGGCCGCGCTGAAGGCCTCCAGCTCGCGGCCCATCAGCCGCCCGTACGACTTCCACACGGCGCCCAGCGACATGCCTGCCGACGGACACACGTGACACTCTTATGTGACGGATTCATTAAGTCTAAAGGCGGCCTAAAGGATAACACGTCCGGTGCATACGTGTGTAGCGATGCAACGGTGTTCGAATCTCAGGCGGCGGGTACCAATTTTTCCAATGAAATGCGTACATAACAAATGTTCACGATTGACTTCCACGGTGAAGGAATAAAATCGTGTAATAAAAATCAAACCCGCAAAATTATAATTTGCGTAATTACTGGTGGTAGGAAATCTTGGGAGTTCGCGCGGGTAGGTACCACCGCCCTGCCTATTTCTGCCGTAAAGCAGTAATGCGTTTCGGTTTGAAGGATAAGGCAACCGTTGTACTATACTTAGACCTTAGAGCTTATATCTCAAGGTACCCACCTTGCTTGACGGCGCTTACGTTGTAAATGTCTATGGGCTTCAGTAACCACTTAACACCAGGTGGGCTGTGAGCACGTCCACCCCTCTAAGCAATAAAAAAAAATAGTTAAAAAAAACTAAAAAACACGCTTTATATAAAATTCAAGTAAAAAATTAAAAATAAATTGTAATAAATTTAAATTGAAAATAGTGTAAAAAAAGAATATTTTATTGTTAAAACTTTATATAAAGCGTGTTTTTTAGTTTTTTTTAACTATTATTTATTTTTCATTTTTTAGTTGAATTTAAATTTTTTCAATATTTTTTTGCAATTTTTTTTTAAATATTGAATTGTCATCGGTCCTCGATAAATCTACAAAGTTTGAATGAAATCTGGCCGTTTAAAGTGGGTCAAAATCGCGTCTAAAGGAGCCGGTTACAAACATACAGTACGACCGACGTAACTTGGCGAGTCTGAATATAGCCGCAGGTCAACTTTCGCGCATGTACACTCGTAAAAAAAAGTGTTATTAGCATTCATTTTTTTAAATCAAAATACGATTTAAAATGTCCCTAATTATACAGGTACCAAGTACAAATAAAATGAATATCAAAACACTATGAGACAGAAAGCTATAAAAATAACGTAATTAAATTAATTCGAAAGTAAACCCGAACACTGCCTTCAGTTGCGATCCGCTGTACTGTGCGTTGCGATACACCAGTTGCGTTAGCAACTCTAAATAAAACTGTCAACATCTTTTTGCGCCTTTCTCAACGCCTTCTTCTTTTTCTTTAAAAAAATAATAATCAATAATTATGTTTGTCGGCCGACGATTTAAAACACTATTATGCTTTGGTTTAACGAATTGTATAAATGCCAAGGGACACTCAATACTAAAACAAATTTAAACACAAACAATCTTAAAACTAAACAAAAAACTGAGCACTAAACAAAAACAGTATAATAATAACAAATCAATGAAAACTTTTGTAGCCGCCCGTACTCAAGACAGAGATAGCGACACGAACACGACACTAATGCTAGCGTGTGAGTGAGACACATTACCGCATACCGAGAATTACCGAATTTATACGATGTCAAGAAAAGGGATGTCCAATATGCGTGTTTGAGGATGTTGTTTAATCGATTTTTTTTCAAATTGATTAAAATTTATATAAAAATATATATTTATATTCCATTTTATAGGAGGTTTAAAATATTCACGAACAGTCCCTATTGTAGTAGTTGTTGATAAATAACTGATATTCAACTAAATCATGTCTTTCAACCAAGAAAATAAAGTGTTATTAGTTTTTTTATTTATTAAAGATGAAGTCTCATTTACTAAAGACAACATTCAATATGTTTGTAAATCTATTTCATTCATTATCTCATATAAACAAAAATCGATAAATTCCAAACCGATAAAAATCGATTGCGATATTTGATTGAATAAAGGGACGATTGTGTTTATATAGTCAATCCCTAGCCTAGACCTCCGCCCCGCGCACGTTGCTCATACCACCATTTGGTTCCTAAAAACGTTTGTGCGCAGCCTTCTGCGCGAAGTTCGGACTCGCCAAGTTACGTCGGTCGTATTGTACATACAAGTGAAGCTAATATAAAGCGTGTAAAAAATAACACGATGTTTAGATAAAGGTATAAATGAATTAGAACAAAATACCCGAGTCCAGGAATATGGCGCCGGCGACCGACTCGAAGAGGTCTCCGAGCGCCTTGGGCACCTCCACGTCCTCCGCCTGCTCCATCTCGTCTTCGTGGATCAGATAGTGCTGGCGACCAAGCATATCGTAAATGCCGGCGCGACATTACTATTTACTTAACTAAGATCAGTTAAAGTTAACTGTCTCCATGATATTGACATAGTCTCTTGACTATTGTAAGTCCAACGCGTGTAAGCAATTGTTTAGGACGGTGTTCATAACAATTCATGACTAAGCTACCGCTTCGCTTTCTACCATAAATACGAGTGACTATTGACGCACGAAGCATTCCGACTCGAGCAGCCGAACGAAACGGAGCTCTTGTACACTTGAAATGTAATAAACGAAATTCATTGGAAAAGTGAGTCTTATTTACTGTCACTATGGAAGGCAATGACAACAACTAACAAAGTGACGTCATCGTTTGTAATAATAATGTGGCGCCAGTCGCTGACGCCATAAGTCTCTGACGTCACCGCTCACTCCGTCATAATATAAATAAGTACCGACGGCACTGACTGAGAGGCCCCGTGTAGAAGGGGCCTAATGTTCGAAGTGTGGAATGGAATTATTTTTTCTTTAAATAAATCTTTAACATCACTGTTATAAAATTGAGATTCGATTCCACTTAACGATAGAAATTCGACCATAATCGTCGACACCTAAAAGTTTAGATTCGTTTTATGCATCAAGTTACTCAACTGTTTTTTGTATATTTATTTGTGGATCAGTTAAGGTAAACAGTGCATTGGAATTTAGTTTTTATGAGCAGCAGTTAAAGGTCATATTTGTTTGTTAGGTAACGATTTACGCAATCCCCCTGCAAATTAAGTTTCGTTCCATACATCAAACCGGCGACTTTGGTTTGCATGATGAGATGCCAGCGTACTGCTCAGGTCTGCCGCCGAGCTGAGAGCGTCTGGCTCCAGTCAGCCGGTGTTGCTGGATGGGGTGTGGACCCTGGACTTATCTGTTCGCAACCATTGAACATATGAGGAGTCGGTTACCTCTTCGCTTATAGAGTGTCCGTTCTCCTCTTGTATCTTCACGTATTTCTTCAGCACCTCGTTCAAGCCGGGAGACATGTGTCTGAAATATCTGTGAATATACACAAAAACGAAATGTAGTGTCAGTTCGGACGCACGACTGTTTCAGATACGTATATTACTATTAGTGAATTTATTTGAAAGTCACCAGTAGAAGGTGTTAGTCATAAAAAAAAATTGCGCTATCGATGTGCTCCCAAAACGTATATATGGGACATGGTTTTTTTTCCTGCCTTAGCTGTTAGGCTATGTTAGCGTAACCGGGCGAGTAGGTCAGCTCACGGGGCTCAAGCCGGGAGTGTTTCGCAGTATCTACCACCGGATCGGAAATGAGACCCATGGTAGTGCAAGGTAGAGGGGATAGAGGTCGACCGAAGAAGACATGGATGGAGTGTGTGAATGACGATATGAGAGAGAGAAGTGAGTGTTGAGATGACGGCTGATAGAAGAGAATGGAAGAGAAAAATTAGCTGTGCCTATCCCACCTAGTGGGATAAGGTGGAGAAAAAAAAAACTGCGCGTGAATAAAAGTGAAACTTCTTTGTCGATGTGTGCAGTATTGTGGTTTTCTTCATTTTTCATCCTTAAATCTGATTGCTCTTGTAATAGGGAATGCTGTGTATAAGAGATGCGACATCTTCAAC
The DNA here is from genome assembly GCF_030269925.1 of Bombyx mori. NCBI lineage: Eukaryota > Metazoa > Arthropoda > Insecta > Lepidoptera > Bombycidae > Bombyx > Bombyx mori. Next base: position 4,358,437 of record NC_085117.1, on the reverse strand, counting down.
GTTTATATTACATATATTTTAAATTATAGATACAACAATAAATATAATTATATAATATTTTAACTACTTCATTAAATCTGTAACAGGTATAGTACGCGCATGCGTTCGAATGCCGCGCATTCACTCACGCTCTATCTCTTTCTATTCCCCCTCCCCGGTAGTGTTGAACGCTTAACGCAACCTTGTTGATAGTCGCATTAGAAGTTTCAATTCAAAAAATAAATAATAGTTTAAAAAACAAAAAAATACGCTTTTATAGAAAATGCAACTAAAAAATACAAAATAAATTTTAATAAATTTGAATTAAAAATAGTGTAAGAAAAAAATATTTTACTGTAAAAAAGCGTGGTGTGCATTTCAGGATATTATCAAAATAACCCTTCTACTCATATCTGTTCATAAAATATTTATAACTACTGATACCATGCACTATGCAATTTTTCATAGTTTAGTTGGATGATTTTTTTTTGTAAGTATTGAATTGTCATCTTTCCTTAATAAGTATGCCAAATTTCGAGTTCATCCGACGTTTTAAAGGGGTCAAAATCATGTTCAAAGATTCCGTTACATACATACTACTAACATACATACGTCTGAAGCTAATAAAAGCGTATTAAAAAGAAGACTGATCAATAAAAGAAGGCTCACTTGTGAAAGCCGTGTCTGGCCGCCAGGGTCGCGAAGATGGTGTTGTTGACCAGCGCCGAGCGGAGGTCGGTGAGGGCTCCCGGCGAGTGGCAGCGCTTGTCTTCGTACAGGTGACGCGTGATCAGGTAATCTGTAACGTCACACGTCACGCGTCACGCGAGGCTGTCTCGGCAGTACGCCTTTGCGTTAGCCCAGCATAGTATAGTCTATGTAGTCACATAATCTATGGAATTTCGGAGGGACTTTTGGGCGGGGAGACTTTTTGGCGGGAACGCTAGGAGTGAAGTTATGCGATTTGTTTTATTTTCTCTATTTAGTGTTTCTTCAGGTTTAAATGTGTAATAACAGTGGTTTATTAACTGTTTAATTTCTGTGAAAGTGCACAAATGTGGGAAAATGAAACAAAGCCGCTGAACGTAACTTCTGTATCTCATACTCCAAAAAAAGTCTCAGTCAAAAACCACCATTTAACTGAGATTATATTTGACCCCATAAAATATAAAAGATTAGGCTGTGTGGTATGAAGTTTTTGCCTTTTCAGTTGGAAAAATAGAACTACTACTTAATTGTGTATTGCCAATTTAATGATGACTTAATAATACTAAATTCCATTTTATCCCATTACTTTTTTGCTTAGATGGGGGTGGACGAGCTCACAGCTCACCTGGTATTAAGTGGTTACCGGAACCCATAGAAGTTTACAACGTAAATGCCGCCACCCATCTTGAGATATGAGTTCTAAGGTCTCAGTATAGTTACAACGGCTGCTCCGTCCTTCAAACCGAAACGCATTACTGCTTCACGGCAGAAATAGGCAGGGGGGTGGTACCCATCCGCGCGGACTCAGAAGTGGTCCTACCACCAGTAAAAAATTAACTTCTGTTATGTTAATACACAATTATGCAATTTTTTTGGGCAATCGCCATATTTTTTATGCTGGGGCAGACGTTGTAGCTATACTTGAAACCTTAGAACTTATATCTTAAGGTGGGTGGCGGCATTTACGTTGTGGATGTCTATGGGCTCCAGTAACCACTTGACACCAGGTGGACTGTGAGTTCGTCAACCCATGTAAGCAATAAAGAAAAATAAAAAATAAAACGGTTATCTGTAAAGTCGGTTTACTGACGATAGTTGAACGTGACAACGTCATAAGAAAATACCGATGGAATGGTTTCATTTTTAAAAAGAAAATTTTAATTTTATTTGTTTGATAGATATTTAGTATCCATATAGAGAAGGAGGTAAATGGAAATCACTATTGAACTGATCGTGACGCTTTTCTCTCATGACGTTTTCAATGTTCAAATTAGACTCGAATTGACTATGGCGTTCCATGATCGCGTCTTTGTTGTCGTCGAATAATTGGCGAAATTTATTGCCAGTTTAGCCACGTGATCGTGGAACGCCTCAGAGCGAGGTAACGCCGCACGAGTCATGTTTTTTCGCGCGTGCAGCTCCGGCTCCACGTCAAAATAATTCGACGAGAATGAAATCGTTAATGTTATTATAGTGGCGCACCGAGTATGGCGTCGCCGAGGAACTCGAGCCGCTGGTAGCAGTCGGTGAGCACGTTCCTGTGGTGCGACGCGTGCGTCATCGCCTGCAGCAGCAGCGAGCGGTCCCGGAACCTGTACTGCAGCACGCGCTCCAGCTGCTCGTAGCCTGCCGCGCGCACACACACACACATCACTACATTGTATACAACAAAGTCGCTCTCTCTGTCCCTGTGTAACTACTCAACGGATTCTGATGCGGTTTTTAAGCTATTGCATAGATTTTATCTCGGGCCTTGAGCGCGGCGACCGAATCAAGAAATTCCGTAACGAAAACAACCTAACACCTCTCCACCTACCATGTAGCTCGCGTTCAACACATTCACACATTTGTGTAGTGTTTGTGAATAAGCGCGCGGGGTGACGTCACACTGCATGCGCATCATGAAAAGTCTGCCGATCTCTGTCTCGCGCGGTCTAGCTTATAAGTGTGAAGGGGACAGTTAAGGTTTTGCTTTCATTAATGTTTAATATAGCGTGGTCTTGTTTTATTATTGTTTTAATATTAAATTATCATTGTCTAATTATAATTGCATAAGTTGATAAAAAATCTATGCAATAGCTTTACCGCGGCAGTTCCCGAATACCACACTTTTTTTTTTAATAGATAGTGATTGAAGAGGAAGGTTTATATCGACTCTTGAAAGGCAAACGTGACTAAGCGACAATAACTGCTTTGTACATAAATGATAGGTAATAACCATATTCAATGCGCAAAAAATATATATTTCTAGGTCTATTAAAATCATTTCAATCCTACAGCTAGATTCGTTAAAATATAATTTTTTTCAGGTATTTCAACTTCAAATTAGTCTACTGTAAAGTTCAAGCATTGTCGCTTAGTCACGGTTCCCTTTCAAGCGTCGATATGTATTATAACATCCATTAAATAGTGGAGAAATCAATAATAAATTACAGTTTCCGAAGCGACGCGAGGGCGGGTCGCTAGTAATCTATATATTAATACGTGAAGCAAAAACTTTGTACCGTTTTTTACGAAAATTGCGCGGACGGAGGAGTCTAAAATTTTCCACACTTATAGAGAATATAGAGGAGTGCACAATGCAATTTTTTTTTAATAATGCATAAAAGATACATTAAATCAATAAAGAAAACATTACACACACTACATACCATGTATTTGACACAACACACGTAAAAATATACTCTTTGTTTACTGTCAATTGGGAAACTTTTGTTATTGTTTAAAGTCTATGGTCGAATTGAAAATAGGTTAATATTGTTTGTCTTTAATATTATTTGTCTATGGTCTAGACGAAATCTGTGATTATAGAAGTATATTAGTCTTTGACAATAGAACCATAATAATGTTCAAATTTATAATTTCAATTAATTATAGTCGAATTTCGACTACTGCGGGGCCACTAGTAGGGGTTAAAGCATGAAATTACAAGTGGCCCCCCTTCTACCTATTCTAGTAACCTCAAGGGGTTATTCTAGATTCGCCGAATTAGTAGGTGAGCTCACGGGGCTCAAACCTGAATGTATGCTCGATGCGGGTATCGAACCCACGACCCTCGGCGCAACAGTCCCGCTAACTACTGCACCAGCGAGTCAATCATGTCACTTCATCATTAATTAACACTAGTGTGTTATATGGCGTACCGGAGCCTATAGACCTCACAACGTAGACGCCACCGCCCACCTTGAGACTTGAGGTCTTTCTCTCAATTATACTGTAATTAGGTAGATTACAAGTTTTGCGAGAATTATTTTTATTACACGATATGATTCCCTCACCGTGGAAGTCATTCGTGAGCATTTGTTAAATACGTATTTTATTAGCACAATTGGTATCTGCCTGCGGGATTCGAACCTGGGCATATCGATCGACACGCGTGCACGGGTCGATTTATCCTTTAGGCCATATTGACGTATCACGATACAAATCGTTTAGCTTCGAACAATAGAACAAACGCTGGTGCGAGTAAGCGCGACCAGTACTGGCGCTAGGTACTGTCGCTAGTCTACGGACGGCGAGTCACTGTAGGCGCTCTGTTCCAATTCCTTACCGGACAGCATCTTCTCCAGCTCACCCTCAGGGTCTTCCACGTAGCGGAGCAGCGGCGACGGGGGAGCTTTCAGTTCGCCGTACACTTGCTGTTCGGAGAAAGGCACGGCTAGTCAAACTGGGTGAAGCTATCGCTAATTGTAGGAGTCGCACCCATCGCGGAGGGGGGGGGGGGGTTGGCGCTACCACGTTTCATTTCAACCGGTTGAGGCACGCGTAGGTGAAAAACAAACAAACAAACTTTATTTTTTATTGTCTTGCTCCAAGTTTTTCTATATGCGTTATACAATTGAAACTTCGATTCTATTTACTGTGCCAAAAGAAGGTTACGCTAAAAATGCAAATATTAGGCCCTGGCGTCATTATACAAGGAGTTTATTAATAAATAATAGTTTAAATAAAATACAAAAAAAAACATGCTTTTATAGAAAATCCAACTAAAAACAGATGTGTGGCGTCGTGGGACACCGGATAGGAACGAAGTTCTTTATTATAAAAATATTAATTTCAAGTTCTATTCGAGGTATAAAGAAAATAAAACTGGAGGTTTCGCAACAACCCACGGCCATTCGGTAACGTGCGAACTTATTGTGGTACGCTTCATTCATGGTTGCTTGCTTAAGAGTTAATGTATTGCGCACTCTGAGATCGTGGTCAATGAATGATAAAAAAATATGTTAATTTTTGTACGTTATTACAAAGTTAAGTTGTACACTGTGTGTGTGCATTACTAATAAAAATCTTACGTGACGGACGTTTTTTCCCGGTTAGGGTACCCCTCCGCATCGTCCCATAAGGAACTTCGTTCCAAAAATGGAAAATAAATTTGAAGAAGCTAAAAATCGTGTTCAAAGATTCCGTATCAAGCTAAAGCTAAATACGTATGAAGCTAATAAGAGTATATTAAAATGTACACGAGGCAACCCTATCTAGTTGGCGATAGGGTTGCCTCGTGTACATAATAGTTGTGTATATTATTATGTAGAGCTGGTAGTGCGTACCTGGACCCAGTTCCCCTGGCGGTCCCTGTAGGGGGGCAGCGAGCCGACCCTGCGGCGCGCGGGGGGCGGCTCCGCCGAAGTTTCCCGCTGCTCCTACGAGATAATACACTTTACTGGTGGTAGGACCTCTTGTAAGTCGGCACGGGTAGTAATGCGTTTCGGTTTGAAGGGTGGAGCAGCCGTTGTAACTATACTTGAGACCTTAGAACTTATATCTCAAGGTGGGTGACGCATTTTACGTTGTAGATGTCTATGAGCTCTAGTAACAACTTAACAACAGGTAGGCTGTGAGCTCGTCTACCCATCTAAGCAATAAAAAATAAAAAGATCTGATCAATATTTTCTTTGACATTTTAAATTAACAGCACGTATTCTCGATTGTTCCGGCACAATTTCATCACAATTATGACCTCATATGAGGCCAATGAGACGAGAATCTGGTATTGATGATGACGTACACCAATTAGCCACAATATATCGAGACGTGAAAGGCTGTTTGGTTTAAGAGATATATCACTTAATACCCCACATTTATATATATATATATTAATACGTGAAGCAAAAACTTCGTACCTCCTTTTTACGAAACAGTTCTCTTACTGGATTAGCCCGACGCGACTGATCTCTTCCTGATCCGTGTCGATATGTTAAATTCTGGAAGCGACCGCTCTTTGGCCATAATACCGCTTATTGTACTATTTGTGGTCAATGTATGCATTTCCTTTTTTTGTGTACAATAAAAGCATAGATTACTCTACCCTACTCTACTTTAACGTACCTCTACTCTATTGTACCCAAGTTTATTTTTGTATACCCTACTCTACCCTAATATAATTTACTCTTGTATACCCACCCTACTCTATCTTACCGTACTCTACTTTACCCTAATCTAGTCTACTTTACTCTGGTATATCCTAGTCTACCCTAATCTAGTCTACTCTACTCTAGTATATCCTAGTATACCTTACCGTACCCTACTCTAGTCTAGTCTAGTCTACTATTACAGTCTGTATATATCGTTTACCGAGGTCGAGTGCGTGTGAGGGAGCGCGGCGAGGTGTCGCGGCAGCACGGCGATGCCGAGCCACGACATGAACAGCAGCGCGCCCCGCGGCCCGCACTCCAGCAGGTAGGCGCCGATCAGCGCCTCCACGCAGTCCGCTATCGACTTGTCTGCGGCACGGACGCGGCCTCAGTACAAGGGTACTTTCTTTTTTTTCCTACCTATGCTGATAGCCTTGAGAGGCTATTTCAGTTTCACCCTAACGTTTGTAGGTGAGCTCACGGGGCTCAAACCGGAGAATTGCTAACACTGACCCTAGCAAAAGCAGTGCTTCGCAAAATCTACCACCGGATCGGAAACGCGACCCACTGAGAAGATCCGGCGAGAAACTCAGTGGGCTGTGCCTCTGGGTTAATTCGCTCGCCGAGCCCTTCGTCGCAAGCGACGGGTTCGACGAGGACGATGACCGGTGCTTGTGGTCCCTAAAAGCACCATTAATGGATCAGGAGGATCCGTAATGACGTGCTTTGGGCGACGTCGACGGTTTACCATTTGGTCTACCGGGTCGGGTATGTTCTGCCGTGGCCAGGTATGTTCTACCGGATCGGGTATGTTCTACCGGGTCGGGTATGTTCTACCGGGTCGGGTATGTTCTACCGGGTCGGGTATGTTCTATCGGGTCGGGTATGTAAACGAGCGTACGCACGAGCTGTACGTACTTATACGCGGAGAGGCGTAGCAGCATGCAAGCATATATATATTATATATATATATATATATATATATCGACGCTTGAAAGGCAAACGTGACTAAGCAAAAATGCGTGAACTTTACAGTAGACTAATTTAAAGTTGAAATATCTGAAAAAAAATTATATTTTATAACGAATCTAGCTGTAGGATTGAAATGATTTTAATAGACCTAGAAAATATTTTTTTTTTGCACATCGAATATGGTTATTGCCTATCATTTATGTAAAAGGCAGTTATTGTCGCTTAGTCACGTTTGCCTTTCAAGCGTCGATATATATTACTAGCGACCCGCCCTCGCTTCGATTCGGAAACATTAAATTTTATTATTGAACAGTTGAGTCCCGCCATGTTACCCGCGGTCACTGTAGCATCGCGGGTGACGCCGCGGAGCGAAGCTAGTTATAAAATACTTTAAAAAAATCGAATATTCTTTTCAAAAAAAAACAATGCGTTTTAAATGTTCATAGAAATACAAAACTGATTTATCTCGTGATTCAAAACATTATACAAGAATGTTAGATGTTACAATTGTTTGCACCCTCACGGTTTGAGAGACGGAACACTTACCCGGGATGCTGTGCTGCGTTATCAAGTTATAAGGGATGAAGCATCCAACGTTCTCCGGAGACGAATCGACGTTCTGTTTCTTATCTTGACCGTTCAACTAAAGAACAATAAGGCGCGTTAGATTATCGTTGTCTAACTAGCCGGGTAGGCGAGCAGCGACACGTGATACTGGTGGTAGGACCTCATGTGAGTCCGCACGGGTAGGTACCGCCACCCCGCCTGTTTCCGCCGTGAAGCAGTAATGCGTTTCGGTTTGAAGGGCGGGTCAGCCGTTGTAACTATACTGAGAATTATAATCTCAAGATGGGTGGCGGTATTAACGTTATAGATGTCTATGGACTCCAGTAACCACTTAACGCCAGGTGGGCTGCGAGTTCGATCACCCATCTAAGCAATAAAAAAAATTAGTATACCCTACTCTACTTTACTCTAATCTACTCTATTCTAGTATATCCGAGTATACCATACCGTACCCTACTCTAGTGCACTGTAGTCTAGTCTACTCTACTATTACAGTCTGTATAAACGTTGTAGATGTCTGTGGGCTCCGGTGGGCCGTGAGCTCGTCTACACAGCTAAGCAATAAGTAATGGAGCATAGATGGCCTCACGTTGAGCTTGGGGTGGAGGGTGGGGGGCGGCTCGTGGCAGGGGGGCAGCCAGTTGTCGTGCGGCTCGAACTTGGAGGCGATCATCCTGCTGCCGAGCTGCTTGTTGCGCCCGAGACGGTACAGGTTCAGGTTCGACACCTACACGCAAACAAACAACAATTATGTATGTATATACAATTTGCTGGTGTGACCAAATAACCACCCTTATTTGTCTATAGTGTAGTCTTGGAGAAATCTGTGATTATAGAAGTATAATATTTCAAACTGATAATTTCAATTAATTATAGTCGAATTTTTGACTGGCGCGGGACCACTAGTAAGAAGAAAAAAGATTTGACTTAAAGGTCCCGTTACCAGGTCATAATATAAAAAAAAGTGCGTGCGTACAAAGTACACATGTCAGAAGTGAAACTTTTTTGGCGAACTAATTTATAAGTCTTGCTTATATTTATACAAATCTAAAACTTTAGATTTCCGAGACTTAGAGGAAGGGAAAAAGGAAGATATGTTCCCGCCACAAGTCTGTCAAATGTCAATCTCAAACCTCAGTGTTGACAGTCACATTATGTTTAGATTTATTTCTAAATTGTAAATGACTAATATTTTGTCAATTGAATTGACTAATTTAATTTTATGCTATTTGATTAATGTTCCAAATTCTTTTCATTTCAATTCCTATTAACATTTTTCACAAAAAATTTATAAAATATTAGGCTGTATGGTACGATACATTTGCCTTTCCAGTTGGAAAAATACAACAACTACTACTACTGACATTAGACAAGTACTTAATTTCAATAGTAGTTTGATGTCACTTCCGTTGCATACCTGCGTGACGTTCTGTAAAAATTTTACCCTCGTGCGCCTAAAGAAGTTTCACTTCAAAAAGATTTGGCTTAAAGGTTCCGTTACCAGGTCATAATATAAAAAAAACACACACACAAAACGTCAAAGCGTAATGAGTGCGGCTATGGTTAATCTGTGGCACCTGCTTGCTCCGCATGTGGCTGAGCTTCCCCTCGTGCACGTTGGGGTGCGCGCAGTACAGGTACGCGGTGATCGCGAACTTCAGGAAGCTGTCCCCGACGGTCTCCAGCCTCTCGAGGTTGATGCCGTCGTTGGCGTTCGACATCGTCAGCGCCTGCAACCGAACGCACGCGCACTGTCCCGGTGGCGTCCATGGACATCAACCACGTCAATGCCGCCACCAACTCGAAACATGAGCTCTATGGTCTCTGTATAGTACAACGACTGCTCCAGCCTTCAAACCGTAATGCATTACGGCTGTAAGGCAGAAATAGGCAGGATCATGGTACATATCCGTGTGGACTCACAAAACATCCTACCACCAATAAATTATGGCAGTTGTTATTAAGATACAATGTTTTCTGGATCGATGCCCACGCTGAGCCAACACGATGGTGGTAGTATCTCTTGTATATCCGCACGGGTAGGTACCACCACCCTGCCTATTTCTGCCGTGAAGCAGTAATGGGTTTCGGTTTGAAGGGCGGGGCAACCGTTGTAATTATATTGAGATCTTAGAACTTATATCACAAGGTGGGTGGCGCATTTACGTTGTAGATGTCCATGGGCTCCAGTAACCACTTAACACCAGGTGGGCTGTGAACACGTCCACCCACATGAGCAATAAAAAAAAAATAGAAGACCATCACTCTTAGACACTCGAATTGCCGTTTCCTTGACGAAACCACGGGTCTCGTCTAATTGGCATCGCTCTTACTCTAAATACATTATCGAATTGAAACAGTACTAACCTGCAGTATCACGCTGGGACTCGGACCCGGATGTCCTTCTAGAACCGGTTGAAAATCAAAGTCGAACTCCCTCTTCTGACCGCCCTTATCATCTTCGTAATAAGGTTTAAATTCGTTGCCCGTATTGTATTTGTCTCCGTCGTCGAAGCCTATATTCGTTATTTTCTCGTCCACGTAATCGGGAGCGTCAATGTCTATGTCCTTCATCGAGAAACAGAATAAGGACTTTATCTCTTCAGGCTTAAGGTTCGTTTTCAAATGATTCAGTATGAAGCGTTTGTTTCGCTCGACGCTCTGCAGCGTGAGACGTCCGTCGTCCGCGTGCCGCAGCTCTCGTGTGCCGTACGGGAACATCTCGAGGACTTTCGCCTCTACGTTCGGTGTGTTTAAGGTCGTTTTTTGCGTGATCAACGGCGGCAATACTTCCCCGACGGGCTCGTCACGTTGTATCAAGCAGTTCCTCGTGATGTGCTCCTTGTGTGCGGCCACGGAGGAACGAAACCTCTCAATGTGCTGTCGACGAGAACAAAATAAGACATTTTAGATGGCGTAACTCAATTGGACGTATGTAATGCGAGGGCTGGAGATCATTCTTCAAGTTCATACATTTAATTTTTAAGCTATTGCATACGTTTTATCGCGAGCTTTGAGCGCGGCGACCGAATCAAGAAATTCCGTAACGAAAATAAAACATAACACCCTCACTCCGTCTACCATGTAGCTCGCGTTCAACACATTCACACGTTGCGCTTGTGTAGTGTTTGTGAATAAGCGCGCGGCGTGACGTCGCACTGCATGCGCATCATGAAAAGTCTGCCCATCTCTCTCTCGCGCGGTCTCGCTTATGAGTGTGAAGGGGACAGCAAATGTTTTGCTTAGGTTAATATTTATAAATATAGCGTGGTCTTATTTTATTATTATTATTTTAATATTAAATTATTATTGTCTAATTATAATAGCATAAGTTGACAAAAAATGATATGCAATAGCTTTACCGCGGCAGTCCCCGAGTGCCACACTTGTTTTTTATTGCCCTAGTAGGCAGACGAGCGTACGGCCCACCTGATGGTGAGTAGTTACCGTCGCCCATGGACTTCAACAATGCCAGGGGCAGAGCCAAGCCGCTGCCTACCGTTAAGGACTCTCCACATAATTTTTTTTAAGAAGACACTTGAAGCGATTTCAATGCGCACGCGAATTGTGACGTATCAAATGACTGATGTCCATGAACTACGGCGAACGCTCATCAAGTCGATCAGAACGTACTGATAGTAAGTTGCATTAAATACTATAACCTCTGGCGGCGCGAGCCCGTCCCTGATGATGCGCCTCTGCAGCTCGAGGTCCCGCTCCTCCAGCCGGGGGTCCGCTGCGGGCGCCGGGTTGACCTTGTCGTTGCCGCCGACGTCCACGGCCTCCGCCTCGTGCGCCGTCCTGTACTCTATGCGGACTCCCATGGCCGCTGAAACACGACTCGTTACGTGGAAGAACGCGGCTCGAGGTCCAAGTCGTCACGTAACGAAAAAGCGTTATGCGACTATCCCTGTCTCTCTTTAATAGTCCCTAGCGCCATATAACGGACAGTAAATCAACATGGAACGTTTATGAGAATCATATCGAGGATCAGACATGTTGTGGTGATGTTCAGGAACTATTAGAACATCATCTTTTTTTTATTGCATGTATGGATGCATGAGCGCATAGCCCACCTGGTGTTAAGTGGTTACCGGAGCCCATAGACATCTACAACGTAAATGCGCCAACCACCTTGAGATATGAGCTCTAAGGTCTCAGTTTAGTTAAAATCTACATCTTCAAAGTAAATGTTAATTCAATTCTCTATCTGTTGTCACCGTCAGAACATCGATGACGACTCTGTTAGATTAGTCTTTGTCTACTGTTTTTTTTTTCTTTTCCTAAGCTGAGCTTTCTAGACCAGAAATACCATATCAGCGTAACCTTAACTAGTAGGTGAGCTCACGGGGCTCAAACCTGACGATATTACTAACACGAACCCTAACAAGAGCAGTGCTTCTCAGAATCTACCACCGGATCGTAAACGCGACCCATTGAGAAGATCCGGTGAGAAACTCAGTGGGCTGTGTCTGTGGGTTAATTTACTCGTCGAGCCCTTAGCCCGTCGACTTAGTTCGGACGCGATTAGATATTTGGGGCATCACTAGGGACCCCGGTCCGCAGCAACATGCAAGACATAATCACCGTTGGAGTGCTTGCTGCTGCAGAAGCCGCTGTTGTCGGTGTCCTCGTCGCTGCACTCGCTGTCCAGGTCCGAGTCGTCGGTGTCGAAGTCGCTGAAAGGTTTACGAAGGGCGTCAACACTAATCGTCGCCTCCGACGTATCACTACATAGTATAAAACAAAGTCGCTTTCTCTGTCCCTATATCTGTCTGTCCCTATGTATGCTCGCAACGGATTTTGATGCGGTTTTTTTTAATAGATAGAGTGATTGAAGAGGAAGGTTTATATGTATAATATATTAATACGTGAAGCAAAAACTTTGTATCCCTTTTTACGAAAATTGCGAGGACGGAGGAGTATGAACTTTCCCACACTTATAGAGAATATAGAGAAGAAGTGCACAATGCCAATTTTTTTTTTAAATAATGCATAAAAGATACATTAAATCAATAAAGAAAACATTACACACACTACATACCGTGTATTTGATGCACGCATGCATGCATACTATTTATTGTCAAACTTTTGTTCTTGACGTCTGTTGTCAAATTGAGAATAGATTAAATATTGTTTGTCTTTGTTAATATTTTTTACAGTGTAGTCTTTGCGAAATTTGTGATTATAGAAGTATAAAATACAATCATGTTCAAACTTAAAATTCCAATTAATTATAGTCGAATTTCGACTACTGCGGGACCTCTAGTATGTGTAATAACATCCATTAGATAGTGGAGAAATCAATAAGAAATTACAGTTTCCGAAGCGAAGCGAGGGCGGGTCGCTACTTTATTATAAGATACAATTGAAGTTTCAACGTGTATATTTTCCCTACTTATTCGTTGCTAATTTAAGGGGCTTAACCTGTTTTTTTTTTCTCCTACCTATGCTGATAGCCCTAAGAGGCTATTTCAGCTTCGCCCTAATCTGTAGGTGTGCTCACGGGGCTCAAACCTGACGACGCTGCTAACACGAACCCTAGCAAGAGCAGTGCTTCGCAGAATCTACCACCGGATCGGAAACGCGACCCACTGAGAAGATCCGGAGAGAAACTCAGTGGGCTGTGTCTGTGGGTTAATTTTGGTGACGGTGATCGGTGCTTGTGGTACCTAAAAGCAACGTTAATGATCGGGAGGATCCGTAATGACCTGTTTAGGGCGACGTCGACTGTTCACCATTCGGTCCGCCTTCTCAAAGTGGCGAAATGATGCCGACTGTAAATACTTATGAACGGAGTCAAGCTCGGTGCTCCTACGGCTATCCTCCAAAAACGGGATTGAATGACTTGAAGGGGTTTCAAGTTAGTGATCTCAACCTGAGACAATGTGCTAATACCGGCCCTAGCAAGAGCGGTGCTTCGCTGAGCCTGTCGCCTCACGACGCGTTGTACTGGGGCGGTGGTCGACAGGTGGGAGGTAGGTACCTGGACATGTAGGAGCAGTCGCTGTCCGCCACCGAGTAGCTCCGCGTCGGGTTGAACTCGCTCTTCGGCTTCTGGATCGGGTCGCACCAGCTCGCGCTGCCTACAGACAGACTCCGGAATCTATATCTTAATACGAATTAGTATGAAATTTTCTACACTTATAGAGAATATAGAGAAGAAGTACACAATGCTAATATTTTTTAAAATAATGCATAAAACATACATTAAATCAATAAAGAAAACATTACACACACTACCATGTATTTGACGCACACACGCATGCATACTATTTATTGTCAAACTTTTGTTCTTGACGTCTGTTGTCAAATTGAGAATAGATTAAATATTGTTTGTCTTTGTTAATATTTTTTATAGTGTAGTCTTGGCGAAATTTGTGATTATAGAAGTATAAAACACAATCATAATAGTGTACAAATTTACAATTCCAATTAATTATAGTCGAATTTCGACTACTGCGGGACCTCTAGTTTAGTTAAATATTTAGTTATGTGTGTATGTATGTATGAATGTGCGTACATAGCTAGAAAGGCGCCAACTGCAACAGTTACTCACCGGAAGCGGAAGTGCAGAAGGTAAGATTCGGAGGTAGAGGCTCTAGGTATTCGTCGAAGTCAGTGTCCTCCGGTATCGAGGACGCCATCTCATTACTCCACGTGCCAATCTCGAAGCCCTGTGTTGCCAGAATATATTTTTTTTTAGCAAAAGAATACTTTTGTTTAATAGATGTACAAAATAAAATTTCCCTTATTATTAAGTGTTGCCATATTATTTCATCATTTATTACAACAATCTACAATTTCTTTATACATAGCGACCGTCTCAGTTTCGACGATGACAAATCCGGAATTATGTAAATTCAAAAATAAACACGAAAAATTTAACTAATTAATTATTAAATACAATAGCTAAAGTGAACCAAAACGATGACAGAAAATGTACTATAGTTTAATTCCTGAATTTCATTTCTTTTTCATGATTAACATTTAAATAGGTATAACAGAGAAACAAATAATAAGAGAATAAAATAAAAGAAAACTTATATATTTCTTAGAACAAAAACAGCATTATTTTGTAACACATTCCCCTGCCGTACGTTTTATTAGAGATAAGTGTAAAAGTGTAACAATGAGTTACGACATTAAAACACCGACATCATGTTTGCAGTGATATTTGATGTACTTATCAATCAAGTGGGAAACTTAAACATTTCTTATCGTCAGATGTTGAGAAAAATATTTTATAAATATTAATAATAAACATGATGACAATAGCATATTGACAACAACATAATGACAACGACATAATGGCAACGACATAATGACAACAACATAATGACAACGACATAATGATAACAACATAATGACAACGACATAATGATAATAGCATAATGACAACGACATAATGACCACAACGTAATGACAACAACGTAATGGCAACAACATAATGACAATATCAAATGCAAAATCAAACCGTAAAAATAGTTTCGATAATACTACATATATACGACGAGCGAAAACCGAAGGAAATACTATAAAATAAAGTACGTACGTTTTCCGCATCCTCCTTCTCCTGCAGTATGTCGTTGATGGTCTTCGTCTCCGCCCCCCCGCCCTCGTCGGCCGCACCGTCCGTGTTGGTCTCGGCCGAGTCGTCCCCCGGCCTGTCCACACACACATCCGACTTGAGGAAGTCAGTCGACGGCCACACATACGTATGCCGGGTTAGGCTATTATTGATACTTTTATTTCGTATTTATTACTGGTGGTAGGACCTCTTGTGAGTCCGCACGGGTAGGTACGAACATCCTGCTATTTCTGCCGTGAAGCAGTAATGCGTTTCGGTTGGAAGGGTGGGGCAGCCGTCGTAACTATACTGAGACCTTAGAACTCATATCTCAAGGTGGGTGGCGGCATTTACGTAGTAGACGTCTATGGGCTCCAGTGACCACTTAACACCAGGAGGGCTGTCAGCTAAGCAATAAAAATTTTTTGTCACAGCAATGTAAATCTAAGTCGTTTCGGGTAACGAACTACCCTCATACGTCATCTCGCTTAAAACTTATTATATTAAACATTCATTCACCGTCTCTTTAAAACTTAAAACGCGACATGTCTTATTTCTCTAACTTTTCCCCTCTGCCTATTCGCCGGTAGCCTAAGGTAGATGAGTGTACGGTCTTAACCCGAAAAAATTTGCTAACACCAGTCCTAGCAAGAACAGTGCTTCGCTGAATCTAACACCGGATCGGAATCGTGACCCACTGATTTAGGCAGCGTGACTGTCTCCGTGACGGCGACGGTGACCGTCCTCATAAGATCTGTGGCATCATCCTGCCACGGCTACCTGAGTGCGGACCTGCGCGCAAGAATCAGGTGATGCGTGCGCGCGCCAATCAGGAGCCAACGCGCGGCCGCGTTATCGCAGGTGACGCCGGGCTGCTGCGCCGGCAGTCCGCCACAAAGCCTCGTACTGATCGCGCGTTTCTCTCTCATTATTGTAAATTCATATATTTGTTAGTCGTTTGTTTTGTGTCTCGTTAATTTGTTAATAATCTGTAGTGTATCGTGTTGTCGTAATATATAACTATTTCCCGTATTGTTTCGTTTAATTTACCGACATCGTTTTGCTTGTGGCCGGACGCCGTTCGGGTTCGATTCCTGGACGTATCGACTGTTGGTGGGTTGATACCTGAATATAACCCGCTACAGATCAATCCCCTATGGCCGGTGGTGGGAGGACGAAGTTAGCTTATCATGCATGTAGTAGGCGCTCGCTGCGGATTACGCGTGGCGATGCGATCTCCGCTCCAGGGGGGAGCCGCGTCCTGGCGCGGCGGAAGTTCGAGCGCGGAAGCTTCAATCTCGGCGTTCCGTGCTCGAGGCGTGGTCTCGCCGCCTGGCGGACCCCACCTACGGGCGACGGACCGTCGAGGCGATCCGCCCGGTCCTCTCGGACTGGGTGAATCGCGACCGAGGACGTCTCACCTTCCGAGCGACGCAGGTGCTCACGGGACACGGCTGTTTCGGTCGCTACCTGCACCTCGTCGCCCGGAGGGAGCTGACTCCGAAGTGCCACCACTGCAGTGGCTGCAGCGAGGACACGGCAGAGCACACGCTCGCGTACTGCCCCGCTTTCGCGGAGCAGCGCCGCGTCCTCGTTGCAAAAATAGGACCGGACTTGTCGCTTCCGACCGTCGTGGCTACGATGCTCGGCAGCGACGAGTCCTGGCAGGCGATGCTCGACTTCTGCGAGTCCACCATCTCGCAGAAGGAGGCGGCGGAACGGGAGAGGGAGAGCTCTTCTTCCCTCTCGGCGCCGTGCCGCCGCCGTCGGGCCGGGGGCCGGAGGAGGGCGTTTGTCCAGCTCCAGCCCCTATGAGGAGGCAGTCTCCTCCTGGTGATGGTCACGGGGCGACCTAAGGGGGTTGAGGCTGCGCCGCACGCTACCGTCACTCTAGCGCGCTGGCACCAGGAGGACGGGACGGCGCGTCGGCGGCTGCGGACTGCGATGCGGTCCGCATTTTCGTCGTCGCTGTCGTCGCCGAACATACTGTTGAAGAGCAACCCGGTCGGCGGTGTATCGCGTTCCGACCCGGCAGGCTGGTTCTGGCCCAGCGGGGTATCCTGGAACACCAGCGGCACCGCCCGGGCGGCCTGGTAGGGCCGCCGTACCGCGGAGACTGACGTCGTTGGTCGTCGACTATCGCCTCGACGACCCGTCAGTCGGGCGTCCTCGGGGTGGCGCCGCGTGTCTGGTTGTAGTGTTGACCGCGGGAACCCCCCTACTCTGAACGGGTTCTGACCCCGGACGGAGATCGGACGTCGGGTGTAAGAGTGCAGGGGAGTCGTTTAGTGGGTGGGCCCTAAAATCCTTGGGCCCGCGATCTGCTCTCAACACCTGCAGATCGTTGAGTCTCACATACCCCGCGCGCCCCCTAGGCGCGGGGACCTCGTAGGAGGTTCGGCCCCCGGCCCGGAAAAAAAAAAAAAAAAAAAAAAAAAAATCATGCATTTAGTAAGGTTGCAACGTATCGAACCATTACGAAGTAAGACAGTCGCTCATAACTCGTCAGGTAATAAATACAGTTGCATTATATATAATTCTATTGTACGTGTGTAAGTCACTGATCCCCTCCTAAACGACTGGACCAATTTGAATGTTTTTTTTTATTGTGCATTCATTCATTCATTGATCTATTATCTCATCATCTATTAATACGTGAAGCAAAAACTTTGATCCCTTTTTACGAAAATTGCGCGGATGGAGGAGTGTGAACTTTTCCACACTTATAGAGATTATAGAGAAGAAGTGCACAATACTTTTTTTTTTAAATAGTGCATAAAAGATACATTAAATCAATAAAGAAAACATTACACACACTACCATGTATTTGACACACACACGCATGCATACTATTTGTTTATTCTCAAACTTTTCTTTTCAGTCTGTCAGTTATAGTCTATCAAATCGAGAATAGATTAAATACTGTTTTCTCTTTAATTTGTCTAATATGTAGTCTTGACGAAATCTGTGATTAAAGAAGTATAATAGTCCTTGAGAATAGAATCATAATAGTGTACAAACTTATAATATCCATTAGTTATAGTCGAATTTCGACTACCAGGGGACCACTGGTTTCATTCATTTTGTGTGTGCAGGACAACGTCTGACGGGTCCGCTTGTATATTATAGGGTAAGTGTTCAACAAGTGTACAGTATCTAATAATAAATAAAAAGCGTATATCTTAACTTATCTTTGGCTGAACTTATACTGACATACAAAATATAATAACCAAATTCAAAGATGCTATAAAGATTACGCTTTAAAACCACGACTCACTTGTCTTCCTTCTCTTTCTGTTCCTTTTTCGACTCTTCCTCTTTCTTCTTATCGTTCTTCTCCGCGTCGGCTGACAACACCTGCGAGAATGATGTACAAACGGAAACTGTCACATTACTAATGTAAAGAAAGCGGACTTCTTGTGACTAGAATAGTGACGCACTCGCGCCGCCTGACCGATGCGGGTAGTTTGAATTAATGTAGAATATCGATAAAACAGCAGTGATATATTTAGATTAAAAAATATGAAGTTACTAATTTAATTTCTGTTTAGAATTTTGAAACAGGAGAATCAGAAAAACCCCTTCCTATTTGTACTACTGCGAATATATATTATTATAATAATACACAGTAAATGTCGTTTCAATTATTTTAAATCATCATCATCATCATCGGCATCGGGATCATAATCACCATCACCACCACCATAATCATCATCATCCTCGTCTTCGTCATCATCATCAACAGCCCACGGCCGTCCACTGCTGGGCATAGACCTCTACCAATCCACACCACTGAGCCCGGTCTTCGGCTCTCCTCATCCTCATGATTTTAAATGTTAAATATTTTTCCAGTCGAGAGATGCACCACGGGTCGTGCTCACCTCGGCGAGACTCCAGCCGAAGTCGAGCGGAGGTGGGCGGGCGTGCGGGTGCGGGATGCCCAGCCCGACCTCCACGGCCACCGAGCGACGGATCTCCTCCGCGATCAGCAACGCGTTTATACTGGACAACAAACAGTACAGCTGTGAGTAACGGTGTACACTGCGGGGCGAGTGTGGAGCGGTGTACACTGCGGGGCGCGTGTAGTGCGCTGTACACTGCGGGGCGAGTGTGGAGCGGTGTACACTGCGGGGCGCGTGTAGTTCGCTGTACACTGCGGGGCGAGTGTGGAGCGGTGTACACTGCGGGGCGCGTGTAGTGCGCTGTACACTGCGGGGCGAGTGTGGAGCGGTGTACACTGCGGGGCGCGTGTAGTGCGCTGTACACTGCGGGGCGAGTGTGGAGCGGTGTACACTGCGGGGCGCGTGTAGTGCGCTGTACACTGCGGGGCGAGTGTGGAGCGGTGTACACTGCAGGGCGCGTGTAGTGCGCTGTACACTGCGGGGCGAGTGTGGAGCGGTGTACATTGCGGGGCGCGTGTAGTGCGCTGTACACTGCGGGGCGAGTGTGGAGCGGTGTACACTGCGGGGCGCGTGTAGTGCGCTGTACACTGCGGGGCGAGTGTGGAGCGGTGTACACTGCGGGGCGCGTGTAGTGCGCTGTACACTGCGGGGCGAGTGTGGAGCGGTGTACACTGCGGGGCGCGTGTAGTGCGCTGTACACTGCGGGGCGAGTGTGGAGCGGTGTACACTGCGGGGCGCGTGTAGTGCGCTGTACACTGCGGGGCGAGTGTGGAGCGGTGTACACTGCGGGGCGCGTGTAGTGCGCTGTACACTGCGGGGTGAGTGTGGCACGGTGTACACTGCGCGGCGAGTGTGCGGTGCGACTGACCGGTAGAGCGCACAGGGCAGCGCAACGGTGGCGGCCCACAGCGGCGCGGCGAAGGGATGCGCGCGGCACAGCTCGGGCAGCAGGAGCTGCTTCTGGTCGAGGCGCTCGCGCTTGGCGCGGCGGGTGCGCTCCGACGACACGGGCAACGCCACGCCCTTGCGGTTCACGTATCTGTCGGAATAACATTCAAAGTTCGTTACTTGCTATGTTACCTGATAGAATAACGAGCAAGGGAAGGTTTTATTCTTTATCGATTGAAATATTCAAAAACCATTTCCATCACAATGACAACTGAAGGTTTTTTTTATTATTTAAATTAAATAATCTGGATGATAAGAAAACGTGTAATAAAGACCTGGGAGTGAGGAGGTTGAGTCTGGCGCTGGTGTGGTCCACGTCCAGCAGCGGCTGCTTGCTCTGCGTGATGGTGACGCCGTACTTGTTCTGGTAGTAGTCGCGGAAGGTCGCGTGGCTCGCTGACGGGAACACGGAGTCGGGACTCAGGCGCCAGCATATCTCCGCCACCAGGAAGTACTGGCGGCACGTTTCGTACGAGAAGTTTTTTATTTTATTGCATAGATGTTTGGACGAGCTCACAGCTCACCCGGTGTTAAGTGGTTACCGGAACTCATAGACATCTACAAGGTAAATGCAGCCACCCACCTTGAAATATGAGTTCTAAGGTGTAGTTACAACGGCTGTCCCACCCCCCAAACCGTATTACTGATTCATGGCAGGAATAGAAACGTCTGTAAGTCCGCACGGGTAGGTTCCACCCGTGCGGACTTACAGACGTTCTACCACCATTAAAATAAGTAGAGGAAAGGAGACGCAATGTAAGTTTGCGAAGTCCTAAACTAAAATGTTCTTTTGCGACAACGACATCTATCGGGTAAGTATTGTTACGCCGGTAAGAGTAACGCCATCTACCGCCGAACAGTCGAACGAATATTGAAGGATCTAGTAGCATCTAGAACGCTCGTGAAGTACAACGCCATCTATTTTCAGATAGCGGAAACACACAATACTAGACTTTTGTGGAATATTCTTGACAATTCTAGAGATTTCGTCTCGGCTATAAAAGCGTTGCAGAGATGGCACGCAGTCAGTCAGTAATCGGAACTACTCGAAGCGAAACAGCGAACGGATCACCTGACACGAAGCGGAAGAAGCGAATCGAGAATCTCAAAGTGTTTGTTGAGTATTTTAAGTGTTCCAAGTGTTGAATACAGTTTTTAATTTATACTCCGATGGAATTTTATTTATCGTGAATCCCAGCGCGTAACAGTATGTACCGTCAAATTTCGTTAATCGGCAACATGAAGCCGGTATCGCGTTTCACACGTAACCGCGGGGTCATTGACCCTGCACGTCAATTGTGTTACATTGCGTGCGCTTTGTTTTGGGAGCCATCACCACTGCGACCCGACCTCCTTTACAATTTTACCACTCACATTGAACCGAAAGACATTTGGATATAGAACTACCACCTGTTAGTAAAATTCGAAAATATCAAATATAATTATTCCGTACTATAATTGTGCATTGCAACTGCAATTTTTTAATTTAATAATGTCATTTTGTTGTCCTTTTGGTAACATTTTTTTTTTATTCTTGTTCTTTTTTTTATATATTTTACATTGTTGTGGATTGGTCGGTCTGATGCTGGTGTGCGCGTCACTCCGCAGGTGCCGGCGGAAGATCAGCGCTGCAGTACCGATTGTTTCGTTACTGTTAGGCATTACTGAGCCGGTAACCGTTTCCATGCCTCGTTATTTTTGCTATCTTTTTAATATTTTTTGTACCTAACTTATGTTTGGAATAAATGTTTATTATTATTATTATTATTATTATTACTCCCTGACCCCCTCGGGCGTGTGACGCGTACTGTATCCGGGTCTCACCTGCGGCTGGTCCTGGTTCCTGTACCACGGCGTCACGACCGCCTCCTTGTACTTGTCGGGGTCAAACACGAACACCTCACCCGGCTTCAGGAGCGGGTTGTCCATCTTCTTCACTTTCCCTTTCTGCTTCACCTTTGAAGGATAATAGATGGTTTTTTTTTTCTTGCTTAGATGGGTGGACGAGCTCACAGCCCACCTGATGTGAAGTGATTACTGGAGCCCATAAACATCTACAACGTAAATGCGCCACCCACCTCGAGATATAAGTTCTACGGTCTCAGTATAGTTACAACGGCTGCCCTGCCTTTCGAACCGAAACGCATTACTGCTTCACGGCGGAAATAGGCGGAGTGGTGGTACCTACCCGTGCGGACTCACAAGAGGTCCTACCAACAGATTAATTTTCATTCATCCATATGTGTATAATAATTTAATAATGTAGGTAGCGGTTTGGTTCTGCTTGTGGCATTACAGACGTCCATGAGCGACGGTAAACACTCACCATCAGGTGGGCCGTATGTTCTTCTGCTTATAGGGCAATAAAAAAAGAACTTTTCTTACATATCCTCTCTTTCACGAAGACCATCCAAGTGTTTCTAGAAGCTACCCTGAACCGCCCCCCACCATTGAGACATGCGGTGGAAATCTCAGCTCTATTATTTATGCGGTTATTCGAACCTAAAACTGTGTATTAAATCACAAAACAATCCAACATCGTACCTGCTTCCCGCTGACGTCACCCCCCTGCTCCCCCTCATCTCCCTCCTCCCCCTCGTCTTCGTTCCTCCACAGCATCGGTTTCTCCACTTCGCTGCTCTTCTTCTCCTCGGTATGTTTATATATCAGCTCCAAGAACGCCCAGTCGATATCGATTTTCGGAGTGCCGTCCTCCTTTACGGCTGTAATTAAAAGTTTCGACGTATATCTAAAAAGCTATTACCGGCAGCTTCGTTCGCTTACAGCAGAGCAGCATCTTCAAGAATTCTAATAGTCTCCGAGCCGCCAGAACAGACCGCAGCACGAACAGAGAGCACGCTGAATTGAATAATGACGTCACTGTTCATCAAAATCCAAAGCATTCCCTTATTAATAATACGTGTAGATTAAAAGCAAAAAAATAATAATAGAACTAACAATTACATACATCTTATTTTATCCTTTCGATACTGGTCAGGACATTAAGAGCGAAATATTATAAAATTATTGTATCGGGCTATCTGATAGGTCCGCTTGGTTCGGCTGATCGACCCGGAATGTTTTGTGCTTTTTTTTCCTACCTAGCTGATGATCTAGAAAAACCATATCACCGTAACGTTAACTAGTAGGTGAGCTTCCTCACGGGGCAAACCTGACGACGTTGCTAACAAGTGCTTCGCAGAATCTACCACCGGATCGGAAACGCGACCCGCTGAGAAGATCCGGCGAGACACTCAGTGGGCTGTGTCTGTGGGTTAACTTATTCGTCGAGCCCTTCGTTACAAGCGACGGGTTCGACGAGAACGGTGACCGGTGCTTGAGGTACCTAAAAGCACCGTTAGTGGATCGGGAGGATCCGAGATGAGTTATGTGCGACAATAGTCACTCGTATTTATAGTAGAAAGTGAGGGGTAGCTTAGTCATGAATTCTCTTCAATACCGTCTTAAACAGTTGTTGACATGCGGTACATTAAGGAAAAAGTTAACTTTAACTATTTTTAGTTTAAGCTAGTGACCCGCCCTCGCTTCGCTTCGAAAACATTAAATTTTATTATTGATAGGCGAGTTCCGCCATGTTGCGCGCGGTATGACAATAACTGCGGGTGACGCCGCAGGGCGAAGCTAGTCTAAAAAAAAGTAGCCTAAGCTACTCCTTATGTCATCAGCTACCTGTCAGTGAAAGTCCCATCAAAATCGGTCCAGCCGTTTCAGAGATTAGCCGGAACAAACAAACAGACAGACAAACAAAAATAGTAAAAAAAATTTATTTTGGTGTATGTACCGTATATATATATTCATATGCATGTAGTAAAAAGCGGTTTTTTTTATTGCCTTTGTAGGCAGACGAGCGTCCGGCTCACCTGATGGTAAGTGGTTACCGTCGCCCATGGACTTCAGCAATTCCAGGAGCAGAGCCAAGCCGCTGCCTGCCGCCTACTGCGGTTATTTCAATATTACAAAGAGACACTCTAATTTTATTTATATATAGATAGTGAAGTTTCACCGATATATTTATATGAAGAAGAAGCCGTAATCTCTCGAGTCGCGTCGCGCGCCATCTGTGCCTCGGTACCAGTACTACTACAGATGTTGAAACTGTACGTATTTCAGCCGCGGGGCGGCGCTAGTATCGCGCGTGCCACTCACTCTTTATCGTCGGTACCACGTAGTAGTTGTTGTGCGTGGAGCCCTCGCTCTGCAGCCTCATGCCGCGCCGCCGGACGCGCAGCACCTCCGAGAACACGAAGCGCATGAACCTGTCCACCACAAGCGTTTCTTACTGCTGGTAGGACCTCATGTGAGTCCGCGCCAGTAGGTACCACCGCCCTGCCTATTTTTGCCGTGAAGCAGTAATGCGTTTCGGCTTGAAGGGCGGGCGAATTCATACTTTAATTATTTTTTCCCCAATAAATGAATTTGAACTAAAATGATAATAACAGTCGTTCCAATAATACTAATGTGATAAATTATGTATTAATACCTTATGACTGTTAGAGCCATCTCTTGGCGAATAGCGCTACTAGACATGAACAAGTAACGCCATCTAGTTCACGAACATACGAACGTTCAGAGAACGATTGACGCATTACTTAGACAGAGACCTTACAGCACGAAAGTTTGCCAACGCTCCGGCATAGCATAGGACGTAGCGTTGTAACTATACTTGAGACCTTAGAACTTATATCTCAAGGGTAGTGACGCATTTACGTCGTAGATGTCAATGGGCTCCAGTAACCACTTAACACCAGGTGGGCTATGAGCTCGTCCACCCATACAAGCAATAAATAAATAAAAAAGCGTCTTGAGCACCGGTGAACCAACGCCGCACTGGCTCTGTAGCTCAGTGGATATCGGAGCGTAGAGGTTCCCACCCGACTCTAAGCTTGAAATATATTTTTTTATTTTTATTATTTTTATTGCTTAAATTAGACGAGCTCACGGCCCACCCTGTTTTTTTTTTATTTATTGCCCTTGTAGGCAGACGAGCATACGGCCCACCTGATGGTGAATGGTTACCGTTGCCCATGGACTTCAGCTATGCCAGGAGCAGAGCCAAGCCGCTGCCTACCGAAAGTCTAGCCTACCTAAGTGATTACAGGAGCCCATAGACATCTGCTACGTAAATTCCGCCATCCACCTTTCTAAGCAAGAAACTCCCTTTTCCAAAATGAACTGATACCGCAGACCTCCATAGCAAAAAATACTTTTAAAATCCCATCTCAATTTTTTTTTCCTATTGATTCCAAAAACTTAAAATTGATAAAAATATACAGACATAATAAAAAGACATAAAATTCAGAAAATAATAGTATATAGAAATAAATGGTAACCATACATCCAACAATAATACTTCTTATGAAAATATTAGTAATTTTCACTACAAGTATGCACGTACCGCACCTCGTACAATATCTTGAAACTTCACAAATAAGAGCTTGTGTTAATTAATGGGGGTCGATTTTTAGACCTCATCGAGCCCCAAAATCAGTCTTCGCTAAGCCTGGGACCACTTTTGGAATCCCTGCGGTGGACTAACATAGTCCGTGTGTAGTGTACCTGCGCACGAGGCGTCCTCTGCGCGGCGAGATCCTCACGTCGGCGTCGGGCGCGTGCTGCAGACTCACGCGGACCTCGCCCGAGCGCGTGTACACCGGGAACGCCGGCACCTGCAAGCTGAGCCGACAGCTGTCAGTGCCTACTTCATTCTAAAGTATAGAGTGAGTCAGAGTAATAGTGAGTGAATTAATGAATCGGTGAACGAGTGAGTGATTGATTCAGTAAGTATATGAGTGAGTGCGTGTATAAGTGACTCAATGAGCGTGCAAGTAAGCATGTTAGTGAGTGATTAATTCAATGTATGTAAAGTATGTGAAAGTGAGTGGTTAAGCGAATGAGTAAGTGATTGATTCAGTAAGTATGTAAGTGACTGAGTGCGTGAATAAGTGACTGAATGAGTGAGCCAGTGAGTGAGTGAGTGATTCAGTAAGTGAGTGAGTGAGTAATTGACTGGATGAGCGAGCAAGTGAACGAATGAGTGAGTGATTGCTTCAGTATGTGAGTAAGTCAAATGATTAGGCGAATGAGTGAATGATTGATTCAGTAAAGATGTGAGTGAGTGAATGAGTGAGTATATAATCTCACTGCAAGTCCGTGTCGGTCCGCGCTAGCAGCAGCGCGAGCGCGTGGTGCGCGTGCTGCGGCGCGTGCAGGCGGCGGCCGCGCGTGTTGTACCGCTCCGGCAGGGCGCAGCGCAGCTCGCTCGACAACAGGTACAGCACGTTCCTCTTCTCGCCTGAACGATCCGCGCCGAGTCATTGAAACGTTAACCAGCCGTGGACTACTTTATGAACGACTAAACTGAGCCTGACTGCAGTATTTTAGAAGTCGTCGTAGCCTAAAGGATAAGACGTCCGGTGCATTCGTGTTGAACGATGCACCGATTTTCGAATCCCGCAGGCGGGTACCAATTTTTCTAATGAAATACGTATTTACTAATTTTAATTAGAAGAAGAAGAAAGAAGAAGAAGAAGAAAATACAATTTAAATTTTTGTAATTACTGATGGTAGGACCTCTTGTGAGTCAGCGCGGGTAGGTACCACCGCCCTGCCTATTTCTGCCGTGAAGCAGTAATGCGTTTCGGTTTGAAGGGTAGGGCAGCCGTTGTAACTATACTAAGATCTTAGAACTTATATATCAAGGTGGGTGGCGCATTAACGTTGTAGATGTCTATGGGCTCCAGTAACCACTTAACACCAGGTGGGCTGTGAGCTCGTCCACCCATCTAAACAAAAAAAAAAACCTGACTGCAGTATGGACTACGGAAATATCAGTAGGTTCCCAATCAGACTCGGTTGTTGTTAAATATTGCCGCCACCAATAGGCAGCGGTTTGGCTCTACTTGTGGCATTGCTGATGTCCATGATCGACGGTAACCACTCACCATCAAGTATGGTCGACTGCCTACAATAGGAATTTGCAATAGCAGAAAAGGATATCCAAACAACTAGTACTGTTGGGAACGTTCGAAGTGAATTATATCGGTACGAGTAACGCCATCTGTTGTCAAATAGCGAGAACGGACATCGATCCGACCAGTAATATCGGGAATATTCTCAAAAATGTCATGTCGGCTATTAGAGCGTTGCAAAGACGATATGAGAGCATTTAGTAATTAATCAAATTCTATTTGAAGCGAATCTAAAGAAATAAATATCGGTAATCGAATTGAGAAACATTGGGGCAGCAGTAGGTCGAGTTTAACTAATACTGAAAAAAATAATTTCGTTGATTCTTTTTGCACGGCGGGCAGTGGAAAGCAATTCTGACGTAAGTACTGCACAAACGAGGTCAACGACCTTACGGCTTCGAGTGACGCGACATATTAATTTCTTAACAGCTTAATATTTCTGCTAATTGATTAATTATTATTTTTTCTATATTTCTTAAGGTAGTTTTGTATTAGGATGATCCTTTACTTCATAACGTTGTTATTAACAAACTTATGTTCCTAATATTTCATGTTTGTGGAACAAATCGGCTGGAAGTAAGTGGGAGCTATATATATATATAAAAGGCGGACCTGCCATCTCATAACGGATCCACCCGATCCATTCATTGTCCTCGTCAAACCCGTCGCTGGCGACGAAGGGCTCGACGAGCAAATTAACCCACAGACACAGCCCACTGAGTGTCTCGCCGGATCTAGTCAGTGGGTCGCGTTTCCGATCCGGTGGTAGATTCTGAGAAGCACTGCTCTTGCTGGGGTTAGTGTTAGCAACGTCCTCAGGGACGTGTTACGTCCTACGTGTTAGGGTTACGCTGACATCGCCTCTCAAAGCTATCAGCTTAGGGAGGAGAAAAAAAAACCGCAGACCTGGCTTTGGCTCCGGTCTGGGCGTCGGCATCGTCCTGGGCACGCCGTCGGGCGGGTCCACCTCCGTGTCGCTGCTGTCCTCTATCGGCTGACAGTCCGTGAACGCGGACGCCGTCTGGCAAACCAAAAATACCAAAGTTTTTATTAAGATTAATTACGGCCATCGGTTACCGGACTTTTTAGTCAGGAATTGACCGAAGCTTCAATGAACCATTCAAAAGTCGCAATACGGTCGTACGTAAGGAAAAACATATCTCATACGTTTTTTCTTACATGTTTAGACACGTGACTCACCTCAAGGAGCGAGATTGAAGACTCATTTGTCTGACAAATAACCCCGCTATTCTGAGTCACAATACGGTCTAAGTAATATCGAGATGTGAAAGCCTATTTGGCTAAAGCGACCCTTTTCAACTTCACAGGAGAGCCATTTAAAGATTAAACATTTGAATAAAATGTAATAACAAAAAAACGTCTTCAGCTATTTGAATAGAGTAAGCTTAGTTGAAGTTCAATTAAAAACATCAAACTGTTGATGACTAATACCAAATAAAACGCTCCTTTCTTTACAAAAAAAAAGTGTTGCTGTCGTGGGACACCGGATAGGAACGAAGTTCCTTATTATAAAAATATTAATTTTAAGTTCTATTCGAGATATAAAGAAAATAAAACTGGAGGTTTCGCAACAACCCACGGCCATTTGGTAACGTGCGAACTTATTGTGGTACACTTCATTCACGGTTGTTTGCTTATGAGTTAGTGTATTGCGCAAACGAACGCTCTGAGATCGTGGTCAATGAATGATAAAATAATATGTTATTTTTTGTACGTTATTACAAAGTTAAGTCGTACACTGTGTGCATTACTAATAAAAATCTTACGTTACGGACGTTTTTTCCCGGTTAGGGTATCCCTCCGCATCGTCCCATAAGGAACTTCGTGCCAAAAAAAACACTGTTTAATGCTTCCTATCTCATTTTCTCCCACGTTAAGTCTTATGAATTTATGTGTCTGTCTCTTTTCACTGTCGCTTTTTCGTTTCATCGACTAACGAATCACAACGATTCTAAAGAAGTAAACGATATAATAAGTTCTCGGTATGTTTTAGACTAGTGCATCGTTCCAGGTCCGCGATGTCGTCAATGTACAACGGACCCGTTTGTAGTAGTACTGGCGGCGCTTGGTGGTGCCGGGCCGCGCCAGCTCGCCGCCCTCCTCCGAACTGTCGCGGGAATCGAGTTCGGCTGCCTTGAAATTCTCTTTTCCTGAGACACAAAACCAAAACATTTGTTAGCTCACGGGGCTCAAGCCGGGAGTGTTTCGCAGTATCTACCACCGGATCGGAAACGCGACCCACTGAGAAGATCCGGCGAGAAACTCAGTGGGCTGTGTCTGTGGGTTAATTTACTCGTCGAGCCCTTCGTCGCAAGCAACGGGTTCGACGAGAACGGTGATCGGTAACAACTACACATCTGACTACTGACACGAGAATCGTGAATCTGATTCCGGATAGGATAGAAACGAACAGCGTGCTTGGTGCGAGTTCTCGAAAGCGTAAAAGTTAACTTAAATTTGTATGCAGTTCGAACATACAATCACTTTGCCCCTAGCGGCAAACGTAGGCAAACGATCCAACTTCATACAAATTAAGAGTTAACTTTTACGCTATCGAGAACGTTAAAAAACTCGCACTAAGCACACAGATCTGGCTGTCTGTAAATATTTTTTTTATTGCCCTTGTAGGCTGACGACTATATATTCGATTATATCACATATAGCATTAGCGTATATTGCTATAGCACATGGAATCTCACTTTGGGGCCGGACTGTTTATATCTAAAATACATTAGACCAACAACCGGTCAGGCGGAGCGATGACTTGCGAACAATGGTCGCGAGAAGTGGACGAGGGAAGTCCATGAACGGGCTCAGTGGTGTAAAATAGGTTGTGACCAGTGCACTTAGTGCAAGTTTTTTAAAGTTCTCGATAGCGTAAAAGTTAACCCCAATTTTGTATGCAGTTGGAACAGCGCCCCTAACAGCAAATGTAGGTAAACGATCCCTTTCCATACAAATATGTTTTTTTTTATTGCCCTTGTAGGCAGACGAGCATATGGCCCACCTGATGGTGAGGGGTTACCGTCGCCCATGGACTTCAGCAATGCGAGGGGCAGAGCCAAGCCGCTGCTTACCGCTTAATACTCTCCACAAGCCTCGTTTGAAGAAGGACATGTCATAGCGCTCGGGAAACACCGTGGAGGGGAGCTCATTCCATAGCCGGATGGTACGTGGCAAAAAAGACCTCTGGAAACGCACTGTGGATGACTGCAGTGGCTCCAGGTAGTATGGATGAACTCTACTCCGGTGGCGGGCGGTGCGATGGTAAAAACAAGATGACGATGTCCTCTCGAACAATTCCTCAGAGCACTCTCCATGGAACATACGGTACAAAATACAGAGGGAACCGAAGTCCCTCCGCAGACCCAGAGGTTCCAAACGATCTAACTTTTACATTATCGAGAACGTTAAAAACGTCGCACTGAGCATACAGTACCGTGATGTCTAGGATTAGAAGCTCACCTATGGGCTGCAGCTGGTCGTCCAGCTCTCCGGACCTGTGCAGTATCCTGCAGGCCTGCAGCGCCACCATGCGCCGCGCCAGCACTCGACTCGGCATCGGGTGGCCCTGCGGTAGACCGGGAGACGGTTACTGGACAACCTTCAGTATATCACCAACTCGATCAATGCAGCTGGGATTCGCTCAAGTGTAACGTGTGCAATAGGGTTGCCACCTTTTTTTTGCAGATAAAGTACATCGTATTAGAATAAAGTATAATTTATTTATTATTATTATTATTTGTATTAAACACTGCCTCGCCTGGGAAGACGGCAGAACACACTCCGGCGAGGTGGGCAGCAATCGGCCGGAGCGTTAGGGACTATTGGGAGAGAAACCATTGTTATTATTATATTATTTTATTATTGAGCATTTAAATCGATTGAGCAATCCCTGTATTTTGCTTAACGAAAAAATACATATTATTAAGACTAAACTTTTCAAAATATCAAAGAAAGCAAATCATGCCAAATAAAGTTTTTCCGTGTACTGTGTTTTTCACATAATGTATAGAGTACCTGAAGTGTACAAGTATATATGAGCGTGTAGGGGCAGTAGTAGTAGTGCTGCTTCACTAACTGTATTGGATAAGCACTAACACAAAGGATGAGTAATACAGTGAGCATGCATATGTACTGCCCGGAGTTTCCAAGATTATCGAAGTATCTCCCGAACGTGTTTTGAACAACAATAATGGATGATTGCCTAAAATCACAAACGACAGCGATTCTGTCGAATAGTAAGGCGGTTGCCCAAGTAGTGGCGGATAAGTGAGTCGCCACAAGCGCTAATCGCCATTATCGCCAATAATTCATCATTATTTACAATTTAGTTTATCGTATGTTGATTTTTAATTGTTATGAGTAACATGAAACTGTTATTTTATCGTGCTTGATATTTAATAGACACTATTTTTATGGGAAAATGATTAATTTATATTTTCAAAAATACAAATAACTCCCAAAATACTCTGAAATATTAATAAGTACTAGTGGTCCCTTCCGCAGTAGTTGAAATTCGGCTATAATTAAAATTATAAGTCTGAACATTATTAAGGGTCTATTGTCAAATACCAATAAATGTGGGGAAACTACATACTCCTCCGCCCCCGCAATTTTTGTAAAAAGGGGTCCAAAGTTTTTGCTTCACATATTAATATATAGA
The DNA here is from genome assembly GCF_030269925.1 of Bombyx mori. NCBI lineage: Eukaryota > Metazoa > Arthropoda > Insecta > Lepidoptera > Bombycidae > Bombyx > Bombyx mori. Next base: position 4,326,761 of record NC_085117.1, on the reverse strand, counting down.
TAAATATTAAAAATAGGAGGTCAGGTAGGGACCCTGTCTCTACCAAGCTAATGATAATGAATTGAATAAGTATATACTTACGACAATATTATATTTAACAGGACAGTTCAGTGGCAGCCTCAACGTGCAGATGTATGCGTCCCGTTCGACACCGTCCCGACCAGGGAGTCGAACCTTGTCCGTCCAGCACTGAGGGGCCAACCTAGTAAACGTGTCGGAGGGGAGCTTTCCACAGTACCTGATAACAAAAATTCATACTTTAATTATTTTTTCCCCAATACATGAATTTGAACTAAAATGATAATAATAGTCTTTCCAATAATACTAATGTGATAAATTATGTATTAATACCTTATGACAGCCAGAGCCATCTCTTGGCCAATAGCGCTACTAGACATGAACAAGTAACGCCATCTAGTTCATGAACATACGAACGTTCAGAGAACGATTGACACATTACTTAGACATAGAGACATACAGCACGAAAGTTTGCCAACGCTCCGGACCGTAGCGTTGGGCATAGCATTGGACGTAGCGTTGGACATAGCATTGGACGTAGCGTTGGGCATACATATGTGACACACAAGTGAGCGCGACAACGCAGGAGTTGAAGAGTGCAAAGCGAGAAAAGCTATACAAATTCCAAGCGAACAGTGAAGATCACTGTGCACTGTGCTAAGAGCGAGTTTTTTAACGTTCTCGACCGCGTAAAAGTGAACTCAAAGTATGCAGTTGGAACAGCGCCCCTAGCGGCAAACGTAGGCAAACGTTCCAACTTCATACAAATTAAGAGTTAACTTTTACGCTATCGAGAAGGTTAAAAATTTCGCACTAAGCACACTGTGTAATGTGTTACAGTGTGCGTAAGATATCTAGCAAGTAGAAAACGATATCATATTATTATGTCGTGAGATTAACTTCGACTTCGCCATGACCCTGGCATTGGCGACGTCCATGAGCGACGGTAACCACTCACCATCAGATGGACGGCATCATGGATCATGAACCTATAACTACGCAACGGATTTTGATGCAGTTTTTTTTAATGATAGAGAGATTGAAGAGGAAGGTTTACATGTATAATAATATCCATTAAATAGTGGAGAATTGCGGAAATTCGACCTAACATCTCGAGACAGGTCATAGAATTGACGTTGTGGTATCTATAGACTCGGATAAACAGTTAATACCATCCCTTTAGTTTATAATCTGTAACTATTGTAACCCCAGTGAAAGCAAAGCCATCTATCGTCGAATAGCAGAAACGAATATCAAAGGAACCAGTGAAATCTGGTATGCTCGAGAGGTACAACGCCATCTATTGTCAGATAGAGGAAACACACACTGAAGCTTCTCGACTTGCCCAGAACGTTGTCGACAAACCTAGGGATTTCGTATCGACTATAAAAGCGTTGCAGAGATGACACGAATTCAGTCAGTAATCGGATCTAATCGAATCGAAACAGCGAACGGATCACCTGAAGCGAAGCGGATGAAATACATTGAGAATTTTAAAGTGGGTGTTAAGTGTTTTATACAGTTTTAATTTGTGCTTCGGTAGAATTGTTATTTATCGCGAACCCCAGCGCGTGACGCTATTAAAACAAAATTAACTTGCCTGTTAATCAAAGCTATGGCCGAACTAAGATCCACACTGCCACCCGTCTCGTTCTCACACTTGACATCGTACTTAAGATCACTGTACACTTTGGACACTTCACTCGGACAAGGATCACTGTCATTACAAGTCTGACACAAATCACTTTCGGACTTATTTGAGATAACATCGACGTCCTCTGTTTTAGTCCATTCAATCTTTTTATCATCTTTTTCTTTTACATTCCTTTTATCATTTAATTCATTAACGTCACTAACGTCTGACACGGTTACATAGTTTTCACTTAATTTAGTTTCTTTCTTGCTATCCTTCATATGGTCGATCGATGGTTCCATTCTCAATACATGTTTTTTATTATCATTCGGCGCGTAGGGCTTTATAAGTCCGGTGAATGTGTCGGCCTCATCCTCCTGTTGTTGTGTCGGTTCATTCTGTACACCGCATCCGCATTTCCGCGTTATGATCTGTAAAATATACATCACTGTATCAGGAGAATAGTTCAAAACGCTATCGATTGAAGTGATAACTTCTTATAAGAGGGTAATCCGCGGTTCGTTACCTAACGCGTTACGCCGCCAGTCTGTCTGTCTTCCCTTTCTCTCACACATCCGGCAGCGGTACTAAGAATGTATGTAATTCCTAACTATTTATATATCTTTAAATTCGTTAATCTAACATATTTGTTTGTGCTGTTCTTAAAACCAGAGATTCGCGTATGGAAAAACTGATCATATTTATTTGTAATTAAATTTTCTTTTCTTCTAAGCACCTGTCATTTTTGTATATACTGTGACATTAGCAAAATCAATGCCTAAGGCGTTGGAGCCAATTCTTAAAAAAAAAAACTATTAATATATCCTTTTCATTTTATGCAAATAAAATTTAAGTTGTTAATTTTTAATCTTTAAATGGCCCTTCTGTAATGTTGCAAAAATGTCGCTTAAATTAAATAGCCTTTCGCCTTTAAATAGTTCGTGCGCCCTTGACATATACAGTTCAGGGAGACTATAGCGGTTAGTTAACGCGCAATGAAAAGCGAATCCTATGAGGTCGTTCATCCCGTCAGTCGAGTTTGTATTGCATTGCGCCGTGCATCACATCTGATACAAATACAACCCGTATTGCTTATACAAAGCTCAATTGAATATATAATATGTATATACCAAAATCGTCAGATTTTACTGAATGAATAAGACTTATATGTCGATCCCTTTCTCTCGCAAAATAATTTCAACAAAGAAAGGTTGCATCCCAAAACCTAAATTGGCAGTAATATCATTGAGAGCATATAATTTATATTGTGTAATGTAATAAGCTGATGAAGATAAAGCAATACAGTGAAATTTTCTCATCTGTTTGTCAAAGGCTTTTTTTTTAATGACGTGGGTATCAATAAAAAAATAATCAGACTTACTAAGCTTTCCTCAAGTTAAATAATTTCAATATTAAATAGTTCAACTTAGATTAGTATAAGGAATAATAGACATACTTTATACTATAATATACGCCATAAATTATCGGAACGATTGATTTATAAATTAGTATTACGAGCGATATACCTGATCGAGTTCCCTGTAGATGGGCAGCGTGTCGAGCAGCGGGCCCCCGGTCCGCAGCAGGGCGAGCGCGGCGGAGCGGGCGGCGCGGGCGCGGCTGCGGCACAGCACGTACGAGCGGTACCTGGACAGCGAGCTTGTCTTGCAAATGGAGCTTATTCACGGTTACTGAGCTTTCACTATTATACTGGGTGTTCGGAGATCGCTTCCGAAAACGAAGACAGACGATAATACTAATGACACCTTTGATGATGGGAGGGGAAAAAACCGATACTAATTTAAAAAAAAAAACATATTTTTAAAACGTCTTATTAGGATTATTTACGCTCCATCATGTCAGTACAGCTAAATGTAACGATACAACTTTTATTTCCCAAAAGCTAGGGTAAATGCATTAATAATTAAAACCTACTTTCTGAAAGGGGAAAATTTTCAGTGTTCTTTGTGCAAGTGGTAAGGAAAACACTAAAAACATTCGTTAATCTATCTGGTACATAATAAAATAAGCCAGAAGGCTGTCAGATGTGAAATATTGATATTATTTCATACAAGTATAGAAGGCATAATAGGATAGTTTACGACACAAAATCTTTGTGGCATAATGAAAAGAAATTAGTAATATTAAGAAACATTCACTTGCGCATGGCGACGCTGTACATAGAGACTACGCTACATAGAGACTGCATATTTATCGAGAGGTGAAAGGCCATTTGTTTTAAGAGATTTATTTATTTATTTATTAAACGTCCATTTTATTTGGTATTAGCGTCAACAATTCGACGTTTTTAATTAAACTTCAATTAAGTTTACTCCATTCAAATATCTGCAGAAGTTTTTTTTATGGCCTTTTTCGAAAATTTAACCTTTTTTTATTTTATTTTTATTGCCTAGGTGTGTGGACGAGCTCACAGCCCACCTGATGTTAAGTGGTTACTGGAACCCATAGACATCTACAATGTAAACGCGCCACACACCTTGGAAAGTTCTTCAGTTTAAGTGGTTCTCCTGTAAAGTTGCAAAAATGTCGCTTAAATCAGATAACCTTTCACCCCTCGATTTATATACTATAAACTAGCGCAGCGACGCGTCGCCACGTCATGCGTCGCCACGGCATGCGTCGCCACGCCAACAATCGGTTCTAAGTGCGGCTGTAGACGTTTCACATCAAAGCGGAGCAGAAACAGAAGTATACTGACGAGGGCGGCGCGTCCCATCTCAGCACGAGGTTGCAGCGCGGCAGGTCGATGCCCTCCTCCAGCGCCGCCGTGGCCAGCAGCAGGTTGCACTCGTGCATCCGGAACCTGCGGCGACGGATAACATATTATTTATTACAATCCACAAATTTTATTGAGATCTATTTTTGAAGTTACACTTCTAATGCGACTTCCGACAAGGTTGCGTTAAACGTGTAATGCTATAATGGAATAGAAAGAGACAGAGCGAGAGTGAATGCGCGGCACTCGAACGCATGCGTGTAGTATAACCTGTTACAGGCCAGCGCGAGCGTTAGCAACGAGTAGCGTCCAATAATTTAATGAAATACTAAAAAAATATAGGTATATATTTATTTTTGTATCTATAATTTAAAATATATATAATATAAATGTTGAAGATGTCGCATACACAGCATTCCCTATTACAAGAGCAATCTGATTTTAGGATGAAAAATTAAGAAAACCACAATACTGCACATCGACAAAGAAGTTTCACTTCATTCACGTGCGCCAAGTTGCACGCGCACCGTTTTTTTTATTTTTGTTGCCTAGATGTTAATATAAGTGGTTACAGAAACCCATAGACATCTACAACTTAAATGCCGCCATCCGCCTTGAAATATGAGTTCTAAGGTCTCAGTATAGTTACAACGGCTGCCCCGCCCTTCAAACCGCATTACTGCTTCACGGCAGAAATAGGCAGGGTCGTGTTACCTACCCGTGCGGACTCACAAGACGTCCTACCATTAAAATAGGCCGCTCGACTGGCCGCCTTGCATTGCTGATGTCCATGAGCGACATTGACTTATAGCCATCATATGGACCGTGTGTGAGCATTGGAAAAACAAAAGTCGTCGCTTACGCTATTTACAATGCACGATCATCTCGTAACCGATACCGACACGACATTTATATTTTTATCATAAATTAAACGACGCGATGGTGGTTAATGTTGTCGTAACGTTATCGTGTCGGTCATTGCGAAAGCACTTTTAGGTAATAAGAAATAAGATTTTGTTAAATACTTCTTGAGAACATCTTCGTGTTTCTTATTCTGTCGCTGGCACTCTCTGGGCTCTAGGGACTCTTCAGGGTTCTCTACTGCACAGTACTGGGCGCACACGTACGATAACTTCGGATGACAACGGGACAGGTCCTGCAATAGTAAGCGTTTAATGAAACTGTTGGAATAATACGGGTGTTGGTCCTTCGAGCCGTATCATGTTTTTATTTCCGTTTATGCCGGAGTCATATTCTGCAGGCAAGTACCAATTTGCTAATGTAATTACGTAATTATCAGGAAGAAAATCGTTTAAAATGAAACCCGCAAACAGCACGTAGCTATTTATTGGCTGTATTGTGTGCCCACGCGGAAAGGTGCCGCTATCCCATTTCTACCACGAAGCGGTAATGCGTTCCGGTTTGAAGGGTGAAACAACCGTAATCCAATTCAATTGATACTAGCGACGTAAGGTCACCTAGTGTGAAAAGATAAGGTAAAATGAACATTCTATCTCATTTTCTCAAAGATCGTATGTACATATATTTATGTTTGTCTCTATTTAGTGTAATTTTTCGAATGTCATTCTAGTTTCATTTAATAGACTATAGCCAGCTCGTCCTCATTTCCGTTATGTACTCACCGCGATAATCATGAAGAGAATTTTGGCCATAAGCGGTTCCTTGACGAATAAAACGCCACACAGGGCGTCAGGATTCTGTCCCGTGTTTTGGGTTCGATTGGCGTTGTTCCTGAGTTTGGTCCTGCCTCTGACGCGATTCCCGGAACGTCTGAGAGGACTCGGTTTGACCTGGAGCGGATCTAGGTGAGGCTGGGGGATCTTTTCGTTACAATATGACGACTTTCTCTCTTCCTGTGCCCCGGTCTCATTCGGTTCGCTATCCCCGTCTCTATCGCACTTGTCGATGTAAACGTCTATCTCTTTCAGGTTAGCTTCGTAAGCGTTGACTTTATCTTCTATCCTATCGGCTAAATACGCGAAATCACATTTTTCTATAGCACTCAGTAATTCGAGGGTTTTCGATTTGATTTTTTCTTCATCAGGCTCGGTCTTCACTTGTGTATTATCGGTTTCATTTGGGCTTGTGTTATTTAGACGCCCGCCATTGTCACCGTTCTTAACATTCTCTGTAGAACCGCACAGGTCAGCGACTACATTAACTGCGTTATTTAAACTGGCAAAATTTTCTTTGTCGGTATTGCCAGACTCGAGAATCACATGTCCGCTGTCGGTACGTAAACTCGAATTACTAGTGATGGTGCTAGAGCTTTCGCTTTCCGTTATGCAACTCGATGTTTCGGCGCACGAATCCTTCGAGTTGGCGGCGGCTTCGTTTTGAGCGAGGCCGTTCCTCTTGCCTTCGTCGTGAGGTGTATCGGGCGGCCGAAACCTCTCTAATATTTCGGCCAACCTCAGTATTTTCGGCGTCGAGAAGGCCCGGATTCGGTCCCAGTCCGACTCCAGCTTCCCGAACACGAGGTCCGCGTAACATCGTATCCTGACGAACACGGTCGTGCAGAGGCACAACAAGAGGAAATGTCGTTCGTACGGCACTTTAATTTTTAACTTCTCTAATTTCGTTAATATCGAAAAGGCCGCTTTGTCGGCTGCGTAAGGACCTGACGTGCAAAAAAAAGCATTTAATTAATTTTTAGGGTTGAGTCACGCTTATGGTATATATGTACAGTAAAAGATTTTATTCGCGGGGCATATGTTAAGACAGCTGGTTTACGGAAACGGACGGAGTCACGATCCTCAGCAGTGAGGGACCAATCGAAGAGAGATGTTAAGAAACCGTGAATATGAAATGGTAATTTACATGTAGGGAATACGTTCCTAGATGATTTCATTTAACAACATACTTTAGGCATAGTTGTAATAAGGTCTATTTTTTTATTAGTCCATTTGACGACACGCTTAGAAAGGATATTCGGTTGAATACGTACATATTGGAATCCTTTTTATCAATGTATCTATAGCGATGTACCGATTAGAGCCGCGAATATAGAAATTTTGTCACATTTGTTTTTACCCGAATAGTAAAAACGCGAATAATGGAAGCGCAAATGAGGAGCTTTTACTGTTTTTTTTTTAAATTATTATTTGGTTTAGATAAATTTGCAGAAGCAATAGAAGCAAAGCAGTCAGATGAACGGTTTCGGAAGGCATAGAGAACAAACGTACCGACAAAAATATTGTTATTGCATCAAATTATGACACCACGACTAATGTGTAGTTTAGTACAAGTATAATTGTTACAATAATTTACAATAATAATACAATATTTATATATATATATATATTAGTGAGCTAACCGCAACGCCGAGTTTTCAAAGCACGATAGAAAAGGAAGTGACTCACCCAGTTCTTCTAGAACATGTAAGAACTGTTTGAACATCATTTTGGGTTCGTTCGTCGGGTCCGGAATGTTCTTGAACTCCTCGTACAGCTCGTCTCCGTATATCTCGGTGGGATCGTGTCTGTAATGAAACGTTTTGATAGTAATAAATATATCGGCGCAACATTACTATTTAGTTAGATAGAATTACTTAAAGTTAACTTTTTTTTTTATTGCTTAGGTGTGTGGACGAGCTCACAGCCCACCTGGTGTTAAGTGGTTACTGGAGCCCATAGACATCTACAACGTAAATGCGCCACACACCTTGAAATATAGTTTTAAGGTCATATAGTGTAAGGGTAGTCACAACGGCTGCCCCGCCCTTCAAACCGAAACGCATTACTGCTTCACGGCAGAAATAGGCGGGGCGGTGGTACCTACCCGCGCGGACTCACAAGAGGTCCTACCACCAGTAATGTTTCCTTAATGATATTGTTGGTTTGTTTAAGGCAGTATTCAAGAGAATTCATAATTCAGCTACCCCCATTTTCCTACTATAAATATGAGTGACTATTGTCGCACAATCCGGTCATCGTTCTCATCGAACCCGTCGCTTGCGACGAAGTGCTCGACGAGTAAATTAACCCACAGACACAGCCCACTGAGTTTCTCGCCGGATCTTCTCAGCGGGTCGCGTTTCCGATCCGGTGGTAGATTCTGCGAAGCACGGCTCTTGCTAGGGTTCGTGTTAGCAACGTCGTCAGGTTTGAGCCTCGTGAGCTCACCTACTAGTTAAGGTTACGCTGATATAGCCTCTCAAGGCTCTCAACTTAGGTAGGAAAAAAAAAACGCACAATACATTCTCGCACGAGCAGCCGAACGAGGCGGAGCTCTCTGTTGTTATCGCTGTACCCTTGAAATGTAATAAATAGAATTCATTGGAAATTGACTACAGTGCAAGACTTCAATATGCTGTAGACAACGCTTCCGCTTAAATCAAATCAGGAAAAGCAAGTATCACACGAACGCACACGCACGCACACACACACGCACGCACACACGAACACATACGAAAAGCCATATACAACGCTTTTTCGTTACGTGACGTTTTCTATCGCAAGGCTGCCTACCTGTGATCATTAACAAACTCCGCGACGTCTTCAACGGTCCTCTTCATGTAGCTCTCCAGCTCCAAGTAATCCTCTGAGAGCTCGCTATCAGGTCTCCGAGGACAGTATTCGACTATCAGCTCATTTGGTTTGGTGGATGCCGCCGCTGTTCTGAAATTCGTTAGAAGATGAATTGCATTGCATGCGCCAAAAGCACAATTTAATACTTATCAAGAACGAACCGTGACTTTTTCGTCTACAAAGTCTACATCAACAGGTACTCTGTGATATTCTGTGCTCACCCTGTACTTATATCAAAAACGGACTTTTTGGCGGGAACGCGAGGAGTGAAGTTGTATGATTTATTTTATTTTGTCTATTTAGTGTTTCTTCAGGTTTAAATGTGTAATAATGGTGGTTTATGAACTGTTTAATATCTGTGAAAGTGCACAAATGTGGGAAAAAGAAATAAAGCCGCTGGACGTAACTTCTCGGGATCCTCCAAAAAAATAAGAATATAAACTAAAATAAGACATGACTTAAAGGTCTTAGTTACCAGGTCAAAAAACCCCTTAAAAATATGTATATACATCAAATACAGTGAACCGAATGAGCCAGGGTTCGGATCCAACGACTATTACCAATTTATTTAAGGACACACACAGAAATAGAGGAAGAGGTGGAACCTAAGAAAAATTGCATGAATTGCGTGAAAGACGAGAATGGATAGAATACCAAATGAATATGTTAGAGGAAGTCTGAAAGTGGCACCTGTGACAGAGAAGCTGAGAAGTGCGCGTTTAGGATGGTATGGACATGCGATGAGACGAAATGACAATGAGGTTGGTAAGAGTGTGTTAACTATGAATGTAGAATGATATAGAGGAAGAGGTAGACCTAATAAGAAATGGATGGATTGCGTGAGAGACGATATGTGTAAGAGGGGATATGATAGAGAAGTATGGAAGGAGAAAGCATGTCGCGCCGACCCCAGGTCTGGCGACTGGGAGAAGGGCAGGAGAATTATGATGATGATGAGACACACAAATAATATACAGAAAATCCAAACATTATTTCATTACATTGAACAAACTCACAACTCAACTGATGAAAAAGGGCTCCCGGAGCCCATAGATTTGATTGTATTATGAACATTTATGAGTAAGCACAACCACCGTGTCTATTATTATGTGAGATAAAATTACAAACAGTTTAGAGCAGGCCTGGGCAAATGGCGGCCCGGCGGTAGAATCTTGTCTAGCCCGTGAAGCATTGTATATATTATTATTAAAAACACAAATATTGGTTTTTGTCTAATATAAATTGGTGCATAAAATTTTTTAGATAAGATATTAAGCAATACAATATATTTTAGATTACCCAACTATAATTAAAATTAGAAAAAAAAACTGTTTGGCCCGAGGTCAAATTTTCAACTGCAATGTGGCCAGACTATCAAAATATTTGCCCACCTCTGGTTTAGAGGATAATCATTACCTTTTCCCTGTGTCGATGTCTTCAGCAAGATCCATTTTACAGCACAACTCATTCTCCAGTTGCTCAATTTTCCACTCCAACTTCTCATACATATCGAAATCATCGATATTTTCGCTCTCTAATGATTTATCTTCAGCAACTATATCCTGTTCTAGGTCTGTTTTTGTATCTTTCAAAGATCCAATGTCACTGTCGCAAGTAATTTCATTCGGTGAATCAGTTTGAGAGTGTCTCATATCTTTTTCTGACCTTTCATTATCATGTTTATCTTCTTCTATCAGCATATCTTTCAAATTACATGAGTCTCTTTTGTTTGAATCCTCAGAGTTATCTGCCTGTTTGTCATTATGAATGTCTTCAGATTTTTTGTGCGATCCAAAGAGAGGATATGTCAACGAAAGTATTCGGGGTCTTTTTGATTCTTCGCTATCTTTGTAAACTTGCATAATCTATAAAATAAATCCACAATGATTAGTTTTCATTATTGTTATTGGATTCGAACACTGGCACATTTGCATTGCTCAATGTACAGGGTGTGTTATCCTTTAGGCCATGAAGACTTTATGTTCTCTGTCTGAACTCTGTATTATCAATACACAATAGGACAGACTTTCAACTAAGCGCAATGAAACTTATATATTTTAAACTTCACTTACATATTTCAAATTCTCGTCGGTCACTATTAAATGACAGCTATCAATTATTAGAACATTAATATTCGCCATTGATATTATTCCCTCTTCTAGAATTCGTTTTAAAACTACTGAAGTGCAGACCAAAACCTGAAATAGAATTATAATATAAAAGCATATTATGTTTTTAAAGTTACTTCACTTTTTTAACTCTTCCTAAGCATCATGACTATGGAAAATTGACCAGAATTGGCCAGAAAATGGGCATAGCAGCATTCTCATATTATTCTTATATTATTCAGTATATTATATACCAGAGTACTGTGACTTCCATTCATTAAAAGTATTCTATGGACTGTGTAAAACAACACAGGCCACCCCTACCGCACTAAATGACTCCCCTGCACTCAACATTAAGTGCTGGCAGTCAACATTAACACAGGCCACCACCCTAGCTCTTTCTGCCAAGAAGTAGTCATGCACTCCAATTGAAGGATGAGGCAGCTTTTATACCATACAACTGAGACTGCGACTTCATGTCTCAAAGTAGGTCATCCGGTAACTACTTCAGCAAGTGGACCATGAGCTTGTTCACAAGTCAACATATTAAAAAAAAAATTGTGATAATTTAAACAAATCTAAGTTGAACTATTTAATATTGAAATTGTTTAACTTGAGGAATGCCTATGTAAGACTAGTTATAACATAAATTGAAAAAGTTATATAAATAGGTAGTTAAGAGTTTTATATGTTCTCACTACCGCTGCCATATGCATGAGAGAAAAAGAAAGATTGATTGGCACCACAACGCGTTACGCAATGATGCGGTTTACCCTCCCATAAGAAGTTATCACTTCAAAATATTTGGACAGTACTTACTTCTTTCTTATCAAGTTCCGCGTACCAATCATACACATCATCGTATTTCTCAGCCTCACACAACGACAAGTCGGTCATAATCCTCAGATCGTAGGCGGTGCATTTTATACGATCCTCTCTTGTCACGTGCACTGATCTCTGCTTATTATCATAGAGCGACCTGGGAATATTGTAAATGAGGCATTTAACTGTTTATTGATTTCTCAGATGGTTAATTTAATGGCTCATTTGACAAGCCTTTCAAAATGAAAGGAAGAAGGAATTATTACTACTTTGTGAAAGAAATAAATTGGAAGCAAACAGTGGAACAAGAATGACATCATCATTGGATATTGGATGAGCATCTCAACACCGAAACTAGAGCACATTTACAGTAGAGAGCCAGTCTGAATACCAATCCTCCTCACATAGTCTGAGCCTGGGCACCCATTAAAATTTCACCTTGATTTCATTTTGACCTTGACACACTCTGTATTAAAAACACTAGAACAACAATCACGTATTTAAATATTTTTAGCAGAATTTGACAGAGCCAAGACAACATTAATTCCACAACACAAATAATACACTCACCCTCGTATCTTATAAGCTTCTTCATAGACCAGCCTGGTTGCAATGAAATTTGAGTATTCCACAGCAAGGGTGTTACGTTCAGATGCAATTGCAGCGAGACGAGCACCCCCTTCAGCTGTGGTAAACTTGTAAATTGATGGCTCCACCATCTGAAATTACAGTTGGTAATTTGCAGTATACATGTATTGTCTTCAAATGTAATGACAAACATCATATTATATTAAAGTACACAATTGGTCTCAAAAATTTTGTTTTATTGTAGATAAAAAGAATATATAATTGTTACCAGCAGATTTGCCTGTATGGCCAAGGAAATGTGACAAGTTTTCTAAAGATAATGACACAGATTCCCCAGAGAATGAGATGTTTTTTTGAATAAAAATGAGCGCTATGTTACTCTTTTAATACAATCAATTTAAATAAAATCATGTCAAACGTGATCTTAATCTTTCTTTTAGCATGAAAGAATAACAAAAAAAAACACTTTCAACGAAATAAAAATAATATGGATTTAATTATCTAGTATTGTGTGAATTTAGTAGTGGATCTAATAACTAATCACTGCAACTACTGTACTCTGGGGGTGATTTTCAAACCTGATCGAAAACATAAGATATTCTGGGTCTGGGTTAGGTTGTTATTGTCTCAAATATTCAGTAAGCAGAGTTCTGAATCGTATCTCTGCTCAAGGTTTTTAAATATGGAACACAATTTAGTTTTAGAACTCGTTAATTATGACCTTATTTATTTATCTTCGAGGATCAGAATGGCGTATCTAAGCAACAGTTAGTTTACTACATAGCACCCAATAAACGTTTTTAAGTGCGTAGGTTAGTTTATCTTAGAGTTGATTTATTTGGTTTTTAAACTTACAGTTACTATTTCGTTTCCTTTAAATATAATTCACGACATAATATACCATTTTTAACAGTTAAAAATAATGAAATAGTATCAAATGCAATTAAATTTGTAATAAACAAAACGTATTTACGAAGTTATTATTTATATTACAGCGATTATAGAAATTATTTCTAGGTAAACGTTAATTTTATGTACAAAAGTAAATTATGTGCATTTGGGTTTTATCCGAGAAACCGTTTATGCATTAATATATTTAATTAATATCATGCAACTCTCCTTTTGCACAACATTTGCCATTTGATTCGCGTCTACTGCAAAATCAGATAACAGTGCTGCCAATGTCTTGAACCTTCGATCAACAATAGTAACTATTGATGATCGAAGTCTTGAACATATAAAATACTAGGTTTCATACTTCAGTGTAAAATACACTTTAATTATGAGCCTTGAAGTAAAAATATTTTTCACTACCTACATGCTTTATTTTGTGACTTAGACCTTTTGGGTTCCACCCAAAAAAAATTACATTTGGTGTCTGTTTTTGTATAGTCATATGAGGTGCTGTGGTACTCCCATTTTCATTAGGATCGATGGCAAGGGCAAGATATAATAAAACAATGTTTTCAAGACATAGCATAAAATATAATAATGATAGATGGTAAAAATGACAATGTGTTCGAAGTATATTTCAAATAATGGAATATGAAAAAGAAGGTTACAACATTCCTCCCCATCTACATCTCGTTGATCAGACGGCGGGGTGCCTGTATACGTCGATTACTTCGACGCGGAGCAAATGGCACAGGAGTGGAGACCGGAGCAGGTGAGGAGTATAACTTCGAATGCTGTGAAGGTGAATTTGGAGAAATTTGTACATTTGTAGGTGACTGCGGTGTAGGTAATGGTACTGCTGCCGAATTCTTGTTTTTAGTTAGCCTTTCGTCAATTGTTGTGTCCATTCCAATGTCTGGAGAAGCAGTCGCCGGCAGCATAGAAGAATGCGCCCTTTCATTCCTCGGGGTTTCTGAGGTGGAGGACTCGCGTGGCCTGATGTGATCAGCGTGTCTTCGTTTTTCTAGTCCTCCTGGTGTTGAAACAATATATGAATATTTATGTTTACGGGATGTAATTACCGCTGGTTCCCATATTTTATCATTGCGTGTTTTAATATATACTTGGTCACTTGGTCGGTAACTCGGTGATGTGGTACGAATGTTTTCTTTTACTTGTAAATACTGCATTAATCTTCTTTTGTCTGGCCGAATGTTGGAAAGTATGCAATTCAATTGTCGTCCAAACATCATCTCAGCTGGAGATTTACCAGTGGACGAGTGCGGAGTGTTTCTGTATGTAAACAAAAATTCTAATAGTCGGCGCTCGAGATTTGTGTTGTCTACCGATGCCATTCTATTTTTGAATGTTCTGACTAAACGTTCTGCCAGCCCATTTGTTCGAGGATGATATGGAGATGATGTGACATGTAAAATAGATTGTTTTGTGCAATATTCTTTAAATTCATAAGATGTAAATTGAGGTCCATTATCGGATATAATCATTTTTGGTAAGCCAAATGTACAAAATATGTTATCTAATGTAAGACAAAGTGATCTGGTGTTGATGTGTTTCATCGATCGTATTTCCACCCATTTGGAGAGAGCGTCGCACAATACCAACCAATACGATCCTTCGAACGGTCCAGCAAAGTCGATATGGATTCTCTCCCATACCTCTTCTGGTATGGACCAGGAAAATACAGGAAGTTCAGGATTACAAGGGCGGTTCTGTTGGCATCTGGTACATTTCTTGACAAATAATTCTATGTCTTCGTCAAGGTTAGGCCACCAAACATAGTAACGTGAAAGTGCTTTCATAGCAGAAATGCCAGGATGTCCTCGATGAAGGTATGTAAGAATGGCTTTTCGGAGTGCTGTAGGTATAACGATGCGTCCTTGCCTCATAAGTATCTTATTCTCAACAGATAATTCAGTCCGGTTTCTGTAGAATGGTTTCATTTCTGGATTGTAATCTGATTCTCTCCAGCCGGTTTTTAAATTTTGACAAACTTTTGTGAGTATATGATCCTTTGAAGTTGTTTTCATAAGTAACTGTTCTGATAGATTAAGGTCAGTCATTCGAGTGCTCAAAAGACGTAGATCTATTTTATGTACAAGCCCTTCTGTCTCGGAGGGTTCAGTTTCAGGGTTTGGTAATCTGGAAAGGCAATCAGCTAATGTGTTATTTTCACCTTTCCTGTAGTAAATATCATATTGATAACTTCCCACTACTAGGGCCCATCTTACCAATCGGTTATTGGCTAGTTTAGGAAGGTTGCGGTGTGCACCCATAATATGTATAAGAGGCTTATGGTCCGTAACTAGATTAAATTTCGTTCCTCTCAAGTACTGATCAAATTTTTTTATACCAAATACTATTGCTAAAGCTTCACGATCAATAACGGAATATTTCATTTCCGCTGGACGTAGTTTCCTTGAAGCAAAAGCAATTGGTTGTTCTATGTTCGAGTCCTTGTGGAATAATACTGCACCCAATCCCTTTTCGGAAGCGTCACATGCTAAATAAAGGGGACGTTTCTCGTCAAATGCAATTAATGGTTGTGAAGAAGTTATGCATTTCTTTGTATCTTCAAATATTCTGTTTTCATGATCAGTCCAACGCCATCTATTTTTTTCACTAGTTAGATCGTGAAGATCCGAACAAATCCCGTGAAGGTGTGATACAAACCGTTCGTAAAAATTAACTAGTCCTAAAAATGATCGTAGTTCTTTTGCATTACACGGTGCTGGAGCCTTAGTTATGGCATCAATTTTAGATTTGGTTGGGTGGATGCCATGTTTATCTATTATGTGACCTAGGTATTCAATCTGATTCTGTAAGAAATTACATTTCTTTAAATTAACTTTTAGGCCAGCGTTTTGTAAGCGATCGAATACAATAGATAAAGTTTGTAAATGTTCTGAAAGATCTTTCCCTGCTATAGCTATGTCGTCAAAATATACAGCTACATTGGTGATATCGCCTAGCAGTTGATCCAGAAAATGTTGGAAAATTGAAGGAGCAGTCGATATTCCAAAAGGCATTCTATTGTATTGGAAATACCCTTTATGTGTTGACAACGTCAAGTACTTTTTCGAATCCGGTGCTATTTCAAATTGTAAGTATGCGTCTTTAAGGTCTATTTTTGAAAATAATTTACCGTTTGCGAGATTTTGGCGTAGTTGATCGAAAATTGGAACTGGGTGTAGATGTTTAATAAGTACTGGATTAAGTGTAGTTCTGTAGTCTCCACATATCCTAACTTCCCCTGTAGATTTCAGAATGTTAACTGTGGGTGTAGCCCATTCAATAGGTGTAATATTAGGATCTACTTTTTCCACTATCCCTTCTGAGATCAGACGATCTATCTCCCTTTCTATATTCTTTTTCATGCTGAATTTTATAGGCCGTGCAGGAAGGTGGATCGGTTCAGCTTCTGGTTTGACATGTATGTTTACGTAATAATTGTTAACTTTTCCTAGTTTTCCATCAAAGAGTTGTGAATGTTTATCCAGTATTTGTTTAAGAGTAATCGGTATTGATGTTTTGATGGAGTATACTGGTTTTGGAAATTCCATTTCAAAAACTTCACTCCAATGTAAACCAAATAACATTGGTTTGGCATTTTTCATTACGACCACAGGTAGAAGTTTTTGCAGTCCGTCGACTTCGACTGTCACTTTTGTAATTCCCTTTGTTTTTAAGTTTGTGTTGCCGTAGGCCTTAAGTTTCGGGGCGGGTTGTAAAGATGGTGATCCTAATTTTTTCCACAATGTCGTGTTTATTATTGAATACGCAGAGCCGGGGTCCCAATCCATAGTGCAAGGTATGCCATTGATCCGTACATCGATTTGTTTGCATTCTCTCTTACGTGTACCCAAGACGCTGCAGATAACTTCATCATCGCTTTCTTCCTCGTTATTACTGATAAATGATGATGATGATGTTGAGGACTTATGAGGTCTTGTTATTTTTTTAATACTTGTTCGTGGTGTGTCTTGTTCTGCTTGTTCTCTTGATTGAGAGATTGTAAAAATTTGTTGGAAGGTTACTTCTCTTGGTATTCCGTCTACCATTTGAACTAAATCAGGCCATTTTTGTTTCAAGTCGGTTTCTAAATCTGGATGATTCAATCCAGTGGCAAAGCGGTCACGTAATTGTCGTTCCAGGAAGTCATTAGTGTAGCCACAATCCCGACTAAGACCTTTTAATCTGTTTGCATAGTGTTCCATCGTTTCATTTTGTTCTCTAGTGCAATTCCAAAATTCTGTTAAGGCTCTATACCTCGTCGTTTTTATGCGATAGAGGTCTAATAATTTGTTACAAATTTCGCTGTATGTAGCTATATCGAAATCAGGCGTTAAAGCTACTTTTAATTCGTGAAATATCTCTGGTGTTAGTAAATTCAGAAGCAAATCTTTCTGTAAGTCGCTGTTATCGATATCAAGAATTTTGCATTTGTTTTCGAAAAAATCAATGTAATCGTCAATTCTGAATGTATCTGGATTGTATTTATCCATATTGAAATGTTTGATTATACTTATCTTGTTATCCGTATCATGTTTTGTAAAAGAGTCGTTCGTCACGCTCTTGGCTGTTGTATTGCAAGCTGCTGGTACCAACAACTTCAAGATTTGTAAAATCTGTTCTTGCTGATTTTGTTGTGCATGTAAAAATAATGCGAATTGTTCATCGTTCATCTTAATTTTTTTTTAACTCGTCGCCAATATAATAAAACAATGTTTTCAAGACATAGCATAAAATATAATAATGATAGATGGTAAAAATGACAATGTGTTCGAAGTATATTTCAAATAATGGAATATGAAAAAGAAGGTTACAACACAAAACGTATTTACGAAGTTATTATTTATATTACAGCGATTATAGAAATTATTTCTAGGTAAACGTTAATTTTATGTACAAAAGTAAATTATGTGCATTTGGGTTTTATCCGAGAAACCGTTTATGCATTAATATATTTAATTAATATCATGCAACTCTCCTTTTGCACAACATTTGCCATTTGATTCGCGTCTACTGCAAAATCAGATAACAGTGCTGCCAATGTCTTGAACCTTCGATCAACAATAGTAACTATTGATGATCGAAGTCTTGAACATATAAAATACTAGGTTTCATACTTCAGTGTAAAATACACTTTAATTATGAGCCTTGAAGTAAAAATATTTTTCACTACCTACATGCTTTATTTTGTGACTTAGACCTTTTGGGTTCCACCCAAAAAAAATTACATTTGGTGTCTGTTTTTGTATAGTCATATGAGGTGCTGTGGTACTCCCATTTTCATTAGGATCGATGGCAAGGGCGGATCCAACTTTGGCGCCAGGAGGGGGTCACATAGTCAAATTTAGATGCGTTCGTTCCCAAACGTTTGCCATTATACAAAGTTATTATATTATATTAAATTAATTAAACGTTGAAGGTATGTAGTTACATAAAATCTGTATGGTGACAAAATATATGTATAAATAAAATCATTAGGTATATTCAATCAGTGGTCCATCTAAGTCCTGGAACCAGCTTAGGGGGTGGTCATGACCCCCATGAGCCCCCCATGGATCCGCCATTGATCGATGGGGTACAGCACCTCGTCGTTCTCATCACAAGCCAGTACCAGAACGGAAGCATAGGTACTAGAGAAAGTGTACAACAACCTGTCAAAGCCCTTTAAACCTCAAAAAGGTGTTAGGCAGGGTTATATATTGTCACCGATTCTATTCAAAATTTGCGGAAAATATATTATGAGACGACCCTTAGATGGCTAGAAGGGTGGAATATCCATTGGCGGCAGGAAAATCAGCAACCTCCGTTGCGTAGATGCCACACACTATTCGCATCATCCGGGCAAGAACTAGCGCAAGTCTTTACTAGGGGGGAAAAGGAGAGTGAATTAGTTGGTCTCACCATAAGGCGAAGACTAAGGTATTGAAGATAGACGGACCTGGTATGCTTATTCGCTTTATTGAACTTCACGACTTGGAATTTGCTGACCAGTTCTTTTGTCTTGGCTCTCTTCTTGGTGTTGAGGATGGCAGTGAGAAAGATATAGTCAGAAGAATCTAAATGTTGACAATCATCGTGGCCTAAGCGATAAGACGTCCGGTGCATTCGTGTTAAGCGATCCACCGGTGTTCGAATCTCAGGCGGGGATCAATTTTTCTAATGAAATACGTACTCAACAAATGTTCACGATTGACTTCCACGGTGAAGGAATAGCATCGTGTAATAAAAATCAAGCCCGCAAAATTATAATTTGCGTAATTACTAGTGGTAGGACCTCTTGTGATTCCGCGCGGATAGGTACCACCACCCTGCCTATTTCTGCCGTGAAGCAGTAATGCGTTTTGGTTTGAAGGGTGGGGCAGCCGTTGTAACTATACTGAGACCTTAGAACTTATATCTCAAGGTGGGTGGCGCATTTACGTTGTAGATGTCTATGGGCCCCAGTAACCACTTAACACCAAGTGGGCTGTGAGCTCGTCCACTCATCTAAGCAATAAATATATATATATATATCTCGAAAAACCAAAGTGAGGCTGGTACGTACATTTGTTTTTTACATACATTTGTACATACATACATACATTTGTCGTTTATGGCACCGAAGCTAGGACGATAAGATGAAGTGAGAGGGTAAAGATCGACTCTTTTGAAATGTGGTGTTGGAGGTGGATGTTACGTCATAGAGACCTCGATAACCTAGAGACGTTTATGGTACTTAGTCAGGTTGACGGGAGAAGATCGCGTGAATGCTGACTTACCCGCTGGTCAGATCTGGTAAAGACACTCACCGCCCTGCCAATAAGCGAAGCTATAAAGACTGCCGAGGACAGGATGACATGGAGAAGCATATTGTATCGAGTGATCAAGAGTTCAAGCTAAACACGACCTTCAACAATGAAGAGACCGACTCAGAAGAAGAAGAAGGAGATAATCATATGAAATAATTATATTAAATTATGATTTGAAGCAAAAAACCCAATTGCAAAAAAAAAAGTAGAACCACAAATAAAAATATTAGACGCTTATTAATAATTTAGCGGACAATTAGCGTGTTATGGTCATGTGATACGTAGAGAGGAGATACGTGTAACTAGAAGATGTATGGAAATAGTAGTGCAAGGTAGTGAATGATAGTACAAAAGATAGGTACTTCTTACTATTAAGGTGATTCTTTGTTAAGACTATCGTTATAATAATATTTAAATCATTGTTAATACATGAAATATTCTAATTTACACAACCAGTCAGATAAAAGTCACATGAACGCTCAGAGCACAAACAAACCTGTTATTATTTTGTAAAATATTTGATACTTTGCCAATGAATTCATTAGTTCGTTGCGGTTCGTGATCCAACACCTACTTTTTAATGTAAGATTTTCTACACTTGAAGCTCATAAATAAGTCGGTAAGTCTGTTGTCCACTGTCTTTTAGAATTCGTGTCTGGTGTCCTTAATTCAAGTTTTACCGTCTTCTTCGAAGGTGCTTAGAAATCAGTTGTCAGGGAAGATCTGATTGTAGTATCTTTTAATTATAGCAGACAAAAAAAATTGAAAATCATACAAAAAAATATTTGGAAGCATTTCAGCTTTCAAGCAATAGTAACATTGAAAAGATCTGTCACAATTCTACCTTTTCTACTACCTACCTAAGGTAGGTACATACCTACCTATGCGCATTTAGCGAATTGTACAGTTGGTGTCATCATTTGTTCCTTTTAAAAACATATTTTATTCGCTGAATTAGCATCATGTGACTGAATGCTTGACCTAAACAGACGCGCCATTTCACAACAACACGTTCTAAAGAATTCGCTTCATTGTAAAAAGTAATGTTTAATAAAAAAAATACGTGTAGTGTTTGATTTAAATCAATATATTTGCGCTAGTTTTGTTACCGCGACTCTTAATAATTTGTTTAGAAAAATAAAACAAGACGATATTTTATGTTACAAAATTATTTTAGTGTACGTTTATTGCCGAATTAAATTTACGTAACATTAATTAAACTAAACCGGATTCTGGACCTCATAATCGGTAAGTTTAGTTTACTTATATCTTCATGTTTTTAAACTTAAAACTTATACGTTAGGTAACTTCAATAACCGCTTTTTTATCAGACAAATAAGAATTATCGAAAACAAAATTATTAAATTAACTATAAAAAAATTACCAAGAAATAAAGATGATATTTTTAATACTCACTTTAATACTGAGTCTATTTCAAATATTCAATGATGAAGTTGCACCTGATTGTTTTAAACCTCGCACTAGGGGACAACAAAATATTATTTTGACCATGAGTATGATACATTTCCATATGTCACCACATAAACTATGATATAAATAAATATAGTGTAAAATAAAACAAAAAAACCCTAGTTAAAAACAGGTCAAAAATAAATAAATTTTTTTATCCTGGGAATCCTGATATATTAGGCCAAAGTTTCAACCTTGTTAGATATGTTGAAAGATTCTGATTTCATAGACATGTACAGTTCAAGTTAATAAAATCATTTTAATCTATTGCTTTACAATTAAAGCAAGGATTTATATGATTTTTATTATTTTGACTGAGTGGTCCAAAAAGTTGGACAATAAATTACACCTTTATACTGCGGCTTAGTTTTTTATTTCCTTCTTTAATGCCTTGAAGTTCAGTGCTTCATGGATCTCTGTGTTGATAATAAACTAAAGTAAATTGGCTATATTGACCACCTTTTTAGAGTTGGTGGTGTTGACCTTCTTTTTTTTTTCTACCTATGCTGATAGCCTTGAGAGGCTATTTCAGCTTTACCCTAACGTGTAGGTGAGCTCTTGGAGCTCAAGCCGGAAGTGTTGCTATCATTAGCCCTAGCAAGAGCAGTGCTTCACAGAATCATGCCTTATTATGGATGCTATTCGTGGAATATTGTTAGACACACTTGTCCTCAGTAAGAGTACAAACTCCAGCATAGTGTTTTAGTAAAAATTACCCCTAATCTTAAGATACGAGTCAACATGGTGTTTGGTCTTTTAAGCCATCACATTTAAAATTCACACAATCTATAAATTTGTAATAACCTATGGCTAATGACTCACTTTGATCATTAAATTTTGAAGCTATCTGGCTCGTCAGAGTGATAAGGCATTTATTTCTGGACATCACTATCACAGGAAACAGCTTCATATACACTCTCCTGATTTCATTGCTCACATCTAAATATGGTGATAGTGTACAGTATGATAAAAACTGGCATGCACCCCACCTGATCGTTAGCACTTACCATTGCTTACAGATACCAATTGAGTCATTTTCAAATTTGGGGCCAAAAGCGAGTTATTTGATTTAATTCTCATAACCTTAATGTTATTGTAATTATAAGTACAGCAAATTTGTTGTCATGACAACAGGCACGTGGTCCTATTATTATATATTCGTAAACACTGCTAAATTAGGAGTTATACATTAAAAACAACTCCAAATCTCATCCGCATTACTGGTTTGAAATTCAAATTCTAACTTGTTGGTTATTTTTCCAGTAATGCGTGTTGAAATGCGGCAATTTTATTTAACCAGTATGATATATAATATAACCGAACGCCGAACGGAATAATTGATATTGATTATAAGTTGCACTTAAATTTAATTTATTATTAAGTAATGTATTAAGCTAGTAAAACAGCAATAAAGGCTTATTATTATTATTATTATTATTATTATGATATATAATACAATAATAAAGGAAAACTAACTGGATATTAGAACATTATTAAAAACAAAAGAAGTACGATTTCTAAGCTTTTAAAAAAGTTGCTATTTAAATTGTCATCCGTGTTGGCCTTATCAAATGCGTAAAATGAAAAATATTAATGAATATTATATTATCAATAAATGAGTGATTGACTTGATTGTGATGAAGCATTTTTTATTTTGAACATGCCTAAACACAAAAAAACTTGTGGCACTCGGGAACTGCCGCGGTAAAGCTATTGCATAGCATTTTTTATCAACTTATGCAATTATAATTAGACAATGATAATTTAATATTAAAACAATAATATAACAAGACCACGCTATATTAAACATTAATAAAAACAAAACCTTAACTGTCCCCTTCACACTCATAAGCTAGACCGCGCGAGAGAGAGATGGGCAGACTTTTTATGATGCGCATGCAGTGTGACGTCACGCCACGCGCTTATTCACAAACATTACACTAGCGCAACGTGTGAATGTGTTGAACGCGAACTACATGGTAGGCGGAGTGAGGGGTGTAAGGTTTTTTTCGTTACGGAATTTCATGATTTCGGTCGCTGCGCTCAAGGCCCGCGATAAAAGCTATGCAATAGCTTAAAAATCCATTTTTTTCGAAACGAAATCGTTAGGTACTTGTTTGGCCGCAACATTGAAAATGACCCAACTCCAAAGTCAAATGGGGCAGTCGTGGGGTTCACCCTGTCCTGCGCGCCGTTCTCAAAGCGCAGTCTCTTCGGAGGTATAGGAGCCTGACATAATCAGATCCGATTCCGTATGGGCTGGGTATTCGTAATAGGATTTCCCATTGTAAAAAAAAAGAGACACAGTTAAGTCGCAGTCTGCCGCTGATGACTCCTTTTAAACCTCGTATGATGAAAGATAAAATACAGCGCTGCTTGATGGTACGCCTCTTGAAAGAGCACGCCACTTCCGAATGTTTTCCCCCTAATTAATCACTTCCAGTTTTACCGGTTTGGTAGGCGAGTTCGCGAGGCTTAGGCGTCTATAAACCTTAGATAATTTGTTAAGTATTTTTTCCCTATCTATTTGCTGGTAGCCTAAGAAGCTAGACTAGTTATGCTGTAACTGGTAGGTGAGCTCAGGGGACTCAACCTGAGAGAGTTACTGACACTAGTCTTAGCAAGAGCATTGCATTGTTGAATCACTACCGATGTGGGATCGCGACGACTAAAAGATCCGGATTCTGGTGACGGAATCTGCGCTGTTGGAACGTGTAGGTAGGATCAGATCCAGTTTTCTATACATCGGTAACTGTTATTCTTCTGTGTCCTCGTCCAGACTAGCCAAATAGGCTGCACAATGTCAATACCACTTTAGTTTGAGCACTTGAGACGCCAGATCGTGTAAACCTTTCCCGGCACAAGTCGATGCGTATAATTTTCTATAAACTAGTCCAGTAGCAGTAGTCGAAATTCGACTATTATAATTAATTGAAATTATAAGCTTGTGCACTATTATGATTCTATTGTCAAAGACTAAATATTATACTTCGAGATTTCACCAAGACTACACTTTAGACAAATATTAATAAAGACAAACAATATAAATCTATTCTCAATTTGACAACAGACGTCAAGAACAAAAGTTTGACAATAAATAGTATGCATGTGTGTGTGTGTCAATTACACGGTATGTAGTGTGTGTAATGTTTTCTTTATTGATTTAATGTATCTTTTATGCATTATTTAAAAAAAATATTGGCATTGTGCACTTCTTCTCTATACTCTCTATAAGTGTGGAAAATTTCATACTCCTCCGTCCGCGCAATTTTCGTAAAAAGGGATACAAAGTTTTTGCTTCACGTATTAACATATAGATAAAAAATAATGATCTGATTGTACATTTACATCAAGTCGTCGTGGCCTAAAAGATAAGACGCTCTGTTCATTCGTATCGTAGTGATGCGACTATGTCGGCGTTCGAATCCTGCAGGCGGATATCAATTGTTCAAATGAAATACGTACTTAATTCGTGCTCACGAATGAATTCCATTTTGCAATAAAAAACAAAACCCCATAAAGTTTAATGTGCGTAATTACTGCGTACATACAGCTGAAATAAAATCTCAAGCTTGAGAGTAGGTACAATAACAAACGTATGATTGTCACTACAATAATTAGCCGCTTTTAAATCAAAAGAAGATGAACACAGAATGTTTTAAAAGTTTAAAGGAAATTTTAGATACTACGAAGGAATGTTTGAATTCTCTTGACAATCTCGGCGTGGATACCTCCACATGGGATGCAATTATCGTACATTTAGTTGTATCCAAATTGGACTTAGAAACACACAAACAATGGGAACATTCACTTGGATCATCTCAAGACATACCCATACATGGCGGCCTTCAGCTTGTGATGTGTATAGGTTTTTTTTTATTCGGACAGGGGGCCGAACCGTATACAAAGTCCGCGTCTAGGGGTCCCTATGATGTCTATGGACTGCGGCAACCACACAACACCGGGGGAGCCGTGTCTCATTTAACCAATAAAACAAAATATATACAAATTAAAATTTAAAGTACTTATTTCAACGCAACGCAATCGACCATGGACTTTAAGCATGGTTGATTACTGTCCTCGCTTACGAACGTTGACATTATTGTTGACGTTGGCATTGTCCGTCAAGGTGCTGTCAAAAAAGACCCTATTTAAACTTCACATTATGTAGAACGAATATAGTTCATGTCTCAATCAGAAGGTACGTGATTAAAGACGTGTAATAGAAATTCATTTCTTGTTTTGAAAATCAGTGTCATTTATAAATTTGTATTTTTGGGGTTTAAAAAGACTGGAAGTTCTACCAGCGAGCTGGTGAAATTTCTCAATAGACCGACGATCCGAATATTATCGGTCCGAACTTGTATGCATTTTTTTATATTTTTATTGCTTAGATGGTTGGACGAGCTCACAGCCCACCTGGTTTTATGTGGTTACTGGAGCCCATAGACATCTACAACGTAAATGCGTCACCCACCTTGAGATATAAGTTAAAGTCTCAAGTATAGTTAGTTACAACGGCTGTCCCACCCTTCAAACCGAAACGCATAACTGCTTCACGGCAGAAATAGGCAAGGCGGTGGTACCTACCCGTGGGGGCTCGCAAGAGATCCTACCACCAGTAAGTGCATGCAAAGTTATCTTGAAAATGTCTTCAGCGAGATTCAGGATTTGTCAAATAGATTGTCTTCTATGATAGCTACCCGATATATATCAATTTTAAGTATGACACAATATTTCCTGTTTGCTATTTCATCTTAAAAAAGATGAAAAAAAAAAAAAAACTATATCCAGAAAGATATTTTTGGTAAAACTAAAGCCGGTACAGTACATAAGCAAACAAACAAAAATCGGTTGATAGATAAACACCAGAAGAAACTATTAACTTACGTCATTAATTAAAGTTCGCATCGACCTTGAGACATGAGGTCGGCGTCTCAATTTTTATAATGGAACTTAGCTTGACCAAGTAAAATCTTAAAAGAGTCTACATTACAAAACAATTTACGTAACATTTATTCGATCAGGTGTGTTGTTTAATTAAAAATTCATATCGAAACATTAATTAGTGATTTGATTAAATTAAAAACCGCGTCCGTGGTTTCCGCGGGTGTACATACATGCGATAGAAGAGTACATAAGCGTATTAAATTCGCTCTTTATATAATTTAGTGTTATAAAAAAATGAATGGATATAAAAAAAAATGTGAGCCGTCACGGGACGCCTGGCAGATGTGAAACATCGACATTATTTTGTAAAAGTAATATGCAGAAAAGAACAGATTGTGATAGGAACTAAATATGTCATAATGATAAAATAAAATATTACGAAAAAATAATTTGTTTTCAAGTAAAACACAGGTTATGTGTACTGTAGTAAATAACACTGTATACACTACGGAGTACGAACTATAGGTATCCGACCTCAGTGTAGCGAGAGAGATGGCTTAACGCCGGATCGAGTGGGAGAGAATCGCACGCATGCCGACGCGTCGCCACGGCATGCGTCGCCACGCCAGAAATCGGTTTTATGTGCGGCTATAGATGTTTCACATCAAAAAGCCGACCGCACAACGTTGATGTATGTACGAAGACTTTTTTATATTTTTCGATGTCTGAAGTTATGATTGAAGCTTATGATATTTTTTTCCACCTAAACTGGTAGCCTTGAGAGGTTATGCCAGCGTAACCGAACGAATAGGGGAGTTCACGGGGCTCTAACTTAAGAACTTTGCTAACCCTAGCCCTAGCAAGAGTAGTGCTTCGCACAATATACCGCCGGAGCGGAAACACGACCCACTGAGAAGATCCGGAGAGAAACTCAGTGAGCTGTGTCTGAGGGTTAATTTACTCGTCGAGCCCTTCGTCGCGAGCGACGGGTTTTACGAGAACGATGACCGGTGCTTGAGGTACCTAAAGTTAGAGGATCGGAAGGATTCGAAATGGCGTCCTTAGGGCGACGTCGACTGTTTATCATTCGGTCCGCAGGATCGAGTATAAAGTTATCGGCGGCCACAACGAGAGGGTTTTCGTGTCACGTCGCTTTCTCGAGATGGCGCACTGATGCCGACTGTACATACTTACTGATGGAATCTATGTCCATGTCATCGTGGAGGTTCACGTTTCTTACGTACCACGGTGCTCCGATGGCTATCCTGCAAAAACGGGATTAAATTAATTGAAGGAGTTTGAAATTAGTGCGAGCCCCGTGAGCGAAAACTACACTTGCATAGGCCATGACCGGGCGTATGCAAGTTTTATAGAGTGTCACCTTATTACGAAGTAGTTTATGATAGTAGCTCTATAATCGAATGACCGTGTATAAAAATAAGAAAGAGAAAGAGAGAGAGAGTGAGAGAACAAAAAAAAAACAGCTTTAATTATTTTATCCGCTTTTTTGAACTCACTTGTGAGTTGTTTCAAGTGGTTTCACTGTGTTCAGAGCATTTCCATAGATCTCTTCTGCTCCGTGCCATCCGGCTTTGGGTAGTATGTAGGAAGCTCTACCGAACCCTTCAAGCCGGACACGGCGGGCTGGGTCACGAACATTATTCGAACCCGGAAAGAAAAATCACATATCCGGTCCCAGAGTGTCCGGGTAATAGTGATCCGAGTAGGTGAGCTCACTGGGCTCAAACCTGAGGACGTTGCTAACACGAACCCTAGCAAGAGCAGTGCTTCGCAGAATCTACCACCGGATCCGAAACGCGACCCACTGAGAAAATCCGGCGAGAAACTCAGTGGGCTGTGTCCGAGGGTTAATTTACTCGGTGAACGAGAACTGTGACCGCTGCTTGAGGTACCTAAAAGCACCGTTAGTGGATCGGGAGGATCCGAAATGACGTCTTTGGGGCGACGTCGACTGCTTTCCATTTTTTTCCGCAGGATCGGGAATGAATGGTTGCGTCGGGGTACGGTTTGATAGCGAAAAGTTTCGATCAACATCTTAAGAAACTTTCGTTATCCAGCTGGGTTAGGGGCGCTGATACAGAAAGCAGTTAGGTATCCTTGATACGGCGCGTATTGTGAGGAGGTTTCTCACTCTGGAGTCCTAACCACTGGTGGCTTGTGTCGTAGACACCGCTATCAGTGGTAATCTGATTTTTATGTAGTGTTTTTAAATAAATATATTTTAATAATTAAAAAATACATATTTTAGAATTAATAAGATTTTAAATATATATAGTAAGATAATAATACTATAATTCTATACGAATATAGAATATGAACAGAAGCAAGCATATGAATTGTGCTTCTTGCGCTCTCCAGTAACGGCGTCATTCCCAAAAACCTACTCCACTGCCTAAAATAAATAAAATGTTATAGTATAGTATAATGTTATAGTACTTAATATTTCTACAAAATATGTGAAAATAAATTCAGCACTAAAAGGGTTAACAAATATGCATATTCGCAAAAAAACAATTCTTCTTGATACATTAAATGTCTTATAGGGTTAACTAGGACCCTGCAGGATCTGTATACTAAATCATACTATTTGTACGAAGATTTCAAGGGTATGCAGCACGCCGTTCGCCTGGCATTGCTTATGTCCGCGGGCGACCCATTACTACTATCAGGCAGCATAGTCCTCGGCCTTTAGAAGCAAAAAAAAACAACCTTGCTGAAGTTTTTACCCGTAAAAAAATGACAATCGTTTTGTAATCTCATACTAATGCGTAATAATTCAAGTGTAAAATATTTTGTTGAATAACATTGTTTTCTAGAGTTTGTTACAATGTCGTTCTTTGTTACGCTCTGTGTTATAAAAAAACAATAGCACGCGTGCAACTTGGTGCACTTGAAAGAAGTGAAGCTTTTTTTGTGATGTGTAGTATTGTGGTTTTCTTCATTTTTCATCCTTAAATCATTTTTTTCTTATAATAGGGCATACTGTGTATAAGAGAAAGGACCTTGCTCTCTTGTCCTTTCCCTCTTAACGGTCGAGTGGTTTTCGCGAGACGCTGTCTATTTTCTCACTCTTGCTCTTGTGCTAGGGTCCGCTTTCCTACTTAAATTCCACTTTGCCTGGTTTTCGGCATCCTTCTGGGCGAGGTTATGCTCCTTCATGTCTGCCTTTACCACATCCAATCAGCGTTTCTTGGGCCTACCGCGAGTTCTAAGAACTTCGCTAAAAAAAAACTCTCTCTCTCGCTGTCACATCTGGGGATATCAATTCCCCCGTCGTCGACCAAAACAAAAATACTTTGTTTTAATAAATTTTCCGAGCCAACCGAACCGATCTATCCAGTCAAGGTAATTAATTCTTATCAACAAAAAAAAAATGTTACTGATAAATGTGATACAATGAAATCGACAGATAAGCTCTGATAAACGCTGATTCTGTAAGTCGATACTGACCACGCAACATACAGAATACGTACGTACGTATGTACATATAGATTTTTGTTGCGTTATCTCTATCTATCATCTTCTTTGTCTCCACCTTATCCCACTGGGTGTGGTCGGCACAGCGAATTTTTTTATCCCATTCTCCTCTATCAACCGTCATCTCAGCACGATTAAGTCCTTTAAGGTCTTATCGTAGTTGACGTTAGAATATGTAGTTCTTCAAATTCATTAAAATTTAAACTCGTGAGATACCAGCCCACTGAGTTTCTTGCCGGATTTTCACAGTGGGTCGCGATTTCGATCCGGTGGTCGATTCAGTGAAGCACTGCTCTTAGGATAAGCTTAAATTAATTACATATACATTTTGCTTTCTATTTTCGATATAAAGCGAAAGAGAAGTTGTTAGCGTTTTAGCGTAAATTAATGCGGCCTATATATTATATATATACATCGTGTTGTATATTTCGTATTAAATTATATAAATTTCACTTAATTTCAATAATAGTATTGTTTGAGATGATGCTATCATCTCGTTTTTACCATCGCACCGCCCGTCACCGGGAGAGTTCATCCATACTACCTGGAGCCACTGCGTTTACCGGCAGTGCGTTTCCAGAGATCTTTTTTGCCACGTACCATCCGGCTTTGGATTGAGCTCCCCTCCACGGTGTTTCCCGAGCGTTATGTCATATCCTTCTTCAAACTACGCTTCTGGAGAGTACGTAACGGTAGGCAGTGGCTTGGCTCTGCCCTTGGCATTGCTAAAGTCCATGGGCGACGGTAACCGCTCACCATCAGGTGGGCCGTATGCTCGTCTGCCTATACGGCAATAAAAAAAGAAAACAAAATGGCCAGGAAATGAAGGAGTTTTCCTGTTGACGATTTATCTCTAAACTTGAGGGCAGGATTTCCCCATAATATTCATAGTGTCTTTCTGGAACTGAATCATAATTCTTTGTATTTGACGCTGTGTGACTAGCAATGAATCATGTACTAGGATAGATTTGATAGGTATTTAACATTAGATGAGAAGTGAGCTCGTCTCCCATGTCAACTGAAAAAAATTGTTCGATATTTGGCCTAAATTTAGTTATTTAAAACTCAAATTAACTCATAAAATTATAATTTTTTTTAAGTTCTAATTTTGATTCACTCGAAAGTCCGTAGATATTCTAGAAAGCGGTCTTGTGTGTCCATACGAAAAGCTAAAACGCCAGTAACCCATAGAGTACGACGACCGCTGTACCTATCTCAAGCGATGCGACCATATTTGTATTAAAATCCTGCAGGTATAATAGATAACGGTTATGAAATGAGGAAAGAAATTAATTCAAAGAGCGCTATGATGAAAGAATAAAAATAAGATGAAGAAGCATTTACGTTGTAGATGTCTATGGGTTCCGGTAATCACTTAACATCAGGTGGGCTGTGAGCTCGTCCACCCAACTAAGAAATAAAAAAATTTAAAAAATGCATGGGGGTGTTAGGTTTTATTTTCATTACGGAATTTTTTGATTCGGTCGCCGCGCTCAAACCTGCGATAAAAGCTATGCAATAACTTAATAAAAAATATTATTATTTTCACTGATGTCCAAATGCTATTTTAGTAAAATTAAAAAGTAGACTACGGAGAATATACCTACATTTCTATAGTGACTAGCGCTTCCGGGCGCACTATACCTAATTCACGGAACGACAAAATTTTTGACAAGTACGACAAATACTTGAGTATTTGACATGACAATGACACCGTTGTATTGAGGTAGCAAACATTTATAAATGAAAAACTTAAAGTAGACAATTATTAAGTAAAATAGGTACGTAGGCCTTTCTGTTAAATAATCTGGTCAGCCTGACATGACAGCTTACTAGGGTTGACAAAATTTATGACTTTGATAATTAATTAAATTTTTTACAGGGGTATTTTGTAACACGTTGTATAGATATATGCATATTGGTAACGCACGAAACGAAAATATTACGTTGCATCGTCGTGAACATTAATAAAGAAAACAGCAACACGACCCACTTACAAGTTGTTTGTTAACGTGAGTATTACGACACACGGTTGTGATGCTCTAACGATACTTGAGGTTACCGCGCTTCAAAACCCATTGACGTCATTAAACATCTAAGTTCCAAATGCATTTCATTGAAGTAGGCTTTTTTAAATCGTCTTTACCGCCGATTCGGAATTCAGTTTCGACGCTGAGAAACGCATAAACCTAAAGGCTTGGTTTTTATGTCAATATTCTAGGTCACATCGTAAAATATTGCGCAAATTTGCCACATTCTTAAGCTATTGCATAGCTTTTATCGCGGGCTTTGAGCGCGGCGACCGAATCAAGAAATTCCGTAACGAAAATAAAACCTAACACCCCCACTCTTACCGTGTAGCTCGGGTTCAACACATTCACACGTTGCGTTTGTGTAGTGTTTGTGAATAAGCGCGCGGTGTGACGTCGCACTGCATGCGCATCATGAAAAGTCTACCCATCTCTCTCTTGCGCGGTCTAGCTTATGAGTGTAAAGGGGACAGTAAATGTTTTGCTTTTGTTAATATTTATAAATATAGCGAGGTCTTATTTTATTATTGTTTTAATATTAAATTATTATTGTCTAATTATAATTGCATAAGTTGACAAAAAATGCTATGCAATAGCTTTACCGTGGCAGTTCCCGAGTGCCACACGTGTTTTATTTTAAATCTACCTACCTTCCTCATCCTATTTAAGTCTACTTATTAGACTCACGATGTTGAGCTCTGATCAAAGACAGGTAAGGTTGGTGTGTGGAGCACAGACTCGAAATGACGCGATTTCTTCATTCATAAAATCGCTGATCTTATAACCATCGACCGCCTTGAAAACCTTATTAAATAGCGATAAAGTTTACAAACTTCCCCAAGCTAGGATTCTTTCATCTGTTGCGGGTACTGGAAAAATCAAAAGTTTAATACAATATAAGTATTGTTTTAAACTTTCGATTTACACAGTACACGCGCAATTTTTTAACGGCTTGTTACCATGATTTTTACATTTGTTAAGTTTCTGACAGCTTGGCGCAAGCGCCATGATCACAAATCTGACAACTCTCTTTCTTAGTTAGGTTTTTAGTATTGGTCTGGTCTTCGATAACTCGTTCCGACGCGACGCTTGCAACAGGGTCAGAATATCGGGAACTCAGAAATAGTGAAAATCGTGTTAAGAACCCGTTAAAGAATAGTGCATGTAATAAAAAAGCAAACTCACAAACCTTGGACGTCTAATCTCTTAACTACTCATTATGACGATACGACTCGACCGAATCTAAGAGACGAGAACTTGTTACCAAGACAGATGCTCCGTTCATTTTTTCGTGAGTTTGAAAAACTAAAATTGGCTGATTCCAGTTCGTCCATCGCAATTTATAAGAGCCATAAGACATGTATACCGTCGGAGGTGAAACTGTCACCGCATGACCGAACTCCTTATCTTGTTATAATGTAAAATGGTCAATGTTCTCGCGGCTTATTACCCACAAGATGAGCAGGCTTCGTTAAATCATCTGCAAAGTGTTCCTTTAATGGATGCTCACGCATCGCCACAAATACAGAGAGATGGAGAAGCTGCGTAAAAACCGCAACTAATAAATAAGACGGTACATGACCACGACCACTTCGCCAGGAGTATACGACTGAAGAGGAAGAGGATAAAGAACCATTGAATACGGCCGGACATCAAAACCAGAACCCGTGGCTTATTAAAAGCTGGCCATTGCTTTTGTACGGTAATGACGGCTCGTCGTACTCTTGATATTGTAAACCGCGATTAGATGCGTTCGTTTTCGAGAACGTTCCTTTGCGGACGTCACGTGTCCTTGAAACATTCACGCATAAAGACGGCATTAAAGTACCTTTACGAAGCAAACGATAATCAAATTATCTTATCAGCGCGTTATTATTATTGGCGGTGGTAATACGCGCGGTACTTTTGTCGTCGTAAATGACCTTAAACAAAACGGAATTATTGTTCAGTCATCACCGGTAATGTTCAATGTCCACAATGACTGAATCATAATTAGGGCACGCGAAAAAAAAAAAACTATAGTTTTTTTTTATTAAGTAAGGGTACTAGAAAGGGTATTAAATTTAAACTTTTCTTTTAACACGCTTTTATTAGCTTCATACGTATGTTAGTATGGATGGATGGTATGGATGATAGTACAGATAGTTATAAGTGTATGTAACGTCGTCGAAGTTGGCAAAGAGTTCGACGTGCAACCCAACCCATGCATCAGCCCGCTGAGTTTCGCGCCGGATCTTCTCAGAGGGTCGCGATTCCGATCCGGTGGTAGATTCATTCGCGAAGCAGCTACTTTTGAGTAGTTAGGTCTCCTTCGGAGGCGCTCGGGCAGCTGTTAGCAAATCACACCCCTCCTGGCTGAGCCTGCTTGCTCACCTGTCCTGGTGAAACTAGAAAGGCCTCCGGGCCACCAGTAATCCTTAAATCATTAAAAAAAATGTAACGGAAATTTTTAACATCATTTTGAACCCCTTCGAAACATCGGATTGATTCGAAATTTGGTATACTTATCAAGGACCGATGATAATTCAATATTTTAAACAGTTGATCCGTTTTCCTTACTAGGATAACTAGGATTAGTGATTTTTGGAACGAAGTTCCTTATCGCGCGTTGTGAAAGGGGGCTAGACGGAAAAAATTCTTACGAAAAGTTGTCACGACACTTTTTAGATCCATCATTCTGACCAATCAACGTGTAGGCGCTTATCGCGTGACATTGCTCGTATCCGATTGGTCCGCGTAATGAGTACAGTTTCTCGAGATAGCGTTTCAACAATAGTAATTTAGTTCATAGTATTGTTTTTTTCTTCTTCATAATGCCGTAATTTATTATTATAACTTAAAAACAAATTACAATTCCTTCACTAATTAATCGAAAGGAACTTCGTTCCATCCGGGTGTCCCTTGACACCTCTGAAGTTTTTTGTTAAGATTAGCTTCCGATTTTATCAGCTCTTTCACAAAATTAACAAAGCCTCATTTGACAGCTGTACAAATCAATAGCTTATTATAGACATGTTGATGTTTAATGGTAACACTATTTAATAAATGAAGACATTCTGAGGGATGACTAAGAGGGGTTAAGTACAATTTTTAAGATTTTTGAGTTTGTACATTAAATGAAGGTGTTTAGAATAATATGCCTATAAATCATATTAGACCTTAAAGCTCCAGGTTTAAAGGCTATTTTTAGAAATTGCATGATGTTAAGGCGTTATGTACGAAGAAAAAGTACAAGTAATAAAAGTTTGTTTTCCGTTTTCGCTAAATTAACAAATTTTAGCGGTAGGCAGCGGCTTGGTTTAGCGGTAGGCATTGGCTCTGCCCCTGGCATTGCTGAAGTCCATGGGCGACGGTAACCACTCACCATCAGGTGGGCCGTATGCTCGTCTGCTTACAGGGGCAATTAAAAATGTATCATATCCCCTTCATCCACTCATGTCTTCAAATAATAGTTTAAAAATAACTAAAAAACACGCTTTTATCGAAAATCCAACTAAATAATTAAAAATAAATAATTGTTTAAAATAACTTTTGTGCTTTTATGCTAAACTAGTATGCTATACTTTTTAAGATATGATCAAACTGAATTGACACCACGCACCCTACATTAAATTTATTTTCTATTTTTTTGTTGGATTTTGTATTAAAAGAGTGTTTTTTTATATTTTTAAACTATTATTTATTTCTCATTTTGCACGGTTTTCATCTACAATTAAAATTTCAAGTCTCTAACCAATTACGAAGTTTATGGTTGATTACAATATCCACGGATGTCGTGAATTTTCTCGTTAAAAGGAATCAATTGAGCCCAAAATAGATGAGTTGGTTGTTAGCAAAGCATCAAGAACTTGCTGCATATTTTTATTCCATAAATAGCTGGTATTTTTGTATTTACATCATAATTATACGCAACTCAGGACGATTATATATTTTTTTTATTTCTTATTGCTGGGATAGGTGGAAGAGCCCACAGCTCACCTGGTGTTTAGTGGTTACCGGAGTACATAGACATCTACAACATAGCGTAGCTGGAATACCCTCTTAGGCTACCAGCGAATAGGTGGGAAAAAAATACGACTGCATTCTTGTTTACAACAAGCGGCCTGCTCCGGCTCCCCTCGGGCCTTAACAAAAATTTCAACGATATTTGACGTTGTTTTATTTTTTTAAATAAAAGAACACTTATTGCAGCATAACTATAATAGTTAGACATATGCTGTCGGGACACTTTTTGTAAATAATAATGTGTTCTACAAAGTCGTAGTACATTATTTTATACTATCATCAATAGTTTTCGCAGGGCACGCGATGTAAAGAATATTTTAAGTAATTTTTTTACACCTTGGGTTACATTATTGGAGTTTTAGTAAGGATCTCTGATATTTTTCAAAAAGTATTATAGCCTATGTCGCTCGGGAATAGTGTAGCTTCCAAACAGTGAAATAATTTTTCAAATCAGTTCAGTAGTTTCGGAGCCTATTCAATACAAACAAATCTTTCCTCTTTATAATATTAGTATAGACGAGTAGTATAAATTCGTATGTGGGTGATTTATATAGAAGCACGTTTTAAAAACCATTGCCTTTATTTGGAACTGCAATGTATTAGTGCGCTTGTTCGTGTGTGAACACACCGGCTCCTATACGAAGGTCGCCATTAGATTTCTAGAGCCGTGACTTGTTAACTTTAGCGTTAATGGACGAGAATCTTTAAAATATTAAACACCGGTGTCGAGGTAAATTTTGAAATAGTTGAATTGTAAAGCGTCCGTGACCTAAATTGTGATCTCATGTTGAAGGAATTCAAGGCTAGACGATCCGGCTTGGAAGGATCGTGAGCGAATCACGGGTGGACGATGCGTCCTCGAAGATCCTTGGACGATTACTTGTCTATTATTGTCCAAGCAGGTTGAATTGAGTGAAACACTATTGGTTATTTGGTGAAAGTTACCTATGCTGATAGCCTTGAGAGGCTATTTCAGCTTCTCCTTGACGTTTGGGTGAGCTCACGGGCTCAAACCGGAGTATTGCTAATACTGGCCTTAGCAAGAGCAGTGCTTTGCAGAATCTACCACCGGATCGGAATCGCGACCCGCTGAGAAGATCCGACGAGAAACTCAGTGGGCTGATGTTTAGGTTAGGTTGCATGTCAAACTCTTTGCCGAGTTCGACGAGTAAGGTTACCGGGTCCCTACTCCTAGTGTTAGAGCTGAAGGTGTCTAATGCAAGGGTTATTGGACCGGATGGATCCATGAGGACGTGTCTAGGGCGTCGACGGTGACTGGCTTCTGCGTGATCAGGATTCGGGGAGTAGTCAGCGGCGGCAACGATAAGGCGATTATCATAAGTCTAAACTATCCAGGGACCATACTTTTGAATTATTAAAATGGAGCTACAACTTATATTTTAATCAAATGATAGCATTTGTTATCTATCCCTTTATTAGAACGACACAATTTATATGAAATGGGTCAACTATCTTTTATCTGGATAATTTTATTACAGAAGACTTGCACGAGATAGCATTTTAGAATCTCGACGAGAGTTGGTCGATTATCTTTTGATAAAACTTGCCTGCACGGTTAAATGTTTTATTTTCAGTACGAATATCGAAGTTAACTTATTTTTTTGATGTGGGGACTCCTCCTAGTGGGGTACTCTAGGTCTACAAATATCAAAGTCAAAGGATACTAAGCTTAGAGTACATTTTTATCGACTATATTTTTAATATTTTTTTACTTATAAAAGTCAATCCGTTCTGTTTTGTTTGGTAAAAACTAGTTCGGCTCCTGTCGAGACCGAAACAGCATTAAAACCTACAAACAATTAAAAAAAGCTCTGACGAAACAAAAAAAAATATGTAGGCGAATTGGAGACTTCTTTTTTTTAAAATCGGTTAAAATAAAAAAACCAACCAAACCTATGTTCTCTGTTTGTCGAAAAATGTACATACAGCCACTTTATCTGAAGGTGCATTTTCTTTAAAATTGCTATGTCTTGTCATTGAAAAAATACTTACATATTTACTGTCTTGTAAAATGCTATTTGCATTCAAACAAAACGAGTTGCTGAAGCGAGACAAAATAGGGATTCTCCACCTGGCGTGTTTTCGTAAAACAAAAGACGTCATATTAAAAGAATGTACTGTTTACCTCGTTAAATAATATCTCAGAATAATAATGGCTTTCAATATTATTGACTCGGTTCTTGCTACAGACGGATCCGATCTACATCTAGCCGAGGGTCCTATACCGCATTACTATAGACACAGTCCTCTGCAGCTTTGTACTGATCCCGAGCTCTTCTCATACACTAACAGGCACAGATCCGACCTACATCTAGCCATGGGTCCTATATCACACTACTATAGACCCAGTCCTCTGCGGCTCTGTACTGATCCCGAGCTCTTCTCGTACACAAACAGACACAGATCCGACCTACATCTAGCCGAGGGTCCTATACCACACTACTATAGACACAGTCCTCTGCCGTTCTATACTGATCCGGAGCTCTTCTCGTACACAAACAGACACAGATCCGACCTACATCTAGCCGAGGATCCTATACCACACTACTATAGATACAGTCCTCTGCGGCTCTGTACTGATCCTGAGCTCTTCTCGTACACAAACAGACACAGATCCGACCTACATCTAGCCGAGGGTCCTATACCAAACTACTATAGACCCAGTCCTCTGCGGCTCTGTACTGATCCCGAGCTCTTCTCGTGCACAAACAGACACAGATCCGACCTACATCTAGCCGAGGGTCCTATACCACACTACTATAGACACAGTCCTCTGCAGTTCTATACTGTACGCTTCGAGCTCAGCCAGAATTCTACAACAGTCCGCGTGTAAATATTTTATTCTATTAGCGTGTAAATATTTTAACGATTTGTAACAGTCCAACCGGTTTCGAAGTAATTTAAAACTTGGAATATGATGACTGAACGCCGGAGACTGATCTTTGCGCCACACACTGTGTGGGTTCAATGACGTCTTTACCTTTGGAACACGATTAGAATTACAATGAATCTTAAAACAATAAGTGATAAAGATGTCGCTAAGAACTTACGAAGAAACAGAAGCTACACTTAAATAATACATAAAAATCCTTAATATTTAAACGATTTACACAATACATTTGTTTATGGTTATATTTCATGCATTTCTATAGGGGAACCTTCGCTACGTGTGACGTCATTCGGGGTTAAAGTACGCGACGACCTGACCATAGAATGATAATTATGATCAGGTTCCACGCCGACTTCTAATAATGGGTGACTGATGTGTGGCTAATGATGCGTGTAATATAACGGAACCATAGAGTATATAATACAAAAAAACTACAACCACATAACAGATTAGTCACATTAGCCTTGGAATTGGTTTCGTTAAGTTTTCTACTTCGCAGACAGGTGAACTATTTCACGGCCTACCTGATGTTTAAAGGTTATCGGAGCTCATAGACATCAACAATAACAACAAATGCCGCCACCCACCTTGAGACATGAGTTCTCAGATCTATCGTACAATGCCACCCTGCAAACCTGGAGCATTACAGGTTCTCTGCAGAAAAAAGACAGCGATACCCGCAATGTCATGCAATACTTCTTTTTTCATTGCCATTGTAAGCAGAAGAGCATACAGCCCTGTGATGGTGTCTTTTTGATAGTCTCCAACACTTGTTAAGGCGGCGGCTTGGCTTTGCCCCTGACATTGCTGAAGTCCATGGGCGACGGTAACCACTTACCATCAGGCAGGCCGTATGCTCGTCTGCCTACAAGGGCAGTAAAAACAGAACAACAAAAACACAAACAGATAAACGAATATCGTGATTTGATTTCCGACAACTGCAAATAAGCCTATAAGCTGAAGTAATCCTTGATCCAAAATAACTGACAATATTTCTAAAGGTTTAGATCTCATATTAAATTTTCTGTACATTAGAAGCTTCACAGTTGAGACTTACCTTCAAAACGCTCTAAACATTCTTAGGTCTACGGAAACGACGTATGCACAAATGCTATGCATTATTTCTTGTGTACAGCGGATACCCAAAGCTAACGGTATTTGTAGGATGCGATCGAAACGGTATGCCAAACAAATTCTATGTTTGTAGAATCATATTAACGTATAATGTGCTCCGGTCATCGTTCTCGTCGAACCCGTCGCTTGCGACGAAGGGCTCGACGAGTAAATTAACCCATAGACACACACACCCTACTGAGTTTCTCGCCGCATCTTCTCAGTGCTATCGCGATTCCGATGCGATGGTAGATTCTGCGAAGCACTGCTCTTGCTAGGGTTAATGCTAGCAACGTTGTCAGATTTAGGCCCCACGAGCTCACCTACTTGTTAGGGTTACGCTGAAATGGCCTCTCAAGGCCAACATCAGCTTAGATAGGAAAAACAAAAAGTATAATGTGCAGCTTTACGCTAATAGTTCTATTCAAAATAATAGGCTTATCGAATGTATACATTCGAAAAAGAACGTTTGTAATGGAGCTGTGTTGCAATTTAATTATCGAAAGATTATGAATAACATTACTAATGGTAGGACCTCTTGTGAGTCCGTACGGGTAGGTACCACCAACCTGTCTATTTCTGCCGTGAAGCAGTAATGCGTTTCGGTTTGAAGGGTGAGGCAACCGTTGTAACTATACTGAGACCTTAGAACTTATGTCTCAAGGTGGGTGGCGCATTTACGTTGTAGATGTCTATGGGCTGGTCCACCCATCTAAACAATAAATAAATAAAAACTTAATTGTCTTTTCTGTGCAATATTAAGAAAACAACATTTAACGCCTTTATTTTCTACAAATTATTATTTTACACGGTATTATTGAATTAAATAAAACTTAATGACAGAGAGTTCAGTCAATTTATATAAGGGAAAATCTTAATTTTTTTAAACTACCAAGTTTCATAGATTTTAGATATAAAAATTACATAAAAAAAGGTTTTTCTTTAAATATAATTTAAGCTACTTTAACATTATCATGTCTATTTTTGTCTCGTATTATTTCCGACGCTTCGAATTGTTTAGAATTTTTTCCTTAGTCACGGATGAACGACTTTTGAAATTATTTCGATGCGCCAGGACACCGGTGACCTACATAGCAGTGAAAGGGTTAATATTATATCTCTCGATGTTGATAGTGACAGCATAAGAGAGCTTCACTGGTCTTAAGTTTAAGATAATTTGGGCTCAAGCACAATCAAATCCCATTTCGATTGCTTATGTTGATACTTACTGTCGAACTTTTATCTGCATAGTACTGGTCCAATTCATCAAAGTAATTTCTAATCAAATCATTGTATTTCAGGTAAACGAAAGCACGGGGTGGGAGAATTGAAAAGATGCCATAATTCAGTACAGCGCCATCTGTTGTCCGCGGAAACGAAACTAAGATGAGTGCAGCGCCATCTGTCGAGTGAACGAGATGCCACGGCTCAAGTATGCTTCGGTCGTGCGTGTTGTCGTCATACTCGGGCTCTTCTGTCTGTGGCTGCAGATCATGCTGTCTGCTTCTGGCGGGGGAATGTATAGGGATGGAGGTGAGAGATTCACTTACAGCGTATAATCTAACCATGTCTGAAGCGAATGATGTAACCGAACGAGGATAGATAGATTTATCTGCTCCTAATATTCTACCCCGTGATCATGGCAATTTAAAACGCCAAAAATGTAATTGAGAAATTTTATTTTGTATGTATGAGTTTGATTTAAACGAGACAAAAAGAGTACTTTGTAATTTCCTCGAATAAAAGAGACTGTTAAATTTTGTAAACTGATAGATAGAATAATGTGGATAGAAGATAGAATAAAATAGAAGTCATGTGTATAAGTAGTTGAAAGTATAAAACAAAATTTTCTTAAATTTTTTAGTTAAGCCACTTAAATTGTAAAGTTTCGATATGTGTAATTTATTTAGTTATTCTGTAAGTCGTATACGGCAGGTGTGTTTGTCGATTGCTAACGTGGCAATTTGTTAGGGGCATTTTGAGTGTGGTTTACACTTGCCTTCCCAGCGCGAACCGTCTTCATTTCGACTTGATCGAAATTTATGCAAGCGCGAACCGTCTTCACTTCGACTTAATGAAAATGTATGCAGTTTTTTCCTGCAGCCACGATTGGCCAGTTTGCATAACTTCACTATTGCAGTACTAATCTGAATACTCGTGGCGATAAATATGATATTGTCCGGAATGTTTCATACAGTGGCGTCTTTTCGAAAATTCCAGCCCCAGATTTCACATTGTAAAATTGAGTGTTTCTTCTTCATCATCATCATAGTCGATTACTCTTGACAGAGGAGTGGTGGTCATGTGGAATTC
The DNA here is from genome assembly GCF_030269925.1 of Bombyx mori. NCBI lineage: Eukaryota > Metazoa > Arthropoda > Insecta > Lepidoptera > Bombycidae > Bombyx > Bombyx mori. Next base: position 4,284,363 of record NC_085117.1, on the reverse strand, counting down.
TTGTTTATTAAAGCCTCGACAGATGTTTTCCATAGTTTGCGAACTGAGGCTTGGCGCACGCACTCGTCAAGTGGGGTTTTAGTAAGGTCTTTCACTTGATCAATCCAGCGCATGGGGCTTCGTCCACGAGATCTCTTACCATTGACCCTACTCTGAACAACAAGTTTTTCGATAGACTCTGCTGGCCGTCGCGATACGTGTCCAAAATATCGAAGAATTCTGGATGGCACTGTTGACGACAACCTTTGAGAGATATTTAGTTCTTTTAGGATAGAGGCGTTGGTGCGATACTGCCTATCGTTGAGTACAACCCGCAAACCTTAGAAGCAAGACACGTCAAAGATTGTGTTCATGGCGCCTATGACTAGTGGAAAGGCCGAGAAATCTGGCAAAATCCAGACAAACTTTTCGAAGATTGATAAGAAAATGAAGAAGATGAAAAGGAAAGAAAGTACTCAAATAGCTACATCCCGACGACGTAACATATTCGAAGAGGTCTTATTTTTATTGCTTAGATGGGTGGGCGAGCTCACAGCCTACTTGGTGTTAAGTGGTTACTGGAGTCAGAGACACAGACATCTACAATGTAAATGCGCCACCCACCTTGAGATATAATTTCTAAGGTCTCAGTATAATTACAACGGCTATCCCACCCTTCAAACTGAAGTGCATTGCTGCTTCACAGTAGAAATAGGCGGGGTGGTGGTACTTACCCTGTGGTGGTACTCACAAGAGGTCCTATTACCAGTAATTACGCAAATTATAATTTTGCGAGTTTGATTTTTATTACACGATCACCGTGGAATTCAATCGTGAACATTTGTTGAGTACGTATTTCATTAGTAAAATTGGTGCCCGACACACATTTGAGAGTCGAACAAACACCAATCTTTAATAAATAGAGTGACATTGGCAACTAGTTAAAGGTGGTCACTGGTTAGCAATAACGAATAGACGTCAACATAATATATCATTAAAACGAAGAACGAAGGTGATCGCTACAATGCGCAGCTGTGCTAATAGAAGAATGTTTCAAGCAGCCGAAGCGCGATGCAGAACTAATTTCTTCACGTCAATATTTAAACTCGCACCTCATACGCGTGTATATGTATTGTTAACTGGGGCTTTATTATAATTTAGTCACAAAGAAATCTTTGTCTTGATAAGCATCGGAATGTGTTTTTATTAGCAAAAAAAACAATGATAAAGTACGTTTTTTTTTTTAAATAACCAAATGAAAGTCACTGTACTTTGAAAAAAATATATTTTTAAATCAATTAACATCTGGTACTGCTCTTGCTAGGGCCAGTGTTAGCAAATTCTCTCGAGTTGAGCCCGTGGGCTCACTTATCCGTCCAGGCGCAGCTAGAATAGCTTAGGCCACCAGCGAATAGTTACGAAGAAAAAAAAACCGGAGTTAAATTTCACATCAGTATTTATAAAATACTCGTGTTCTCACTCAAAGCCTGTTATTATGGAAGTTTTTGAATGGACTTTCTTCGAGGTGGGGATTTGAAACATTTAAAATTATATACCCAATAAAATCTCTGGTGAGACTTTGAACTCGTGTCTCACGATTGGCGTTAATCATATTGAACGGAATTCTGTACAAAAGAACATCTGCTACTCTCCTTCAATCGATCGCTCATTGCTGAGCATCGTGATGCCTATGACCTTTTTGTGATTTGTAGCCACTAATGTCGGTCAGTGGCACAGTGCAGTGCGCGGCTTAGTCTGGTGTCCAGATGCTCGGACACTTGGTCACTCCGTCTTTTTTGGCTCCGACCTCTGAATCGTCTTCCATCCACTTTCCTCATCACTATGAGTCTCTCCAGATTTTCAGAGGATTTTCTTGCTATATAACCAAAATACTGGAGCACTCTATATAGGCATATGGTGCATAGCCTCTGGTCAACAATCTGCTGCTAATAATACGGATTTATCTAATAAGCCATCATGGCTGCTGGACACCAAAAGATCACAAGAAATCTCTCGAAGACATTTAATATACAAGTTTTCGATAGTTCATTTTGTTAACCTTTTTTTATATTTGAGGCGGACAAGTAGTGAGTCACCTGTGCCCAAGGGTAATAGTACTCATGAATATTAAACGTGAATGTTTTCATTTGTTAGTCGCATCGCATTACCCCGCACCCTTACAAAGGATTAATTAATTCTGTATAAATTGTTGATAATAAACATTATTTTATTGCATTAGTGGGCAGAAGAGCATACCTATTGCTGAATGGTTAACAGACTCGGCAATGTCAGGAACACAGCAGCCAAGTCATTGGCTACCGCTGAATACTGGTGGTAAGACCTCTTGTGAGTCCGCACGGGTAGGTATCACCACCCCTATTTCTGTCGTTAAGCAGCAATGCGTTGCGGTTTGAAGGCTGGGGTAGCTGTTGTAACTATACTGAAACTTTAGAACTTATATCTCAAGGTGGGTGGCACATTTACTTTGTAGATGTCTATGGGTCCAGTAACCACTTAACAAACAGGTGGGCTGTGCTGCGAGAACGTCCACACATCTAAGCAAAAAAATTCCCTCCACAACCCGCGTCATATTATTTGGGAGAACACCGTGAAGGGGAGTTATTTCTAAAGTCGAATGGTACTACTTTTTTTCCCCTACCTATTCGCTGGTAGCCTAAGAGGCTATGCCAACTACGCCCAGATGGGTAGGTGAGCTCACGGGCTCAACACTGGCCCAGCAAGAGCAGTGCTTCACCGAATCTACCATCGGATCGACATCACGATCCACTGAGAAGATCCGGCGAAAAAACTCAGTGGGCGTTCTACGTGGCAAAACAAATCTCTGAAAACATAAGCAAATGGTACTCACCCAAGTTGCCGTGAAATTTGCCACTCAACGCTCGGCTGCAAATTTTCATATACTGAAATGGATGTATCGAATTTGGGATCTAGTGACAAGCATGACGTATTATTAGTAATGTACAAGAACGACCTTCGTCTAATTAGCGTTTACAATTAGTGCCGTAACTGTTTAATTACCATAATATTTGCGGTGTCGTATTATTGAAAGCAATTAACTTTTGTTTGTTGAGGCTGAAAACGTGTTAGGACAGGGAAAGAAGAACTGGTAGGTATTCTTGTAGGTGATTCTAATACATACGTACCGGGTAAGGGCATTTCGTGTAATCGATTCTCGAGTCATAATTACCAGATGTAAATGGCACCAAACGCTTCTTTTACTTTTCTTATCCAAGTATGTAGGGTCGCCGCAGCCGGCGTATCCTCTTGTCCAAGTGGCACCAGAACCATTAGACATTAAAATGGATAGATGTTTAATTGAAACCGCTTTTGTTTTGCCAAAAAACTTGGTGCACGGTGTACTGTTTAACGTAATCACTGGACAGATTGTCACTGGCATAGTCAGGACTGCAGTACTGGTCGATTAAGATGTGTACTTTAGCATAGATGCCGACTTTGATTTTTCCCCTGACTCAGACAAGTGTTCTTGAATTATTGTTGTTAATATCTTTAAAAGCTACTTAAGATATTAAGCTGTTTTAATATTAAATCTTATAAATACGTCGAGATGCAGAAATCAAGCTGTTACATCTTTGCGAAAGCAGCCACTGATAAATGTAATATATTGTTATGCCGGTGAGAGTAACGCCATCTATCGCCGAATAGCTGAACGAATATCGAAGAATCTAGTAACATCTAGAACGCTTGAAGATTACAACGCCACCTATTTTCAGATAGCGGAAACATACATCCAAGGTACTCGACTTGTGAGGAATATTCTCGAAGATTCTAGGAATTTCGTCTTGACTATAAGCGTTGCAGAAATGGCACGCAGTCAGTTTGTAAACGGAACTACTCGAAGCGAAACAGCGAACGGATCACCTGAAGCGAACTGGAAGAAGTGAATTGAGAATTTTAAAGTGTTCTTAGTGATAAATACAGTTTTAAGTTGTACTTTGGTGGAACATTTATTTATCCCGAGCCCCAGCGCGTAACTATATTTTGAGCTCAGTTTTATATCGCCCCTATACTGAGGTTGAATTTCGGTTAAGACAAAGTAGAAACAGTTTACGTACAAACAATCGTTATTTCAAATCTATTTCAGTTTCAATTGAAACCATTTGGTTCTAATGCAGTTTCATGGGTTATCTCATGCGTTGATTAAATTAAAATACCTTGTAAAACTATAGCTCCAGCACTAACCTAATAAACTTGCTCCTTCGATATTGATTGGGTACTAATTAAATCATGTAGTAACTATTCTTTCAAATCTCATCTTTCCATATCTATCATTAAGGGCGCAATTTCATTGATTCGTTTCTCTGTCGGTATGCGGTTGTTCCCTGCACAGAAATCCACCAATCGTATGTGCAGCCTCTTCCCAGATTACATCAGTTACGATAACTTTCACTCAAGTTTCGATATATTCCTTAGTGCTATGATAATGCTAATGCTGATATCTTTTGCTTGTCACTTGTAGCATATAGAAAAGCTATTTTGGAGTGTTTATAGGGTGATTTGGCCCGATAAGTGTTGTAGTTTTATAGTGTGAGTTAATGTATAAAATGATATGTGCGTATTGTGTTGCTTTTGTTTTTTTTTTGTAATTTAAATTTCTAAATTTCTCTTCTTGTTCACTGTCTACTTATATGTGATTTTGATTGTGGAAACATATTTGGTTATTGTTTTAGCTATATTTTTTTAAATATTGTATGTTTTGTATTGTACTGTTTGTTTCCCAAATAAATAAATAAATAACAAGAATGAATCTTCGAATGAACGAAGCTAGTTGTTTTACGTCATTTCGGGTCTTGCCGACCCACTCTCGGTGCTAGGCTTTCTCAGCGTCATTTCCAAGAGTCATACGAAGGGTTCGAAATGCAACTTAAACCACAGACATAGCCGACTGAGTTTCTCAATCGCTTGGAATACCGCTCATCGTTCTCGTCAAACCCTTCGCTTGCGACGAAGGGCTCGGCGAGTAAATTAGCCCACAGACGCAGCCCATGAGCCAACTGAGTTTGTTGCCGGATCTTCTCAGTGGGTCGTGTTTCCGATCTGGTGGTAGATTCTGCGAAACACGGCTCTTGCTAGGGTTCGTGTTAGCACCATCGTCAGGTTTGAGCCCCGTGAGCTCACCTTCGTAGTGGATCGAGTTTCCGATCCAGTGATAGATTCAGCGAAGCTCTAGCCAAGATGAGTTAAAAACAAAAGCTTTCTCAATTTGACAAATGAAAACGATTCGATTGAAGAAAACAAACATTATCGGTCAATGTAAATGCGCCCTTAAAACCAATTAATGAACCTCGAACTCATTCACGCCTTAACCAACCAATTAATATTTAATTTTCAGATGACCAAGTTCCCCTAACAGCTAACCCACTGACCGAATATAAAGTCACGGATGTGATTGTGCCATATACAGGTTTAATATTTAGTTTTTCTTTTTATTTTATTATATATTCATCTTTTTCCTACATATAAATGTATTATTTGTTTAGTGGCGTCTTGCTTGGTTGTTAATTTAATACGATTTTTAGCCGACTTCAAAAAAAAATGAGGAGGTTATCTATTTGTTTGTTTTTTGTATGTGTCTTACCTCAGCTTGTTTCTAGGTGAACCGATTTTGATGTTATTTTTTTTCTTTCAAATGCGGGTGGATTTGCATTTTATCAAGATTTAACCAGTAGTCAATGACTCAGACTTTACAGTGTTTAATCAACTTCGACTACATTGGTGATATTCTCATTTTAATTTTAATTGAAGTCGGTTTTCCATTATTTTTTTTGTTTTTTTTTTTTGTCAATAATTTTTCTCATTTATGTTTTCACGTTTCGGAATCGGTAAAGTCCCAATATCGGAATGGTTTTGGTGAAAAACTTAAGGTCCCAATATCGGAATGGCTTTGGTGAAAAACTTAAGGTCCCCCAATATCGGAATGGCTTTGGTGAAAAACTTAAGGTCCCAATATCGGAATGGCTTCGGTGAAAAACTTGTATTCACTCATACTTTGTACGGATTTTCAGCAGCTACATACACCCCTTCGCTGTTCGTTACTCATACAGTAAGGCCGGGTTCACAACGCCTGCACGTTTATTTGCAGTATACGTCTTAACGAATGAATTGTGGCACACACACGTCATTACGGATCCTCCCGAACCATTAACGGTGCTTTTAGGTATCTCAAGCACCGGTCACCGTCCTCGCCGTACCCGTCGCTTGTGACGAAGGGCTCGACGAGTGAATTAACCCATAGACACAGCCCATTGAGTTTCTCGCCGGATCTTTTTAATGGGTCGCGTTTCCGATCTGGTGGTAGATTCTGCGAAGCACTGCTCTTGCTAGGGCCAGTGTTAGCAACACTTGTGGTTTGAGCCCGGTGAGCTCAACTACACGTTGGGGCGAAGCTGAAATAGCCTCTCAAGGCTATCGGCATAGGTAAGAGAAAAAAAAATGGCACATACATTGTACATAGAACCATTCACATGTCGTTTGTACCGCAAAAAATCGTACACCGCTTATGCGTTTAAACGAATAGTCAACGGACTTGCCAAGCAAATCGAATGAATTGTCTCGTTCACTCGTTCGTTTTTACACGAATGAAAATCTACCGTATTAACACCCGGGCGATTGTGCGTTAAAATAACGAATACAAAGAAAACGTGCGGGACGATGCCGTGTTAATCTATATATTAATACGTGAAGCAAAAACTTTGTATCCCTTTTTACGAAAATTGCGCGGACGGAGGAGTATGAAATTATCCAGTTACTTTGACTTCAATATCATGTTTTAACATTAACAAATACTATTGGCCTAATATGTACGTAAAGTATTTTTAATCAACTTATGCATTTATAATTAGACAATAACAATTTAATATTAAAACAATATTAAAATAAGACCACGCTATATTTATAAACAATAACAAAAGCAAAACATTAACTGTCCACTTCACACTCATAAGCTAGACCGCGCGAGAGAGAGATGGGCAGACTTTTCATGATGCACATGCAGTGCGACGTCACGCTTATTTCGTTTTATTTTCGTTACGAAATTTCTTGAATCGGTCGCCGCTCAAAGTTCGCGATAAAAGCTATGCAATAGCTTAAAAAGTACCTTATAAAAAACTTGAACATTAATCCATATTAAATTTCAACAGTATAATAATAATTTTAAATGGTTATTTGTATATTAACTTATCAAAAACTTTATACGTGCGCGCGCTAAAACACGTCCGTACAGGTCTTATACTGTTTTTATAATCCATTTGTGTAAATAGTCGGTATTCCGATCTTCCGCACTGTATAACGGACTAATAGAGCGTCGATCTATCGACGGTTCGCGCTCAAAGGATTAAAAACAATGCTCTTAAATTAACGCCGCGAACGTAGAGTTCGTCAACCCGATGACGTTAGTAACAAAAAAATGCCGTAGCCAAAATAACAGTCAAAAAAAGATTGTTGGTATTTTATTTTATCATTGACCTTTCATGGATGCTAAATAAAAATGTATTTAAACACTGATTTTTTTCGTCAACTAACGCGAGTCGATGACATAGTAATCAAAACTATTTTTAGGCTTTAATTTATTGGCGTCCATTAAATTCATTTTAAAGACGGTAGTTAGAAAGAAATTTAAATTAAAATGGCGACAAATAACGTAAGTTATTCGTCCGTGATCATGAAAACTGTGAAGTAAGCGACATTTTTGCAAGTTTACAGGAGAGCCATTTAAAATTTAAACATTTGGTAAAAATATCGTAACACAAAAAACTTCTTCAGCTATTCGAATGGAGCAAACTTAATTGAAAACATCGAACTGTTGATGCTGATGCCAAATAAAACGGACCTTTAATTACAAAGATAAATGTCACTTAATACCTAATAATAATAAAAAAAGCTATGTGGTGTCCCACGACACCGAAGTTCCTTATTATAAAAAGATTATTTATAATTTTAAGTTCTATTCGAGGTATAAAGGAAATAAAACTGGAGGTTTCGCAACAACCCACGGTCATTCGGTAACGTGCGAACTTATTGTGGTACACTTCATTCATGGTTTTTTGCATAAGAATGATAAAAAAATGTTATTTTTTGTATGTTATTACAAAGTTAAGTCGTACACTGTGTGCATTACTAATAAAAATCTTACGTTACGGACGTTTTTCCCCGGTTAAGGTACCCCTCCGCATCGTCCCATAAGGAACTTAGTTCCAATAATAATAATGTCGCCTTTCACCCCTCGATATATTAATTTTATCACTAGTGATCCCCCAGTAGTCGAAATTCGACTATAATTAATTGAAATTATAAACATTATTATGGTTCTATTGCCAAGAACTTATTATACATCTAATCACAGATATCACCAAGACTACACTTTAGACAAGTAATTTTAAAGACCAACATAATCTATTCTCAATTTAACCACAGACTTTAAACATTTACCAAAAGTTTGATAATAAACACAGAGTATATACCGATATATGTGTTGTATCAAATACATGATAGTATGTGTAATGTTTTTTTTTAAATTGATTTAATATATTTTTAAGACGACTTTGGAATCCAGCATCAATGTCGCTATCCACTGCGCGGAGGACAGAAGTGAATGGAAGAACAAAGTCCTGACAAAAGTGCTCAGTAAAGGTCACGACCCTCAGAACTGAGGAATACGACGCACGGAGGGAACGTATTTTTAATGCATAATTAAAAAAAAAAAATAGCATTCTGCACTCTTTATCTAGGTATGTTCTCTACAAGTGTGGGAAATTTCATATTGCTCCGTCAAGTTTTAAGCTATTGCATAGCTTTTATCGCGGGCTTTGAGCGCGGTGACCGAATCAAGAAATTTTGTAACGAAAAAAACCTAACACCCCCACTCCGCCTACGATGTAGCTCGCGTTCAACATATTCACACCTTTCGCTTGTGTAGTATTTGTGAATAAGCGCGCGGCGTGACGTCGCACTGGATGCCCATCATGAAAAGTCTGCCCATCTCTCTCTAGCGCGGTCTAGATTATGAGTGTTAAGGAGATAGTTAATGTTTTGCTTTTGTTAATGGTTATAAATATAACGTGGTCTCACTTTACTATTGTTTTAATATTAAATTTTTATTGTCTAATTATAATTACTTAAGTTGCTAAAAACGCTATGCAAAAGCTTTACCGCGGCAGTCCCCGAGTGCCACACGTTTTTTTGCTTCACCTATTAATATATTGATTCCCAATGTTTCGAAAACCTTACAGTTTTCGTGGTCCCCAACGATTGCTCTTGTATATTGCTAGTCATTAATAAACTCTTACGGGTATATGATCTCATCACGGGTCGCGTGCAGACATCGAATTGTCGGATCCACAAGGGATGTCCAACCTAAATTGCCCTAATTATGTTTATGTATTATTTAGGAGTGCTCAACGAACTGTAACTCTGTATGTATAGTTAAATTCTAATTAGCATTATTCGTTCGACGATCGAAATACGACCGTAATGACTGATGTTTCAGGATTTAGATTCGTTTTTTGGTAACCCCTACCTAATTGTTGGTAGCCTAAGGGGTTATTTCAAACTACGCGCGGACAGGTGGGTAGATGAGCTCACGGGATCAACCTGATACAGTCATTTTCTCCTTTGGAGGCGCTCGGGCAGCTATTAGCAAACCCCATCCTTCCTGGCCGAACCTTTGCTGGAGAAATTGAAAAGACCTCTGGGCCACCAGTAATCCTTCAATCATAAAAAAAGTAATTTCCTTCATTACTTTGTCTTTTTGGTCTTGTAACAGATGTTTAAAAAAATAATACTAATTTTATTTATTTATTGATAACACAAAAGCCGTTTGATATTAATAAAAAAATATATGCTGCAGACAAATAAAAGTGAGCAAAATATTTCACTGTTTGTATAGATGCTTTATAATATAAGAAGATATATTATAAGAAGAACGTGTTTTGCGAATACCACTCGATTAGATTGGATCGAATAACGTTGGTTTTGTTTTAATAATAATTATTTATTGATTCTCGTACTCCGATTGGCTTGGTCATAAGGAGGGGTGAAGATTTTTCACCGAGCAGCTAACATTGCTCGATTCTCGTACTCCGATTGGCTTGGTCATAAGGAGGGGTGAAGATTTTTCACCGAGCAGCTAACATTGCTCGATAGACCGACGCTCCGAAACTAACCTAACACTGGCCCTAGCAAGAGCAGTGCTTCGCTAAATCTACCACCGGATCGGAATCGCGACACAGGGAAAATATCCGGCGAGAAACTCCGTGGGTTTTGTCTATGATATCTTTTTTGTTCTATCATGACTACCGCCCCGCCACACACTTAAAAGTGTTTGGGCAGCGAAGTGGTTGGCACGTCTGGATTTATATATATAAAAATCGTCGCTCGATCGCTTCGTGGTAATATCGGATGATTTAACAAAGGATCAAGTGCGAAGATTGACTTAAAATCTCTATTAAACGTTCTTATTTTTAACCTCACGCGTTATTGTTGTCATAATCTGTGACGGACGTCCGCATCTGCCATAGGCTTGCCCCAAGATTGGCTACAATGGTCAGTCCAGGGGATTCCCCGGAACTTAGAAGCTCATCAGACCACCACGCGGAAGGCCTAACGATGTCGCGTATTCCGGTGCGCGATCGCCACTCGCCAAATTTCCTCTCGCATTTACGGGACTAAACATTTTTAAATCCTACACTTGGTGTGATAGGTACACTTATAGTGATATTATTATCACCAACAACTAAGAACTGGTTGAAGTTTGTTTAAACCTGTTTGTCTCGCCAAACTCATCAAGTTTGATGTAGGCAATACTTTGTCAATTATTAACTGATTCATAATCACATTCATTTAAATTACGACCGGTTTCGTTGTCCTGCTCGCTTACGGAGCTTACCACGTGTCGGAGCGGGATAGCAAGTATTTTGACACAACTAAAAGATGAAGATAATGAGTTATAAGATGGCACTCAGTATACGGGCCTGGTAATATTTATGGTAATGGTATCTGGCATGGTACCATCGATGCTGATCCTGGCCCATGCTCGCCCATCTGTCCTGGAGAAACTGAAAAGGCCTACGGACATCAGTTATCCTTTCATAAAAAAAAGCACCATCACAAATAACGGAGCGAGCGAGTGTTGTATAAAAAAAGCGTACATTTCGCGATAGACACGTCAAAGCTTGGCTAATTTTTAGCGTCTAGAATAGTTCGTGGATCAGTTTAAATATTTCTAACTGTTCACTGTTCTTAAATGTTCATTAATAATTACGTTTTTACGTTCATTATTTGAGTCGTTAAAAGAAAATTGTTTTGAGGTTATTAATTAAAAACCATAAGAAACTGACATTTGAGTCGGCCTTATTAAATAAAAATATTGGTTAAAGCGTATCACTACATAGTATAAAACAAAGTTGCTTTCTTTGTCCCTATATCTGTCTGTCCCTGTGTATGCTTAAATCTTTAAAACTACGCAACGGATTTTGATGCGGTTTTTTTTTAATAGATAGGGGAGTGAAGAGGAAGTTTTATATGTATAATAACATCCATTAAATAGTGGAGAAATCAATAATAAATTACAGTTTCCGAAGCGAAGCGAGGGCGGGTTGCTAGTGTTCACATAAAGTCAATAGTGACGAAGCTTAAGGGCAAACAAACATATATTTTTTTATTGCTTAAGTGGGTGGCGAGCTCTGAGCCCATCTGGCGTTAAGTGGTTACTGGAGCCCATACACAACGTAAATGCGCCACCCATCTTGAGATATAAGTTCTAAGGTCTAAGTATAGTTATAACGGCTGCCCCACCAACAGCGGCAGCAGCGGTGAAGCAGTAGCTTCACGGCAGAAATAGGCAGGATGGTGGTACCTATCCGTGCGGACTCACAAGAGGTCCTACAACTAGTAATTACGCAAATTATAATTTTGCGGGTTTGATTTTTTATTACACGATGTTATTCCTTCACCGTGGAAGTCAATCGTGAACATTTGTTAAGTACGTATTTCATTAAAAAAATTGGTACCCGCCTGCGGGATTCGAACACCGCTGCATCGCTAGATACGAATGCATCGGACGTCTTATCCTTTAGGCCACGACGAATTCTCGTATGGCCGTCTTTGTTCCCTTGGTCCCTTTCTCGAAATTTTAATTAGCAGGGGATCTCAAATTCAGCAGACCGTCGCCGCATCGGCCCGTGTGCTTTGAAAATCCCGCTATTTCCTCGATCCTCAAGATCCAACTAAAATTGGACTGTCGCACGTCAGAACGGTCGTAATATGAATCTGTTTTTTATATGATTTTAGGCGGTATTTAGCGGTATATTAGCGTCTTTAATGTGTAATCTAATTAAAGGGAAGCAAAAAAATATATTTCAAAAGGTGAGTCGCGGTAACTCTAACCATAAAAAGGACCAGTGATTTTTGTAGGAAAAAAAAACAGAAATCTACAGTGTGTACTGCGATTTTGTTTAATTATGGTGTACATCGCTTTGCGTGGTCCGTGATAAACTTGGGGAGCTACTATTTGTGCATTATGTGTAGGGTTGCCAGTTTTTTTTTCAGCCTATAAGGGGCTTAAAAAATACGAGATTTTAGTTTTTACACGGGACAAATGAAAAACAAAATTATATAGTGACATTATTATTATTATTTTTGATATTCCTCCGAGGAGCAAGTCAGTTTTAACATATTTTTAATCGGTTTTAAATATATATAAATTTTAAATTTATATAAATATATAAAAATCGATACGATTATAATCGTATGGTTCGAATACGGGACAGATTCAGTCCCGCCGGGATATTTTAAACTAAGTCCCGTCCCGGACAGGACGTCCCGGGAAATATGGGACGTCTGGCAACCCTAGTTGTGTGTGATCTATATATGTGTGAATAATGTTGTTTATCGTTATATATTAATATTGTATTGTTAAATAAAAATGTTCATTAATTTTATAAGAGGCGGCGAAACTAACAGCTTATTTTCGATGAAAGGTTTTAGGATGGAAGACTGGTATTTTATAATTAAGACTATTTGGAGGGTAATCGTCTCTAGAATTGTCAACAATGGTAACAGAGTACATCAACTGTGTATCTTTGAAATAATAATTGTAAATTTGATTGCTGTTGTGATTACTACCCTATTGCATTAGGTGATACCTGTAAAAATAGTTGTAAGGTTATAAGTAAATTTATACTAATATTATAAAGAGGAAAGATTTGTTTGTTTGTTTGTTTCGAATAGGCTCCGAAACTACTGGACCGATTTGAAAAATTCTTTTTCCATTAGAAGCCGACATTGTCCCTGATGAACATAGGCTACTTTTTTTAAAAAAAAAAATTTTGTTTTTTTTTGTTTCATGTGTGTTTTAATGTTTCCGAAGCGAAGCGAGGGCGGGTCGCTAGTAAATTAATAATCTGATACTAATTCGGAATGTGTATTCAGAGAGTTTTTGGTACCTACTTTTTCCGGTCAGAAATCACGATAAATCAACGAAAGCTCCATATGTGGACTAAATCGTGAACTATATGAATAACAGCTGGATGTAATGTTTGCAGAAGAGCTGATGAATTCGAACGACACGTCGGAACAAGTGCTAGCCCTGGTCCCCCCCGAGCTGCACAAGTATCTGACGGTGCACCCGAAGAACTCAAGTGGTGGGTTTTAATGGAAATTCCGTTTTTTATTTTATTTTTTACCTATGCTGATAACCTTGAGAGGATATTTCAGCTTCGCCGTAACATGTAGGTGAGCTCACGGAACTCAAACCGGAGTGTTGCTAGCACTGATCTTAGCAAGAGCCGTGCTTCTCAGAAGCTATCACCGGATCGGAAACGCTAACCACTGAGAAGATCCGGCGTAATTCCGTGCGTACGGTCCGCATAATGAAAACCGTAAATTTCTGTCTCGGACTTAAAAACTACAGATTTAGAAAATACGGTCTGTCTGTCGGCTTTATTATTTCGAGAGGTAAAGCCTTCGTCAAACAGAACGCGTAGCGTAGTGTAGTATAGAGCCTCAACGCTATAAGTACGCAGCGCTCTGTCGCGGCGTTGGGACGCTTTGACGTCAGGCGCTGTAATTTTTTACAAATTTTATTTTAGCGTCTGAGTGAATGTGTATTAAAATACTAGATAATGCCCGAAAAAATGATATAAATAGTTAGAAAATACCCATGCTTATATTATTATACAATGCCACATCTGAATCACTCGATTTCTTAATACTTTGAAATTTTCACACTGCTATCGAAAGGCACTATGATTTGGCGAATGCGTTGCGTCAAGGAGCGTTAGACTCATCTAATCAATTTGAAGAGCGCGACGTTAAGTACGCGGCGCTAAGTACGCGTTCTGTTTGACGAAGGCTTAAAAGACTATTTGGCTTAAGCGGCATTTCGCTTAATACGCGACATTTATATTTGTAATTAAAAGTGCGTTTTATTTGGTATCAGCATCAACAGTTCGATGTTTTTAATTGAACTTCAATTAAGTTTACTCAATTCAAATAGCCGAAGAAGTTTTTTTGTTATGATATTTTTTTCAAAATGTTTAAACTTTAAATGGCTCTCCTGTAATGTTGCAAAAATTTCGCTTAAGCCACAAAAATTTCCATTCACTCCTCGATTGATATGCTCTTTCAAATATCTCCCAAATGATTTGACAGTTATCGCCACACGAATATTTAACTTTAACGATAGAAAAGAATAGTAATTTCAGACAATATCCCCGTAAGACCCGTTGCGATTACCAAAGTTCATATTTCTTGAAAGGAAAAAAAAAAAAAAAAGAAATCATTCAATCAAATTCGCAAATTATTTCTTTCAGTCAACTCCACAGAGAGAGCCGTTTCTAAGAATCTCACTGAAATTCGCAAAGCGATACAGAGGAGCAACGAAGCGCAATACATTCACAATGAGGACATATACGGGCCGGTACAGAATGACACCATCATTATTGCCATACAGGTAAGCCTAGTTGATTGAGGGGGCCCGTATTGTGAGTAAAGATGAGGCGTATTTACGCTACCAGGTTTTAAAACCAGGTTTTCGCTTCGAAGTTTATTAATGGTGGTATAGGACGTCTTGTGAATCCGCGCGGATAGGTACCACCGCCCTGTCTATTTTTGCCGTGAAGCAGTAATACGTTTCGGTTTGAAGGGCGGGACATTCGTTGTAACTATACTTGAGACCTTAGAACTTATGTCTCCAGGTAGGTGGCGGCATTTACGTTGTAGCTATCTATGGGCTACGCTAACCACTTAAAACCAGGTGGGCTGTAAGCTCGTCTATCCAACAAAGCAATAAAAAAAGGTATCGTCGGCAACTGCGCTTATGTGGTATTAAAAGTAATATTCGTTAAAAATTGGATTCATATAATAAACAACAAACACATTTGCTAAATGCATTAAGTAGCAAAGAATTTTGGTCTGGGTGTTTTTCTTCGAGCCAATATCAACTGTTTGCCGCGTAGGCCCTTCAGATTCGTGAACTTGGGTACCAGTCTGCTTTCCTTAAATTTGTTTCCTTTTAAAACTCTTTTATCAATTTGTATGTCCTTTTCCATCGACATTCTATCGGAGTCGGCTTCTTCTGTTCTCAATAAAGCTTGCCTGTTCGTTTCGCGAGTTCTTTCTTCCATCCAAATCAGTTGGTCTTCGTCGCGTATGCCGGTTTGAAAACGAAATTTACGAGGAATCTGTAAAGGAATTGTCTGGTTAAAATTGTACGTCATCATCAATCATCAAAGTATTATCAACCTTATCAAACACAAATACCTGGAAAGTATAGATAGCCTTTATGTACGTTTATTGGGATTAGAAAAGATGTTCATGTCACTGGAGGTCCGGCAAACGTAAAACAGCAAAATTGTGGGTAGAATTAACAATTAATGAAGAAGTATTCAAGCAATATTAGAAATTAAAATTTAAAGAAAAATACAAGAGGTTTCAAGTAAAGTAACCAAAAGGCATAGACAGACCAGTGCAGATGACATGACAGTGTCTCAATAGACGGTAATAGATGAACATATCACATAATATTAATAGAATATTAATTGTGTTTTACGCGAATCGACTATTAATCTACCTAATTTAAATAATACAAAATTATTTTTGTTGAATTCCAAAGGCAATATGGAAATTACCTGGCTAGGTGGTGCGATGACCTCCGGAGGGTAGCCGGCAAGAGGTTGATGAGGAGAGCCGAAGACCCGGCTCATTGATGTGGATTTGGAGAGGCTATCAGGCCACAGTCAGTCATACTGTTGGTATGTCTAGCAGTGGACGACTGTGGCCTGATGATGGTGATAATGATGATGACGGAAATTACCGTATATTCCTTGCAGATATCTTTAAAAGGTTTGTAATGCGGTATTTTGACATCTGATTGTATTTTTTTCGTTCTCGCAATAACGACTCTTGGAAAATCCGGCTTTTGATACCTGAAAGTATTGTTACAATAAACGACAGGCAGAGGTAACTGCGTATTTTTTTGAAAATTTTGGATAAGGCATATAACCCAAATCCAATACTTCAAAATGCTTTCAATAAATTCTGTGTGAAAAGAAACGTATTAGCTTGGAAATATAATAAAACGAAGATGACGGTAGTTAGCAAATTATTCAAATGTCCACCAACAATACTTAAGCCGTCGGTGACAAAGAAAACTGAACAGTATTCGAAACGTCGAAAATTATATCTTTGGTATCTTGGAACCAAAGATAGGTTACAGTTGTAAGGACTGTTGTAAAATAACTGATATAAAATTGAGCATGTTAAAATTAAGACAATTTTGAAGATTGCCAAATAGCGACACTGTTGTGGAAGCAATGGTAGTAGTAGGGACGAGACAATAACAAAGGCGGTAGCAGAGGCGGATTATCCGTAAGGCAAACTAGGCACGTGCCTAGGGGCGTGTAGTTACAAGGGGCGCGCGAGCTCAGAATTTTTAAATAAAAAGAGAAAATAACATATCGATGATTAAGAACTAAATGCCTGAACTAAATGCCCTGGTTTACTAAAGTCTAGGGTTTGATGATACAACGTCATCGTAATTGCAAAAACAATTAATTAAAATTTGTAGTATTATGATGGCCATTTATGGCCGTTACAGGGGCGCCGATAAAGTGATTGCCTAGGACGCTTTGGACCTTTAATCCGCCACTGGGCGGTAGTCTGGGAAAACGGAAAAAAAGCGGTATATTATGAAGTGAGCAGATATCTAAAGATTGCACAAGTGGAGTTGTAAATAAAGCAATACAAAATCAAGGGAACTGTTGCAATTTGTCTATTTATTTCTTGGCTGTTGGAAGCGATGTCTACACAGTATTGGCGATATATCTCGATAACATTACAGCAGTATCGCCTTATGAATCCAGAATTGCGCTGGCTCGTAGAAAACCGAATTTGGTTTCAACTTGAATATTGTCACGTCATCCAGCGATGCTTGGGTCTAACCAGAATTTGACCTGGGTCCACTCATCGCAAACCAATTAAGGCAGTTGCATTTATCAATATTACCAGACCAAATCCCAATGATCTATCTTCAATGGCTCAGGCATCAGGATCTTCATCCAACGGAGGACGTCGGATCTGAAATAAATTTATCAATCTCCAATCAAAATATATGGCAATAATAAAAGTAATTGAATGCAAAGCTTTAACCGATTAGAAACTCTTCATTTTGTAGGATTTCCAACCAATTTAAGTCTACATTAAGGAAAAAAAATCGGTTGTCTGTAAAGTCGGTTTACGGACGATAGTTGAACATGACAACGTCATAAGAATATAGGTACTGATGGAATGGTTTCATTTTTCAAAAGAAAATTTTAATTTTATTTGTTTGATAGATATTTTGTATGGACAATTGACACCACATTCACTTTTCACTAAACTTCATACTTGATGAAAACATGTAAATGTATTATTGTATAGCAGCTGTCCACGCGGATGCATCGCTCACTCAAGTAGGTGAGAGACAGATGTCGAACGCGGCCGAACGTGGAGGCCGATTGTGCCTCTTTGTTGCTCGTTGTGCGCTCTCGCTTGCACTTCAAGCCTTAAATGGAACGCCTCAATGAGTCATGTTTTTTCGTGCGTGCAGCCGGCTCCATCGAATTATAAGACGTTGTCACGACAAAAAACAAATTTTTTTCAACGCTTAAAAAAATCTGCACTATAGCGACACCACTCTCTAAAGTGTCTGAAATCTTTCGAATTTAAGCTTTATTTATTATGAAATTATTTCGATCGTCAAATTTAGTTATTAGCTTAAGATACATATAGAGTTGAACCGGTGTTTTTATAGCGTCAACTTGTAATACCTCATTTCCTTGGGCCTCTACAAAATTCCATAGAAAATAACAATGTTAGATTAGGAGTTAGTTCCGAACCTAGTCCAGTTTTCTCGGATACCCCAGTCAGGACCAGTCCGGGATTTGAACCAAGTGCAGTGAGTGAGTGGCTTCCTAGGCGGCAGTCCTATACTCCTCGAAAATCGAATGAATTCTGTTCCGAATAAAGCTCTTATATGCGATGTGATTTTCTGAAAATATATACAATGTATTTTTGTTTTTATTTTGACTTTTTTTTTTAATTCCCTTATAAGGAGACGAGCATACGGCCCAACTGATGGTGAGTGGTTAAGGTCGCCCATGGACGTCAGCAATGCCAGAGGTAGAGCCAAGCCGCTGCCTACCGTTTAATACTCTCCACAAGCCTCGTTTGAAGAAGGACATGTCATAGCGCTCGGGAAACACGGTGGAGGGGAGCTCATTCCAAAGCCGGATGGTACGTGGCTAAAATGATCTCTGGAAAGGCACTGTGGATGAACGCAGTGGCTCCAGGTAGTATGGATGAACTCCACTTCAGTGGAGGGCGGTACGATGGTAAAAACGAGATGATTGAACGAGAGTATCACTTCAAACAATTGTCAAATAACAATTGTAATTCATATGAAAAGTGCAGACTTCGCCAACATACTTACTAAAATATCGATAAAATCGTGTATACCGATACAAGGTAAATTCGATGGGTCCTCAAACATCAATAATCTCAGCCCGTTAATGTTGTTATCAGTGAAACATTCCTGAAAATACATAGGATAATTGGAAAGTGTTCTATTACAAGCAAATATATTTAATGAAGAGCACAATACGTATTGTTATGCCAGTACTAGTAAGGCCATCTGTCGTCGAATAGCAGAAATGGATATCAAAACAATAAAGAATTTAAGCAAGTAATATACATAGTATTACAAAATTTTTCTTTTTCCTATTCTTGTTAGGGCCCCACTGAATAAAAATTCCTCTCCACTTTTCCTAGTCTTTGGCCTTATTCATGCAACTTTTTGCTGTTGTGTTTATTATGGTAATCACTAACGAGTTTCAATTATCAATAATTTTATACAAATTTTCTTCCAACTTTTCTATTAAAAAAAATATGTAAGACACAAAATGAAACTAAACCTTTAGCTGTCAAAGATATATGTTACACGAACGTGTGACCTGCAAACGACCTCAGCGTCACACAAGTACATTGACCCCGACCGTGGTAACCTTTGTTGTCTTACAATGCGCGCCGTTAGAAATCGAACATTCATAGTGTTTCCATCACGTTCTTTATATTAACGAGTCAAGAAAAATGTTACCACGTGTTTTCACTACACGTCATGGTTCTATTGTGCCTGTATAAAACAACTGTCAACCGTTTATAAACCTTATATTGAGGAAAGCCAATGTCTTCTGCCCAGCTAGCCACTTCCTCTTCGGTCCATTTAAAAGCTATCGGAAAACTCAGTGCATCGACAACATTAGCCGCCAGCTCGTACAGAGTCAACGGAGATATCTGGCAAGGCTTCAACTTTCTGTAACGGCATACGAAAAAAATCCTTTCAAATTGCAAAGATTAATCGTTGAAGTTTTAATTTAGGTGTTTCGGATAAGATACATGTAATAATCGCACTGCTTAGGTTTGTTCCTTCGAGCCTGATTTTAAGTATACTTATAAATCTCACTTCTATTATTGGTGTTAGAAATAAAATTATAACAATCAACAAAAGGTGAAGTCGTATTTCAAGCTATTATAGAGTTGTAATTCAGCTTTTATTGCTGGTGGTGCCGAAGTGTTAAGAGGCCTGTGGCTGGGTAAAGCCTACCTTTTTCTCTCAAGAAGCAGCTATTCTTCCCAATTTAAAATCTTTTTTTATGGATGGATGGATGGCATTTTCTGCCTATACGTTTTTGTCTTTTTTTGCCTTTTCTGCGTTCAACATAATGAGTGGATGAACTAAATCCTGAATCTATTGCTTAAATGTCACGTCAAAATCTACGAACTACTGCTTGACCGCTGCTAGCGTTAGAACTAGCAGTGTCCGACAGCACCGAAAATATACCAAATGGATCCGTCATATTTAGGGCGGTTTAAAAAGTGGGTCAAAAAGTCATACAATACGACACCGAGACACTGCGCTCATGTCTTGAAATGAGTGTCGGTATTTACGATAAGTATATAGGCTTCTGTTACCACAAGTGATTATTGCATTAGTCTGCGCGTGTTAAAGCCTTATCATAAGGCCGTCCAGCTGCTTCGCTATAGCAATGGACTGATCGGTAACCTGTGCCAAATCGCAAATCCGCTGCAAAACTGTTAATCTTACTTGTTCTTCTGATATGGCTCCTCAATTGGATAGCAAGAGCATTCAGCGCAGGTACTTTTGTCGGGTGAAGGGAAGTTAGGTATCCGTGCCGGCACAATCAAGGATGGCACGCGACGTGGAATTATTGTTCTTTTGGGCATTGTTCGTGAATGGGTAACCTGAATGGTAGGACATGTTTTAAATTTTGAAATCGTGGCTCGTATGTTAAGACGCCTGGTGCATTCGAATCGAGCGATGCGACTCACGTCTTAAGTTGGGTGGAGACATTTGCGTTGTTCATGTCTATGGGCTTACCACTCAATATCGGATAAGCTGAGACCTCTTTCACTCATCTATGCAATAATAATTATTATTATAAAAAAAAACACGTGTGGCATCCGGGGACTACCGCGGTAAAGCCATACATAGCATTTTTTATCGACTATTGCAATTGTAATTAGACAATAATAATTTAATATTAAAACAATAATAAAATAAAACTACGTTATATTTATAAACATTAACAAAAGCAAAACATTAACTGTCCCCTTCACACTCATAAGCTAGACCGCGCGAGAGAGAGATGGGCAGAATTTTCATGATGCGCATACAGTGCGACGTCACGCCGCGCGCTTATTCACAAACACTACACAAGCGCAACGTGTGAATGTGTTGAACGCGAGCTACTAAGCGGAGTGGGAGTGTTAGGTTTCATTTTCGTTACGGAATTTCTTGATTCGGTCGCAACGTTCAAAGTCTGTGATAAAAGCTATGCAATAGCTTAAAAACTAATGAGTCAAATATAAATAACGCTAAGAACATTCATTCATTCCTTCAGTCTGTAATTTGTGAGTTCTGTCTCAGCCAGGCTCGAATAGTGGTTGTTGACTGACTGACTGACTTGTTGTCGGTTGAATCTACATGCCGCTACCGTTGCCACATTTATATTTTTGCAATTAAAGGTTCGTTTTATTTGGTATTGGCATGAACAATTCGAAGTTTTTAATTGAACTTCAATTATGTTCACCCCATTCAAATAGCTGAAGAAATTTTTTTGTTATGATATTTTTTCTTTAGCTTTAAATGGCTCTCCTATAAAGTTGCAAATACCCTTTCATCCCTCGATAAACATATATATATAATTTTATGCTTGAACTCACTTACATAATAAAAAGACATACCTTTTTGTTTGATATACTTTAAGTAAAATTGTAACAAAAGCTTTTGATAGTATCGCCACTTCTAGATGACAATTCGTGTGACACGATAATGTCTGTAAGATTTGATAATAAAAACTCGGTCTTCGAAAACAATAAGGTCGGATATTCATGTTTTCATTGTTATTAGTTAGTTATTAGTTAGTTCTGTATTAGAAATCTGGGACGATTTTTTGTTTGGGGTAAAATTCTTTACAACGTTAAAATTGTAATTTAGGTTAAATTAAATAAATTTGATTTAAGTTCTTGATTCTTAAGGAATAAGGTTGCATTTCTGTCGTGTTTTTAGTTTTTGAAATGAGTTGATCTAATTCGTTCTTGTCATTCGCACTCAAAAGCTCCGACAAGAAACTGTCATGGGTCATGGACTAGTTCTCTTGTCGACCGACGAATTCGACAAGGAAATCACTAAATCACATACATAACCACAGTAAACTATATTTAAATGTGTAGCGTGCATCATCCCAAAAATTGCTGTCATAGTGTGTTATAAGAGATTGCTGTACATGCCTGTAACTGGCTTACATACCAGTACTTAATTTTATACATGTTAATTTTAAGCTTGAATGTTTTATGTGTATTGCTGTTGGTGTGTCTAAATAAATAAATAAATAAATCTCCCTCGTCATCGAGCGCAATCAGAATTCCCGAATACTCTGTGTCATCATAGTGCTTAGTGCGAGTTTTTAAGCTAAGTTAACGTGTGCCTGCGTTTCCCCTACTCTGAACGGGTTCTGACCCCGGACGGAGATCGGACGTCGGGTGTAAGAGTGCAGGGGAGTCGTTTAGTGGGTGGGTGCCTGCGTTTGCCGCTAGGGGCGCTGTTCCAACTCCATACAAATTGGAGTTAACTTTTACGCGATCGAGAACGTTAAAAAACTCGCACTAAGCACACCGATGTCAGTCGACAAAATTCGCGCGCCAATTTAAAGTGTAACATAAAAATAATATCTTCGTAATTACTATCTCCTAGTGTCTAGCTTCGTTTTCTCCGTTTCTTGTTAAAATTATAATACTATATACTACTAGCTGACCCGGCAAACGTTGTGTTGCCTTAAATAAGATTTCTAGGGAAATTCTACTGAGAAATAAAACCTCATTTAACCACATAATACCTCATTATAAACAAAAAAAATGTCCAAAAAATAAAAAAAAATAAAAATGTTTGGGGTGGACAACCCTTTTCACTTAGGGCTATGAAAAATAGATAGTAGCCGATTCTCAGGCCTACTGAACATACTATTGATACACAAATAAAACCAAAAAAACATGGCTGAAAAATGTATAGTATTGTATAGCTCTCAAATATATTAAGTGTGTAATCTATGATGTATAGTAAGTAAGACAGGAGACCAGCTTCGTCCTCATCCCTACTACGTGATGTTTGCTGGATGAGTGGTGACACCTGGCGGGGATAGCTGATCGATTGATAGTTGATCAGTAGTCGACCGGCGAGGGCGGGAGATCAAATTCAATTTTAAAAAAATCATAATTAAAGGAACTTGAAACTTTAAACTCTGAATAAGAAATTTATCGTACTACAATTATAATATTTGATTGCCATCTTGCAACCTTATTGCGGATCTGTGCATAGAATAAAAAAAATATTAACCGGGATGGGAAAATAGGGATTGATCGTATAAGAGTGAAAATTGAGAGTAATATGATTTTTTTAATTTTAAGTCATGACAAAACAAAATAAAAAACTTGCCAAAAAAATTAAAGTTTATAATTAACAAATAAAAAATAGGGGTTGATCATAGAGGGATGAAAAATTGAGAGTAACATCAGATTTTTTATTTTAATTCATGACAAAATATAAATAAAAATGAAAATCTTGCCAAAAAAATTAAAGTTTATAATTAACAAATAAAAAATAGGAGTTGATCGTAGAGGGGTGAAAATTTCAGAGTAATATGATTTTTTTTATTCTACGTCATGACAAAATAAAAACAAAATTCTCGCAAAAAAATTTAAGTTTTTAATTAGCAAATAAAAAATAAGGGTTGATCGTAGAGGAGTGAAAATTTAGGGCTGTATGTATTTTTGTATGCTGTATCATAAAAAAATAAAAACAAAATTTTTTGTCTAAAAAATAACAAATAAAATTTAGGGGTGGACCACCCTTAACATTTAGGGGGATGAAAAATAGATGTTGTTCGATTCTCAACCCTGACCGATATGTACGCTAAGATTCACGAAAATCGGTCGAGCCGTTTCGGAGGAGTATGGGAACGAAAACTGTGACACGAGAATTTTATATATTAGATATAAATATTAGAAGTTTTTATAAGATAGTGTGTTATTTATTTATTTTAAGTGCAAAATTCCCGCGAATAGCTAACCACAAATGCTATCATCATTCTCCTGTCCTTCTCCCAGTCACCTGGGGTCGGCGCATTAAGTTTTCTCGTTCCATACTCCTCTATCATATACCATTTCTTCGTTCACTTCTCTCTTACACATATCATCTTTCACGCAATCCACCCATTTCTTCCTATGTTTACCTCTTCCTCTATATCCTTCCACATTCATAGTTAACACTCGGAACCTCATTTTCATTTCGTCTCATCACATGTCTATACCATCCCAAACGCGCACTTCTCAGCTTCTCTGTCACAGGTGCCACTTTCAGACTTCCTCTAACATATTCATTCCGTATTCTATCCATTCTCGTTACTCCACACATTCATCGCAATATTCGCCTCTGCTGCATCACCACCGTAACCACAATTGCTATTCATGGCATATTTATTTTGACCGGAACCTTTTCGTCTACAGGTACACACAAGACTGACGTATCTACGTCATCTGATCGTCTCCCTAGCCCAGGCTCGAGACATCGAGAGGACATTACTAGTATTCTCCCATGACTATTACAACGAAGAAATCAATAGCTTAGTAAGAAGTATTGACTTCACCAAGGTGGGTGTGCTGGCTTTTGCAAAATAAAAAGGGTCTTATTGTTGTTGGACGGTGCGTGCTGTGAGCTTCTTAATCAACCAGCTCGTCTGATGATATTCTAAAAACTATAAACTTCGATACCGCAGACTATATTCTGAGAGAAAAAAAAAGAACGTGTGGCACTCGGAGACTGCCGCGGTAAAGCTATTGCATAGCATTTTTTATCAACCTATGTAATTATAATTATTTATTTATTTTATTTATTCAGTTTTTTTTCCTTTACCTTCACGTCACGCCCCGCGCTTATTCACAAACACTACACAAGCGCAACGTGTGAATGTGTTAAAGGCGAGCTACATGATAGGCGGAGTGAGGGGTGGAAGGTTTTTTTCGTTACGGAATTTCATGATTCCACTCTCAAGCAGCGCTCAAGGCACGCGATAAAATCTATGCAATAGCTTAAAAAGAATTTTGATGTCGACTAACGTCAGATATTGATAAATAAATGCGGATTTAAAATAAAATAAAAACGGTAAATATTTGGGTCAAATTAATAACATTGTTGTATTGTCATCGGTCCTTGATGTGTGTCGAAAATTTCATATAAATTGGACGTTTTGAAGTCTATGAAAATTATTTTGAAAGAATTCGTTAGGCAACTTCTATACATAAATATATGTTATAACGGAACATCCGTAAAAACCACTGTAGATTTATATATTAGTATAGATATACCAATCTACTGACGGTGATGTGTGTGTGTGTGTGTGTGTGTTGCAGGTAATGCAAATTTTCTACCCATACTCGATACAGACGCACCCGAATGAGTTCCCGGGCTTAGATCCCAACGACTGTCCTAGGGATGTGAAAATGCAACAGTGAGTCAACATTTCCTTATTGACTAGGACTGTCTGTTCCGCGGTTCTACCCACGTTAAATTTAAATTAACTAAATTGTATATTCCTGCAATGTCACTTGCGATGTTTTTACTGGTGGTAGGAACTCTTGTGAGTCCGCACGGGTAGGTTACCGCCCTGCCTATTTCTGCCGCGAAGCAGTAATGCGTTTCGGCTTGAAGGGTGGGGCAGCCGTTGTAACTATACTAAGACCTTAGAACTTATATCTCAAGGTGGGTGGGTGGCGCATTTACGTTGTAGATGCCTGTGGGCTCCAGTAACTACTTAACACCAGGTGAGATGTGAGCTCGTTCACCCGTCTAAGAAAAAGAAAAAAAACTGGCAATAGATACTGAAAGATAAACGGTACTATATAGTGATACTTGATGATGCTAAAGTAATCGCGTTTCCGTATTATCGTTATGACCCAGCAATGGATAATGTATTGACGTTCGAGGTCAACGACCCCGAGGGAATAGAAATGAGGGGTGCAACTTTTACATTCGATTGCGTGCTCACGAAATGTGATACTCTTAAGAAGACTAATGTTAATGCCAAATTTAGTAAATGAATATTCTATTTTTTTTATGTTAGGCTTAGTGGGTATTTACGATCCAGTTTAAAAATAATTAAGTTTAATAAAGATTGTCATTTAATATAAAATTTATTTTTCTGAATTATAAGTAATGATTTAATTACAATGAAAGGCGTTTTGTATTTTTTTTTTTTGACTTTCATAACGGTTCGTGTGAGTCTTTGTTTAAGTTTAAGTGTAAATTAGAACCTATTGCTATTGTCCTAAGGGCGATAAAGTTGAAATGCATCAACGCTTTGCATCCCGACCTCCACGGGCACTACAGGGAAGCGAAATACACGCAGACCAAACATCACTGGTGGTGGAAGGCGAACAGGATATTCAATCAGCTCGAATGTACAACTAATCATACAGGTATGGAACGTGCTAAGAAGCGCTTTGACTTTGACGAGCGTCCAACCAAATAAGTATTAAAAAAAAGCGCCCTTCGTGTTGTGGTCCACGGACTTCGACGGTAGAACTGGGTTCATTCTTCGAAGGCCGACCAAATAAATCTTCGTTTTTTTTTGCTGAAGTGAAACTTTTTTAAGCGCGTTTAGAGTAAAATTAATTCGCGACAGATTCGTTACGGTTAGAGAGAAAAGATACAATTAAGAATGAGCGAGAGTGAGAAACTAGACAGAGCGTCTCGCGAACCACTCGTCCGTGGAGAGAGGGAAAGGACAAAGCGAGCTAGGTCGTGAAATTTGATTTAAGGATGAAAAATTAAGAAAACCACAATACTATTCTACACACCGCAAAAGAAGTTTCACTTCTTTCATGCACCATTTTATTTTGTAATCTTCGCTCGTCCCTTCCAGGAATGGTAGTGTTTCTAGAGGAGGACCATTACGTGGCCGAAGACTTTATATACATGTTGAATCTATTGCGTGCGACCGCGGACCGCAGCTGTCCGCAATGCGAGATAATATCGCTAGGCACATACTTAAAGACCTACCAGTACCACGCCAACGGAGACAAGGTGAGGTTTCGTTGACTCTGAACTCTCTCCTGGTGTAGCTTCTGAGGCAGACTAGACTCCAGTGTCCGGATAACGTCAGATATCTCCCGAGTCCAATACGCTGTGAAAGTAATTTCGAATTTTTGGTCGTGAAGAATTTTTTTTGTATATTTCAAACCTCGGACTATATAGAACTGAAATTTCTAAGTAATTTGTCAAGATGGACCGTGAAATTTACAATGTTAATGTCAATGGTAATCTTAACCTTCCGCTCACCACTTACTACCAGTTGGGCCGTGAACGCGGTTCCTCTAAATGGGAAATAAAGAAAAAAATTAGTGTTTTTTTTTTAATATTGTTCATAAAAAACTTCAAATTTTATCGATATCTTTTCTATCCTCATTAGATTGTTTATTGATATAACTGCTTGTTGTCAATTGATTGGTAATGTCACTAAAATGTATGATGAATTAATGAGATGTAGCCGTCTGTGTTTCATTAATAATTTTATTCGTGTGTTACACACGTGAATTTGGTAACAGGAATGTTTTGTTGTGCGCTTTTGAAAATAATAATTTCAACTTGTCTAATGCAATATTAATCAATAGATTCATTTAGACATTATTGATTTTTACTGGTGGTAGGACCTCTTGTGAGTCCGCACGGGTAGGTACCACCGCCCTGCCTATTTCTGTCGTGAAGCAGTAATGCGTTTCGGTTTGAAGGATAGGGCAGCCGTTGTAACTACACTGAGACCTTAGAACTTATATCTCAAGGTGGGTGGCGCATTTACGTTGTAAATGTCTATGTGCTCCAGTAACCACTTAACACCAGGTGGGCTGTGAGCTCGTCCACACATCTAAGCAATAAAAAAAAAATCAGATTGGATTTTAAGTAGAATTTAAAGTTAATCTTTTGCGCCCACAAAAACTGTACAGTATTCGTAATGTCAGTGATAATATGATGACATTAAGTTTCAGAATAAAAATGGCTAATAATTGAATTAAATAAATTAATTGAATATACTTTACGAATACGTGATTAATAAAATGAAAACGGTAAAGGCGAGATGAAACCGTAAAAGTAACTTTAATTGTATCTTTGACTAGCGAAAACCGATGAACATACAAAATCAAATTAAATTTCATTTTATGCGGTTTTCCCTCAAACCGTGGACACGAATAAAGGAATTAGCAAAGCTTATCTCAATTATTGGTTTTATAAATTTTTTAATTCTCGAACATAAAATACATTAGGTCTTTACATGTATATATATTAAATTGCACGGTTAAGAGTTATTCTGTTGAAACTTTTAAAGCATCGCTTTCAATAATTATGGGAGGATTCGAGACAAAGAGAGAAGCGGTCGTATTAGAAAATTACGTGACTAAAACCTTGTAATGGTCAAAATGACGGAGCAAGGTGGTAGGACGTCTTGTGAGTCCGCGCGGGTGGGTACCACCACCCCGCCTATTTCTGCCGTGAAGCAGTAATGCGTTTCGGATTGAAGGGCGGGGCAGCCGTTGTAACTATACTGAGACCTTAGAACGTATATCTCAAGGTGGGTGGCGGCATTTACGTTGTAGACGTCTATGGGCTCCAGTAACCACTTAACACGAGGTGAGCCGTGAGATCGTCCACACATCTACACATCGATATAATTTCTAAGGTCTCAGTATAGTTACAACGGCTACCCTACCCTTCAAACCGAAACGCATTACTGCTTCACGACAGAAATAGGCGGAGTGGTGGTACCTACCCGTGCGGACTCACAAGAGGTCCTACCACCAGTAAAAGCAGGTTGTTTGGCTTAAGCGACATTTCGCTTAATACGCGACTTTTATTTGTGTAATTAAAGTTGCGTTTTATTTGGTATCAGCATCAACAGTTCGATTTTTTTAATTAAACTTCAATTAAGCTTACTCCATTCGAATAGCTGAAGAAGTTTTTTTGTTATGATCTCTTTCAAAAAATTTTAAACTTTAAAAGGCTCTCATGTAAAGTTGCAAAAATATCGCTTAAACCAAATAGCCTTTCAACCCTCGATAGATTGTTTTGTTGTTCTAAAAGTTTCAAAACCTCAAGTTTAATTTAGCGAAGGTGACGATTTTCCTGAAATGTCCCCCTCCGGACACGGAGCGCCGACCGATGTTCTAGAAGTTCCACTTCGATTGCTAGACGAATAAAAAAAAAGTCAACCTAAAAATTATTTTTTAATGTAAAAATTCCTAGATCTAGATGACGTGACAAGTTTCTAGAATTAAGTCTAAAAAAAATTTAAGTGATAATAGATGTGTCCTCTGTGTAATCGTAGCGTAAAAAACAAATGACACTGAACTACATACAGCAAGTGCGGATGGCGAACGAGGAGCGAAGGAAGCGTCAGGACACACAGTGGAATTTCCAAGTTTACCCGAACCTGTACGGGAACACGCAAAAGGTTTCGAATATATAAATAATGAATGATGAGTCCTTGAGCTTGGCTAGAATTTTGTACATTTGCTTGTGACAACGTCAGCGTCTAGTTCGATTTGGCTAGTGGTGCGAGTTAAGACCTGGGACGAGACCATGCATAACAAGCATATGGGCTTCATATATATCAGGGGTGGCTAACTTGATTAGAACCAAGATCTACTGTCTACTGACGAAACAGTCTGCGATCTACCAATGACCTTTCTTGAGATTTTATGACACAATGTAGTTAAATAAATACGTAGTATATATATTTCTTTATTAAAAAGATTAAAATAAACCTGAAATCTATATATATAAAAATTAATTGTTGTTCATTAGTCTCGCTAAAACTCGAGAACGGCTGGACCGATTTGGATAATTTTGGTCTTGAATTTTTTGTGGAAGTCCAGAGAATGTTTAAAATGATAGGATGTTAGATAGATATGAAAATGCGCGGAATTGAATAAAAATAACAATTTTGTTTTCCCTTTGATGTGTCCTCCGTTGGATTCCTTTTGCTTGTTTCAAGTTTATTTTATACCAAAGTTTAGGTCTTTTATTTATCGATTGAGGCACTACGAAGTCTGTCGGGTCAGCTAGTTATATAATAAAAGAGAACTATTGTGTACAAAAGAGGATAAATAATGTGACGTAATGGTCATTAAGAAATGATACAAGATGAAGATGATGCGCGCAGCAATTGGTGATTACGTTGCGCAGTCTGTGTGTATCTGTGTATTTATATTTTTTGTCTTGCCATTATCGACTCGACCGGATATATTGGTTGGCCACCCCTGATATAGATGAAGGTGGTGTAACAAAGCCGGTTACCGTAACTGGGATGGGTCCTAGTTTATCTTATACTAATAGGGTGTTCTTAAACCGGACCCGGAAACGATGAGAAATTGATGAAATAAAAAAAAAGGTGCGCTTGCAACTTGGTGCACGTGACAGAAGTGAAACTTCTTTTGCGTTGTGTAGTTTTGAGAAGGTTGCCGAGGTTGGTGAGACGCTCTGTTTATTTTCTCACTCTCGCTCGCCCTAAATTGTATATTTTCCCTCTAGCCGTAACGAATCTGTCGCGAGTTAAGTTTTACTCTCAATGCGCCTAAAGAAGTTTCACTTCAATAAGCAAATATATTTTAAAATACATATATATACACCCTGTATCCACAACAGGATGCTATTTTAAGATATATTTGTTCATGATGAGTCGGCCGTACTGTATGGAGTAGTGACAAATCTAGATAACTAACTAAAACTGTATATATATGCATATCGAGGGGTAAAAGGTTTTTTGAATTAAGTAACATTTTGCAACTTTACAGGAGAGCTATTTAAAGTATAAAATTTGAAAAAAGTATCATAACAACGAAAAAACTTCTTCGACTGTTTCAATGAAGTAAACTTAATTGAAAATCAATTAAAAACATCAAACTCTTGATGCTGATGCCAAATAAAACGCACCCTTAATTACAAAGATTTAAGGTCGCGTATTAAGCGAAATGTCACTTAAACCAAATGCTTTTCATCCCTCGATATCGAAATGTTGAGATGTGTGTATGTTACGTTACCAAATGTTTCTGAAACGGTTGGACCGATATTTATGAAATTTTAAGAGAATCTCTAGATCAGTCCTGTGGCGGGTAGCCATCATACAATACTTGAGAGATGCCTGAATCTCACTTACAACATTTTCAACATAAGCTTAACATAAGCTTTAAACAAGTTCCGAACAAGAACATTCTTGCTCGGTAGACCGACGGTCCGAATGTTGTTGTTCGGAACTTTTATGTATACACGCTTATGTTGAAAACGTCGTAAGCGAGATTCAGGTATCTGTCAAATATCTAGTATTAGACCTGTGTCGGTCAATCGTTTTCCATGACCCGGGTCGATCGTGACCCATTCGTATAGTGATCGGGTTATAAAGATTCGATCATTTCAATCATTTCGGTCACAGTTCGTATGTATCTATTTAATATAAAAATGATCGAAGGATTGCGCGATCGATCTCGTTCTCACGTTAGAACGAGAATAAGGACTATGCGTTAGACTCCAAAAAGGACAGTTTTTATTTTTTTCGTAATCTGTACTGCTATAAAAAAGTAACTATACAATTATTATTTTTAAGATTTATTATCGTCACTTAAAATATTTTAGTAAAAGTACTAACATACACAAACAACATACTAGGTACCGGGAATATACCGAAACGCTATCGCAAGTCAGTACTCAGAGTCACCGATGCAATGATTAATTCATTCATTCTCAAAATTAAAATTCACTCCCGCGATTGACAAGTCGCGTGCGACCCGAAAGATCCCGCGCAATCCGGTTTATTTTGGATAAAATCATGCAACGCACAACAAACAGGATAGAAAGAGTGCACTGCGTGAACAGGATTGTATGTATGTACTTAAACGAAAGAGATAGAAGATATTTTAATAGCTACGTCATTTCGTGATTGAATGCACGAAATAATCGATTAATTAAGCAACAAGCTACGTTAAATGTTCCACAAATAAAGTCCAATTTCGTTTGTGATGTCACCTGGTGATCATATCTCTGGAAGACCGAATCTTTCAAACACCGACGACCCGTTCACACGCGTATGGGTCGAGATCGGGTCAAAAAGATTCTGTCAATCGCGATCGACACAGGACTATCTAGTATTGTTTACTCTTACATTTTACATTACTCTATCGAGCAATATCACCCGCTCAGTGGAAGATCTTTCCTTTCGTCGCTTAAGCCTCCCACCGTCCAGCGAATGATCAAAGTCAGATTCTTTGATCGGCCAGTAAAAGCGAGTCTGGTTCAACTAGCAGTACTTGATCAGAGTGATCATTTAAATCAATCAACGATTTTCATTCACTTCTATCGTTTATTGAACTTTTCTGATTTTCTAAATTATCAATTAACCTTTTGTCTTTGTTGGTCGTTTTCATCTTAGTCCACCGAACTGATTCATACGTAACTCAACGAATAATTTTTTAACCTTCTTCAAAAACGGATGATACTCTCAATTCGACTGATTTCGTGTTTTTGTAGGTGAACCATTTTGACGGTAATCTTTTTTTTTTTCAATTTGAAATCTGATGATAAATATGTATGCGAATATGGTCTATTTAAATTTTATCAAGATGCGACCACTGGTTTTTGAGTTATTGTATATTTTAATCGAACTGCATTAATCAAATTCTCATTCAGTCCGTTTTCTTTTTTGTTAGATTTGTTTATAAATACCACAACGCTATGAAAGCGAATTTTGTTATTAAAAAAAAAAATAGTTTAAAAAAAAATAAAAAAATTACGCTATTATAGAAAATTCAACTAAAAAATGAAAAATAAATAAAGGTTTAAAAAAATTTAATTATAAATAGTGCAAGAAAAAATGATTTTATTGTAAAAAATAAATGTATATATATATATATATAAATAGTCTGGTAGTTTCTCTTCTTGATCTTAAGGCAGACACTTCGGGTCTCAGGAAAACAAAAAATCGCTAATCCTGATTATCCTAGTAAGGATCAAACTGTTTAAAATATTGAATAGTCATTAGTCCTTAATAAGTATGCCAAATTTCGAGTTAATCAGACGTTTTGAAGGGGGTCAAAATCATGTTCAAAGATTCCGTTACATACTAACATACGTATGAAGCTAATAAAAGTGTATTAAAAATGGCTATTAATTTAATGAAATAAATTAATTAGAACTATTTTACGAACACGTGTTAATAAAACGAAATTGGCAAAGGGGAGATTAAACCGTAAATGTAGCTTTAATTGTATCTTCGTCACGCGACAACCGATGAATATAGAAAATCAATTAAATTCCATTTTATGCGGCTTCTCCTCAACTCGTGGACACGAATAAAAGCTTTAGTAAAGTTTATTTTAATTATTGGTTTTATAATTTTTTTAATTCTCGAACGCAAGAAACATTAGGTCTTTACATTTAAATATATTAAATTGCACGGTTGACAGCTATTCTGTTGAAACTTGTAAAGCGTCGCTTACAATAATTATGGAAGGATTCGAAGCAAAAAGACAAGGGCTCGTATTGAAAATTACGAAGCTTAAACTTCGTAAAGTTATTGTCAAAAATTTGACATAATTTTAGCGCGAAATATGATGACATCTGTCAAATGTCACAGACAATACTAGCGCTTGTCTTCTATTATCTATGACTCGTGATCAGAACATAGACGTTGTCACATAGTAACCGCTATATATAGTTAATGCATGGTAATGACTTAGCTGAATTAATAATTAATAAATTAATACTTAATAAGACCGGAGAGGTTAAAAGATATATCTATTTCTTTTTTAAATTAACTGCACAGATCAGCCTTTGTTTTGTCATTTTTTTAAGGCAAACGTACTCTGCGCAACCTATAAATATACATTGCCGGTTCTCACTTGCGTAAATACACGGACACGAATGCATATAATTTAATGTGTAATATATCGAGGGGCGAAAGGCTGCTATTTGGTTTAATCGACATTTTTGTAACTTTACACGCCATTTACAGGTTAAAATTTGGTAAAAATATCATAACAAACAAGTTCTTCGGCCATTTTAATGGGGTAGGTAAGCTTAAAAATTCAATTAAAAACATCGAACTGTTGATGCTGAACCAAAATAAAACGGACCTTTAATTACAAAGATAAATGTCGCGTGTTAAACGCAATGTCGCTTAAACCAGGTAGCCTTTCACCTCTCGAATTATTCTTCAAATACGTAGGGATAATGGCGAAGATCTTAAAAAACCGTGGAAACTTCTAGAAATCTTCAAAATGCATTTGTTCAAACTTTCATATAAATAACAAGAGATGATTTACAAAACATTTGTTATTCGTGAATTATTTCGTATGATCTGCTTTATTTTGAACACAAATGACGTCACACGTAATGAAATGGCCTCCATTCGAGCTACTTAAAGTGTCTATCGATCCCTTTCGTGGCTGTTCAACTTGATTAAAAATTGGCGTGTTGAATTTATAAATAAATGTAATAAAATATTTGGAAGTTGACCGTGTACGGATTGTAGTTAAGAGTGAACAAAATGTAATTAGTATATGTCATCCCGCCTATTTCTGCCGTGAAGCAGTAAAATAATCGGTATCAATGGCGGGGAAGCCGTTATACTGTAAAAAATTGAGACTTAGAACTCATGGCTCAAGATGGGCGGCCGTATTAGACGTTAATGTCTATGAGCTACGATGACCATTAAACACCAGGTGGGTCGTAAATAAAATATATAATATGTTCATTTCTATGGTTCTAAACACATATCAAAATCAATCGAGTAGCTTATAACGAACAATTAAACACATACATACCATACATGACCGTTCAAACGTTATTATTGTATTTTATTTGTTGAAAATCTCTTCAACGTAACCCGTAATTTCTATTAATACGAATATAATATCAATTGCATGGAGTTCGCTTGGTATTGGATTATCATAGCTTGATTAATGAAAGCATGTAAATATATATAGCATGTTCTATCTAATTGTCCATAAAATAAGGTAGATTTTTCTATAGGACTTTGATAAATTTGATGATTTTAAATAGGTAGTGTGTATTGGTGTTTAGTGAATGAAACACTTCACGGGTTACGTGCTAAAAGCCAGTAAGTGAGGGTGATAACGTCACACATTCTTGATTTCGGAATTCGATAAATCACATACAGATCTAAAAAAAGGCAGCGAATCAATAAAATAAAAACAGATGGCAGCAAATCGATAAAAAAAAGACAGTAAAGCAATCAAAAAAAAGATGGCCGCAAATCAATAAGAAAAAAAGATGGCCGCAAAACAACAAAAAAAAGATTACGCGGGCATTTTCGAAAATTGTATATCAAAGCCTATTTATTTACTGTACGTTGTTCGATAATTTCTGCTGCATTCTTCAATTTAAACTGCAAGTGGACTATTTCGTAATAAATAGGCATCATTGAAAATCAATGACAAAAAAAAACAGCAGAGTATCGCTTTAACATTGTAAATCGCTTACTGGGTTTTGGTAATGCACGTGTTAGTGCGACAAGGACAACGCTCTACGGAAAATGAGCGGTCTCTTTCTAGCACACGAACTCCACGAGCCGCTAGGTTCGCTACTTTAGTGTCTTTAGGGATGATAAATTTAGGTACCCGTCTAAACTTTCAGGTTGACATCACTCCTTGGCACTCTAGCATGCACAACATGGGGTTCGGTTTCAATAGGTCCGTTTGGCATAACATAATGGAGATACAGGAACAGTTTTGCGCTTACGACGACTACAATTGGGATTATTCGTTGCTCCACTTGTCTCAGAACAGAAAGAACCAGGAGAAGTTCAAGGTGATCATGTCCAAGGGGCCGAGGGTCTTTCACATCGGCGAATGGTGAGTTATTTGTTACCGCCTGTGAAACCGCTTATGAAAAAGAATATTGTTACGGGCCGGGGTTCGGGATAAATAAAATTCCACCGATGTATAAATTAAAACTGTATTCAACACTTAGAACAATCAAAACACTTTAAAACTACAAATTCGCTTCTTCCGCTTCGCTTCAGGTGATCCGTTCGCTGTTTTGCTTCGAGTAGTTCCGATTACTAACTGCGTGCCATCTCTGCAACGCTTTTATAGCCGATACTATATCCATAGAACTATCTAGAATATTCTACACATCTCTAGTATTGTGTTTCCGCTATCAGACAATAGATGGCGTTGTACTTCTCGAGCGTTCTAGGTGCTACTAGATCCTTCGATATTCGTCCGACTATTGAACTATAGATGGCGTTACTCTTACCGGCGTAACAATATTCTTTTATTATATTAATTTTCAGCGGTATACATCATAAGAAGTCGAACTGCAATGCTTCGTCCGTCATAAGCAAGGTCCAGAAGTTGCTTCAGAACGCGAAGCCGTATTTGTTCCCGGGCAGCGTGACGGCGACCGTCACCGCGGGGGGCGCCAAACACAATAAGAAGCTGACCAAAGGGAACGGCGGCTGGGGAGACATAAGGTAGGTTAGCTGACGGCATCCTGGGCCCGCGGTCTGCTCCTGACCTCTGGAGACCGTCCAGTCACACATACTTAACGTGGCCATACGTCCCGCTGTCCCCAACGAAAACAAAAATGTCCCGCTTTCATTTATCTGTTGTGCATGTCTTTATTAGAAACTTACCGAATACTTACTTATCCCAAATTCTTATTGTATTACGAAATACATACTAAAGTAACTCTAATTTTGCTGTAGAAAAGTAGTTTTTTGTTGCGTAATTATTTATAAATATTATTTTAAGTCCAAGTTTTGGTGTAAAAATTAGATGTCAGTGGTGGGTAAGAAGATACCATAAAAAATTATTTCAAGTCATTTTTTAAACCATATTTTTTATTTTTACTTATATATTACATCTTACCCTGACGTGTCCTATATATGTATTTAGTTATATACGAAATTCCGTAGGCATCCCGCTTTGACACGAAAAAAGTCACATTACACATATCCCGCGTACCTACCTCTTGCTTTATATAGCTTTGCTGCGTTCGGAAATGCTTTGCTAGGGAGCGTCGTCTGCTGCTGGCGACCTTCGGAAGCGACCATCTTCAGAACTTTGAGAACCAGGTGGCTAGGTGTCCCCCTATCTACCTTAAAGCGAGTTCTGTCTGGAGTGAGGATCGGAAGTCCGGAGGGACTTATCGATGGGTCTTAGTCGGGTATAACTCGTTTCCCAAAATAAAATAATAAATGGCCCGCGTGTGAAAGAAAGCATCTCTATCTCTTCACAACGATCGGTCCCCCCGATCTTGCCCCCTAAGTGTTTCGGGTCTCTTTAGGTGGAGATCACGGGAAGCTTACCTTTTGATTAGACTAAAAACTTGCACAGTATTAATACTTCTAATAGTCGCCCGGTAGTCGAAATTCGACCATAATTACTAATTTAAATTATAAGTCTGGACATTATTATGGTTCTATAGTCAAAGACTTAACTTCTTTAATCACAGATTTCGCCAAGGCTGTACTATAGACAAATAATATTAAAGACAAACAATATTAATCTATTCTCACAGACTTTAAGAATAAATAAAAGAATATATATGCGTGCGTGTGTCAAATACATGGTAGTGTGTGTAATGTTTTGTTATTGATTTAATGAATTTTTATGCATAATTAAAAAAATATAAAATATAATATTGAAAATAATAATTAATTTAAAAAAAATGTGTTGAATTTTTTATTTTATTCTTTTCCAGAGATCAAGAACTGTGCACGAACATGACAAGGATAGGCCGCGAACTAAGAAGATACAATTACTACGCTTGAAATGGTTGTTAATAATAATAATAATATAAAAAAATCATTACAACGCCATCTATCCGCGGCCGCGGGTACTACAGTATTCATCAGACCTAAGGCTCCGCGCTTGTCTCGGCTTCGTTGAGGCGTCGTCGCGGTAGCAACCTCGCGGTAGGTCGACATCGCTCAGATGACGTACAGTCTATTATCGAACACCCTGTATCGTGAATTCGTACTAGTCAACTAAGTCGATTTTAATTTTAATTAATCTCTTACGTCACGATCGGATGATTTCAATTGAACTCTTAATTATAGTCCAGGAGCACTAATCCAATATTGTACAGTGTGCTTAGTGAGAGTTTTCGAACGAAATTTGTATGCAGTTGGATCAGCGCCCCTAGCGGCAAACGTAGGCAAATGTTTCACCTCCATACTAATTTGAGTTAACTTTTACGCTATCGAGAACGTTAAAAAACTCGCACTAAGCATACAGGTAACCCTCCTATAACGCGTTAGATCCGTTTCCACAAAGACCCGTGTTGTGTGAAACCGTGTTAAAAGAAACTAGAAGCCAGTACAATATACAGAGTAATTTTTTTCTGAATTAAAAATCTCAACTATGCCTGGATGTATTTTTTGCTCATCACTGCATAGTATAAAACAAAGTCGCTTTCTCTGTCCCTATATCTGTCTGTCCCTATGTATGCTTAAATCTTTAAAACTACGCAACGGATTTTGATGCGTTTTTTTTTAATAGATAGAGTGATTGAAGAGGCAGGTTTATATGTATAATAACATCCATTAAATAGTAGAGAAATCAATAATAAATTACAGTTTCCGAAGCGAAGCGAGGGCGGGTCGCTAGTTATACATAAAAAAATAATCAGTATATTTTCAGTTATTCCCCCATATATAGTGTGTTCATAGTGCATAATGTCGTTTTCTGAATAATTTTTAAACAAAAAATCTCGTTATCGTGTTGTAGACGTTACCGTGTTATAAGAAGGTTTTCGGGACATTTACGATTCGTGTTATAGCGGAACCGCGTTGTAAAATCCGCGTTGTAGGAGGTTTAACAGTATTATAAAGTATAGTATCCGATTCGCTTGTGATAA
The DNA here is from genome assembly GCF_030269925.1 of Bombyx mori. Lineage (NCBI taxonomy): Eukaryota > Metazoa > Arthropoda > Insecta > Lepidoptera > Bombycidae > Bombyx > Bombyx mori. Next base: position 4,245,314 of record NC_085117.1, on the reverse strand, counting down.
TCGATAATGTCTATTGGCGAGGACGAGGGGCAGCCGTTGTACTGACGAAACTGAGACTTAGAACTCGTGTCTCAAGACGGACGTTGGCATTGACATGGTCTATGACGTTGACGATGTCTATCGGCGACCAATCTTAGCAATAAAAATTAAACTTAACAGTACGCGAATTGGTTTTTAATTACAAAAAAAAATCGATCGACAATAATGATTAAATGTTAAGTATTAAAGATTTTTTTTTTTCGTTATGCGGTTTTTAAACGCGGAACCCGACGGCGCTGTAGTTTGCTTCCCTGACTACTGAGCCGAGAGTCGTGAGTTTGATTCTCACGTATACCAAGTATATCGGTCCTACCGGCGCGAGGGACCTTAATTACTTAATAAGTTTGGACCAGACCGCGTTGTGTGACTCTATTTGTTTATTAATATCAATAGATGCTCATTGCCAATGATACGATATCGTCAATGAGATTGAGGAGGGAGTAGGAAGTGAGATTTGAGGAATCTTGTATCGGTACAGGGAACCCCTCCCAACTCCCCTTTTCCCCCTCTATGGGTTAGTGATAACTGTAAAATTACTCTTGAACTTCGAAGGTTTTTTTTTGTTATACTATTAACCTCGAGGGGTCATTCTAGATTCACCGAGCTAGTAGGTGAGCTCACGGGGCTCAAATCGGGAGTGTTGCTAACACTGACCCTAGCAAGAGCCGTGCTTCTCAGAATCTACCACCGGATCGGAAACGCGACCCACTGAGAAGATCCGGCGAGAAACTCAGTGGGCTGTGTCTGTGGATTAATTCACTCGTCGAGCCCTTCGTCGCAAGCGACGGGTTCGGCGAGGACGGTGACCGGGTTCGAAGTGAATGCGTTGTATATTACGCGTAGCAGCATCGCGGCCCCGACCGCAGATGGCGCTGTAGTCGATCTCTGACAATTTACACTGGACTTGAAGATCCTACGCTTCTAATGTGATTACGAGAAATAGATATATATATATATATATATATATATATATATATATATATATATATATATATATATATATGTACATACATACCTTATATTTTTTTTGAGAAATATTATTTTTAATTTAATTTTATGGAACCCAGCGCGAATTATAACGATGACTACACGCTTTGAAAGCGTCGCGGTATCCGCGTTCAAAAAGACAAAAAAAAAACGGCAGAAAATTTCGGTAAAATTATTCTTTATCGCCTTCCGTGTCGGTTGTTTCTGCCGATACAAATTTAAAAAAAGGTTTCGCGTAACGTTCGATCGTTACGTGACGACGAAATGTTCGCTTACCATCGAATGTGACGCGGATTCGTGTGTCTTGTCGTATAGCCGAAAAAAGTATTAACCAAAAAAAAAACAACGTACTTATTATTATTTGTTAATTAGCTTTTTGATTCGGGACTACGTCATTTAAGGATGTAGCGCTGCGCGGCGTAGTCGCCTGACAGGACTGCGGAGGGAAACAATAGTACAATAGTAGGTAGTCTCCTGTAACGGGCAGGCGCAGGCGGACGCGGCAGCTATGGGAGTCGTCCACACAATACGGAGGCTTTAAATTACTAGTAGCTTAAAAAAACACACACATACCCAAAACACAACCGAGACACAAAACACGCACATACACAAAACACGCACATACACAAAACACGCACATACACAAAACACGCACATACACAAAACACGCACATACACAAAACACGCACATACACAAAACACACACATACACAAAACACACACATACACAAAACACAAACATACACAAAACACAAACATACACAAAACACACACATACACAAAACACAACAGAGACACAAAACACACACATACACAAAACACACACACACATACACAAAACACACACATACCCAAAACACACACATGCACAAAACACACACACACACACAAAACACACATGTGTGTGTTTTGCTGTAGTAAGAATATCGGAATGGGTATGTACCCAAAACACACACACACACACAAAACACACACACACACACATACACAAAACAAACTCACACACACACACACACCCACAAAACACACACACACACACACACACACACAAACAGCGTCGTTGCATCGTCGCATTAGTGCAATCAGACGCTTCGAAGACAATTAAACTATAAAGTTACTATCAGAACGAACACGAAGCGCGATTCGTGTGCACTTGGCCGTGTACAAATAATTTTCAATCGGTTCACGTATTGGGATGAGGCAGCAATGTACAACGAACACAGTCGGAAAGGTCACGCGAGGTCGTGCAGCAGCTGTTTTGAATTTTTAGAGTTAATAATCATTAATCATTTACACTCATTAAGAATCGAGTTCTTTTAAAGTAGGGCTGTCCAAAATAAATACCTTTGCGGGCTTATTAATTTTAATATAAAAGCTAAAAATACTTTCCAGACATTAATATTTTCAAAAAAACATATTAGTAATAGATAGCTTCACTTTTAAAATGATGTCATGGGCATAGAATGCTACAAGAATAAAGATAAATTATACCAAATATTGATTATATGTTTTGACAAAGAATTCTATTAGTAACCAAACAATTTATATCCAATACTATTTTGTTGTTAAAGGCGGTTTTCCAATTACAGCACAAGAGCGCATTATGCGGCATAATATGGTAGTTTTCCAATTACAGAGCATAATGCGACTCAGTGACGCACAATGCCGAATTATGCTGAAGCTTAGTTGAGCATTATGCCGCATAATGCGCTCTTGTGCTGTAATTGGAAAACGGCCATTAGCATGCGTCCCGCGGGACTTTCTCTGGACAGCCCTATTTTAAAAGGTCCAGTAACTAAAATTTGTTGGGCAGTTAAATTGAGAATTGATAAAAAAAACTTTCTTTCTCTTTCAATCGAATTGTGTTATATCGCCTCATCTAGTGTAGTTTAATGAAATGTCCACTCGACACATTTCTTTCTTTAATACATATCCACACTTGAAATGCAAACGTGACTAAGCAACTATAACTGCTTTGTACATAAATGATAGGCAATAACCATATTCGATGCGCAAAAAAAATATTCTAGGTCTTTTAAAATCATTTCAATCCTACAGCTAGATTCGTTAAAATATATTTTTTTTTCAGGTATTTCAACTTTAAATCAGTCTACTGTAAAGTTCACGCATTGTCGCTTAGTCAAGTTTGCCTTTCAAGCGTCGATATTGAGTTTTTAAATCGAAATTGGACATTCATTTAAATACCAGCGATTTAATAATAGATCACCTAAAGCATAGTGTTGAAAATAGTTGTCTTAAAGTCTATCGTGTTAATTTTAATTTAATTAATTAATTGGTGCTATTTAAGCATATAATAGTAATATTATTCCGAAAATAACTTTTCGTAATGTAGAAAACTGACAACAGACGGCAGCACATGTATTGTTTTATGTAAAATGATAAATTTATATATTTTGTTGATTTAATATGAATAAAAGTGTATACATACATGCTTTCAGTATTATAAGAGATGCGTTTATTTACTCCCTTTGTCTACTGCATACTCAATAAGAATGGCGCTTAAAGAGTAAAGTCGAGTCGCAAGTTGGTACTGACGCGCACATTTTTTGTCATACATTGCGTGCTTAATGAGAGTAGATTTTGCATCAGTCAACGTTCAAGTCACCTTGTAGAACTAGAGATTAGTTCACTGTCGCTATATTCCTTTTTTTTCGTAGTCCTTTTTTATTATTTAAATAAATTTTATTGTTTTAAGTATTTATAATAAAGATGTTGATTAAATAACGTTTATGATTATTTGTTTTTATTACCTCTTTATTTTTTTTATTGTCCTTGTAGGCAAACGAGCATACGACCCACTCGATTGTGAGTGATTACCTACCGTCGCTCATGGATGTCAGCAAGGCCAGTGGCAGAGCTAAGTCGCTGCCAAAAGCAAACCGTTTCAATTCAAACGGCTTCCAGAATTGTTTGTTGTAGAAAGTTAAGTCTGTAGAACAGTGAAAATTTTGTAAGTAAATATTAAGGCATTACTGTGCAGAGCCCTTTGCATCACAATGTTAACTTTAGTCTGTGGGAGAGACGAAGCCCGCCAAAATGAGATACATAAAATTTATTTTAAAGCCTCGTAGTACCTATGCATGTGTTCCAGTAAAAATACTATCGATAAATAAAAACACATTTAAAATCTGTTTGCTGAATCGCTTTGTGCAATGATGTCGACTTTCATGAGCCTCAGATCTTCCCAGAGGTCTTTAAGCACAGAATTAGTCACAGAACTTTTTTTATGTGCTTATATGAGTCGTCTATTATCAAAAGTGGCAATCTGTGCATTTGGACAAAAAAATGTTATTGATATGTCAATACAGATTGATTTGAATATAATCGTCTTCTTCAAGGAATACGGTTCAAAACCTGCATTAAATAAAGGTTAATACTTAACCTGTTATTTATCTAAGGTGTCGTTCAGAAGAGTTTTGTGACTACCAATGGAATACAAAGTCAATAATTCGTTTTTCTGATTTACCAATAATTGTCCAAAAGTCACACTGCCGGCTTTGATAATAGGCGACTCATATAACAAACACTTTAGGGGTATGTAGTATTCGATTCTATAGGCACTAAGGTTAGGTTTCCCAGGTGACGAAGTTTCAACTGAAGGTGAAATATAGACCGTGAACAAATATTTATTTTCCATTATAGAAGTAACTTTGAAATTGAAAAAAAAATGAATTTCCAGTAACTTTGTTACTATTTATCAACTATTTAGCGCGGGATAATAGTCTACCACACTCGCTTGAAAGCTTTCAATTTTTTTCTATAATGTTTGCTCCGGCCTCTTCTTTGTACCTACATAGTTAATAATAAAAGAAAGCCAATTTACAATAAGTATTTATTTTAGAAAATGCACCATATTACAATTTTCAGTCACAGTTTAATCTTAAAAATCAAATATTAAACTTAACATTCATTATAATTCTTATAACAATAGTAATATTATAATATATGGTAGTACCTAGGTAGTACATAATAATTCTCTTTATAATCAATATAAAAACATGGATACAAATCGTCAAAGCTCCTAGAATAGTTACGTTTCTTACTAAATTACCAAGATTTGCCATTTAGGACGAGTTACAGAAATTTCAAAATTTTATGTTCGTTACACATTTGCCAGAAAAGTATACATATGGGGACGGAAGAATGTGTTATGCGAGTTCTATTCATCTGTTTGAAGGGTCTGCCTATGGCACATATACCATAGGGTGTTTCAAAAAAATACGTATTAAAGGTTTCATTATCGGTACTATAACAAAGGCGGTCATCTGGTTTCGCGCGCTTTGGAGACAATCATAATTTACTCTCACGGCTTAGTCTTGTGTTTAAATAATATTGTAATTAATTTATTTATTTTTTGGAATATTTTACAGTTCCTGGTAGTGCAAGACTGGCGAACAGTGAATATAAAATGACATACATATCGAGGAGTGAAAGTTTAATGTTGGGTGCCCGACTGGCATGAGACTCTCGGGTTGTCAGTTCCGGTATCGGCCAGGGACGCATGTTTGCCGCTTCAAACTCTGGCGCGCACTAATTGGGGGTGCAAATGGTTCAATAGATGGGTAGCGCGGGGTGGGTCGTCGCGGCACGGACCTGAGTCACAATCCCTTTGGCTACTGTTGCCCCGCGAAACGGAACGCTGCTTTACAAAAGGCTATTTAATTTAAGCGACATTTCGTTTAATACGCAACATTCATCTTTGTAATTAATAGTCCGTTTTATTTAATATTAGCATCAACAATTCGATGTTTTTATTGGAACGAAGTTCCTTATGGGAATCGGCGGAGGGGTACCCTAGCCGGGAAAAAACGTCCGTAACGTAAGATTTTTATTAGTAACTTGCTGACCTGACAAACTTCGTAGTGCCTCAATCGATAAGTAAAAGACCTAAGCTTTTGTATAAAATAAACTTTAAACAAACAAAAGGAATCCGTCCGACGGGCGACACATCAAAAGAAAAACAAAATTGTTATTTTTATTTTTAATTCCGAGCTTTTTCATATTTTTTAAACCTTTTAAACCTTCTCTGGACTTTCACAAGTAATTCAAGAGTAAAACTAGCCAAATCGGTCCAGCCGTTCTCGAGTTTTAGCGAGACTAGCGAACAGTAATTCATTTTTATATATTTAAGATAATAAAATAATGTACACAGTGTGGGACTTAACTTTGTAATAACGTATAAATTGGTAATGCACACAGTATGCGACTTAATTTTGTATTAACGTACAAAAAATTACATATTTTTTAATCATTCATTGACTACGACCTCAGAGCGTTCGTTTGCGCAATACACTAACTCTTATGCAAACAACCGTGAATGAAGTGTACCACAATAAGTTCGCACGTTACCGATTGACCGTGGGTTGTTGCGAAACCTCCAGTTTTATTTTCTTTATACCTCGAATAGAACTTCAAATTTATATTTTTATAATAAGGAACTTCGTTCCTATCCGGTGTCCCACGACACCACACATCTTTTTTTTAATTGAAATTCAATAATTAAAAAAAATTGCTTGAGGTTAGCGGTAAATATGTAAAGTTGGGTTATATCTAACGTGACCAGACGTTCCGTTTTGAGCGGGACTATCCCTTTTTATAATAATTACGAGTTCCGGTGTCCCCGAAATGAACTCTGGAACGCAAAATTGTCCCGTTTTCGGCGGAACGCGAGCGCGGTAAGCTATATTAAAGCAAATTTGTTCCTCTAATAAATATAAATATAACTAAACATCTTGAGTACATAATAATATATAATAATATTATGTTCTTTAATTCGTAGCTTTCAAGCTAACTTTTCCGAATAATAACTTTAAAAAAGTATTGTTTTAAGCTATTGCATAGCTTTTATCGCGGGCTTTGAGCGCGGCGAACGAATCAAGATATTCCGTAACAAAAACAAAACCTAACACACCCCACTCCGCCTACCATGTAGCTCGCGTTCAACACATTCACACGTTGCGCTTGTGTAGTGTTTGTGAATAAGCGCGCGGCGTGACGTCGCACTGCATGCGCATCAGGAAAAGTCTGCCCATCTCTCTCGCGCGCGGTATAGCTTATAAGTGTGAAGGGGACAGTTAATGTTTTGCTTTTGTTAATGTTTATAAATATAGCGTGGTCTTAATTTATTATTATTGTTTGAATATTAAATTATTACTATTGTCTAATTATAATTGCATAAGTTGACAAAAAATACTATGCAATAGCTTTACCGCGGCAGTCCCCGAGTCCCACACGTGTTTTTTTTTCATTATGTACCTACCTGTCAATAGTCCCAAATAAAGCAAAGTCCCGTTTTGAGTAAAAATATAAATGGTCACGTTAGTTATGTGTTCTCAATCAGTATAATAACTATCTTCGTCACACTCTGAACTATCAGTCTCATTTAGTAATTCTTCCTCCCAGAACTCAGCAACCTTTAAATACAAATCCATCGCAGCGGTGGCATCCTTCACAGCAGTACGTGGGGCCTCCAAGCCACGTGACAAGTAACTTCTCGTCAACTGTCTAAGCGTTGGATTGTACTTTTTGTACTGCAATATAAAATAAATGTGTATTATTTTAAAACTAAATTTGTGGGTATGTTTTTGCCGTGAAACAGTAATGCGTTCCGGACTATTTGGCGGGAACGCGAGGAGTGAAGTTGTGTGATTTGCTTTATTTTGGTCTATTTAGTGTTTCTTCAGGTTTAAATTTGTAATAACACTGATTTATTAACTGTTTAATATCTGTGAAAGTGCACAAATGTGGGAAAATGAAACAAAGCCGCTGGACGTAACTTCTCGGGATCCTCCAAAAAGTCCAGTGAAAAAATTTCAGCAAATGACCACCATTTTACTGAGATTATATTTCATCTCATCCCATGTCATCTCATTTTATTTCATTTCACTCCATATTCTAATTTTTCATAAAAATAAGAAAATAAATTAAAATAAGACATGACTTAAAGGTCTTAGTTACCAGGCCAAAAAATCCCATTAAAAAAGTAGTCGTCGTGGCCTAAAGGATAAGACGTCCGGTGCATTCGGATCTAGCGATGCACCGATGTTCGAATCCCGCAGGCGGGTACCAATTTTTCTAATGAAATACGTTCTTAACAATTGTTCACGATTGACTTCCACGGTGAAGGAATAACATCGTGCAATAAAAATCAAACCCGCAAAATTATAATTTGCGTAATTACTGGTGGTAAGACCTCTTGTGAGTCCGCACGGGTAGGTACCACCGCCCCGCCTATTTCTGCCGTGAAGCAGTAATGCGTTTCGGTTTGAAGGGTGGGACAAGCCGTTGTAACTATACTGAGACCTTAGAACTTATATCTCAAGGTGGGTGGCGCATTTACGTTGTAGATGTCTATAGGCTCCAGTAACCACTTCATATCAGGTGGGCTGTGAGCTCGTCCACCCATCTAAGCAATAAAAAATCCTGTTTGAAGGGTGAGACGACCGTTGTGCTATTAATTGAACTGATTAGAACTCGTGTCTCAAAATGGCGGCGTTTACGTCGTTGTCTATGGTCAGGCTATTTAGCACTACGACAGACTTCGTTGACCCAGATTTATTTGAGTCGTCTATTATCAAAGGTGGCAATCTGTGCATTTGGACAAAAAAAAATTATTGATATGTCAATACAGATTGATTTGAATATAATCGTCTCCTTCAAAGAATACGGATCAAAACCTGCATTAAATAAAGTATTAACTTAACCTGTTATTTATCAAGATGTCGTTCAGAAGAGTTTTGTGACTGCCAATGGAATACAAAGTCAATAATTCGTTTTTCTGATTTACCAATAATTGTCCAAAAGTCACATTGCCGTCTTTGATAATAATCGACTCATCTATATCTATACTAATACTAGCTGACCCGGCAAACATTGTTTTGCCATATATAAGATTTCTAGGGAATTTCTAGTGTAGAAAAAAAAACTAACTTATTGTAAGTGAAAGAGGTATGTAGTGCTGTGAACGATGAGGGAATATATGATAAAAATATCAAAACCTCATTCAACCACATAATACCTCATTATAACAAAAAAAAAAGTCCCAATAAAAAAATATATGTTAGGGGTGGACAACCCTAATCACTTAGGGGTATGAAAAATAGATAGTAGTCGATTCTCAGGCTTACTGAATATGCATAAAAAATTTCATGAGAATCGGTCAAGCGGTTTCGGAGGAGTATGGGAACGAACATTGTGACACGAGAATTTTATATATTAGATTATAAAGAGGAAAGATTTCTTTGATTGTTTGTATTGAATAGGCTCCGAAACTACTGAACCGATTTGAAAAAATATTTCACTGTTTGCAAGCTATACTATTCCCGAATGACATACATGGCTATAAATTTTTTTGAAAATCTCTGGGATCCTTACTAAAACTCCAATATTGTAACCCAAGGTGTAAAAAAATTACCTAAAATATTCTTTACATCGCGTGCCCCGCGAAAACTATTGATGATAGAATAAAATAATGTATTACGACTTTGTAGAACACATTATTATTTACAAAAAGTTTCGCGACAGCATATGTCTAACTATTATAGTTATGCCGCAATAAGTGTTCTTTTATTTTAAAAAATAAAACAACATCAAATATCGTTGAAATTTTTGTTCAAGACCCGAGCGGAGCCGGAGCGGGCCGCTAGTGTTTAAATATATCGACAGGTGAGAGACTATTTGGTTTAAGCGAAATTTTTACTGGCTTACAGGAGACATTTAAAGTTCAAAGTTTGGGAAAAATATCATTACAAAAAAAACTTCTTTAGCTATCTGAATAGAGTAAACCTAATTGAGATTTTGACTAATTGATTAGAATACGAAATAAAACGCTCCTTTAATTACAAAGATAAATGTCGCTTAAGCCAAATAGCCTTTCACCCCTCGATATATATATATATATATAATTAGAGTCCAGGCTCCCTCATCAGCACTACACTATAATAACGAGCCTTCGCTGGGCCTTACGATTCATAATTACAACTGACCCTATAGTGGTGGTTGCACGGAGCTCTTTCTGTACTGCCCTATGTGACCGGTTACTTTAATATTTGCTGTCTACAATATGTTATCCTTTATTTAGTTATCAGAGTCCTATTCGCCGACAAAAATATATGTAGGATATCTCTGTGTAATATCTTATTTTTTTAAATCTACCTCACTTCTGATTTATAAAAATATATATTTCTTCTAGTTTTGTCTTCTTGAATCATCACCGAAACAAACATCAGTTTTAATTCTTGAAGAAAAAAATTTAAAATTATAGTGTGGTCAAATTAAATCAATGATTGCACATTTTACATGATGTAAAAGCTTGTCTCAAGTTTAATTTATGTCAATATGTACATTTTATAAAGATATTTTTGGTCATAAAAACGTTGTCGAAACTTAGAGCAACATGAGTAAAATTTTAGAAATGTACTATTAATAATACCTACCCTTGTATAAAGATGATACGTGGAAACATCTCTTATATTATCTTCTGGGTGCCCCAGACCCAATAGCCTCAAGCTTCTCGAAACATCATAGCCTACTAAGAGACAATTTTTTAATATCCGACTCACAGCTTGACGAACCACTTTGATGTGTAAGCCTCTTGACAGATCCTGAGCCTGTATTCCATGAAAACGTGTGCGGTAATCTGAAATCTAATAAGTAATATATGTAGCACTATTCAACAAAGACATTTTTCACCAATTTATCACAGTGATGAGAGAGAGAGAGAGAGAGAGAGAGAGAGAGAGTATTCTTTAATGTACACTTAATAAACAACATAAAATACAAAAAGTAAAATTAGCAGTCTTATCGCTCAGAGCAATCTCTTCCAGACAACCATAACATGGACCAGAATCGTTTGGAAACAAATAACACGTGGTGTACTGAATTATATAGATAATTGAATTATATAGTAGTGTAATTGAATTATATAGATACACACAGGTACAAACATATATATATTATACACAACAATACACAAATAATGTCATGAATATACAAATATGAACAATATAATTTGCCATTAATCAAGAAAGAAAAAAAAAACAATATAATAATAATTTTGGTTCTTTACACTTATATAAGAAGCTGCCTAAGCTGTCATGATAGAATGATCACAGAATGATAGATGATGTAATTTGCAAATTTTTTCTTTCCTGCCTACTTCTGATGTAAAGTAAAATCAATACAGTATTCCAATGAAGCAAGATAGTTTACACACACACACAGAAGCTGCTGTGATTATGATTTAATATCTCAAGATGTTTTTTCATGGCTTAGTATCTCAAAATGTTTTTTCAATGCTATAAGGGCACCTGCAGTCTTACAAGTCTAGAACCCAGCTGATTTTAAGTGGTCAGCATTGCTCACTAGCTTCAGAATGCCCTGGGGCACAACCCAGCCGCTACTCACTTAAGGAGGTGGCTGACAACAGCATTAACACCGTAGATGTTTTGATCTCTGCTTAATATAAGATGGTTAGTGAGCTAAATTGTTCATGTCAGATAAAAAATAAGTTTTATGCATACCTGTAAGTTTCTTGGGTTAATGACAGCGTTATAAACGCATATCTTGTCCTCGTTTACGATAGCCACAGACGCGGGGTAATTTCTGATACCTTCAGAGGATTCCACACCGATCGATTTGCAGTCAATGGATACAGCATCGGCCATAATTATAAAATCTCTATTTTATATTCTTCTGAATAAAACAATTTACTGTACTCCCTAAGAAAAATCCAGACAAAGCATTTAAGACCAACTAACAACTATAAAAAGTTTCCTAATGCGAAAATACCTATTCGCAAATCAATGTTATTGCAACTTGCTAACTAAACAAAACTTGGAACTTAAAAATAAAGTAGAAAGTAAAGTATTTAAAGTAACAAACCCCAAATAGGACGAATATAAAATCCCTTTTTGTCTTTGTATTAACAGATAATTTGCAGAACGTGGAATAAATTCAAAATCAAAACTCATTTATTTCTATTTCTTCTTTTCTTTCAGTACGGTAAGAATTTATTTATAATTTAATGAGTATGTTTTTATCTGGAAACGGTTTATTTATTTTGATTGCCTATGAAAATTTCTACGAAAATATCATGAAATACTTAAAAGCAATCAACAAAAATAAAAACAGTATCAGAAAAACAATTCGAAAAGTATCTGAGACGGCGATCTTTAATTTAGACAGAGAAACAAATGATTCAAATTATTTCAAATGGATCAGAAGTTTAATTCAAATGCTACTATAATGGTGATATATTTTAAAACTAGTAACCCTTTTTCTGGGTACTTACCCGTTTGTATGTTGCTATGTTTGTAGTTTGGCGTTAATGTAGTATGGTAGATATTAATTTACGTTACATAAAAATATTCAAAATATTACATACAATATTCTCTGTACTTTATGTACTCGTCAAGTATAGCAATATGAAATGTTTCGATAAAAAATTATAAGAATCGAAACTTTATAAAAATTGATATTTTTGGTAGAAGATCACAGCTTTCTATGCATTCCAGTCAATCAACAACGTTTTAATTAATTTAATGAATATTTTTTTTACCTTTTAACAATTTAATAATCTAATTACTACTACCGATGAATTAAAATGTATTATAAATCTTTGCACTCTTTCAGTTATGTATTAACAGTTGATGATTTTATGTTTTTAGAGACTACCATTTGTATACAAAAATAAAAATTCTACTATTAAAACTTACATTGTTAGCATGAAGGATAGAATTAGCTTTTCATCAGTTGAATAGTTAAAACAAGAGTATGCATGAGCAAGAGTACCTACTATGTTATAAAGGGGACAAGTTAAAATGTCCACCTGTAAGTAGCAAGTTATTTTTCTCTTATCGAAATAGCGCTAATGTAGGAAATGGTAATAGTATGAATATATCAGTTTTAAACAGAGTGAAGCATTCAGGATTGCAGTGAAAGCTATGTTATTCTACCTAACTATAAAGGAGTGGCTTCGCGGTATATTAAATTGACGTCATTATTGACTTCCGCGGTGAGGGAATAACCTCGTGTAATAGATATCAAACCCGCAAAATTATAATTTGCGTAATTACTGGTGGTAGGACCTCTTGTGAGTCCGCACTGGTGGGTACGATCTACCCATGCGTAACGATTTAAAATCAAGTGGGCTGTGAGCTCATCCACCCACCTATGCAGTAAATAAATAAAAAGTTATACTTTACAGTGTTCGCAGCGCATATCGGAACATAGCCGAAGTGTGGTACATATCTAGTTTAAGTCGTTGTTTTTTAAATCTTTCCACTTGCTACTGTGGCGCCACCTTAACTGGCTTCTTTACAGCAGACACTTTTTAATATACGGAGACGGTACTCTTTTGTTCTATCCTCCATAATTATTAATTGGGATAGAGTTATACTCATGACTTTTGCAAGTGTGTGTGTTTGCTTACGCGGACCATATCCACATGACCAACCCTGCCTTTGCAGGATAGCTATCGGAGCACCATGGTATGTGAGGAATGTAGAACTTCACGACGAATTAAGGTTCGAATCTATTAGTTTTTTTTAAGAGAACGCCAAATTGCTTATTCGAGAAAGCAGCACGGCACTAGAACCCTCTTATTGTACCCACCACAAAATCGACTCAGACGACGGGGCAACGAACAGCCACCATCTCCGTAAACATTTCCTCGGTGCCTTGAAGCTATTTTGCAAAAGTAATAGGTACGAACAGAAGGGACATGTCCAACAAACATTAATAAACTTTACCTCCATTGCGTTAATGTTAAGTCGTCATTTTAAAAGAACAGGCAAAAACGGGTATGAGTAACTGAACGTTCCATAAATGTTAGCTCACTGAGTTTCACGCCAGACCTTGTCAACGGGTCGCGTAACCGATGGTAGAAGGTGGTGTATTCTGCAAAGCCCTGCTTTTGCTGGGGCTACTATTAGCTAATTCTCTCAGGTTGAGTACGTGAGCTTACCTGCTCGTCAGGACGTAGCTGAAATAGCTCTAAGGGCATCGACCATCAAATAGGCAGGGAAAAAAAAAAGAAATGTTTTGCCAGTACAAGTTTAATATCAAAGGATTGTAATTTTTTGTAGCAGATTGCAGATTAATCTTATGGAATAGAAATACCAAGCTAAACTTCATTTTTAATACAAATTTAATATAATAATGAATCATCATTTTAAGTCATTCATTTATTTTTTTGTAGCCTCTTCTGTCGCTCAGTCCGGCTTCCCACTTCTTCGACACAGTTCTGTAAAGTTGCATAGCTGCCCTGGCATCCTCTACTGAGCTGTGCTCTCCGTGCTGTATGTCAATGCTTAGTATTTCTTTAGCTAAACGTTTCAACGACGGAGTACTGCCTTTTGTTATCTGAAAATTTTTTGATTATTTAAACGAAGTGCTTTTGTGCATGTTTTGGTAGCGAGCCAAGAGGGGCTTAACCAAAAAAGTGAAAAAACAATACAACAAAACGTAGGAAACAAACTTTTTCAAACACCAAAATGAGTTTTGAAACGGATTTGTCAACATTGTACCATAATAGAGATAATTCTAATAACAAATAATTAATAGATATCACACAATGCACATACACATTAGGTTGACTACTAAATTTGACTGTTTATTGTTTATTTAATCATTACTTAATATAAACTCCAGTTAACCATCATTACTTAATATAAACTCCAGTTAACCATCGCATAGAAGGTAGTGGAGAATTTGAGAGAGCTCATCTCTTTGCACAGAGCAGTGAATAAGAGGTATTATGCCTACTGCAACCACTCTATTAATCAGTTTAGGGGTCAGAGAGGGAAACAGCATAATACACATGCCATCTAATTTATATTAAAAGTAGTGTATCACACTCTAAACTGTATTGTATCCAGCACAATATCACAGAAAACCAGTGGCACTTCCTAGACAGCCATAGTTACCACCTATTGGCTATATTTACCCATCCTACCTCTATTGGGTCTGGTCTCTGGTAGTCTGTCATATTAAATAATCAAAGTCGTCGTGGCCTAAAGGATAAGACGTCCGGTGCATTCGTATGAAACGATGCACCGGTGTTCGAATCCCGCAGGCGGGTACCAATTTTTCTAATGAAATACGTACTCAACAAATGTTCACGATTGACTTCCACGGTGAAGGAATAACATCGTGTAATAAAAATCAAACCCGCAAAATTGTAATTTGCGTAATCACTGGTGGTAGGACCTCTTGGGAGTCCGCACGGGTAGGCACCACCACCCCGCCTATTTCCGCCGTGAAGCAGTAATGCGTTTCGGTTCGAAGGGTGGGGTAGCCGTCGTAACTATACTGAGACCTTAGAACTTATATCTCGAGGTGGGTGGCGCATTTACGTTGTAGATGTCTATGGGCTCCAGTAACCACTTAACATCAGGTGGGCTGTGAGCTCGTCCATACATCTAAGCAATAAAAAAAAATAAAAAATAATAACAACTACATTGAAGGTAGTTTAAAAATGTGCATTTTACTTATGTAATTAATATTTCTCACCTTTTTGAATGGTTTGTACTTAGATGTGTCCCGGATATTTCGTTTGGGATGTGACAAAAACAGAACATTTAGATCATTTTTCAATGAGTGTCCAACTAATATTTTACCTCTAATAACGTCTGCTACTTCTTTTTGAACAATTGAAAAATCTTCACCATTAATTAGATCCTCTTTGCGTATCCCGCTGACTATTGTACGATAATCTTTAACTTCTTCACGGGGCTTCACAAACTTGTCGTATATGCAGTCACCAAATTTATTGACTAAAGATACTCTGGCTAACATGTGATCATTTCCATCATAACCTATTCCTACCATTTCGCAGTCCATAGCAATGAACTTGGTTATTTTGTTTTTAGCTTGTTTCCTGTCATTAAGTGCTATATCATCTTCATGTCCGTCTGCCTGGTCAGGTTCTAAATTCAAAGTTTCAAATTTCCGAACGGTTGGCTGCAAGTCTTTGCTTTTGTTTATTTTCTGTTCAGTTTTCCTGTTTCTACGGAATTTACCTGTGTACTGCTCCTTTGGTGCTTGTTTTTCCTCTTTGTGATCCATAAGAAGATTACTCGCTAGTAATTTTTGCCAATTTGCATTTATAAGACCCCTCAGCGATACTGTTTGGTTATGATCGTCAGAAGCTGTTCGCTTTCGCTTATGAGAGTTTTCGACCATATTTATACCAAAAATGAAATTGAAGAAACTTCTGACGATAGTTACGAAGGAATTACAAGATAAATACAATATTGTAAAAATGAATATAAGCGAATATAAGATTGCAATAACTGTGGCATTCGCGTTTGACATATTACTGTTTTATAGATTACGTTAACTTACAATAGATTAGCCATAGTACGCGACACAAAATACCGTTGAATAAGACTTTTACATACAAAAACAAAACTTAAACTTGTTTCTAAATATTTTATAATTTTACTGGACGAATTCTAACGCTTAGATTAAGTTAGAATTCATTAACGAGTTCGTCGTGGCCTAAAGGATAAGACGTCCGGTGAATTCGTGTTGAGCGATGCACCGCACCGGTATGCGAATCCCAAGCGGGTACCAATTTTTCTAAAGGAATACGTTTTTAGCAAATGTTCACGATTGACTTCCACGGTGAATGAGTAACATCGTGTAATAAAAATCAAATCCATAAAATTATAATTTGCATAATTACTGGTGATCGGACGTCTTGTGAGTCTGCACGGGTAGGTACAACCACACTGCCTGTCGTGAAGCAGTAATGCGTTTCGGTTTGAAGGGTGGGGCAACCGTTGTAAGTGCCATGCAGTTTAGTCCTCATTCAAAGCTGAGCACCAGTAGAATACAATTTTTTTGACTATTAACTGATTACACGACAAAGAAAGAAACATGTTGGGTGATAGTGTGATGTTTGTTTCCTTCGCGTAATGTGTGATGTTGCATTACATCGTAGAGTAATATTACCCGAGTAATATCACTCGCATTACTTACACATGTCTACTATTAACAGACTATTGCTACGGATCAGCAACGACCTTCATTTTAGTTTGTGTGTCGTTAGTGTTTGAGGTTGTGGCATTGGGTGATTTAAGGCGAAAATGTATTCATGTATATTTTGTTCCAACTCGGAATTAATATTTAAAAATTTCGTGCCATAGCTTATAAAAACAAAAAATCTATTTCTGAACGAATTTTGATTGATACTATTCATCAAATTGATACATTGCTCTTTCGCTGACAAATTATATTCATTTTCTGCGGATAACTACGCAATGTATGCTACTTTTTTGGATCCTATCTTTATTGTGACATTTTCCATCGTAATAAACAATGTAAACAAAAGCAAATGTCAAATACTAGCTACCGCCGGGCGCCGACGTGTTTCTAGTTTCTGTTGTGGAGGGAGAACAGTGAAAATGTCTTAGTACAACTGCCGGGCAATGGGCCAGTTCACGCTTTCTAATCGTCGTATACGGTCGACGAGCATTTAAATTTGTTTGTAAACAAATCGCGGAGTGAAAAAATGTATGAAACATTATTACGAAACCTAAAAGATCATGGTCAAGAACACTTAATTAAATACTGGTCGGTATTAAGTGAGGAACAGCGGAAACAGCTGTCGGACGAAATTCTAAAACTTGACTTGACGGAAGTGCATGCAACATTTTCGCGGGCAATTGAATCTACGAAAAAAATATTAGAAAAATTAGACGACGACTTGAAACCAATACCGGATAGTCACTATGAGTCTGTACCGAACTTGACGCCCGATAAGATTGAAGAATACGAAAATATCGGATTTAAAGAAATATGCAATGGGAAAGTTGGTGTGCTCTTGTTAGCTGGAGGTCAGGCGACGCGGCTCGGTTTCGGCCACCCTAAGGGAATGTACGATGTGGGATTGCCATCAAGAAAAACCTTGTTCCAGATACAAGCCGAGAGGATCCTGCGAGTTCAGCAGATGGCTGCCGAAAAATATGGAAACGAAGGTAAAATAACATGGTATATTATGACTTCTGAACACACGAAAGCCCCTACTGCAAATTATTTCAAAAGTCACTCATACTTTGGTTTGAATGAAAACGATGTGGTTTTCTTTGAGCAAGGCACATTACCTTGCTTTGATTTTGAAGGGAAAATATTCTTGGATGAGAAATATCATTTGTCTGCTGCCCCTGATGGTAATGGAGGTCTGTATCGAGCATTAAAAACCCAGGGAATATTGGACGATATCTCAGTAAGAGGAATCCAACATCTTCATGCTCATTCAGTTGACAACATACTTATAAAGGTTGCAGATCCGGTATTTATTGGTTACTGTAAATCTAAAAATGCTGATTGTGCTGCAAAAGTCGTTCAGAAATCTAGTCCCAGTGAGCCTGTTGGTGTCGTCTGCAGAGTGAATGGACACTACAAGGTAGTGGAGTACTCCGAACTCACAGACGAGGCATCTGAAAGACGTAATCCTGATGGTCGTCTCACATTCTCAGCAGGAAACATCTGTAATCATTATTTTTCAGCTGATTTCTTAAGAAAAATATCAAACTTTGAGACAAAGCTAAAATTGCATATAGCCAAAAAGAAAATACCGTATATAGATGAGAATGGTGTGCGGCAGAAACCGAATGAACCAAACGGTATTAAGATGGAGAAATTTATTTTTGATGTTTTTGAGTTTGCTGAGAATTTCATTTGCTTAGAGGTGGCTCGAGACACTGAGTTTTCAGCCTTAAAGAATGCTGACACAGCCAAAAAAGACTGTCCTTCGACTGCCCGAGAAGATTTGCTTCAGCTCCATAAAAAATACATTAGACAAGCTGGTGGAGAGGTGGCAGACGATGCTGATATAGAAATCTCTCCGTTATTGTCCTACGGGGGCGAGAATTTGGACAGCATTGTTAACGGTAAAGTGTTTACCGCTGGTCCATTCCATTTGAAGAGTCCACAGGAATTATCAAGTAATGGTGTTAATGGTAATCATTGATACTGGAAATTATTTTAGAATGGTATAAATTTCATACCATGAATAAATATTGGAATTTAATTTTGAAACAAATAAGTTGCCAACATTAAATTTTAATTTTAATTTCAAAACATTTATCTTATTCAAAGATTTAAAAAAAATTGCATCATAAGAAATTGTTTAATAAAATTGAATTCCTAGAATATGTTATGTTAAATTCAAATTTAAAATATTGACATTTTTTTAAATTGTTTTATTTAAAAAGGGTAAAATAAAACAAATTGATGGCTAAAATATAACAATTACTTTTCATATACATAAAGTAAGTGCGTTGTAAAATGCAAATTGAAACTCTGAATCTAAGACGGATTTGATCAAAACTAAAGCCCTGACATAATACTTTTGTTGCTTGAAGAAATCATACTTTCCAAAGTGTTCTGTAAATAGTTGATCTTGAATGCTTTGAGAATGGTAGGATTAAAACATCACATTAAAGACATCACACTGCCAATAATAAAACAATGTCAAATTAGATTACTAAAATTAAATATTTAAAAGAAATTATAACTTTGTCTGGGACATTTTAATTAATATTAGTCTCGATTCACTGAAGATCCAACAACACACACATTCCAGATTCCTCGTCAAACTGTATCGATCCGCTTCTTTTCTTTTGTTAAAACAATATACAGGAACTAGATGTGGATTAATATTGAACTGAAACTTGTATTTAGAAGCCCTGGTGGGAATATCTAAACAGCAGTTATACAGGCGTGCGTTTAGAAAAAAAAAGGGTGCGTGTACTTATGTACGCGCGTAAGAAGTTATACATATTTTGTTTTTATTAAATTTATTTCTTTTTTTTTATTTCAATTTTAATCAATTTGAAAAAAAATCGATTAAACAACATCCTCAAACACGCATATTGGACATCCCTTTTCTTGACATCGTATAAATTCGGTAATTCTCGGTACGGTTCGGAAAGTTCACCTGCGGCTATATTGAGATTCGCTAAGTTACGTCGGTCGTATTGTAATGAGCGATTTAGTGGGCAACTTCATTCTGTTAATTTTGTGTCACGGTGCACGCGCATCGTAAAATTTCACTCTCATCAATTTTTCATAACGCGCCTAAAGAAGTATACCTTCAATAAAAATAAAAATGCAATTAAGCAAATAGGTCTTTATTAAACTTGGCCGATTTTTCAGCCCCCCTTTTTCTAGTGTGCTTATTTTTGACGTAAAGCACAGCATACAATACAACCGAAAGCTCTACATTCCTCCAAGTTCTCATGTCTATGAACTCTGGTAACCACTTAACTCCAGATGGGCCTCGAGGCTGTGATCCATCTGAAACAGTAAAAACAAATAAATAATGAAAATCCCCAACTGTCATTTTGACGGTGGTCTGTGTAATGAAGCCTCCACATTGAGGGGCGAAAAGCGATTTGGTTTAAGCGACATTTTTGGAACTTTACAGAAGAGCTATTTAAAGATTACTAGAAAAAATATCACGATAAAAAAACTTAATAATTTATTTGAAATAGGGTAAACATAATTGAATTTCAATTAAAAACATCTAATTATTGATGCTAATACTAAATAATACAGACCTTTAATTTATTCTTGTAATGTAATGTCTCGTATTAAGCGAAACGTCGCTTAAACCAAATAACCTTTCATCCCTCGGTATTAATCCTGTTGTAAGGTAACGATTATATGTTAAAATAAGCAAATATAATTTCTATAATTTTCTTTTTAAGCTATTGCATAGCTTTTGTCGCGGGCTTTGCGCGCGGCGACCGAATTAAGAAATTTCGTAACGAAAATAAAACCTAACGTGTGAAGTGTGAAGGGGACAGTTAATGTATTGCTTTTGTTAATGTTTATAAATATAGCGTGGTCTTATTTTATTATTGTGTTAATATTAAATTACTCTATTGTCTAATTACAATTGCATAAGTTGATAAAAAATGTTATGCAATAGCTTTACCGCGGCAGTCCCCGAGTGCCACATGTGTTTTGACGTGACAACGTCTTATAATTCGATGGAGCCGGCTGCCCGCACGAAAAAACATGACTCATGCGGCGTTACCTCACTCTGAGGCGTTCCATTTAAGGCTTGAAGTGCAAGCGAGAGCGCGCAACGAGCGACAAAGAGGCACAAGCGGCCTCCGCGTTCGGCAGCTTTCGACATCTGTCTCTCTCCTACTTGAGTGAGCGATGCATCCGCGTGGACAGCTGCTATACAATAATACATTTACATGTTTTCGTCAAGTATGAAGTTCAGTGAAAAGAGAATGTGGTGTCAATTGTTTATAGCAACGATAATTGCGTTGACAAAATGAAACCATTCCATCAGTATTTTCATATGGCGTTGTTACGTTCAACTATCGTCAGTAAACCGACTTTACAGACAACCGATTTTTTTTAATTTCGTGGAACCGCAATGTACATCGACGGTAGCTTGTCGGCGTCGCACGAGACCGTTGACACCGTATCTAAAACGATTTTTAATCGCTTTATTTTGTACCTGTAGTGACTGGACAAATGGTGAAAATTTCAAGATAGTAAATGTTCAGTATGATAATAATATACAAATCTTATTAATACGGTCTAAATGTTGTAACTTTATCCTAAATTAAAATTAAACTTAGTTACGTCAATCGCAAGGCCCAAACTAGACTAAGGCGTTTTAAATATGTTTTTATAAAACAATTTTATAATTTCGCTCTAATATTCTGAACTGTATCGATGGGATGAAAAAAAAAACGATGAATTTAATACATAATTTTTAGTTCTGCTTGCTATATAAGCGTTTTTAATTTTAAATTTTTTAAAGTACATAATATTAAGTGTAAATAAAATTTTATGTACCGAACATTTAGTGTTTTGCCCAAATATCTTTTCGTTTTTTTTTTAAGTCCATCACTACGTTCACGGTAAACCTTACTATATTATTATATTCTAATATATTATTTGTATACATATAATTAGTTGATAAGAAAATTGGTGATAATAATAACATAATTATCATAATTTTTTTTTGTTAATATAATTAATATTTGGATCTCGTATTACGGAACCGATTTCAAGAAGATTAAAAAATTTTTTATTGAAGTGCGGTACTGTGAAAGAAAACAATCCAGTTTTCAATATAATTTAAAAGTCTTCCAAATGTGTAAATCAACAAATCAAATCATTCAAACGGTAAACCCTGTCTTATTGGAGTCGGTTCGTAGAAATTTATGGCAAAATGAATTGAAAGCATGCCGTGAAAGCAATAAATAATAATGTAAAGAAATTTAATATAATAATTGTAAATGATATGTATATAAAATTTAAAATAAGAGGTCTATTTGAGAGAGAACGTAAATAAATTATTATTTTTATTATTATTATAATACAGTCTTAAATTTGGGCCTCGTCACTCAAGTTTCGAAGGTAATGTAAATTATATTATAATAATATTATAATTAAAATTATAGTAAAATTGTTTTCAAACAATCTTTGAATTTTGAATGTACTTAATAATCGTTAAGATATTATGTGTATTTCTGTTACGTTCCTCGTGTTCGATATGATATATTAATAAATATATTTTATATGGTATTTACTTTTTTTATAACAATAGATTGCAATCTAGTATTTAAGCAAGCAATACCAACAAATCAGAACTTTAATGAAGCAAAAAAAAAATGGAATTCAGAAATTCCCTTCTCGCCTTCCTTTTTTTATGAATGAGGGGCTACTGGTGGCCCGGAGGACTTTTCAGTTTCACCAGGACGAGCAAAGGCTCAGCTAGGACGGGTGGGATTTGCTAACAGCTGCCCGAGCGCCCCCAAAGGAGACATCACAACTCAAGAGCAGCTGCTCTCGCAATTGAAAATGAATCTACTACTGAATCGGAATCGCGGCGCACTGAGAAGATCCGGCGAGAAACTCAGTGGGCTGTGTCTATGGGCTAGTTCGCTTGTAGACGTTCGACGAGGATATTGACCGGTGCTTGAGGGATCTAAAAGCAGCGAGAGTGGATCCGGGGGGATCAGACATGTTTCTGGCGACGCCGGCTTTGTGTTGCCCCGTCGTCTGGGTCGGATAGGTAATTAGCGGCGTGAGCGCGTGAGCTCACCTACCCGTCAGACCTCAAGCACCGGTCACCGTCCTCGTCCGAATCAGTCGCTTTCGACGAAGGGCTCGACGAGTAAAATAACCCAAAGACACAGCCCACTGAGTTTCTCGCCGGATCTTCTCAGTGGGTCGCGTTTCCGATCCGGTGTTAGGCTGCTCTTGCTACGGCCAGTGGTACTACTCACCTACACGTCAAGGAGAAGCTGAAATAGCCTCTCAAGGCTATCAGCATAGGTAGGAAAAAAATACCCGTGAGGGCGTGGCCGGAATAGCTCCCTAGGCTACCAGTGAATGGGTAGGAAAAAAAAGAGAAAATTACAGCGAGTTTTATAATTTTGTCATCATAGGTAAACGAGCATATTATTATGGTGAGGGGTCATCAGCAAGGCTAAGGAGATAGTCAAGCCGCTTCTACCTAGGTGGACCTAATTACGTAAAAAACAGAAACAGTAACATGGGCAAAGTCGCTGGTTAATGAGGACTATTAATACGCTTTTATTAGCTTCAGGCGTATGTATGTTTGTAACGGAATCTTTGAACATGATTTTGACCCCTTTCAAAACGTCGGATTAACTCGAAATTTAGTATAGTTACTTATTAAGGATCGATGACAAATTGGAATAATTGAAATTCAAAGAATGCTTAATATCCTTAATAAGTATACCAAATTTAGAATTATTCCGACCTTTTAAAGGGGTTCAAAATTAGGGTCAAAATCATGTTCAAAAATTCCGTTACAAACATACATACGTCTGAAGCTAATAAAAGCGTATTAAAAACAAAAAACAGTATCACGAGCAAAGTCGCTGGTCAATGTGGACTTTTTTTTTAACACGTTTTCATTAACTTATAGTCTATATTTGTTTGTGTATAAAGAAATCTTTGAACGTCATTCATATCGATTTCTAGATTAGATTAACTTGATTCGCACACGCGTCAAGGCCCGTTGACGATATAATAGTTTTATAAGATCGCTCTGATATCCTGATAGGATAAAAAGGGTGGAAATGAATCGATACTTCGGTTTGATCTATAAGTTTGTTTTTAAGTTTTTTAAATTGCATACTTATATTTTATTTTTTATTGCTTAGGTTGGTGGGCGAGCTCTCGGCCCAACTGGTGTTAAGTGATTACCGGAGCCCATAGACATCTACAACTAAAATACCGCCACCTACCTCGAGACACAATTTCTAAGTCTCAGTCTAACAGTACAACGGCTACCCTACCCTATCATAGGTAGGTACCATCGCCCTGCGTATTTCTGCCGTGAAGCGGCAATGCGTTTCCGTTTGAAGGATGGGGCAGCCGTTGTACTGTAAAAACGCAGACCTTAGACGTGACATATCTCAAGGTGGCTGGCGACATTTACGTTACGTCTGTGGGCTCCGGTAATCACTTAACACTAGGTGGGCCGTGAGCTCGTCCACTCACCTAAGCAATAAAAATAAAAACAGTTTCAGAAAAAGTCCAATGACATGTATTCCTTTCATTTTTATCTGTCAATGTCATCTGTTCTTTTAATAGATAATAAGATATTAAATCGTAATAGCAATTTTTATTACGAACGAAGATGTTTGACGACAAAAAAGTGAAAAACATGTTTGATTTAAAATATTTTAAAACATTAGGAGTAGTAATTAAAGATTAGTTAACTAATGTAATATTTCGTTCTTAAAAAATGGTATTCTTTTTTTATAACACCTATAACAGTTTATTATCTCGGAAACGGTTTTTCTGTCAAAGGACATATTATGTATTCTTCTTCTTCGTCGCTTCCTCATTTCTGAGGATCGTGACCACCTTAGTCTAGTTTTTCCACCAGCTTCCTTCAATGTTGCCGGCATTCGGCCTGCTTAATGGCGCCCGGGACGCTGGTGTTTGTGGCCTCCTTGACAATGTCCATCCACCTTTTTTTTATTGCTTAGATGAGTGGACGAGCTCACAGCCCACCTGGGGTTAAGTGGTTACTGGAGCCCATAGACATCCACAACGTAAATGCGTCACCCACCTTGAGATATAAGTTCTAAGGTCTCAGTATAGTTACAACGGCTGCCCCACCCTTCAAACCGAAACGCATTACTGCTTCACGGCAGAAATAGGCAGGCCGGTGGTACCCATGCGCGCGGACTCACAAGAGGTCCTACCACCAGTAACACAACGTCCACCTGGTTGGCGATCTTCCTCGACTTCTCTTTCCTTCCACGTGACCTACAACTATTAGTTTTTCCAAGTTGTCAGGATTTCGTCGGGCCACGTATCCGAAGTACTTGAGGAGACGCTCCATATGTATTAAAAAATGTTTAATGCATATTCTAGATTATTCTAGAACGTTCGGCCCGGGAGTAATGCGCAATACGTTATGGTCGGCTCACTGAACACGCCTTTACATTACAAAACCTGTTGAGCGTGTCTCAAGGAACGCGCTGCCGAAATCCGTGTTTAAATATGTATTATGAAATGCTTATGAAAAAACAATGCATTGAAAAGTGAAAAGTACAATCACTGTTCGCTATTTCATATATAGTTTGATTTGTAAGAAACTTTCTAGCGTGTTTTTTAGGGTTCTGGTTTTTTTAATTGATTAAATGTGTGAACGGGCTCACGGCCCACCCGGTGTTAAGTGGTGATACGTCCAATATCAAACGCTACCTTGAAACATGAGTTTTATATCTCAGTTGAATAGTACAAAGGCTGCTCCTCCCTTTGCAAAAGAAATGCATTGGTTCTTCGCGGCAGAAATGGGCGGGGTGGTGGTATTAATCGCCTAAGCTCCCAAGAAGCCCCACCACCCGATGACGTGCTTCAGGAATACGCAAAAGCTTTAGAAAATGTCACTGTAGACCTGTTTATGTTTAATAGTTTATTAATACTACTAGTGTCAAACCGGTCGATAAAGTGAAGCTTTTCAACAATGAATCGTCGGGTAAGTAATTGATATGCCGAAAATTTAACTAAAGATTTTAAATTGCGAATCATCATCATTCTCCTGTCCTTCTCCCAGTCACCTGGGGGTCGGCGATTCATGTCTCCTTCCATACTCCTCTACCATATACCATTTTTTCACTCACTCCCTTCTTACAAATATCGTCTTTCACGCAATTCATCAATCTCTTCTTAGGTCTATCTCTTCTTCTATATCCCTCCACATTCATAGTTAACACTCTCTTACCAACCTCTTAGTCATTTCGTCTCATTCCATGTCCATACCATCCCAAACGCGCACTTCTCAGCTTCTCTGTCACAGGTGCCACTTCCTCTAATATATTCATTCTGTATTCTATCCATTCTCGTTACTCCACACATCCATCGCAACATCTTTAAACTGCGAATATGACTATTAAAAATACTATTAAAAAGTCTTTTAAACGAAAAAATGTGCTCCAAATTGAGATTAGGGCTTTGTAAATTTTTTAGCATCACTAGACGCTAGAGTTCCTCCTTACAGTCTGAGATCGCGGCTCATCCAAAATGTTGTCTCGTTCTAGAAAATTCCATCGCATTTATTATTTAGACGACGTTTTTGTGTCATTTCCTATATCGATCGATATTAAAAACATCTCGGATTATTCTCGTATAAGCACGTCCTTAAAAAAACTAAAAAAAAAAACGCGGAACGCTGAATACTGGCTGAATACTGTTACGTCAACCTTGACATTTTAAGTCATCTTCGCCTTCGTTTGACATTTAAGGTTTTTTTTATAAGCAGCGACCCAGTTCAACCTATGCCTTTTACTAAAGATCAAATTTTAATGTGTTTCCGTTCGAAGTTTGACCTTATAGGGGTAATCTGTCAAAAGTCTAACAGCACTAATAAGTCTGCGACATTTTAATAGGTAAGGAAGCTACAAAATTTTGTTTTAATGAAGACTAGAGGTCCCGCAGTAGTCGAAATTCGACTATAATTAATTGGAATTGTAAGTGTGTACACTATTATGATTGTATTTTATACTTCTATAATCACAAATTTCGCCAAGACTACACTATACAAAATATTAACAAAGAGAAACAATATTTAATCTATTCTCAGTTTTACAACAGAATTGAATTTAATACATTAAATCAATAAAAAAAAACGTTACACACACTACCATGTATTTGACGCACACACGCATGCATACTATTTATTTATTGTCAAACATTTTGTTCTTGACGTCTGTGCTCAAATTGAGAATAGATTAAATTATAATAAAGAAATATAGTCGAATTTCGACTACTGCGGGACCACTAGTAATAAATAGTTTTGTGCAGGTTTGACGACGAAAGGAAGATCTTCCACCGAGCTTTTTTTTTTTCCTACCTAAGCTGATAGCCTCGAGAGGCTATTTCAGCGTAACCGTGGCTAGTAGGTGAGCTCACGGGGCTCAAACCTGATGACGATGCTAACACGAACCCTAGCAAGAGCCGTGCTTCGCAGAATCTACCACCGGATCGGAAACGCGACCCACTGAGAAGATCCGGCGAGAAACTCAGTGGGCTGTGTCTGGGAGTTAATTTACTCGTCGAGCCCTTCGTCGCAAGCGACGGGTTCGACGAGAACGGTGACCGGTGCTTGGAGTACCTAGAAGCACCGTTAGTGGATCGGGAGGATCCGAGATGACGTGTTTTGGGCGACGTCGACTGCTTTCCATTCTGTCCGCAGGATTGGGAATGTAGTTACCGGCGGCCACGATGAGAGGGTTCTCGTGTCGTGCCGCTTTATCGAAGTGGCGCATCGACGCCGACTGTAGATACTTACTGATGGACTCTAAGTCCAGGTCGTCATGGAGGTCGACGTTCCTGACGAACCACGGGGCTCCGACGGCTATCCTGCAAAAACGGGATTGAATAATTTGGAAGGATATTAAGTGAGTGCGGGCCGCGTGAGCGAACACTACACTTGCATAGGTCATGACGGGGCGTATGCAAGTTTTGTAGAGTGTCGCCTTATTTCTACGGGACATTTTACTTCGCCTGCATATCATCGGGTAAAGACGTCCTAGAATGAAGGCGGCATGATCGCGTACCGTCTTAATATGAGGGCGGAATGTCATCCTTCGGTCGAGGGTGACGCCTAAATATTTGACCTTCGGGGCCCACGGTATGGGCTGGTCGAACATCGTGATTGGGCGAATGACGGAGGCGGAGGTGTCGACGCGCCTAGACGGGAGAGGGATGCTCAACGTGTCTTCCACCGAGCGGTCGGAGCTTTTATATATATAGCTTATCTTGAAAATATCGTAAACGAGATTCAGGCATCTGTCAAATATCTTGTGTTGTATGATGGCTACCCGCCACAGTTTTTTTTTTCGTTTATTGAACCTGACGGTAGGTGCGAGCCCTGTGCCAGCTACGGTAGTTTTACGTTTGCCTATCAAGACACAGCTCAATATTAACTTTCCCCTTATGATTTTTAGTAAACGCATTGCATAATGCGCTCTAACCTCGCATTGAATGTGCCATTCCGAACCTAACTACATTCCAAGCCGAGTTAACAACAAAACGGTTTCGGAAAGCAGAAAGTTTTAATTTTGTAGTCTCAATGTTAATTTAAATAGATGTTGATGGAAAAAAAAATTGTAGTCCGTAGCGCTGTAGCTGGCGGATGTAAAAAATCGGAATTATTTTGTTCAGGTAATTTTTTCCCCTACCTATGCTGATAGCATTGAGATGCTATTTCAGCTTCTCCTTAACGTGTAGGTGAGCTCACGGGGCTCAAACCGGGAGTGTTGCTAACACTGGCCCTAGCAAGAGCAGTAGGTACTTCGCTGAATCTACCACCGAATCGGAATCTCGATCCATTGGGAAGAAACTAAGTGGGGTGAGCCCCGCCGCTTTAAGCGTTTCACATCAAAAAGAAAACCTATAAAGAAAGTAATGATTATTTTGAAGACGCCTTTCATATAAAGGAATTATGCTTCAACTACCAGATTTTGTTGTTAAAATTGAATGTACAAAGACACTCTTCCTTATTTTCTACGCTGCGCAGTCGCAGAGCTTGGAATTGAACCTTAATAGTCAACGACGCAGACCAAAAGTGAAAGGTATTAGAAAAAAAGGTCAGACGTATCTTTGAGATAACGTAACAAATATATTGTAATATTATTGCGGTGTACTTTGTTCTATTTCGTGTACGCGGTTTCAAAATTAGGCACGATTTTTACGGTGATTAAATTTATAATTATGTTGCATATAATTAGATATTATACCGTTAACACCTTAGCTGCGGGAAATAAAGTCGCCTTGGTTATCTCCTGAAATTAAGCAATGGATGGCCTGCCGAGATAAAGCTCGAAAGAGGCTAAAACGTCAACCGTCCGAGCGCAATCTAACATACTATAAACTATTACGTAATCGGTGCAATCATCTATGTCGAGATGCCAAGAGACGCCATTTCCATGAATCTCTCATAAATCGTAAGTCTTCTGATGTATGGAAATTTTTAAAATCCGTAGGCATAGGAAAAGCATCATCTACGTCCTACGGCGGTCTCGATTTAAACGCACTCAACAAACGTTTTTCTACACCCTCTTTCTCAGTTGATCAGTGTCGTAAATCGAGAACTTTGCAAACGTTACTTACTCTCCCTTTGCCTAAGCATTCTTCCTTTAAGTTTCAGTCAGTATCGACCAATGATGTTCGTAAAGCTATTTTATCTATTTCTTCCCATGCTGTAGGTAGTGACAACTTGTGCTCTAAAATGCTTATCCCCATTCTTGATATACTACTTCCTTGTTTAAGGAACATAATTAACCATTCCTTACAATCTGGATCCTTTCCTAAATCCTGGAAATCCGCTAATATTATCCCTTTACTTAAAACCAGCAATCCTTCGTCGTTGTCACATTATCGTCCTATCTCCATACTTCCTTTTCTCTCGAAAGTGTTGGAGCACATTGTTCACAAGCAACTACAAAATTTCCTCCTCTCCAATAATATTCTTAGCAACTTTCAATCAGGTTTCCGATCGGGACACAGCACGGTGTCTGCGTTGCTGAAAGTGACAGATGACATTCGATGGGCAATTGAAAACCAATCCCTAACCATTCTTGTACTACTTGACTTCAGTAACGCATTCAACTGCGTGGATCTCGATATCCTGCTCGGTATTCTTCGATCCCATAACATTACTACTTCTGCCCTAAGGTGGTTTGATTCATATCTTCGGGGCCGTTCACAACGCACACGTCAAAATGAATCCTTCTCAGACTGGGTTGCTGTTGATGCTGGCGTGCCTCAGGGTGGTGTTCTCTCTCCTCTTCTTTTCTCAGTGTTTATTAACACAGTCACTACTTTGATATCCTCAAATTTTCATCTTTATGCAGATGATTTGCAAATTTATCATCACTGCGCACCTAGTGAAATTGATAGAGCAGTCAAGGATGTTAATTGTGATTTGGAAAACATTCATGAATGGGCAACGTCTCATGGACTCTTACTTAATGCCAACAAAACACAGGCCATCATAATTGGTAGTAGATATGCTATTCGTGCATTAAATCATTCTGCAATTGGATCTCTCATATTGAATGGCCAACCAATTGTCTTTAGTGAAACTGTTAAAAACCTTGGCGTTACCTTTAACTCTTTCTTAAGCTGGAATGAGCAGGTTAACAATGTTAGCAGCAAAGTTAACTTTGCATTCCATTCACTCAAATGTCTCCAATATTTTTTGCCTTTGGAAACTAAAATTTCTCTTGCCCAAAGTCTCATTTTACCCATTTTGGACTACGCTGATGCTTGCTACTTGGATGCCACTGAGGAGCTTCTCAATAAGCTTGAGCGTTTGCAAAATTTGTGCATCCGTTTTATTTTTGGTCTCAAAAAATATGATCATATTTCTGAATTTCGCAAAAAGCTCAAGTGGCTCCCAGTCCGTTTCCGCAGAAATACTAGAATGTTGTGCTTCCTATTAAAATTTAATATCCTACATAATCCTAACTACCCACAATATTTACGTGATCGCTTTACCTATGCCCGTCCCTCCATTGCTCCTTGTAGAACACACATTAAAACTCTCCTCAAATGCCCTGTTCATAAAACACATGCTTACGCAAAATCATTTTCTATACAAGCAGTTGTACTTTGGAATTCCCTCCCTCCAAGCATACGAGCGTGCAAAACCATAGCAGCGTTCAAGAAATCTGTTAAATTACTTATCCTTACCATCTTAAATAAAGTATATATATATTTGTATAATGTATTATAATACAAAGTAAGTATATGTTAGTATGTTATATATATATTGTTTTGTATATTGTTATATGTATATATTATTATATGTAATGTTTACTGTATGCACTAGGTTTGTGTTCCTAATTCTTCTTTCCTTTTGCGGGCCTACTGGAAGAGATTTCAGCATGAAATAAGTAGTGCCCTTGTACTCTGTATCCTTATTGACGTGTCTTTTCTAACAGCTGTGTGTACAAAATATATTAAATAAATAAATAAATATTAAATAAAGTCATAAACCTCCGTTTGGCGCGGCGACTGGTCGAAATGCGCCCCCGCATATTTCCAGCAGCGCGGGGCAGGTCTTTCTCGACCCATCAGCACTAAAGTACATTAAAATGCTATAACTTTGCGAAAATGTACTGTATACAACTTATAGTATATAGTTTTCGGTGTCAAACTCTTACAAACCTTAGAGTATACATAAACTATAATATATGTATACTCTAAGTTATAAACACTTGAAATAATCGGCTCGCATCCGAGAAAGACATATTTTTCTTCATTGTGACGGATAGGAGCCAGTTCTGCAATTAGGGTGTTAATAAATAATCGTATTTGACTTAAACAGAAATGCTTTAAGCTTTGTACTGCAAATATTACCGGTCACCGTTCTCGTCGAACCCGTCGCTTGCGACGAAGGGCTCGACGAGTAAATTAACTCTCAGACACAGCCCACTGAGTTTCTCGCCGGATCTTCTCAGTGGGTCGCGTTTCCGATCCGGTGGTAGATTCTGCGAAGCACGGCTCTTGCTGGGGTTCGTGTTAGCAACGTCATCAGGTTTGAGCCCCGTGAGCTCACCTACAAACGTTAGGGTTACGCTGAAATAGCCCCTAAGGCTATCAGCTTAGGTAGGAAAAAAAGAAAAGAAGCAAATATTAAGTATTCATTCTTTTGCCATTAGATGCATTACGTGTCTTCCTATTTTCCAGTTTCGTCTAAACAGATGGCACTGAACTACCAATGGAACTGGTATGTTATTTTTAAAACCTTTTATTAGCTCGGTACATATTATTTGTTTTTATGTATTCACAGACTTCAAGACGTCCGATTACCTTAATTGTTTGCACACACATTAACACGCGATGACGATACAATAATTTTACAAGTTCGTTCTAATATCCTGAGAGCAAGAATGAGTGATGATAGATGGACCTTTCGCCTGACGTCATGGCCAGGCCCTCGGGAAATAGAAAAAAAGGAAGACCTAGAAGCAGATGAGCTGACGACATCGAAGGGACGGCTGGTATAGACTGTGGGTGGAAAAGGCCATAGACAGAGACTATTGGGTATCTTTGGAGGAGGCCTTTACCCTCAAACAGAGGGGTTCACGCTAATCTAAACTTAAAACAAATCAATTGAAAGTAATTAAAAATCAATAATAGAATAGTAATAATTTATATTTAAAATGTATTCGTTTTTCCACGGGTGAAATAAAGGCTTTTTTATTTTTTTTAATGTTATTTATCCTGAGAGGTATTAACTCGATAAAAATAAAGTTGAAATAATATGTATTTTTTTATAATAACAACTGGGAATAAATCACGTACGGTGATCCGGCCACAATTTAGGATTCCCTGTGTTATGGGTACCAGAGACTGATTTTTTTTTTTTTTTTTATTTTTTTTTTTATTGCTTAGATGTGTGGACGAGCTCATAGCCCATCTGGTGTTAAGTGGTTACTGGAGCCCATAGAAATTTACAACGTAAATGCGTCACCCAACTTGAAATATAAGTTGTAAGGTCTCAGTATAGTTACAACGGCTGCCCCACCCTTCGAGCCGAAACGCATATTACTGCTTCACGGCAGATATAGGCGGTGTGGTGGTACCTACCCGTGCGGACTCACATGAGGTCCTACCACCAGTAATTACGCAAATTATAATTTTGCGGGTTTTGATTTTTATTACACGATGTTATTCCTTCACCGTGGAAGTCAATCGTGAACAATTGTTGAGTACATATTTCATATGTCTAAATATATATATGACGGAGAGGCAGGTTCCATGTTGTTTTTAAAATGATGACGACAGCGTTGCTGAGGCCATTCTCTTCATAATTATCATTGCCTTCCATAGTTCAGTAATTAAGACTCGCTTTTCCAATGAATACCATTTATTACATTTCAAGTGTACAGCTAAATTTGCTCATCACACAAAGTTTGCCCGATGTGGGAATCGAATCCCCCTTAATCGCTACGGTAATTTGGAATTGGGAGTTTTAGAGTTGGACCATTAACAACGACAAAAGATTGGTAATATTATTTTGCGAGTAGGTAGGGGAGGGTCCATTGCGAGTCCGAAGGTTTGGTACCTGTTAATTTGAGATTAGATTCACCACCCACCTCGAAATGTGTTACTGAAATCTCTATTGTGCCACCGCCTGTCTCACCTTTCAGAGTGGAAGACCTGACTCCCTCGCGGTAAGAACATGTCAAATATCATTATCGTGATCACTAGCCCACGGACGCCCACTGCTGGACATAGGCCTCCTAAGATCCGCCACAACGAGCAGTTTGTGGTGTCCGCATCTCGATTCTCGCGCATGTCGTCCGTCTACCAAGTGCTGTGGTCGGATATGCCTAAAAACTAGTAATTAGGAGGTGCAGTTAGATAGTATTTGGGAAACAGACGAGGAATCGGTAGGGTAGTGCCAATAGTGAGATGTAGCCAGGGTTGAGTTTGTGGATAGTCATTGTCCGGATAGGCAAATACCTAACCAGTGTACGATCATGGAAAAACGACTGTATGTGAGAGTGAACCAGTAAAATTAATAGCGTTTCTCGTTCACAGCGCCAACTTAAGTTCAACGACTCGAGTGTGAACGTTTAATATTCTAAGCGCTTGCAGTCGTCGCGCGAGGAATAGGAGTCAACAACGTTTTTACTATACGCTTACTTTTTGTTCCTTTTTTCCCTACCTATGCTGATAGTCTTGAGAGGCTATTTCAGCTTCTACTTGACATGTAGGTGAGCTCACGGGGCTCAAACCGGGAGTGTTGCTAACACTGGCCCTAGCAAGCGCAGTGCTTCGCAGAATCTACCACCGGATCGGAAACGCGACCCACTGAGAAGATCCGGCGAGAAACTCAGTGGGCTGTGTCTGTGGGTTAATTCACTCGTCGAGCCCTTCGTAGGATCGACAGTCGCAGACGCAGACGCTAACAGATCTTCTGAGTCGCGATTCTGCTTCGATAGTAGAATTTAGTAGATTCATTCGCGAAGCAGCTGCTCTTGAGTTGTTAGGTCTCCTTCGGAGGCGCTCGGGCAGCTGTTAGCAAATCCCACCCCTCCTGGCTGAGCCTCTGCTCGCCCACCTGTCCTGGTGAAACTGGAAAGGCCTTCGAGCCACCAGTAATCCTTCAAACATAAAAAAGGCTAATGCCCATGTACCGTCTTCACAGAAATTTCATTTTAATAATGCACAGTTATCCATATAAAAAAATTTAACTGAAAAATCAGTCTACATCAGGAATCAACCTGAAGATCGTGCGTGATAAGAACTCGTAAGTAAATCGTGAACCAATTTAAATACCATAACGCATCTTTCGTTTTTACCCTTCTTAATCGTTGGTAACGTATTTTTTTTCCTACCTATTCTAGTGACCTCGAGGGACTCATACTAGATTTACCGGACGAGTAGGTGAACTTACAAAGAAGCTTACGTGACTAATTGGCTAACACGAGCCCTAGCAAGAGCAATGCTTCGAATCTATTACTGGATTGATATCGCGACGTACCCATCAAAGTAGCTGAAGGATATTTTAATGTGTTTAATGTTTTTCAAGCTTAACGATGCCCTCCACAAAGCCAAGGATCGCAGAACATGGAGAACAATTTTACATGAGAGAATAATGTAGCGAGAGAGTCACGAACCTTAATAATAACGAGGAATGTTTTTTCTGAATTTGTTTTATTATTTTGGTGAACAACAAAGTTACGAATCTAATAGACTTTTATCCGGACAGACACATCTATACACTTTAAGCTCAAAAAAAAGCAACGCCTAGATGCTAGATCTGCTTCAAGCGAATCCTTGTATTTAGACTCAATAGGACGTCGGTTCATCTTATGTAAATTATTCACGTCGTTATTTGTAATGTAATGAATATGTTTAATTGCCAGTATTCTGCTTGTCCTAATCCCACATTATATGGCTTCGATGCAACATGTTCTTTCATCATGCTGTATAGGCATTTGGCATGAGTTGTCCGACTAGCCTCCTGACATAAACCCCCCTCGGGCAATTTCTTCAGTACTACGAGTATATCCGTTATTTTGACCTTTGCAGTAGACTTCTGTTTCTTCTTTTGGCGTCTCTTACTCTAGAAATTTTCAGGGCGGTGATACCTACCTATGCCGGCTCATAAGACTCTCTAGTGATCCTGATGCTAAGAGTTTGCTGAAGAGCATGGAGTGCATCGTGAATCCAACCGTCATCTCGGGCCTTCGATGCTATTGACCTTCGAATTTATTCGGATTTCAAGGCACGTGGTCAGAGGTGCACAGCTCTTTTTAGTCGCTTCACTCTTGACAGAGTGGTCGTTATCATAACATTCGAGAGGACAAATTTGATACGTCTTACTATGTCCCTAAGTCAGAGGAAGTCTGAAAGTGGCACCCGTGACAGAGAAGTTGAGAAGTGCGCGTTTGGGATAGTATGGACATGTAATGAGACGAAATGAAAATGAGGTTGGTAAGAGAGTGTTAACTATGAATGTGGAGTGGATATAGAGGAAGAGGTAGACGTAAGAAGAAATGGATGGATTGCGTTACGATAAGACGATAAGTGTATGAGGGGAGTGAGCGAAGAAATTGTATATGATAGAGGAGGAGAAGTATGGAAGGAGAAAACATGTTGCGCCGACCCCAGGTGACTGGGAGAAGGGTAAGAGAATGAAGACTATGTCCCTCTATCTCTTCATGCTCGAGGTCACTCTACTGGACTAATATATAGTTAAGGGACCTTCGACAGCAGACTTCATTTGGTCGATCCACCTCACAAGTCCTATTTCTTCTTCTTCTTTCTTGCTGGATCCGGCCTTCTGTGGACTGGTTGTCAAGACGGAGAAATTGTCCAAAGAAAGCTGCGGTCCGAGATGTTGTTGAAATAGACGATGCTTGATGCTGTGAAATATCGCGATGCCAGAGGTGTTGTAAATTTTAATTTTTTGACGTGACAACGTCTTATAATTCGATGGAGCCGGCTGCACGCACGAAAAAACATGATTCATGCGACGTTCCCTCGCTCTGAGGCGTTCCATTTAAGGCTTGAAGTGCAAACGAGAGCGCGCAACGAGCGACAAAGAGGCACAATCGGACTCCGCGTTCGCCAGCGTTCGACATCTGTCTCTCTCCTACTTGAGTGAGCGATGCATCCGCGTGGACAGCTGCTATACAATAATACATTTACATGTTTTCATCAAATATGAAGCTCAGTGAAAAGTGAATGTGGTGTCAACTGTCTATATAAAATATCTATCAATCAAATAAAATTTAAATTTTCTTTTGAAAAATGAAACCATTCCATCAGTATTTTCATATGACGTTGTCACGTTCAACTATCGTCAGTTAACCGACTTTACAGACAACCGAACTTTTTTTTTCTAAAACAAATAAATAAAATCTTTAGCAATAAATTAATATCATTGTAGTTATTATTACAGTGTGTACTTATATTTAGCCTTGACTGGCATACAATGTCGATTAGGTTATATTGATAAGGCAATATCAATTAAAGTATCATTATATAAAAAAAAAAACACGTGTGACACTCGGAGACTGCCACGGTAAAGCTATTGCATAGCATTTTTTATTAACTTATGCAATTATAAATCGACAATAATAATTTAATATTAAAATAACAATAAAATAAGACCACGCTATATTTATAAACATTAACAAAAGTAAAACATTAACTGTCCCCTTCACACTAATAAATATAAATAAATATTTTACTAACAATCACGCCACGTTAACTGGTCCCGTGATAAGTTCGTAAAGAACTTGTGTTACAGGTACCAGATAACGGAAATAAATTTAAGATTTTTATTATACACATACATATATTTAATATACATCCATAACCCCGGAAAAGACATTTATATTTATCATACAAATATCTTCCCTCGGCGGGATTCGAACCCGCGACCCCCTAGTGTAGTGACCATGTCACTTACCACTACACCAGACGGACGTTGCACTCATAACCTAGACCGCGTGAAGGAGAGATGGGCAGACTTTTCATGATGTGCACGCGGCAGTGCGATGTCACGCCACGCGCATAATCACAAATAAACACTACACAAGCAAAACGTGTGAATGTGTTGAACGCGAGCTACATAGTAGGCGTAGTGGGGGTGTCAGGTTATTTTCGTTACGGAATTTCTTAATTCAGTCGCCGCGCTCAAGGCCCGCGATAGAAGCTATGTAATAGCTTAAAACAGCTGAATTAATCACGATAATTTTGTTATGCCGGCCACTGACATGCGCGCAAATATTCGTACATTGTACGAATGTTTGCGCGCATGTGAAGGGCCGTCAAACATTCATTCGCAAACCTAGCGGCTGTGCAAATGGGTTCGCATACTCAATTTGCGAATCCGTTTGCGCTTCCTCCTAC
The DNA here is from genome assembly GCF_030269925.1 of Bombyx mori. Classification (NCBI taxonomy): domain Eukaryota; kingdom Metazoa; phylum Arthropoda; class Insecta; order Lepidoptera; family Bombycidae; genus Bombyx; species Bombyx mori. The sequence continues at coordinate 4,207,352 of NC_085117.1, read as the reverse complement.
ACTTGTTTACGAATGTTTTACGAATTTCTCCTCCTTTTTAATTCGTCAATAGAACATTGAAGAGAAAAAGAGTTTTGAATTCTTTCCCAGACATCATTAACAGCCATGCTGTTTTTATGGGATTTCTTTTGATGAAGATACGCTACACAGTAGACGTCACGAACTATGAAAATGGCGATACGTCCGTTACCTTCGCAATCGTCGGCGCAACTGGGCAAACGAATGTGTGGGAGACTACGCGAAGGTTCGCGGTTCGCGCGCTTTGATGTCTTGTAAAAAATCGACACAGCTTGGAAAACCACGAATGCAGCGAAAACTTTGCATAATCATTTGCAAATGTCGTCCCTCACTTGCGGGTTTGCGTATTCGTGCGCATGTGAGTGACCGGTATTAGGTACGGATGTTTTGATCGACCTCAGAGAAGATACCATCACTGCCTATTTATATCGTATAGCAGCAATGTGTTTAGGGTTTATTTATTTATTTATTTTATTATTATTTGTGGTCCTTTGTTATTTATTTTTTATATTTGTTAACCTATAACAAAGATTAATAAGTTAATATATCACTATGTCCTGCTAGTAAAGCATACAAATATTAGGTGTAAGTATAATCTACATAAAAATAAAAATAAAACTTAAATTATAATTATTTAACTCTATTCTACTTGATTGGGTTGAAAGGATGTCTTAAGTTGCCCTTAACTCGTTTACCTCCGGGGCGTGGCGCGTCCCAGCCCCAGTGTGGTCAGAGCGCGGAGGGCCCAATCTCGGCGGTGCTGGAGTCATGGTCCAGACGGCTGGCTGATCCTTCGGCTGGTCGTAGGACCGTCGAGGCGATTCGCCCGGTCCTTGTGGATTGGGTGAATCGTGACAGAGGACGCCTCACTTTCCGGCTCACGCAGGTGCTCACTGGGCATGGTTGTTTCGGTGAGTTCCTGCACCGGATCACAGCCGAGCCGACGGCAGAGTGCCACCATTGTGGTTGCGACTTGGACACGGCAGAGCATACGCTCGTCGCCTGCCCCGCATGGGAGGGGTGGCGCCGTGTCCTCGTCGCAAAAATAGGAACCGACTTGTCGTTGCCGAGTGTTGTGGCATCGATGCTCGGCGACGACGAGTCGTGGAAGGCGATGCTCGACTTCTGCGAGTGCACCATCTCGCAGAAGGAGGCGGCGGGGCGCGTGAGAGACGCACAATTCCGCCGCCGTCGAGCGGGGGCCAGGGAGGCGGATCTCGCCCAAGCCCTGGCCCTCTAAGTGTTTCGGGTCCCCCTCACATGTCGGTCTGGGGACCGGCGAGGGGGGCCTAAGAAGACGACGTGCAAGCTGCTCTGCACGCGTTTTACGCAAGAGCATCCGGGTGATGGAAGGCCGGCTATCCTCGACCCACGCTGGTTCTGGCCCAGCGGGGTATTCCGTAGGGTAACCCACTCTAACCGGCGCCATCTAGGCGGGCTTCGGACAGTCTGCCGACCGAGAGGGCTGGTGGTCGTGGCGCCGACGACCGCCAGTCCGGCGTCCCGAGGGGGAGGGTGATGGGAGAGATGTGCTCCGCACTAAACGCTTCACTTTCCCCCCTTTGCCTTGTCATGAGTTCTGTCTCATGCGAGGTTTGGACGTTGGTTGTTGAGAGACAGGAGGTTTTAGTCAGTACGACTCTGACATACCCCGCCCAGTATCCCCAGAAAAGGGCGGAAGTCCGGCGATTTCCTCCTGAACAAAAAAAAAAAAAAAAAAACGTTTACCTATCTAAGCTATAACAAAAGAAGAATAACTCGATAATATTCGTTTAAAACTAATAAAACGTATGCGGTGAACATCACTATCGATTTAAATTTTAAGTGTCCCATAATATTTATCAATCTTAGTTGTTAACAGATAATATACTCTTCATCACTATCGATTGTAATTTTAAGTGTCCCACACTATTTATTAATCTTAATTGTTAACAGATAATATATGACGGAGGAGAAACGCTGAAGGAATGTTTTTAAAAAGTGTGACGTCAGCATTGTTGACGTCACGGTCTTTAAGTTCTCGATGATGACTCATGTTTGGGCTTCCAAAACAAAACTTCACGAGAACTGCGTATATTGCACGAGAAGCATAACAACGTTACAGAGAGATCCGTACTGTACTACGGCTCGGACACGAATGAATCAACGCTAGACAGCACGGCCGTATTTATAGGACTTCGTACACGTCAGCGTGTTTACAAGTATTAAACACGTGAGCGTGTTTACAAGATTTTAAAGTATTGAAATTACAATAAAAGGGACTGTTTAACATCAATTTCTTATCACAGAGTAATTAGTTGATGATCAGTAGGTAAATAGTCATATTTGCGCCGACACGGCCATACTGACAGGCGGTGCGTGCTCTGCACCGGCCTCATTGATTCTCGTAGGTTTTTCTTTGATTCTCATTGACCTGTAGGAATTAAAAGTTTCTCTGAGTAGCGCATCTGTTATACTTGCGTTACTTGTAACTATGAAGGTTTGAGACTTATTAATGCGATTTGATTGAAGGGTTCTCGGCGGTTCTCGTAGAGTTCTCGGCGGTTCTCGTAGAGTTCTCGGCGGTTCTCGTAGAGTTCTCGGCGGTTCTCGTAGAGTTCTCGGCGGTTCTCGTAGAGTTCTCGGCGGTTCTCGTAGAGTTCTCGGCGGTTCTCGTAGATTTATTTAAGGTGTTCGGATAAGGATGTTGTGTAGTGTGATGTTGTGGCGTACACTGTGGTACTTATGTAGTGGGCGTACACTGTGGTACTTATGTAGTGGGCGTACACTGTGGTACTTATGTAGTGGGCGTACACTTGTGGTACTTATGTAGTGGGCGTACACTTGTGGTACTTATGTAGTGGGCGTACACTTGTGGTACTTATGTAGTGGGCGTACACTTGTGGTACTTATGTAGTGGGCGTACACTGTGGTACTGATGTAGTGGGCGTACACTGTGGTACTTATGTAGTGGGCGTACACTGTGGTACTTATGTAGTGGGCGTACACTGTGGTACATATGTAGTGGGCGTACACTGTGGTACATATGTAGTGGGCGTACACTGTGGTACTTATGTAGTGGGCGTACACTGTGGTACATATGTAGTGGGCGTACACTGTGGTACTTATGTAGTGGGCGTACACTGTGGTACTTATGTAGTGGGCGTACACTGTGGTACATATGTAGTGGGCGTACACTGTGGTACTTATGTAGTGGGCGTACACTGTGGTACTTATGTAGTGGGCGTACACTGTGGTACTTATGTAGTGGGCGTACACTGTGGTACTTATGTAGTGGGCGTACACTGTGGTACTTATGTAGTGGGCGTACACTGTGGTACTTATGTAGTGGGCGTACACTGTGGTACTTATGTAGTGGGCGTACACTGTGGTACTTATGTAGTGGGCGTACACTGTGGTACTTATGTAGTGGGCGTACACTGTGGTACTTATGTAGTGGGCGTACACTGTGGTACTTATGTAGTGGGCGTACACTGTGGTACTTATGTAGTGGGCGTACACTGTGGTACTTATGTAGTGGGCGTACACTGTGGTACTTATGTAGTGGGCGTACACTGTGGTACTTATGTAGTGGGCGTACACTGTGGTACTTATGTAGTGGGCGTACACTGTGGTACTTATGTAGTGGGCGTACACTGTGGTACTTATGTAGTGGGCGTACACTGTGGTACTTATGTAGTGGGCGTACACTGTGGTACTTTTGTCGAGGCGTACACTGTGGTACTTTTGCCGAGGCGTACACTGTGGTACTTTTGCCGAGGCGTACACTGTGGTACTTTTGCCGAGGCGTACACTGTGGTACTTTTGCCGAGGCGTACACTGTGGTACTTTTGCCGAAGTGTACACTGTGGTACTTTTGCCGAGGCGTACACTGTGGTACTTTTGCCGAGGCGTACACTGTGGTACTTTTGCCGAGGCGTACACTGTGGTACTTTTGCCGAGGCGTACACTGTGGTACTTATGTTGTGGTGTAATTTTGGTAATTAAAAATAAAAACTTATCTTTGAGTGTTGATTTTGTTGCTCGACCATGCTGATTTGTGGAGTAGATGTATAGGCTCATCGGCTATTGCTGGAGGGTAGTCTTCTTCCGCCGATATGGTTAAATGGTCTCCAGGTTGTTGCTGAGCGGAGGCGGCATGTGATCCCACTTCTGATGACGGAGGAGAAACGCTGAAGGAATGTTTTTAAAAAGTGTGACGTCAGCATTGTTGACGTCACGGTCTTTAAGTTCTCGATGATGACTCATGTTTGGGCTTCCAAAACAAAACTTCACGAGAACTGCGTATATTGCACGAGAAGCATAACAACGTTACAGAGAGATCCGTACTGTACTACGGCTCGGACACGAATGAATCAACGCTTTTTTTTTTTTTTTTTTTTTTTCCTACCTAAGCTGATAGCCCTAGCGGCTATTTCAGCGTAACCTAACTTTAGTAGGTGAGCTCACGGGGCTCAAACCTGACGATGTTGCTAACACGAACCCTAGCAAGAGTCGTGCTTCGCAGAATCTACCACCGGATCGGAAACGCGACCCACTGAGAAGATCCGGCGAGAAACTCAGTGGGCTGTGTCTGAGAGTTAATTTACTCGTCGAGCCCTTCGTCGCAAGCGACGGGTTCGACGAGAACGGTGACCGGTGCTTGAAGTACCTAAAAGCACCGTTAGTGGATCGGGAGGATCCGAGATGACGTGTTTTGGGCGACGTCGACTGCTTTCCATTCTGTCCGCAGGATCGGGAATGTAGTTACCGGCGGCCACGATGAGAGGGTTCTCGTGTCGTGCCGCTTTATCGAAGTGGCGCATGGACGCCGACTGAAGATACTTACTGATGGACTCTAAGTCCAGGTCGTCATGGAGGTCGACGTTCCTGACGAACCACGGGGCTCCGACGGCTATCCTGCAAAAACGGGATTGAATGATTTGAAAGGATTTTAAGTGTATGCGGGCCGCGTGAGCGAACACTACACTTGCATAGGTCATGACGGGGCGTATGCAAGTTTTGTAGAGTGTCACCTTATTTCTAAGGGACATTTTACTTCGCCTACATATCATCGGGTAGAGACGTCCTAGGATGAAGGCGGCACGATCGCGTACCGTCTTAATGTGGGGGCGGAATGTCATCCTACTGTCGAGGGTGACGCCTAAATATTTGACCTTCGGGGCCCACGGTATGGGCTGGTCGAACATCGTGATTGGGCGAACGGCGGGGGCGGGGGTGTTGACGCGCCTAGTCGGGAGGGGGATGCTCAGCGTGGTGTTCGGAGGGCGACCCCTTTTGAAGAGCACCGCTGTGCTTTTCGTGGGGTTAATGTCGATGCGCCACTTCCGGAACCACTGTCCCATGGTGGTAGCTGCGGTCTGAAGTCGTCGATGAAGCAACGCCTTCTTCCTACACGAGTAGTAGATGGCGGTGTCATCGGCGAAGAGCGCCAGATGGGTCTCCGGAGACCGGGGTATATCATTGATATACAAACTAAATAGTAACGGGGAGAGGGCGGAGCCTTGCGGGACTCCGGCTGTGACGTGACGGGGCCGGGAACGCGTTCCCTCGACTCGATATCGGAACGAACGGTTCGACAAGTAGTCTCGTATGATGAGAGCAACGCTAGACAGCACGGCCGTATTTATAGGACTTCGTACACGTCAGCGTGTTTACAAGTATTAAACACGTGAGCGTGTTTACAAGATTTTAAAGTATTGAAATTACAATAAAAGGGACTGTTTAACATCAATTTCTTATCACAGAGTAATTAGTTGATGATCAGTAGGTAAATAGTCATATTTGCGCCGACATATATATTATCTTGTACTATTACGGCCTAATCAACTCCATTTAATGAACTAAGTGGTATCAGATTATGAAAGGCTACCACGTTCAGGGAAAAACGTTCTAACCGAATGGTGGTTTACGGTTCAGCTTGCCGTGAAAAAATAAACGATTTCAAATCATTATCTTTCAGATTTCAAGAATTACAGATTAAATATTGCGACGATTCCATTTTATGTTATCGATAAATTAAATATACGTATTTGTCGTGAAGAAGATTTATGGAAGACCAACTGTACCCGTCCGATTCGGTGGGCATTTAAAGCTAACATTATTATTTCTCACCCCCACAAAGATACTCATCATTAACGCCCCCACAACTGGTGTAGAGAGTCCAACACTCATATAAATATCAGCCTATCCATTAAGTACATGTATTTTCTACATGGATACCAAGTTTCAAGTCAATCGGATGCATGGTTCAGTAGTTATAACGGAACATCCGTAAAAACTACTGTAGGTATATTAGTATAGATAAAGGATCGATCGACTTCTATATTAACTGTTTCTACGGTAATTGGTTCAAGCTGTGGTTTCACTGTCTGGTCTCTGATATTTGTCACATCTTACGGCCATCTTTTTTCCTACCTACCTACTTAAGCTTCTCCTTGACGTGTAGGTGGGTTCACGGGGCTCAAACCGGAGTGTTGCTAACACTGGCCCTAGCAAGAGCAGTGCTTCGCAGAATATACCACCTAATCCGAAACGCGACCCACTGAGAAGATCCGGCGAGAAACTCTTTGGGTTGTGTCTATGGGTTAAAAACCTACGGTCGTCTAGTGTTGTCAAAACTCCAACTGACCGATCCAATGATTTGTTCTGGTCGTTAACAAATTAATCAGATCATCAGGGCATCGTCAGATTATTGAGTCAGTTAAATAAGCACAGACACAACGTAGATGATGTATTACAAAAAAAAAAAAACGTCGCAGTCAATAGACAGAGTATCTAAACAGTACGTTTCCGTCGATTCGCGATAAGAATAACAAATAAATGATAATACTAAAGTTATATAGATTCGTTTAAAGTTTATAATACCTACCATTCAGCTACAAGTTTAGTTAATATTTGTTGTTTAAGAATAGCTTCTTGGTGGTAGGACCTCCTGTGAGTCCGCGCGGGTAGGTGCCACCGCCATGCCTGTTTCTGCCGTGAAGCAGAAATGCGTTTCGGTTTGAAGGGTGGGGCAGCCGTTGTAACTATACTTCAGATCTTAGAACTTATATGTCAAAGTGGGTGGCGCATTTACGTTGTAGATGTCTATGGGCTCCAGTAACTACTTAACACCAGGTAGGCTGTGAGCTCGTCCATCCATCTAAGCAATAATCCTTTGACGACGGATACTTTTTATACACAGAGAGCGTGCTTCGTTCACACCTATAAAGAGCATATTGCATACTGGTTGTTTTATAACCAATAATCTCTTTATATAAAAATGAATTGCTTTTCGTTAGTCTCGCTAAAATTTGAGAACGGCTAGATCGATTTGGCTAATTTTGGTCTTGAATTATTTGTGGAAGCCCAGGGAAGGTTTAAAAGGTAGATAAATATAAAAATGCTCGGAATTAAATAAAAATAACAATTTTGTTTTACCTTTGATGAGGGATGGATTCCTTTTGTTTGTTTTAAGTTTATTTTATACAAAAGTTTAGGACTTTCGTTTATCGATTGAGGCACTGCGAAGTCTGCCGGGTCAGCTAGGTTTAAATACAAACAATAATAAACTAAACTCTTAACATGATTAAAATAAATTACCAATGAATACATCAAGGTCCTCACCAAGCAAAAATAAAATACCAAACAATTCAATCCTCATATACCTTCGAATTTATTTTAGTAGGATTCCGAATTGTTTATGAAAACTACATCGAAATCCGTCTTGTAATTTGGATGTTGTAAAATAATTCGGATACATTATGTAGGTTGGTATTTGTTAGATAAAAGGTTTTTTCCGTCGTCCGATATGATTAATTAATATTTCGAAATATGATCATATTGGTCAATCTCATGTGTTACAAGTATCAAGTGGCTTTACATTGATATTGTCTGTTTGTGACTGTGTCTATAGTAGTGTTGTATAGGACCCTCGGCTGGATCTAGGTCGGATCTGTGTCTGTTTGTGTACGAGAAGAGCTCGGGATCAGTACAGAGCTGCAGAGGACTGTGTCTATAGTAGTGTGGTATAGGACCCTCGGCTAGATGTAGGTCGGATCTGTGTCTGTTTGTGTACGAGAAGAACTCGGGATCAGTACAGAGCTGCAGAGGACTGTGTCTATAGTAGTGTGGTATAGGGCCCTCGGCTAGATGTAGGTCGGATCTGTGTCTGTTTGTGTACGAGAAGAGCTCGGGATCAGTACAGAGCTGCAGAGGACTGTGTCTATAGTAGTGTGGTATAGGGCACTCGGCTGGATGTAGGTCGGATCTGTGTCTGTTTGTGCACGAGGCGAAAGATCTCCGATATGAACACAATTTTTTAAATAATTGTTTTTCCGTCTTAATATCTTCCTGCTGTGATTTGCTACCTGTGAAAGGTGGACGACCTCGCCAATTGAAAGTAAATGACCTTAGGAATTTAATGTCGCACTTTTGTTCGGTTTTGCGATCGAGAACAAATGACGATCGATCAGTTTTGATTTCATTTCTTTGATTTTGTTAAATAATGTACGTTTTTGGTAGGTACCTACCATACGAATTATGAATCTTGAAACACAGCTGTGAATCACGAATCATTACTCATATGTTTTTTTTAGTAAAGAAATTTGCAACGAATCCTCTTTATTGATATACAGTTTTAATGGGATCTTCAAATCATTGTACTTTAGAAGATTGGCAATTGTCACTATCTGGCTGTCGAAACCTATAAACAAATCAATGAGAGTGGTGTTGTGTATTCAGTCCCATTGAATTTCATTCTCTTTCTCCTCAGAGCGGAGCATCACGGTCATCTTCTGTTAGCTCATAAATCCAGTCGATACTTCCTTTTTTAATTATTTTCTAAATTCTCTAACACGCCATCTGTTGACGCTCCAAGCGAAACAACGTGTGCTTCAAGAAACAAAAAAAATTCAAAACAAAATTTGGCGGTAAAGAACAACAATGTCACACGTCAAAATTCGATTTATGTTTCAAAATTGGAATATCATATTTTAAGTTATTTTGAGAATAATAAAAAAAACAAAACACTATTAATTTTATTCGTGAATTTAAATGTACACCCGGTCACCCGGTAGTCGAAATTAGACTATAATTAATTGAAATTATAAGTTTGTACACTATTATGATTCTATTTTCAAAGACTATCATACTTCTATAATCACAGATTTCGCCAAGATTACACTATAGAAAAATATTAATAAAGACAAACAATACATAATCTATTCTCAATTTGACCACAGACGTCAAGAACAAAAGTTTGACATAAATAAATAGTATGCCTGCGTGTGTGTGTCAAATGCATGGTAGTGTGTATAACGTTTTCTTTATTGATTTAATGTATCTTTTATGCATTATTTTAAAAAAAATATTCTCTTACTAGTAAACCTAATTGAAGTTCAATTAAAAACATCGAACTGTTGATACTAATACCGAATAAAAAGCACCTTTAATTACTTAGATAAATGTCGGGTATAATGCGAAATGTCACTTAAATCAAATAGCCTTTTATTCTTCGTTATGTAATCTAAATGTTTTCTTGGTACGCCCAAATATATAAGTGAACTGTGGTTTGCTGCGAAGTGAAACGTCATCGAATTCCCGCCATCGCAACGTTCACTTTTATTGTTAACCTTGAAATTCCGACGAAAACCGGTACATACCATATTACGGAATACATATTCCTGTTATGTGTATTAAGTTTTAGTGACATTTGCGTTATATTGTTGCTGTGTACCTATTTATGTTTTGTTTAAGGCGTTTGTTGCCTATTTCTGCCTGAAACGCTCCTTTGCTAATCGTATAATTTTAATAAAAAAAACACGTCAAATTAATAGGCCGAATTAAAGATTATTATATAATAGAAAGCTTTTTATTCTTTACTTAGGATATGTATGTACCCATTAGGGCGAATATTAGGTGTGTATCATACGTGTCGTAATTAATATTTTTTTCAGTTTTCGGGCGTAATAGACACGTTTAAAAATAGTTTTAATATTTAATATCGCATTTTTTATTATTTTTATATAACAGTTTTCGTTGTCACGGACTTAAAGTAGCTATTCGATTTTTTTTATTGCTTAGTTGGGTGGACGAGCTTACAGCCCAACTGGTGTTAAGTGGTTACTGAAGCCCATAGACATCTACAACGTAAATGCCCCACCCACCTTGAGATATAAGTTCTAAGGTCTCAGTATAGTTACAACCACGGAATAGATAAATAAGGTTGGAATGGTAATGTAGGCGGGGCAAGCGTGCCACAGTTATGATTGTACAAACATAACTCGACCGATCCTTTCATTCACCGCGTTTAGTGCGCTTCGGACTACTTGGCGAACAGATCTCCGCTTTATAGTGCCGTGTTGTGCAATTATAACTTGTAAAACAAAAAGTCAGACCTCAAGTATAGAGCGAGGAGGTATATCTTTCGATCGGTAAGTCGAAATTACCATTTAATTACAATATTATTTGTCTAAAACATAAAAATATACTGAGCATTATGAAATTCCAAACATTAACAATATTATTGCAACAAGTTATAAATAGCATACATTGCGCGATCTGTACTCGCCGCACGCAATGACCAAGTCCGCTTCCAATGTACTACATATAACGTTTTTTTTTTTTTTTTTTTTTTTTTTTTTTTTTTTTTTTTTTTTTTTTTTTTTTTTTTTTTTTTTTTTTTTTTTTTTTTTTTTTATTTTTTTTTTTGTTTTTTTTTTGTCAGGAGGAAATCGCCAGACTTGTCCTCCTCCTGTCTCTCAACAACCAACGTCCAAACCTCGCATGAGACAAAACTCATGAAAAGGCAAGGGGGGAAAGTGAAGCGTTTAGTGCGGAGCACATCTCTCCCATCACCCTCCCCCTCGGGACGCCGGACTGGCGGTCGTCGGCGCCACGACCACCAGCCCTCTCGGTCGGCAGGCTATCCGAAGCCCGCCTAGATGGCGCCGGTTAGAATGGTCTATCCTACGGAATACCCCGCTGGGTCAGAACCAGCGTGGGTTGAGGATAGCCGGCCTTCCATCACCCGGATGCTCATGCATAAAACGCGTGCAGAGCAGCTTGCACGTCGTCTTCTTAGGCCCCCTTCGTCGGTCCCCAGGCCGACATGTGAGGGAGACCCGAAACACTTAGAGGGCCAGGGCTTGGGCGAGATCCGCCTCCCTGGCCCCCGCTCGACGGCGGCGGGCCTGTGCGTCTCTCACGCGCCCCGCCGCCTCCTTCTGCGAGATGGTGCACTCGCAGAAGTCGAGCATCGCCTTCCACGACTCGTCGTCACCGAGCATCGATGCCACAACACTCGGCAACGACAAGTCGTTTCCTATTTTTGCGACGAGGACACGGCGCCACCCCTCCCATGCGGGGCAGGCAACGAGCGTGTGCTCCGCCGTGTCCAAGTCGCAACCACAATGGTGGCACTCTGCCGTCGGCTCGGCTCCGATCCGGTGCAGGAACTCACCGAAGCAACCATGCCCAGTGAGCACCTGCGTGAGCCGGAAAGTGAGGCGTCCTCTGTCACGATTCACCCAGTTCACAAGAACCGGGCGAATCGCCTCGACGGTCCTACGACCAGCCGAAGGATCGGCCAGCCGTCTGGACCATGACTCCAGCACGGACCGCCGAGATTGGGCCCTCCGCGCTCTGACCACACTGGGGCTGAGACGTGCCACGCCCCGGGCACGAAGGTCAGCCCGCCACTGATAGTCAGCGGCGAGCGCCTCCGCCTCCAGGACCCAAGGCGGCGTCCCAGCCAGTACACACGCCGCCTCGAAGGAGATGGTGCGATAGCCACGGATGACCCTGACCGCGATGGTGCGTTGCGGCCGTTGCAGCAGCTTCGCTACCCCCACGGCCAGGGACTGGCCCCACACGGGCGCCCCGTATAGGGCCATTGATCGCACCACCCCCGTATAGAGACGGCGCGTCACCTGGTCAGGCCCCCCCACGTTGGGCAGAAGCCGGCTTAACGCGCCGGCCACCCCCAACAAACGAGGGACCAGGTTCTGAAAGTGAGCACGGAAGGTCCAACGACTGTCCAGAATGAGGCCGAGGTACTTCAACTGCACCCCGACCTCGATACGGACGCCTCCAACCATGATATGGGCATCGACAGTTGGCACTCTCCGGGGCCTGTGGAACCACATGGCCTCGGATTTACTGAGCGCCACGTCGAGGCCCAATCTCCTGATTTTGCCGACGACATGCGCCACCCCAGCGGTGGCAAGACGAGCAGACTCAGCAAAACTCCCCCCCCGGGCCACGACCAGCGTGTCGTCTGCGTAACAGATTACGCTTAGGCCCGGGAGGAGGGCACCCCTCAGTACCCAGTCATACCCGATATTCCACAAAAGGGGGCCGAGCACCGACCCCTGTGGAACACCGCGCACGACCGGGAACCTGTGCACGATCCCACCGTGTCCGGTACACGTGACCGATCTGTCCTCCAAGTAGGAACCCACCAGTCGGCGAAGGTAGAGAGGCACTCCGTGTCTTTCCAGTGCCCCCCCTATCACGGACCAGGGCAGGGTGTTAAACGCATTGGCGATGTCGAGCGACACCGCCAAGGCCACCCCACCCCTGGAGACGGCTTCTTCCGAGAGAGCCCGTACGCGAAGGATCGCGTCCACCGTTGAGCGGCCCTCTCGAAAGCCATACTGCTCCGCCGACAGATCGGGTCCCACCCCGACCAGATGCTGAATGATGCGGACCGCCAGAATGCGTTCCAGCAGCTTGCCCACCTCATCCAGCAACACGATGGGACGGTACCCGGCGGCAGTATCCGCCGGGCGCCCCTCCTTTCTCAACAGCACGAGTCTGCCCGTCCTCCACGATGAAGGAAACCGTCCCGACTCGAGGCAGGAGTTGTAAAGCCTCAAGAGTCGGTCCCCCAGGGCACCAAGAGCCAAGGCCCAAACCCGGCCATGGACGCCGTCCGGACCGGGCGCAGTGTCCTTCGCGCACATTTTACGCACGGCCACATGGAGCTCCGCCCCCGTTATATGGGGCACCTCAGCAGAGGCGTCGCCGCCGTTTTCCGACGGGACGTCCATAGCGGGAGCGATAAATCCCTCCCGCTCCTGCGGGAACAGCGCCGAGACGATGTCCCGCAACTGCTGAGGCTGGAGACGCTCCGTGATTGGGGGGGCCCATGGGCGCATTTTATTGCGCACCATATGATAGGGTCGCCCCCACGGATCCTCATCCAGCGTCTCCAAGAGACCCTCCATGTGTTGGTTCTTGGCTCTTCTGATGGCCAGCTGCAAAGCCCTCTGCGCGACGCGAAATGTGCCGTACAGCCGGGCCTCCACCACCGCGAACGCAACCGGATCGTTGCGCCGCGGCAAGCGACGGCGGCGATGCCTGGCGCACTCGCGCCTCGCCCGAACGCACTCCACGCGGAGTTGCGCGATTTCGGGCGACCACCAGTACACCTGGCGATTGGGAGGCCGAGGGCTGATCCGAGGCATCGATACGTCGCAGATGCGTCGCATCGTGTCCCGGAACCACCCCGCTTCGCGCTCGATCTCAACCGGATATGGACGCATGGGCGTCCACGCCGCCACCGTAGAGGCTTCCATCAGTAGCGCCTTATTCAGGCGCTTCAATGCCCACCTGGGGAATGACCGGGGCGCACCATGTGGGTAGTCACCGTGGGCGTCCGCGACTGCGGAGCGGGCGGAGAGATCAAACCGAATATATCGGTGATCTGACAGCGTCTCCGCCCCCTCCAAAACCCTCCAGTCGCGGATACGGCGCGCGATGGCCGGGCTCGCAAAAGTAACGTCCACAATGGACTCGCCCTGCCACCGCACGCACGTCGCAACCGACCCTCTATTCAACAAACAGAGGCCGGCCGCGTTCGCCCACCTCTCCAGTAGCCTACCCCGAGCGTCCGAGCGGGGGGAGCCCCATGCGACAGACTTCGCATTGAGGTCCCCCGCGAGAATCACTGGACGAGGAGCGAGGTGGCGAGCAATCGCCCCGATCCTGCCCAGGAAATGCCCGAACTCGACGGTAGGCCTGTTCGGAGAGAAGTATGCCCCGATCACGACGGTCCCTTCCAGCTGCACTGCGACGAACCCTTGGCCCCTGGTCACCATCGCCAGGGGGGGGATCGCCGCGTCTCTTCTTATGACTATGGCCGCCAGGCCGCCATCGTCCCCAAACCAGCAATCATTTGCCGGGGGAACGAAGTACGGCTCGGCGACCACAGCCACATCTATGGACCACTCCGCCATGCTCTGAGACAGCATGTCCTGAGCTCTGGCGGAGTGGTTAAGGTTTCCTTGGAGGAAGCGATAGGTGCGGTCCATTACTGTTGGACCACATCCATCGCCCCCTCCCCTTCACCGCTGCCCCCGCTCTCCGGCACCGGCGCCGCAACGGGGATTACTACATATAACGTAGTGATTATATACTCTTTGGTACTACATGCATTGCGCTCTCTACACTTCAATATTTGAAATTTCAGCCTTTGCCCTGATTGGCCGTGGTGCACGGCGCTAGTTTGTCGATAGTGAGGTGACCATGTGGTGAAATAAAATCATCGACAGAATTCTCGACTATATTTACATTTGACATGGATAATTTTTGTATTATTTTATATTTAATTAATGATACCTAGTATATTCTTAATGAGACGTATTTTGAGTAAAATAAATATGTATTATTATTATTATTGAATTATTATCATTGAATTAATGTGAAGGTATAATATAAAGGGACATGTAGACCTCTCATTTACGGGTATTTACTATAGTGTCTAAGATTTATTAAAATATAAGTAAAATGCTATTTGACTTATGCATTAAATTAAAAATTTTAGGTTTCCTAAAGAACCTAACGCCAGGGAACAATGGATTGACGTGACAGGTAGAGGAAGCTGGAGACAAAGACGAGTACTATTTGCTCTAAACATTTTACTGAAAATGATTTTACCATAAAACACTTTGTTTTGAAAAATTCATTCGCAATTAATAGCAAGCGCCAACTGCTTAACAAATACGTTTTATTCCAGGGACAGTGATTATTTGTAATTAATAAAAGTAAAATAGTTTTTTTTCAATATTTATTTCGTGTTTCATTTTTCCCCTTTCATTCATCAGATAATTTATCGTTAAAGAATATCGGTTTTATCAAGCACTAGCGTGTATGAACTTTTTTATTGCCTTTTTGCGTGTGTGTAGGCAGACGGGCATACGGCCCACCTGATGGTGAGTGGTTACCGTCGCCCATGGACTTCAGCAATGCCAGGGGCAGAGCCAAGCCGCTGCCTACCGCTTAATACTCTCCATAAGCCTCGTTTGAAGAAGGACATGTCATAGCGCTCGGGAAACACCGTGGAGGGGAGCTCATTCCATAGCCGGATGGTACGTGGCAAAAAAGATCTCTGGAAACGCACTGTGGATGACCGCAGTGGCTCCAGGTAGTATGGATGAACTCTACTCCGGTGGCGGGCGGTGCGATGGTAAAAACGAGATGCTGGTATCATCTCGAACAATTCCTCAGAGCACTCCCCATGGAACATACGGTACAAAATACAGAGGGAACCGAAGTCCCTCCGCAGACCCAGGGGCTCCAAACGATCCGAGAGAATGGGATTATCGACAATCCGAACGGCCCTCCTCTGTATGGAGTCAAATGGAAGAAGCTGGTATTTGGGAGCCCCGGCCCAGAGATGGGAGCAGTACTCCATGCGAGGCCGGACTTGTGCTTTATAAAGCAAAAGTCTTTGTCCAGGCGTGAAGTACCGCTTCGCTCTGTTGAGGACTCCCAGCATTTTGGACGCCAACTTGGCTTTGCCTTCCAAATGACTCCGAAACTGGACATCGCTCGAAATGTCGACCCCAAGTATCCCGATACTCTCGGAAGGTTGCAGGGATACTCCTTGGAATTGCGGCGCCATGACAAAGGGGTCCTTCTTCGCAGTGAACGCGCAAACTTGTGTCTTTATCGGGTTGAATTGAACCAAGTTCAATTCACCCCATTCGGAGACTCGCCCCAGAGAGTTCTCCACTTCAGACACAAGTTTTGATCGTCTCTCTTGCACCACGCTCCGAGAGAGACTCTGATGGCCGATATATCGCGCATCCCCCGTGCTATCATTTGCATAGCAATGCATGCCATCAATAGACAGCATGTCATTGATATACAGGATGAAAAGCGTGGGGGAGAGCACCGAACCTTGTGGAACGCCAGCGTTAATGGTCATGGTATCAGAACAGTCACCGTCTACAACGACCGTGATGCTCCGCCCATCCAAAAAGCTAGCGATCCACTTGCAGAGACCCTCGGGGATTCCGTAAGATGGTAACTTCGATAGAAGTGCCCTATGCCAGACCCTGTCGAAGGCCTTCGCGATATCAAGGCTCACAGCAAGAGCCTCGCCCTTGCTCTCCAAGGCTTCAGCCCACCTGTGAGTAAGGTATACAAGAAGTGACTGTCAGTGACCGACAGTACGGTTTCCGTCACGGTCGCTCAGCTGGCGATCTTCAAGATACTTCAGGAGTTGTGTATTTATAATTCGCTCCATCACCTTGGAAAGCAAGGAAGTTATCGCGATAGGCCTGTAGCTCGATGGGTCCGACCGGTCACCCTTCTTGGGGATAGGGTGGACGTGGGCGGTCTTCCATGAAGACGGAACCCTGTTAGTGCAATAAGAGAGGCGATACAAACGCGTTAGCGCAGGTGTCAGCTCAGGGGCGCACGTTTTCAAAACCACTGCGGGGATGCCGTCTGGCCCACTCGACTTATGGACGTCCAAGAGTCGGAGCTCCCGCCTGACTGCACACTGTGTGAAGCAGATATCCGGCAGGGAGCTATCACACCGGGGGATGTTCGGTGGTGTGGCACCCCCGTCGTCCACAGTCGAGTTCGAGGCGAAGAGTTTGACCAGAAGGTCAGCGTTCTCTTTCGCGCTGTGGGCCAGATTGTCATCGGACTTGCGCAGTGGTGGGAGACTAGACCTGCAGAAGTTTCCTTCTGCAGCTTTGGCGAGCGACCAAAAAGCACGGCTCCCGGAGGGATAGCTCTTCAATCGCTCGCCAACTCTAGCGACGTGCTCCGACTTCGCCTTGGCAATTACCTTCTTGTAGGACCTGGAAGCGGCGTTATATTTCCGCCTTTCCCCTGAGATGTTAGGATCCCGACGTCTCCTGGCATTATCCCATGCCACGCATGCGGACCGCTTGAGGTGTGCAGCATCCCTGCTGGCATTGTTATACCAGGGTCTGCTGCGACCCCCAACGGGCACTTCAGAGGAGGGAATAAACAATTCCATCCCCTGGAGCACCACGTCTTTAAGACGGTCCGCACAGACGTCAGGATCAGCAGAGGAAAAGCAGAACCGCCCCCATGGGTAGGATGCGTAAAATTCACGCAATCCATCCCAATCTGCTGACATATACCGCCAAACTCTTCGATACCTGGTCGTCGTTCGACGATCAGGACGAGAGAGTGGTACGGCAGCACGAATAAGGCAGTGATCAGACGATCCAAGCGGAGCGTCGACCACCACACTGTATCCGGCCGGATCTGTGGTCAGCAGAAGGTCCAACAGAGAAGGCTCGTGCCCCTCGATATCTGGGACACGGGTGGGCTGTGTCACCAGCTGGGAGAAGCCGTAGGCCAAGGCGAAATCGTAGGCAGTCCGACCCGGGAGGTCAGTGGTTCTGGACCCCAACCACTCTTGGTGGTGAGCGTTAAAGTCTCCAAGAACCACCACCTCCGCAGATGGGTACTGCTCAAGCACGCGGTTAGTCCCCTCTTGCACATGCTCAAACAGAGCTGAACCTGCATCACTGCTGTGGGACCTGTACAGGCACGCGTAGATTCGGCTACGGCCCCCGTGATCCACGCGCAGCCACAAGAGGGACAGGACCCGTTGTTCGAGGCCCCGAAGACGGCGACAACAGACATCAGCCCGGACGAATACGCACACCCCGGCTTTACGCAGGAAGTTGTGCTCCAATACGTAGCCGGGGTATTCAAGGTATGAGGTATCATCCGGAGCAGATATCTGCGTCTCCGTTAAAAAAAGCAGGGCAGGCTGCGCCGTCTCAAGGTGGTGGTGTACGGCGTCAAGGTTGCTATGTAGGCCCCTGACATTGCTGAAATCCACATTAAATGTGGAATGGGGGACCGCCTGTGAAACCCTTTTCTTTTTTTTTGTCGTCTTCATGATTCTTAAGTTTACGGAGAGTAGGATTAGGAGAGGTAGGATGTTGGAGGTGAGATCGAGGCAACACCTGAATGAAGCGCGGAACATAGTACGTGCTCGACCACGGGTTGCGTGAGAGACTGACGCAGGGCATGGAAGGGCCCCCAGTCCACTCTGCGTGCGATCGCCGGGATCCACTCCGGTCTCAGACTCCGGCACGACGACCGCACGACAGGATTTTACACCGGTTGGCGGGACAGCTTCCCGGGGCGGAGTTTAGTAGAGACACCCGGGTTCAGGTCCCCTACTGACCGGCGGGCGGCAGCGGGTACCGTTTCACTGGGTCTCCCTATACCCCCGTCAAACAATCACGCCCCGTGAGTTCGCACGCACGTCTGCTCCGCAAGTTCCAGGCGTCACCAAGACTCAACCCCAACAAGGAAGGGGAAAGGGAAGGGATAGAACTGGCTCTCCAACCCACACGCCGGAACACAGCTAGGCTATTTGGCGGCGGACTCTAGTTGGAGGGTGGTCGCCAGCCAGTCGGACTAGGTCCTACCACCGGTTTATTTATCTATTCCGTGGTTACAACGGCTGCCCCGCCCTTCAAGCCGAAACGCATTACTGCTTCACAGCAGAAATAGGTAGGGTGGTGGTACCTACCCGCGCGGACTCACAAGCGGTCCTACCACCAGTAATTACGAAAATTATAATTTTGCGGGTTTGATTTTTATTACACGATGTTATTCCTTCACCGCGGAAGTCATTCGTGAACATTTGTTGAGTACGTATTTCATTAGAAAAATTGGTACCCGCCTGAGATTCGAACACCGGTGCATCGCTCAACACGAATGCACCGGACGTCTTATCACTTAGGCCACAACGATTTCGAATATAATGACAATACAAAAAAACCGAGATTGGACCGTAAAAGTAGTTATAATAACGGTGGGTAAACGTTCAAATTCATGTCTACTACAGATTAAGCCACTAAGAGTTTAAAATTAAATTAAATCTATCTTGGCCTTCGATCAATATCTTTCTATGGACGAAGTGGTCAAAGCGGTAGTTCCGACTATAGCATTACATACATTAAATGTCTCCAGGTAATACCTTGCCCTAGACACGTCCTTACGGATCCATCAGATCCAATAACTTTTGCATTAGACGCCTTCAGCTCTAACACTAGGAGCAGACTTAGGGACCCCGGTAGCCGTACTCGTCGAACTCGACAAAGAGTTCGCCGTGAAACCTAACCCATGAATCAGCTCGCTGAGTTTCTCGTCGGATCTTCTCAGCGGGTCGCGATTCCGATCCGGTAGTAGATTCATTCGCGAAGCAGCTGCTCTTGAGCTGTTAGGTCTCCTTCGGAGGCGCTCGGGTAGCTGTTAGCAAATCCCACCCCTTCTGGCTGAGCCTTTGCTCGCCCACCTGTCCTGGTGAAACTGGAAAGGCCTCCGGGCCACTAGTAATCCTTCAATCATAGGCAAAAAAAAAAAAAATACCTTCCCGACCTGTGTCTAACCAAATGTTGAAAATAATAAATGGGATATCGAGCCCTAAACGTGTAACATTATCATAGTTTAGTAACAATGATTGTGTTTATTAAATTATTGCCATCTTTGTTAAAATTTGGTACACTAGCGCAGCATGGCGTAATTAGTACTGAATTGGACACTAGATAGAGCGTGGCAATTGAATGCAATACAATTTGATACTTAACAACAATGCTTTTAAGACTATTATTCTATTAAAATGGAGATTTGTTTTCAACGCTCAATTTTAATGTATATCAAATAAAGTTTAGTTTAGTTTAGTAGAAACAATTATTTCTTTACTATTTGAAGAAGTATTAACAAGTATGTCAAGTATCCATGTACATATTTTTTGAAATTAAATTTGATTTAATTAAACTTGTCACGTGTACCGCCATCTATCGGTACGTTTTAAAACAAAACAACGCGGATTTAAACAATTAAAAAACATCTCAACAAACTCATAGGAAATAATTAGCAGCTCAATTAGTCTTGAATGGTTTTCGTTCAATGTAATTATGAATACAGTTATAATACTACGGAAAATGCAAGTCAAGTTTCCTGTCAGGCTAAAAATAGCAACTGTTCAATAACTGCGGTCAACACATGCGCTATGTAGGTATGCTATGTAACCAAATTATATTGGTCATGTGTTTTCTATAATATCAATGACGTCGTAACGTTTTAGTTTTGCACACTTAAATCGAGACCTATGTTTTATCTCTTTCTAAAAAAGGCGACTAAAATTTTGTCTCTTTCTAAATAAAAAATTGACAAATGGCGAGAGAGAGATTTAGATTGTGTACATATTTATTTAATAAATTAAAATTTAATAATAAAATCGTGCTGTAGTAGTTAATATTGATTAAATTTTAATTTCACTTACTATTGGCTAAGGTTCTGAAGTGTTTCGCATTCAATACTCGCTGCAGAATCTCGTGAAGTGGAAAAATAACTTGACCCAGTGGCTGTGGTTAACATAATGGAAATATTCGTAGAAATTGTGTGAAAACGTTGGTGTTACGACTAAAGATACATAATAGACTTTGTTATCAAACGTAAAAACAAATATTGTTGCAGTAAATCATAATTTTTATCATATAATATTCATACGTAAAAATGCACTAAGCATATCTTTCTGTGCTCTGTTGTAATTTTTAAATTTCTCTGCTTAAAGTTTTAATAACTTAAAGCCACCAGACAAATACATTGCACCTCAGAATAGTATATTTGATCGAGAAACGAATGAAGTGCTCAAAATAATTTCCGAAAGTATGTAATGTTCATTGGAAACAAAAAAAAAGGCATACTAAAAAGTTCTAATTGTTTTTACTGTTTTTCGTCGTTAATGAATGAAAATGGTTACGATGAATACTACGGAAAAGGCGCCGAAGCCCTGTCAGCAAGGTCCATCAAGGTTTGTAAAATCCTAAATTTAAAGCAACATTTTCAATTTATAAAAACAATTTTTATAACAGCCGATATTCTGTTTCTTCGTTGATTAAAAAAAAATAGCCTGTGATAATTATTAAACACAGCTTAAACTATGTTAGGCATGTAATTAGCCATTCAAATATAAATGATAAACATGAAATTAAATTTTCAAATACAACTAAGACTAGTGAAATTACTCAGTTTTTATGTGATGACTGTGTAACCAAAGAAAGTATTTCTTTGGCTAATCACCGAATATAAATTTTTGTTATTGCACTACCATATTTGATGCATAGTACCTACTTCTTCCTTGTAAAAGCTAAGCTTAAAGTATGTCGGTCATTATTGATTTTGTAATATTGATTTGTTTGTTTATTATGATAACACATTTGTAGTTAGTTCTGTTTAGTTATAATATAAATGGTTCTTGTTACAGGAATAACTCAAAGTGTGTTAAAGAAGAGAAAGACAAGGAGAAGCGAGATAATGCCATTACTAACTTGCCACCGAGCGTCCAGGCCCTTATGGCTGCAATACCTTCACCCGAGGAATCACCAAACTATTTGATTTACAAAAAGGTGATTAGTATCCGAAAATACGTAAAACCTTTGCTTATTTATAGAAAAAAAAACTAATATAAAAAAATATATAAAAAAAACTAATATTTAAAAAAACAACCCATGCCCGCTGAGTTTCTTGCCAATTCTTCTCAGGACGGAGACTAGTTTTTGTGAATTGGCGGTAGTTCTTTTGACGTTCAACTATATGTACTTTCATTTATATTGAATAAAAATTTTTTGATTTCATTTTATTTGAATTGAAACATGACCATTCTCTATTGTACACCTTTAAATAAACGCATTGGTATTAATCACATCACATATCATCAATCCCATCACATAAGCTCTAATAATCACATCTGCTCTAAAGTACCTGCATATCATAAATATCCATAACAAAGCCCCTGATGTTAAATAAGTCATCCTTATATACGAGGTTGGCATGAAATCCTCATTTTCATTTAGACCTATCATCTCTGCACCCTTCCTGGCATATTCTTTTTCACACAGCTGCAAGTCTTTTTATGATGCGCTTTCTCACATTACCTAATGTTAAGTATGTATCTAAAATAAATAATTCTTTTATGTCACTACAGATGGAAGCTTTGATTGAGAAAATGCAAGATGAGAACACGGGAGTACCTGTTCGAACTGTGAAAAGCTTTATGACGAAAGTTCCATCGGTAAGTTACAAATTGATACTCGGATAGCTATAATAAAGACTTCTAGGAAACAACAAAGGGAAGATGTTCCACTGAGGAGGTGAAATTGTACATGAGACTGACTATCCAAATGTTAATGTTTGAAACTTGTGTATTTTTTTGTTTTTTTTTATTGCTTTGATGAGTGGACGAGGTCACAGTCCACCAGTTTGTTAAGTGGTTACCGGAGCCATAGACATCTACCACCTTGAGATGTGAGTTCTAAGGTCTCAGTATAGTTACAACAACTACCCCACCCTTCGAACCGAAACGCATTACTGCTTCACGGCGGAAATAGGCGGGGTGGTGGTACCTACCCGTGCGGACTCACTAGAGGTCCTACCACCAGTAAATAGTATAATACGCTTATCTTGAATTAATTTCGCTAGCATGATTCAGGCATCTGTCAAATATCTTCAGGTCTAATGCTAGACATCACAAATATAATAAAAGTCATAATCATGATAATAAAATACATAAGGTAATATCAAATGTGAACATGCATAGATCTGACGGTTTTCTTTCAAGGTGTTCACCGGCGCAGAGCTGGTGTCGTGGCTGGCAAGGCATCTGCAACTTGACGAGCCCTGGGAACCACTGCACCTTGCCCATCTCCTGGCTGCCCACGGCTATTTATTTCCCATAGACGATCATTGTTTGACCGTTAAAAACGATAACACGTATTATAGGTGAGTTCTTTCTTAGACACTGGTAGGGTTTTTATTGCCTAGACGGGAACGAGCTCACACTCCACTCAAGAACGTAAATGCCATCCCTTATCTCGAGATGGCTGACCCACCCTTCAAACTGGAATGCATTGTTGCTTCGCAGTAGAAATGACTGGTGTGGTGATATCCATCTGTGCTGGCTCACAAGACTCCCTACCATCAGTGCACAGCATGCATTGCATGCACAGGTAGCTATTGCAGTCCGGTCTGTCTTAAGGCATTCATGCATCCAATTGTATTGGGTTGGACAGACATTGAGACTTCCATCTTGAGGTCACTTGAGATACACTTCTCTATAATAAGTCATTATTAAAGTTTTAATGTTCTTTGTGGTTGTTGACTGACCTCATCTGATTTGTTAAAATAAAATCATCTGTTTTCAAAATAAACTTTTTAAGTTGAACTCTATACTATCTCGTTCGTGAACCGTGCAACCTAAGCCACAGATGCAGCCCACTGAGTTTCTCGCCGAATCTACTCAGTGGGTCGTGATTACGATCCGGTGTTAGATTCTGCAAAGCATTATTCTTATGGGGCTAGCGTTAACAAATCCTCCCAGAAGAGACCTGTGAGGTCACCTACCAGCCCCATAGGTTACCAAAGTTTAAGTCACTATCCCATTAGCTGTGTACACGTCTACCCTCAAATGTAACAAAAAAAGTATGTATATAATTTAATTTAATTTTTTAAGATTCCAGACCCCGTATTTCTGGCCTTCGAACCAATGGGAGCCTGAGAATACTGATTACGGTGAGTTCGTTCAAATGAATCCGAGATCTGACAACGAGAGCTTTTAATTCATTTATTTTCTTCTTCTTCTCAGTCGTGTCACTCTTGACAGAGAGGTCGTGATCGTCATGTAGTGTTGGAAGGGGCAGACTTGATGCGTCTCACGATGTCGCGCCATCTCTCCCTGCTCGAGGCCATTCTACTGCACTCATTTAGGGGACCTCCCACTGCAGTTTTAATTTGGTCGGTCCACCGCATTGGTGGCCTCCCGCGCGGTCTTGTACCATCAACGCTTCCCTGTACAACGAGGCGTTCTATGGACCGGCCATCATATATACCTAGTCAGGTCATAAATTCTGTCACATGTTTAATGTAAAATAATTGAAACAAGTTTATTCATTATGTAATCATTCATATACCAAAATGAACTTAACAAAACATAGATTCTTATGACACTAAAGTTTATTCAAAATGACCTCCGTGATTTTGAATACAGGCCTTCAATCTGCGCGGCCAGTCGTCTATCGCAGCACGAACGAGGTCCATGTCAATATCGACGGCTGCCTTAATCAAGGATGTCTTGAGTGACTCCAAATTGGGATGAGGCTTTGAGCACGCCTTTTCCTCCAAGTGTTGCCATATCTTGTAATCTAACGGATTCAAATCTGGACTGGAGGAGGGCCAGTCTTCGTGCCGGATGAAGTCGATTTCACGCGCCGCCAGCCAGTCTTGTGTGCTCTTCGCTCTATGAGCTGGCGCCGAATCTTGTTCGAATACCCAGTGCCTGTTATTGAACATGGTATGAGAAACAGGTTCTATAAGGTTCGTCAGGACTGTATTTTGATACACAACTGCATTCGTTTTTACACCTTTCTCACAAAAATGTACCTCTGTTAAGCCCCAATAAGAAACTCCCAACCATACCATAGCGAGGATGGAAAATGACCTCGTTGGACACGCGGAATACGGTTGCTCGCTTCTTCACTACTGTGTGCGTAGACCTTATCATTTTGTTTGTTGTAGCTCTCTTTTACGGTAAAAATTTTTTCATCCGAAAAAAGAATTTCCCGATAATTTTTTCCCGCGTACCGCTTCAACAAAGCGCGGCATCTCTTCAGTCTCGGGTCCATTAGACGAGCATTCAAACGATGTCCTGTTTTTCTTCGATATGCCCGAAGCCCTAAGTCTTCATTTAACACCCTTTTCACCGTGGTTCTGCTTAACCCCATCTGAAGGGCCAACAGTTTCTACTTACGTTTGGGATTTCTTTGAATTCGCGCCTTCACAGCTTTTATCACTGCTGGAGTCCTAACAGACCGAGGGCGACCACTTCTTGACCTGTCATCTACACTAGAGTCTTCATTGTATCGTTTGATGGTACGATAAACGAATCTTTTGGTTATATTCAAATTTTTCAGTATGTTAAAAATTTGAATTGGATCGTAACCGCAACGATGCAACGCAATAACTGCAACACGGTCTTCTTTAAGCGTCCACTCCATATTTAAAAATGAGTAAAATTCTAAAAGTATACATTTTTATTTTCATGAACAATTCGAAATTCGAATTCAATAAACTTTTTTGTGGCCAGCATTCTAAAACAAAAGTTTTTACTGTATGACAATACTTATGACCTGACTAGTTATTATAGATAAATGAATTGCTGTTCGATAGTCTCGCTAAAACTCGAGAACGGCTGGACCGATTTGGCTAATTTTGGTCTTGAATTATTTGTGGAAGTCCAGAGAAGGTTTAAAAGGTAGATAAATATGAAAATGCTCGGAATTAAATAAAAATAACAATTTTGTTTTTACTTTGATGTGTCCCCCGTCGGACGGATTCCTTTTGTTTGTTTTATGTTTGTTTTATACAAAAGTTTTGGTGTTTTATTTATCGATTGAGGCACTACGAAGTCTGCCGGGTCAGCTAGTAAATAATAAATAACTGGGAACAAATCACGGACGGTCCACTGGCCTCAATTACGGATTCCATGTGTTATGGGATACCAGAGATGGACTTACATACTTATATACTGTTATGCGCTGGGGTTCGGGATAAATAAAAATTCTACCGAATTACAAATTAAAACTGTATTAACACCTAGAACACTCACAGAACACTTCAAAATTGTTAATTCAGTTTTTCTGCTTAGCTTCAGGTGATACGTTCGCTGTTTCGCTTCGAGTAGTTCCGATTACTAACTGACTTCGTAATATCCTTGCAACGCTTTTATAATCGATACGACATCCCTAGATTTATCGAGAACATTCCTCACAAGTCGAGTATTTTCGATATGCGTTTCCGCCATTTGACAATAGATGTCTCTCTGTCTTTGTACCTCTCGAGCGTTCTAGAGTTCAGTGGTTCTTTTGATATTCGTTTCTGCTATTCGACGATAGACGGTGTTGCTCTCACCGGCGTAACAGACAGTCACAATACGTTTAAATATATACACAATATATATAGATAATAAACACCCAGACAAAGAGCAAACAAACCTGCTTATCACACGAATGTTTGCCCGATGCGGGAATCGAACCCACCACCCTCGGCGCAATAGCCCCGCTAACTACTGCACCACCGAGTCAGTCAGTCAGCTTAAAGAAAAATGTATGCCGTTAATATGTTTTGTTGTTTGATAGCACTTTAAAATGATCAAAACGATTCAATATGTCGTTATCGTGAGATATAATAAGTGCTACAACTGTATCTGGTGACGGGTTGGAACTAATTCTTGTGACAACGCAACAACAACTAACGCCATCTAGTAGGGAGCAGACGAACGCTTACAGAACGATCGAGACGTTTTGTCGGTAGGGCTCTAAAAACAGCTTGGGCCCGCGGTATGCTCCCAACATCTGCAGGCCGTCAAGTTCCACATATTCCGCGCGTTCCTTAGGTGTTCGAAAATATAAAAGGATAGGTAGGAGGTATACATGGTCAACTAGAATCGTCAAGGCGATAGTCTACATCGGTGTTTCCCAACGTGGGGCCCACGCCCCATAAGGGGGCAATTTGATAAAAAATTTGAAACGATAAAGTGGGGCATGACACAAAAAAGGTTGGGAAACACTGGTCTACATTATCGTCTCCGCCTTTATAATCGACTGCTGATTTTTGTTACAGCGGTGTACCTCTGCAAGCGGACGATGCAGAACAAGGCGCGGCTAGAGCTGGCGGACTATGAGGCCGAATCATTAGCGAAACTCCAGAAGATGTTTTCGAGAAAATGGGAATTCATATTCATGCAAGCCGAGGCACAGAGCAAGGTTTTTTAAATTTTTTTTACTGCATTGATGGGTGGACGATCCAACCTGGTGTTAAGTGGTTACTGGAGCCCATAGACGTAAATGCCGCCACCCACCTTGAGATATAGGTTCCAAGGTCTCAAGTATAGTTACAACGACATAAGTGCAGTAGTATAAGAACCTTAATTGTATATCTAAATAATAGGAACAAAAGGTTTTAGTGGTTCCGCAGTAGTCGAAATTCGAGTATAATCACTGATTTAATTTTATTTTACCTTACAATTACCTTAAATGGGTATTAATCTTTACGGGCGTCGCTCGAGTCCAGTTTGAACCTTGAGCAGGTATTGTCATTGTTATTGTTTTTAAGGTTGACAAGAAACGTGATAAGTTGGAGAGGAAGGTGCTGGACAGTCAGGAGAGGGCCTTCTGGGACGTGCATCGACCGATGGTGAGCCCTATCCTTGGAAATTTCCGTTCAAAGCTTTATGAAGTCAATGTACTGTGTCTTAAAGTCTAAATTGCTTCAACGATAAATATACCTAATACCATTCAGAGTTGATCGGCCGTTGACGCGTGTGTAAACCTGTCAAGCTAATCCGACGTCGTGAAATCGCCACAAGTAACTTCCAAATACTCAGTTATACTGTATATATAGACAAGTACAGTATATAGTTAATAAAGGCTTGGTGAACATTTCTGATATTGTTGAGAGGGTAGTTTTCAGATAATAATATCGTTAAAATTCTATTAACGCTTAAAATCAAGAGGTGAACGCATCGGTATAAAAAGAAAACTCAAATATGTAATAGATAAATAGATTTTAAGCTTAGCTCACTGTGCTTTCAGCCTGGTTGCGTGAACACTACAGAGTTAGATCCGAGGAAGCTTTCTCGTATAAATGCGCTTAAAGCTAAACGTCTCAAACAATGTCAGGACTTGGTGCTGCAGAACAACTTGAAGGTATGTCAACTTCAATAAAAGCTCAAAGAATAGAGTTATGAGCCCAGTTCGTATAACCGACCGAAGACAGGCCGCAGAACTAGTAATTTCTGACACGCAAACTCTTGTCCTATGTTTTTACATTGCGCTCAATTGTCGCGTATAAAATGACTTGGAAGCTATAAATATGGTTAGTCCAAATAAAGGGATATATGTAATTAAGCCTCAATAGTTCAATACTAGATATTCTACAAATTGCTCCAAAAATATTAGTATTGTCAATAAAGATCTACATTTGATAGGCTAAGGCTTTGAAAGTCATTGATCTAACGCAGCCTTTGCGATACATTGCGGGCTGCGTTCGAATCGCCTTTCGTTTAGTCGTATTGGGGAAAGGTTTCTGTACGACAATTATTTCCTTTTTCAGAACAATCCAATTGTGACCATAACGAACGCCCAGGAAAGCGAAGATGAGATCCAGAGGAACAACCAGGAGAACGTCATCAAAGAGAATGGTATTTTTTATTTATTGCTTAGATGGGTGGACGAGCTCACGGTCCACCTGGCATTAAGTGGTCACCGGAGCCCGTAGACATCAATCATCAATGCCGCCACCCACCTTAAGACATGAGTTCTAAGTCTTATTTACAGTACAACGGCTGCTCCACCCTTCAAACTGATACGCATGATTGCTTCACGGCAGAAATAAGCAGAGTGGTGGTACCTTCCCCTGCGGACTTACCGTCTAGCACAGCGGCTCTCAACTTTTTTCACGACACATTTTACTAAAAATAACTTCATTAAAAAAAAATTGTCGAAGTGAAGGTAGGTATAGGTATGTTGAAATTATACATCATATATTCTACCAAACGTAATTTCTCAGTCAATATCTAGGAAACAGCTGTGTGTTTAAATCATTTGCACGTTACATATGTGATCCTCTAATTCGCATTAAATAAAATTATCGTATTTGTAAATTCTTCGACGCATTTGGTAGGGGCTTGCGAGACTACGGTTGAGAACCACTGGTCTAGCGTGAAAGAGACGGACATATCAATTTGTTGAGGGGACGGATGACGTCACAGCTGATTTGTAATCTTTGCTCACTAAGTATGACTTAAGACGCATTGAGACTATGTGCTTGGTTCTAAGTAGAGATAAAAGGTAAAATCAATACATATATATATTAATAAGGCCTTCGGTTTGTTTCAGGGGAATCGTCAAAGGAGATTCCGTCGGGTTCCACTGACCCCGCAGTGAACATCGAACAGGAGATAGAGGCGGCACGAAAGCAGCTAGGGATGCTGCGAGCGAGAATGGAACGGCGCAACATTAGGGTCAGCAAAGTCGCCGAAACGTGAGTCCTGTGGTGTTGCCTGCGACGATATAAAATGTCCATATCGGGGTCACCTTCACTGTAGCTGCATGAGATATCGGTTCTGAGCCCGCAATGTATAACGCGCAGAATGTTTTGGGGTCAACAACCTCGATCGCACGAAATCCACTGCGCGTTTTTATTTGAACTAGCCAGCCCCCGGTAGTCGAAATTCGACTATAATTAATTGAAATTATAAGTTTGTGCACTATTATAATTCTATTGTCAAAGACTATTATACTTCTATAATCACAGATTTCGCCAAGACTACACTTTAGACAAATATTAATAAAGACACAATATTCAATCTTTTTTTTTAATAGATTTTACAGGCTTGGAAACAAAGTCCTTTAAGCCAAATATTTAATCTATTCTCAATTTGACCACAGACTAAGCAATAAGAAAAGTTTGACAATAAACGAATAGTATGCATGCGTGAGTGTGTCTAATACATGGTAGAGTATGTAATGTTTTTTTTATTGATTTAATGTATTTTTTACGCATAATTAAAAAAAAATAACATTCTGCACTCCTCTATATAAACTATAAATGTGTGAAATTTCATACTCCTCCGTCCGCGCAATTTTCGTAAAAAGGGATACAAAGTTTTTCTTCACGTTTTAATCTATAGATTTGCATACTTTTTATTTAAAGTAAGAACATGCTGGAGGAATGTTAAAATTTTAAAATACCATTATTTATCTACCATGTCTCCGGCAAATAAATCATTTTTAATTGACTTTAGATTGATTATTTTAATTGTAGTTCAATTAATATTATATATTCTTTGTTTATTGTCAAACTTTTGTTGTTGTTTAAAGTCTGTGGTCAAACTGATATTGTAAATAAAGGGGACTTTTTGGCGGGAACGCGAGGAGTGAAGTTGTGTGATTTGTTTTATTTTGTCTATTTAGTGTTTCTTCAGGTTTAAATGTGCAATAACAGTGGTTTATTAACTGTTTATTATCTGTAAAAGTGCAAAAATGTGGGAAAATGAAACAAAGCCGCTGGCCGAAAAAATCTCAGTAAATGACTACCATTTTACTGAGATTATATTTCATCCCATATCATCTCATCGTATCTCATTTAATTTCATCCCAGTTGATTGATGTCACAAATTAATCATCTTCATTTCATTTCATTTCACTCCATATTATCATTTTTCATAAAAATAAGAACATAAATTAAAATAAGACATGACTTAAAGGTCTTAGTTACCAGATCATAAAATCTCTTAAAAAAATGTAAATAAAGCACTCGGTGGGCACGCCCCCTAAAAACACAAATAAAAACGTTTCTACTAATACATTTTCCAGGTTCGTGTCGTACTGCGAGCAGTATGCGGAGTACGACGCGTTCCTGACGCCCCCGGAGTGGCCCAACCCCTGGATCAACTACACCACCGAGCTGTGGGAGCAGGAGAAGCAATCGTGAGTGACAGAGACGGAGCGATTACCATCCGGCCATTGGAATGAGCTCCCCTCCACGCTGTTTCCCGAGTGTTATGACATGTCCTTCTTCAAACGAGCCTTGTGGAGAGTATTAAGCGGTAGGCAGAGGCTTGGCTCTTGGCATTGCTGATGTCCATGGGCGACGATAATCACTCACCAGTAGGTGGGGCGAATGTTCTTCTGCCAACAAATCCCATAAAATAATAGTTGAAAAAAACTAACAAAATACGCTTCTATAGAAAATCCAACTAAAAAAATAAAAAATAAATTTTAATAAATTTGAATTAAAAATAGTGTGGGGTGCTTGGTATAAGTAGTTATAAATATTTTATGAACAGATATGAGTAGAAGGGTTATTTTGATAATATCCTGAAAAGCACACCACGCTTTTTTTTACAGTAAAATCATTTTTTCTTACACTATTTTTAATTCAAATTTATTAAAATTTATTTTCAATTTTTTACTTGGATTTTCTATAAAAGCATATTTTGTTAGTCTTTTTAAACTATTATTTATTTTTAATTTTTTAGTATTTAAATTATAATTTTTTCAAATTTTTTTTAAAATATTTAATTGTCATCGGTCCTCAATAAGTATACCGAATTTCGAGTTAATCTGACGTTTTGAAGGGGGTCAAAATCATGTTCAAATATTCCGTTACAAACATACATACATACATACATAGGTCTGAAGCTAATAAAAGCGTATCAAAAAAATGTTAATAAGGTTTATAATTGCTTGTTTATCTTACTGTTGTTAGACGTTCGCAATGTTTCTGATGCTTCAGCAAGGACCCCTTACCGTTGCGGCGGGTCCGTCGCTGGTCGTTCGGGCTGCACGAGCTGCTGCAGGATCCGGCCGGAAAGGAGCACTTCGCGAAGTTCCTCTCCAAAGAGTTCAGCGGCGAGAATCTCAAGTATGCGACAAGTTTTTTGTATCATACACTTGTTGTCCACGGACATCATGTGGATGCTGCCGCCCACTTTGAGACATGAATGAGGTCGAAGTCTCAACAAGGTTGTTGATAAGATGACAATTCCTAGGACGGAGGCACCGCTCTTTAGAAAGGCTGGTTGGTGAGTGTAAAATGGCGTCTATGCGTCCCCTCCATCGGCTAGGCTCTGTCACAGCACGAAGTTAGCTGAGCTCTGACGACACAGCCCATTGAGTTTCTCGCCGGATCTTCTTAATGGGTCGCGTTATCCGGTGGTAGATTCTACGAAGCACGGCTCTTGCTAGGGTTCGTGTTAGCAACGTCGTCAAGTTTGAGCCCCGTGAGCTCACCTACTAGTTAAGGTTACTCTAAAATGGTCTCTCAAGACCATCAGCTTCATCAGGGAAAAAAACACGAGTTTTGGTACAGTTGAGAACATTTTTGGTACAGCTGAGAACATTTTTGGTACAATTGAGAACATTTTTGTCACAGTTGAGAACATTTTTGGTACACTTGAGAACATTTTTGGTACAGTTGAGAACATTTTTGGTACAGTTGAGAACATGACGCACGATACAGTTGACGCCGACAGGTTCTGGCTGGCGGTGCAGGACCTGAAGGCACTGCCCATCCGCTGCGTGGCGGCGCGCGCCCGCGACATCTGGAAGGAGTTCCTCGCGGCGGACGCGCCCTCGCCCATCAATATCGACGCGGCCAGCAGGTATGCACTTGAACTAGCGGTAGGCAGTGGTTTGGCTCTGCCTCTGGCATTGCTGAAGTCCATGGGTGACGGTAACCACTCACCATCAGGTGGGCCGTATGCTCGCCTGCCTACAAGGGGAAAAAAAGAGCTAGTGGTCCGCCGGTAGTCGAAATTCAACTATAATTAATTAAAATTATAAGTTTGTATGTACACTGTTATGATTCTATTGTCAAATGCTTTTTTTTTATTCTTTATTAGAGCCATACACCTATTAGGTTAAGTCGGCTATCAAAGACTATTATACTTTATACTATATTAATAACTAGCTGACCCGGCAAACGTTTTGCCATATATAAGATTTCTAGGGAATTTCTAGTGTAGAAAAAAAAAACTTATTGTAAGTGTGTAAGGATGTGGTAAATGAGTGAAAGAGGCATGTAGCGCTGTGAACGATTAGGGAGTATAAAAATAACAAAACCTCATTCAACCACATATCTAGGTAATGCCTCATTATAACAAAAAAAATGTCAAAAAATAAAAATAAATGTTAGGGGTGGACAACCCTTATCACTTAGGGGTATGAAAAATATATAGTAGCCGATTCTCATACCTACTGAACATGCATATAAAATTTCATAAAAATCGGTCAAACCGTTTCAGAGGAGTATGGTAACTAACCTTGTGACACGAGAATTTTATATATAAGATTGTAAATAAATAAATATTGCACTGGAAATTAATGATAATTTTACAATTACAGTAATATTAGTCCTCTGTCCGCGTGATTAACAATTCCTATGCGATCATTTATTTATTTATTTATTTATTTATAATTTTCACGTAATGTTCGTGTTCCAGGGAACTGACCCGCGTGCAGGTCGAGTCGGGCACGGCTGACCGGTACTGCTTCGATCAGGCGCAGGTTCGTGACGTACAATAACATGTTTATTGTCTTTAGTGGGCGGCAGACGAGCACACCGCCTGCTGGCAAGTAAGTGGCCGCCGTGGCTCGTGGACATCAACAAACAGCGAGAAGGAATTTAAGTCCAAAGTCGGATAATATTTAGAGTGGTAGGACGTCTTGTGAGTCCGTGCGGGTAGGTACCACCGCCCTGACTATTTCTGCCGTGGAACAGTAATGCGTTTCAGTTTGAAGGGTGGGGTAGCCGTTGTAACAATACATGAGACCTTAGAACTTATATCTCAAGGTGGGTGGCGGCGGTATTTGTGTTGTAAATGTCTATGGGTTCCAATAATCACTTAACACCAGGTGGGCTGTGAGCCTGAGAGTCCAACCACCTATGTAATAAAAATAAAAAAAAGTTGGAAAAGATCATAAGATGTAATTCTGCATTCTTCAGAGTCTCGAAGGATATGGTTTTATACGCTCTCTCTGATGATTCTGTCATCAGTTTAAAGGAACAATAAAAGGAAGATTTTTGATAGAGTTGGTATCATTTGTCGGCGCAACGTTCTCTCCTACCGGCATCATATACAATAAATTATTTTTATAAGCAATTATTAAAGCAAGTATAGTTGGCATGACGGTCAAATATGGCTCCAATTGGATCAAGATAACATGTTTAATTGTGTCCTTTTGATCAGCTGGTTTGATGGCTAAATATGGCCTCAATTGGATCAAGATAATATGTTTAATTGTCCTTTTGATCAGCTGGTTTGATGGCTAAATATGGCCTCAATTGGATCAAGATAACATGTTTAATTGTGTCCTTTTGATCAGCTGGTTTGATGGCTAAATATGGCCTCAATTGGATCAAGATAGTATGTTTAATTGTCCTTTTGATCAGCTGGTTTGATGGCTAAATATGGCCTCAATTGGATCAAGATAATATGTTTAATTGTCCTTTTGATCAGCTGGTTTGATGGCTAAATATGGCCTCAATTGGATCAAGTTAATTGTGTCCTTTTGATCAGCTGGTTTGATGGCTAAATATGGCCTCAATTGGATCAAGACAATATGTTTAATTGTCCTTTTGATCAGCTGGTTTGATGGCTAAAGATGGCTTTATTTCTATCAAGATAATGTTTAATTGTGTCCTTTTGAGGAGTTGGTTTGATGGCTAAAATCGCTTCAATTGGATCAAGATAATATGTTTAATTGTGTCCTTTTGAGGAGTTGGTCTGGTGGCCAAAGATGGCTTCAATTGGATCAAGACAATATCGACGCTTGAAAGGCAAACGTGACTAAGCGACAATGCGTGAACTTTACGGAAGACTAATTTAAAGTTGAAATACCTGAAAAAAAATCTATTTTAACGAATCTAGCTGTAGGATTGAAATTATTTTAATAGACCTAGAAATATATTTTTTTTGCGCATCGAATATGGTTATTGCCTATCATTTATGTACAAAGCAGTTATTGCCGCTTAGTCACGTTTGCCTTTCAAGCGTCGATATGTTTAATTGTGTCCTTTTGAGGAGTTGGTCTGGTGGCCAAAGATGGCTTCAATTGGTTCAAGATAATAAATTACCATGGTTCCTTTGTCGGCAGGCTCACGTGTATCACCTAATGAAGTCCGATAGCTACTCGAGATACATCCGATCGGAAATGTACAAGGAGTACATGAATGGCTCCAAGAAGAAGGTTTGTAATTTCATTCTTACTAGTGGTCCCCCGGTAGTCGAAATTCGACCATAATTATTTTAAAATATAAGTTTGAAACGCTATTATGGTTCTATTGTCAAAGACATATTTCTATAATCAGAGATATAGAAACATAATATTAAAGACAAACAATATTAATCTATTCTCAATTTGATTACAGACTTTAAACAATAACAAAAGTTTGATAATAAACAAAAGATTATGTTGTGTACGTTTGTCAAAAATACATCGTAGTGTGTGTAATGTTTTTTTTATTGATTTCCTGTATGCAATTATGCATAATAAAATAAAAAAATATTAGCATTTTGCACTCCTCTATAAGTGTGGGAAACTTCATACTTTCAAATCCTATCACTAGTTTTTTCCTATTTCTAGTTTTTGCCTGTTGATAAAAAATACGAATTTAAAACTTTGTTTGGTCGAGTTAAGTCAGTAAGCTATCGGAAGTTTTCTCAAATTGGACGCTATAGCCAATCTATTCAGATTACAGAGGCCGCTAATAATTTAGTCAAAGTTTCCCACCCCTAGCTGTTAAGGGGGATGGAAGTTCTAATATTAGTTATATCACTACATAGTATAAAACAAAGTCGCTTACTCTGTCCCTATATCTGTCTGTCCCTATGTATGCTTAAATCTTTAAAACTACGCAACGGATTTTGATGCGGTTTTTTTTAATAGATAGAGTGATTGAAGAGGCAGGTTTATATGTATAATAACATCCATTAAATAGTGGAGAAATTAATAATAAATTACAGTTTCCGAAGCGAAGCGAGGGCGGGTCGCTAGTATATATATATATATATATATATTTTCTTTTCTTTTCAGACTTCAGTCAAAGGGATTCGTTCGATTGTATCGTTCACGGCGCGGAAGGAGGCGACGGCCACATAAAGAATCAATCGTTTCTGAGAACTCTTTATGTTCGTGTGAGGAACCCAAATATGTGGTATCGTAATTTGGGATCCCCATGGGGAGCCAGCCCCATGCGCTGGACTGATCAAGTGAATATCCTCACCCAAAACCCCACTTAACGACTGCGTGCGCCAGGCCTCAGTTCGCGAATTATGGAGAAAAAGCTTTCAAGGCTTTAATAATTATTTATTAAAGCTCCACATGATCATGACTGCTGTGACAAAAGCATCCGTCTATGATGAATTTGGGATCTTTGTTTTAATCGGCTTTGCTGACGAATAATTTCTATGGGGTGATCCTAAATCAATCCCAACAGTTTGTTGCAAGTACTATAGCGCCATCTGTCGTTCGAGTTAGCGAACTTGAACCACCACAGTTATCCAAATCGAACGAAATTTTGGCCGCGGCTATATATAAATGTCTCTTGTGGCGATTTCTAGTGTCATTAAGCCATGTTCACTGCTAGACTGAAAACTGCGGTTAGATTAGGAGCAGATTTCTGCCTAGGTCCAGCTTAGAGAGAAGCTAAGATAGATTTAGCATATCTAGACTCGAAGTTGAGTCTCCATGAAAAAGTTCCAATACCCACCCGGGCTAGTTTTAAACCCAATGAAAGTTATGTTATTTATATGTAGAGTGCAATGGAATCCTGAAATTATAATTAAAGACTGTGCATGAAACAATGTTGATATTGTTAATAATTTTATTCACGCAAAAAAAAATTGCATTGCATTTAGAAATTAATTGATATGCGGGGTCGTTGACCTCGTGCAAACTGGGAACTACCCTCTAATTCGTATTGCATTCCGTTTATAATACGGTCGTATATTGAGGCCTCGTTGGCGGAGTGTTTCGTAGTGAGTATTAGTATTAATCGCTATAGTGGTGGAAGATTGTATTGAGCTCACACGGGTATGAACCACCACCCAGTCTAGTTCAGCCGCGAAGTCATTAAAGTCACATTTTGGGGAATTAGATTGGTCAGATGCTACTGACATTATTTAAAATTCTTTCAAAAACCCTCGACCTGCTCTTAAATACTGGTCTAAAGGGAAGCTGCTTCGTCTGCTGACGTTAGATCTCGGGATCTCGTGTTATATTGGAAATTCTTTTGACTTCGTGTCGGTATCTTCATATCTGAAGGTCGTGTCTAATTTGAGGTCTGCTCTCTGACTCATCCTGTGAGGTTGGGCGCTTCAGGTATAGGCGAGTGACGCGACCCAGCGTTGGAAACTAAACGTTACGTCAATGTGAATAGAGTCTAATTTTAATTAGTTTTAAGAATATACCAAAGATCGGCTCGACTTTAAGGAAGCCGCCAAAAGCTTTTTGGTCGTCTTTAAATATTTGAACATATATTTAAACAAATATATTTATATAAATAAAATAAAAGTCGTATTCTGGTATTTCTTAAGTAATTGTCGCGACGGTGTACTTTTACGGTTTAATATGACGTTATAACCGACTTAAAAAAGAAAGAGGTTCTGAATTCAGTTGCTTTTTTTTAAATGTATGCTCTACCTCAGAACGTTTCTCTGGGTAAATTTATATTGATGATGATGATGTTCTGTTTTTTGATTTATTTGAAAGATGGTGCCTATCGTGTGGTCCCATTGAAATTATTTCAAGATATTTTTTTTAAGGGATTTTATGACCTGGAAACTGAGACCTTTAAGTCATGCTTATTTTAATTTATATTCATATTTTTATGAAAAATGATAATATGAAGTGAAATGAAATGAGATGATACGGGATGAAATATAATCTCAGTAAAATGGTGGTCATTTACTAAGATTTTTTCAGTGGACTTTTTGGAGGATCCCGAGAAGTTACGTCCAGCTTCTTTATTTCATTTTCTCACATTTGTGCACTTTCACAGATATTAAACAGTTAATAAACCACTGTTATTACACATTTAAACCTGAAGAAACACTAAATAGACAAAATAAAACAAATCACACAACTTCACTCCTCGCGTTCCTGCCAAAAAGTCCATTTCAAGATAAGACCAGTAGTTTTTTAATTACCCTCAATGTATATTTAGTTGGCTTCAATTAACCACACTGGCGATTTTCTTTCGTTGAAAGTCAGATAGTTTATCTTGTTAACAAATAACGGATAACAGATAACGTCTTGTAAATCGATGAACCCCGGTTGCACGCACGAAAAAGTGTCACGTTCCGCCTGAGCCTGAGCGTGCGAGCGAGAGTGCGGAGCGAGCGATAGAGAGGCACGATCGGCCCAAGCGTTAATATATCGAAAAAATAAAATTCAATTAACTCCATTGTATTAAACAAAATAATGATAATTCAGTGATAATAATTCAATGAAATTCATAAAAGTATACAATTTTTCATCAATGTTTCTTTATGACGTTATCAAGTAATACTATCGTCCGTACACCGACTTTACAGACAAACTATATTTTTATGTAACTTTCGACGGAGCAAACGCTACTAGGTACGGTTTTTGGAAAGTGTAAAAAATTAAAAACAAAAAAAAACGTGATATCAAATCGTAAAAGTGATTGTAAAAATATTATTCGTCTGCAAAAATTAGGGTATCATTAGATGTTATGTAAATAATTGTCTATTAAAGAGACTAGACTATACTTTGAGAGAGTATATACAGTTCGCGACAATAAGCAGCGCACATCGTCATACAGTTAAAAGCTCCTGATTAACGCTTCCTTCATTTGCGTTTTCACTAACCGCGAATTAAAAAAATCCCAATTCCTGTATTTCCGGTTAAAGATTTCTTTATTCTCAAATCTAATTGGTACATCGCTATGTACACATTGGTAAAAAGGATCCAACCGAATATCCTTTATAAACGCGTTTTTCCATATTCACGGTTTCCGTTTTCACGACATATTTATGGTACCTATGACCTGCCAATAAAAAGCTTTTACTGTACTTGGTTTTCTATTGAACTACTGTGATTGACGAATTAGCGTTGCAAGATATTAAAATCTTTCGGTACTATATTCAAGGCTTGATTGCCGCACAGTAATAAAGCATAGGCAATTCGTCATCTTCCCTTACCCTAAATTTACGCTTAAAATGTAAAAAGCATGCGTCTTTTTTCATAGTGACGCTACATTTCGTGTTTTCACACAAAATGGCGCGTACGACCGTCGGAACTGATTGCGATCTGCGAACATTAACGTCGCGGACTGTACCGTGGTTAAACGTTGAAGCTAGCACTAGATGTATTTATTATTAGAATTGTGAATGAAGTTGGGAGTATAGTTTTAATTGTACATAATTGTTGATGCTCCGTGAGCGTCTAACTTCGTTGCTTATAAATTTTAGAAGCGTTGATGAAGTTAAAATGTTTGTTGAATTTTTTTATTAGCTGATTCCCTCACGGCTTTCGATTTGAGGTATGTTTAAGGTAAGCCGCGTTGAATTCATCGGGCCGCGAGTTTTTTTTTGTTCCGGGGAAAAAATATATTTGTTGTTTGATTAATACCAGCACAGAGAGAAGCAACTGACTTCTATGTCTGCTTATAATATTTTACGTGACCTAAGTGAAGGCAACAACAAACTTACAGTACCTGCCGTTAAATGTTGCACATCGACTTTTGGTAAGAGACAGTCTCGGCTTCATATAGCGTTATCTCTCTCTCTCTGTTTCTAAAGATCGAAGAGCAATATTTAGCGTCGTGTACTGTATTTCTTTATATTTTATTTAGTCAATTTGACATTTTACATCAAGAATGTGATTGAAACCAGTTTTACCTACAATAATAACATTGAAATTTGATTGAAAGAAAAATTGATTAACGATCAATTATATTGCACAATAATACAAACTGCAGAATGTTTTCGTGTTATGGTGATGCGTGTACAGACGTTGTCAAGACGAACCACAGACTGAAAAATATTGCGCCATACTGCATGATGCAATGAAAAAATATGGTGCAATAAAAATTAAACTAGCTCAAACTTACGTTCAATAATTGCGCAATCTTAAATATTAACATTAAGCAGTCAATAATATTGCCAATTACGTAATATTGTGAAATATAATTGTTCGTCTAGACCATAGAGAATACACATAAATTAGTTATAGATAAGCAACTCAACTAAATGTTTACGGGCGTCGGCCACTAGATGGCTTCGCTTCGGTTAGTTTCTCATTGCTCCTGTAGATGGAAATAACATATTTATTATCTATCCTATATTTTATTTTTAATGAAGGATTATGTAAATTTTCAGAAACCACAAATTGATAAAATCTAATCAATTTGTCTCTAAAAAATAAATACTTGTATGATTTATTAATTTTTTACTTTCTGTGTTTAGTTGTACAATAATTAAATGCCTTAACTTTAAGATCACAAATTTAGAGGCATCCGCCACAAGATGTCGCTAGTCTCCATACAAAAAATATATTTGTCTTAAAGTATTGCAGTTTCAGAGCCCTGGTCTAGACTGTGGCTTACGGTTTTAATTTCGCGTTTATCACTCACGGTATTCAAGTCAACAAGCGACGGTATGATTCTCGAAAATTCCATTAAGCCTTTGCACTCGAGAGGTGTATCTCGCTTGCCACTTTATTTGGCGCGGAAATTCAATGCGTTATATAAACTATTTGCTAGTAAAGTTATCTAAACTTTGTATGGAGTTGGAACGCTTGCCTACGTTTGCCGCTAGGGGCGCTGTTCCAACGCCGTACAAAGAGTTAACTCTTACGCTATCGAGAGCGTTAAAAAACTCGCACTAAGCACACATAGCTAAGTTCTAAATATATTGTATAGTCAGCGGTCCTTGACGCGTGTGCTAATTTTCGAATTAATCTGAAGTCGATGGAAATGACGCTCAAAGATTTTGTTACACACAAACAAACATACATACCGAGCTAATAAAAGCGTGTTAATAATATATAAATTATGGATAATAAAATTTAAAAAGTTTTAGGGCGTTTTTTTTCTGTTTTATTATTATTATTTTTTAGAATTTTTACCTTTTTCTTTTTATCGGATGACATTTTTGTATTTCCCCAATTCGAACCAAATAAATTAAGACTGCCTTTTGTTTTTAAGTACACATTTTCGTGTGTGTTTTTTCTTTTGTTCAATTATTATTTACCAAAGATTATTATTTTCTTGTAATTTACGTAAATAAACCGTTTCATTTTTATTTAACGTGTTTTTGTTTTATTTCGTAATAATATTCCTCACTTTTTCTCAGAGAATACATATATATATATTTAGGTACATATTTATAATTTAGTGATAACGTGTACAAAAAAAAAAGAATGAAAATAAAATATAGATTTGTAATTTTCTTACCGATAAAAAATAAAAGTTTCAATAGTTCTGTGATCAATAAGATATTTGTATTCATGGCGTATTCTAATGCAATAATCATGAGATCATGAAAATCAA
Organism: Bombyx mori; assembly: GCF_030269925.1. Taxonomy (NCBI): domain Eukaryota; kingdom Metazoa; phylum Arthropoda; class Insecta; order Lepidoptera; family Bombycidae; genus Bombyx; species Bombyx mori. The sequence continues at coordinate 4,165,919 of NC_085117.1, read as the reverse complement.
GAGTCGTTCTCTCTTCAGTTCTCTTTCTGTACCGACGCTGTGCGATCGGCTATTAGAATGAGAATTAGGTCTTCGACTTCTTTGAGTAGAAGATAGCGTGTTAGTTTGATCAAAATTCACGTTCGAAGCTCAAATAAATATTAAGCCTGTATAGTACAATATATTTATTCAACCCTTTAACTGCTATGTAGGTCACTGGTGTCCTACGCGGCGCACTGAAGTGATCACGTCGATTTCTGTTACTAAGGCGTCGGAATATCTAGTAGACTGGGAAAGACGAATCCGAAGATACTGAGAATGAATATATTTCTGACTAGCGGCCCTCTCCGGCTCCACTCGGGTCTTTAACAAAAATTTCAACCATATTTGATTCGTTTTATTTTTTATTATAAATAAAAGAACACTTATTGCGGCATAACTATAATAGTTAGACATATGCTGCCGCGACACTTTTTGTAAATAATAATGTGCTCTACAAGGTTGTAGTACATTGTTTTATTCTATCATCAACAGTTTTCGCAGGGCACACCATGTAAAGAGTATTTTAGGTCATTTTATTATACCTTGGGCTTTAGTAAGGATCCTTAATTTTTTTCAAAGAGATTTAGAAATTATAGCCTATGTCACTCGGGAATAGAGTAGCTTCCAAACAGTGAAAGAATTTTTGAAATCGGTTCAGTAGTTTCGGAGCCTATTCAATACAAACAAATAAACAAACAAATCTTTCCTCTTTATAATATTAGTATAGATAGACCTAAAACATACATTAACAAATAAACGAAGGCTAAGTTAGGCAATCCTTAGTATCAGAAATCGACACAATTACTTCAGTGCGCCGCGTAGGGCACCGGTGACCTACATGGCAGTCGAAGGGTTAATTCATTATATTAAAGTTGTGCATGCAGCTCATGTATCTACTTTTGTTTTAGTGACAACGCGCAATTCGTACAGAATAATTCGAGTACTATTAACAAAAAGTTATTTTTCAAACGTACACAGGCGTAAATAGAGCGGTTGTAACAATGACAGAGAACGAAGAAATACGTGTTATGTTTTTAACGTGATAACGACTTATAAATCGATGAGCACCGGCTGCACGCACGAAAAAGTGTCACGTTCCGTCTGAGCTTGAGCGTGCAAAGCGAGAGCGCGGAACAACTAACGCCGGCTCGACATAACATAACATAGGCCCCTACGCCACTCGCCCAACGTGTGGATCTAGAAAATTGCATTGGCCCCAACGTTGGTAGTTGGCTGTCGAGTATCGGTTTTATCAAAGGAATCCGTGCCAACGTTCGCGATCCGTCCACATGTTGGCGCTTTGTTCAGTCCTGTTGCAACACGTCATGTCGCATGACGCATCAAAAAAATTGACACCCGCATGGATCATCTCCTTTGACGTGGCTTTTTCTTTTTTTTTTCAATAACACATATAAATTATATGCACTCAGTACTGTAAAAGCGTTTAGAGCAATCTCAGTTCCGGTATCGCACATCTTCACGTTAGCTCTGACGGAAAGGAACTAGTATAACAGCCAACGTGTGGACACTTCACCAATTTAACCGCTCAACGTTGGCAGCAACGTTGGGGTCAACGTGTGGAGCCGGTGTAGAGAGGCACGATCCGCCCAAACGTTGGCTTGTGACACATTTATCTCTGTTCGCGTGACGTCAGAGCTAGCAATTCGAATAGTTCTGCGTTATTTAGTTATCCATAAACCGACCTTACCAACCAATTATTAGTTTTTCGTATTCGAAGTTAACAAAACATCATGTCTCTTAGCGTATTATTTAAAAAAAATGGCGGGTAGGCGCGCGCGCGATGTCCGATTGGCTCTTGAGAGCTCGGGTGCGTCCGGGAATCCCGATTGCGCCCGATGACGCCCGAAGCAAACACCTACGATTTGTCATTGTTGCACGCTACATGCACACTTCTCGGTTACGATGGAAGGTTGTATTAAATAACTAGCGCCCGCCCTCGCTTCGCTTCGGAAACTGTAATTTATTATTGATTTCTCCACTATCTAATGGATGTTATTATACATATAAACCTTCCTCTTCAATCACTCTATCTATTAAAAAAAACGCATCAAAATCTGTTGCGTAGTTTTAAAGATTTAAGCATACATAGGGACACTGTCCCTATGTATGCTAAAACTACGCAACGGATTTTGATGCGTTTTTATCATAGCACTACATAGCATAAAACAAAGTCGCTTTCTACAGAGAAATGAATATATAAGAATAAAAATGATTATTTTAAATTACGTCATAGACCTATATACAATAGATAAATATATATTTATACATATCGACGAGTGAAAGGCTATTTGACTTAAGCGGTTTTTCGCTTAATACGCAACATTTCAATTTGTAATTGAATAATCAATTTCGAAAAGGGCACATCTCTGAAAATGTAAAATGTTCAGGAAATGAAAAAAACTGGTGGTAGGATTTCTTGAGAGTCCGCGCGGGTAGGTACCACCACCCCGCCTATTTCTGCCGTGAAGCAGTAATGCGTTTCGGTTTGAAGGGTGGGACAGCCGTTGTAACTATACTGAGACCTAAGATCTCAAATCTCAAGGTGGGTGGCGCATTTACGTTGTAGATGTCTGTGGGCTCCGGTAACCACTTAACACCAGGCGGGCTGTGAGCTGGTCTATTCATCTAAGCAATAACGGACTTTTAATTACAAAGATAAATATTCGCGTATTAAGCGAAATGCCGCTTAAACCGAAAAGATTCACTTTCACCCCTGGATATGTATGATTTTAAGATAATTGTAAAAATTATGTGTCTTTATATCATTGTATAAGATATTTCTGTTTCTACTACTCGCCTCACCCTACAAGCTCACTGGGAAGTTATTAAATTCGTCTCTATAATTGATAATGAACATACACAAACAGGATAAGGAGCTATAAAAATAAAAATAAACACTAATTGTTTATTTGCAATCTGTTTATGCGCCTGTATCTACATTCTCGTCTATTATAGTAAGTTTTAAAGGTAATTTTATTGTTGATTATGTGTAATTAAAAAAATATATATATTACATGTAAAATTAGATGCCAAAGATGTGTAATTAAAATTTAAATAAAGCGGTTAAAAACATCTCTTCTTTTATTTTAAAAGTTGCGGCCGTGGTATATTTTATGTGATGTCTACGCAACGGCGAATCCAGGGGGGGGGGTCATGGGGGTCATGACCCCCCCTGAGCTAGTTCCAGGACTTGAACTAACTTGGACTAATTGAAGAACATCATGATTTATTTATTATCTATTGTTATCAAAATTAAATTATAAGTTCTTAACTTGCCCACGACTATGTGACCCCCTCCTGGCGCCAAAGCTGGATCCGCCCTTGTGTCTACGGGCATCAGTAAGAGGGTCTACGGGCATCAGCAAGAGGTCATTAGCAGGAAGATCGTGAATAGGCATGCCCGGATAAAGAAAAAAAAAATGTATTTGAATCATTGGCAATGCAATAACATGTTATTGCCTACAGTTTATGCAATGTAGCTTGATACGCGAGACAGTTGACAGAGCTATATTTTTATGATATAAGTTATGTTAAATTTATCAAAAGATGTTAAAAATAATTGTGTGTTAATTTTTACGGCGATCGAAGTCCTTAAGTTCTTAAATAAACATAAACTCTAGCTCATCTAATCCCGATTCTGCAGGGTAGCCGTCGGAGTACCGTGGTATGTGAGGATTGTATATCTTTAGGACGACCTCAAAATTCGAACCGATAAATAAATATGTAAGTATTTAACGAAAGCGTCAGAGCGCTACTCCAAAAAAGCGGCGCGCCATGATAACCCTGTTTCGTTGGACATTTGTTTCAAAACATTCGTTAAGATAACACATTGATTTTTGATAAACCAATATTAACTAAATTTATTTAAATGATTAAACGTCTATTCTATCGTAATTAACAATTATAATGTTGTATTTTGGCTACGTTTTTTCTATTCGTTGTTTATGACTAAGTGATTTATTAATATCGTAAGACACATTAGTAAATGGTTTTGTTATTGAATAAGTGCGATATGACAACATCATTTGCTTTTAATTTGCGTTACACTAACTAAATATAACACTATTGTATCACTGATGCATCAACTAAGATAGTGGATGAGTTATTATGCAACTGTTCTAACAAAAACATTTGAATGTCGTTCAATTAAAATGTAAATGTATTTATTTTATTTTATTTTTCATTGCTTAGGTGGGTGGATGAGCTCACGGCCCACCCGGTGTTAAGTGGTTACCGGAGCCCATTGACATCTACAGCGTAAATGCCGCCACTCACCTTGAGATATGAGTCCTAAGGCCTCAGTATAGTCACAACGGCTGTCCCGCCCTTCAAACCGAAACGCATTACTGCTTCACGGCAGAAATAGGCAGGGTGGTGGCACCTACCCGTGCGGACTCACAAGAGGTCCTACCACCAGTAATAACGCAAATTATAATTTTGCGGGTTTGATTTTTTATTACACGATGTTATTCCTTCACCGTGGAAGTCAATCGTGAACATTTGTTAAGTACGTATTTATGTGTAGGATGTTTTAAAGATACCTAGTGCCTCTATTATGATGCCTATCATGATAGTTCCGATCGACATCTCAGTACCAAATTGATACAAATATTAGGTAGTACAGGTTAAGCGAAATATATACGATGTTATTTTATTGGACTAAATGAAGTCACGACCTATTTGATAGATGCTTCGAAGTATAAATCCTGACAATATGTATTATCACGACCTATTTGATAGATGCTTCGAAGTATAAATCCTGACAATATGTATTATCAGTACACGTGTTCACATTTTTTTTTATTGGTGCTATGACGTCATATGAGCCTGCACGGGTAGGTACCACCGCTCTGCCTGTTTCTGCCGTGAAGCAGTAATGCCGTAACTCGCTCATGTCTCAAGGTTGATGTTCATGGGCTCCGGTGACCATTTAATATCAGGTGGGCCGCGAGTTCATCTAAGCCTATCTAAGCAATAAAAGCAGTCTTACCAAAAACAAACTTGATTAAGTAATACTTCTAAAAACAACACACTGTATGTATTATTGTTTATTTATTTTAGCTGCATGTTTCAATGTAATAAATTGAGTAATAACGCGTGGGCATGTGTAATAATAGTGATCGTATTGCTTATTATTAAAAAGGTTATTATTTGTAACGCGATATAAATGAGATATTTTCTTTCTTTGAGCTTTTATTATTGCTAATAGGGGTGGATGAGCTCACAGCCCACCTGGTGTTAAGTGGTTATCAGATCCCATAGACATCTACAACGTAAATGCCGCCACCCATCTTGAGATATGAGTTCTAAGGTCTCAATATAGTTACAACGGTTGCCCCATTCTTCAAACCGAAACGCATTTCTGCTTCACGGCAAAAATAGCCAAGGCGGTGGTACGTACCCGTGTGGACTCACAAGAGGTCCTACCACCAGTAAATTAACGTCTTATAAAGCCAATTATCAGCCGTCAGCGTGGGAGAAACTAGAGCCTGGAGACTCCAATCAGGGGAGCCGCCAGAAGGAAGCCGACGATGGACTAACACCATTGTGGCAGCAATAAGGACAAGGCGGAGCATACGCTTGTGGCCTCTCTGCTTGGGAAGGACAGCGTCGTATACTCGTCGCCGAACTAGCACGAGGTGAGCCTTTCCCTTTGAGACAGCCGCAACGGGCTAGTGGTGTATGGCGTTACGACCTGCGAAGCTCTTTCTGATCCAGCGAGGTATTTCGGAACTCCAGTAGACGTCATTGGTTCGCCATCGGAACATCGGGCGAGAGTGCAGCGAAATCGTTCAGTAGATGACCTTTGGCATCTTGGAAATCGTACATACCCTGCGTGTCCTCAGCTAGGGTACCTCGAGGGAGCGAACAAGACCCTCTCGCACTCTGGCGCAGTGTAGTAAGTGTATTAAAAAATTTGTAAATAGACATGATTTAACAAAAACCGACTTCAAATAGAAAAAAAAGATATTCCAAAACAAGTTAATATACACTAAAAACAATAATCATCGAAATTGGTTAGCGTGATATCGAGTTATTGAGTTATTCATCTATTTGTCGCGCACGTACTTAATGCAAATTTAAGACTTATATGGTTTTCTCATGGATACCATTATCAGAACTGGACTAAATTGAAATAAGACCACACGAGAAGCGTCAGCTTTCTAATAAAAGAAGAATCATCAAAATCGATTCACCCAGTCAAAAGATATGAGGTATAATAGCCGGCAAACTTCTTGAGTATTTGTTGACGTAGTGGGGGTAAGTTTGCGCATGGTACACTCACGTGCAAATTCAAATTCAAATTCAAAATCATTTATTTCAACTTAGATGTCAGTATGACACACTTGTTGAATGTCAAAATACAAATAACAATGTTAACTCTACCACCGGTTCCAAAAAAAGCCACAGTCCTGAGAAGAACCGGCGAAACAAACTCAGCGGGGTTTTTTTTTGTTTTTTCTCAAATATTTTCTTTTTTTTAAATAAATAGAAATATTCACAATAAAAGAAAAAACAAGTCAAAAAATACAATTAAAAATAATAATAATAATAATGAAAAATGAAAAGGCCAGGAAGCGAGCGCCTCATTCCCACGTAGTGCCATCTAGTAAATAATCCTTAACTTTATAATATGCCTTGTTGCACAAACGTTCCTTAACAGTTTTCTTAAATCTATGAACAGGTAGTAGTTGAACGTTTAGTGGGATCTTGTTGAAAAGCTGTACACCCAGCCCCCTAAAAGAGTTGCTTATTTTCTTAATTCGAGCCGCCGGCAACGCAAGCCTATGTTTGTTCCTAGTGTTCACATTGTGCAAATCGCAGACTCTGGGGAATTCTTCAATGTTTTTACGCACGTACAATAAATTTGCAAAAACATTATTTACTCTGCGTCATAATGCAATTAAATTATTAAAATCAACATATGTATTTATTTATATATTTATTAGAACATCAACAAAAAATATAGGTTAATAATTGTAATAATTTAATCTTGGGGTAAAATAGATATTCCTTCTATTAAGTCAAAACTAGAGCTGTTGCCAGGTCTTCGTTCAGTTGAAGCGAAGCTGGTATTTGTAATTTTTTTTTCGTTATAATAATCTTGACTATTATCATCATCACTGTTTTCATCACCCGAGTCGCCATCATCGTGATAAGTCGACATAGGGCTCATCGGTGTAGTTTACGACTCGGTCGGTTCGATCTTCTTTTTTGTCTATAATTAATGATTTTTTGAAGATATTCGATTCGTAGTAATCGAATGTTACTTTTTTCAATTACCAGCTTCCGATTATTTTCTATTTTTTTTTCCATCTGAAGCCTAGCTCTTTCATAATTCGTCGTAAGCTTCATTCCGAGCCATTAAAATGTATATCTTCTTTAAAATTTTCGAAGCCTTTCTACGGTACGGAGTTTCGCTGCTTGTTATGTAGTTATTATGATTACATCTTTTTATTACAGATTGAACGAAACTATCCATTCCGGTAACTTTCTTCTTCCCTGATCTTTTCTTACCCGGAGTCCCAAGCACGACGAGCAAGCCAGAGCCTTTAGCTTCGTTAATAATGCACCTAACAGTACTCACTGATGTTCTTGTTGCTTCCGAAGTCTGTTTTACTTTTTCCATAATATTATTCTTCCCCTGTTTTATAATGACGCAATATACGTCGTACACAATTTTTCTACCCTTTCTTTTGAATACTATACCAGTTTGTCGCGGCATAATGTATTTTTTATAAAAAATCAACAAACACTCAACAAATAGCAATGGCAACAAAGTCAACAAGCAATTATAACAAAATATAACTTAACGATTAGTAACGATAGACTTTTCACTGTACGCAAGCGTACTTTTGGGAGCAAGCGGAACGAAGGCGCGGTGCGGGACGCAGGGTTCGACTGATCTACCAATAACGCGCTCGATACGATTTCCCCTGCCGTCGCGCCTCACCCTCACCACCAAAGTGATCTAAAATTCGGTTCTGCGCAGTCAAGGTCATTTGCTCACGATGTGTGCCGGTTACTATAACAAACATAAAAAAAAATACAGTAGAAATGAGAACCTCCTCCTTTTTTGAAGTCGGTTAAAAACCTCTAAAACTTTTCAATAACAAAACGCATATAAGATCTCATTTCGACTTCGCTTCGACGATTTCCTGTAATTTTATCCCTCGGATCCTCTCGAAGTTAATTTAATTATTTTAATAGCAGACATGACGTCACAATCCACACACAAATAAGCTCAAACAAAACAATTAATTACGTACATCTGTTCAAACAGTTCTGTTAACTAGCTATCAATACGTGACCGATTTTATGAAGATAACAGCAATCGAATTGCAAATAATGTACAATTACTTGGTATTAATAAGCGTACTGGTGTTATGCAATTTCGCTGCATCTTTACACATACTCAAAAGTTCAAGCGATACACAGCTCTCTAAAATTTGAAATCATAGTCCTCTGCAGCTCTGTACTGATCCCGAGCTCTTCTCGTACACAAACAGACGCAGATCCGACCAACATCTAGCCGAGGGTTTTACACCACACTACTATAGACCCAGTCCTCTGCAGCTCTGTACTGATCCCGAGCTCTTCTCGTACACAAACAGACGCAGATCCGACCAACATCTAGCCGAGGGTCCTATACCACACTACTATAGACACAGTCCTCTGCAGCTCTGTACTGATCCCGAGCTCTTCTCGTACACAAACAGACGCAGATTCGACCAACATCTAACCGAGGGTTTTATACCACACTACTATAGACACAGTCCTCTGCAGCTCTGTACTGATCCCGAGCTCTTCTCGTACACAAACAGACACAGATCCGACCAACATCTAGCCGAGGGTTTTATACCAAACTACTATAGACCCAGTCCTCTGCAGCTCTGTACTGATCCCAAACTCTTCTCGTGCACAAACAGACACAGATCCGAACTACATCTAGCCAAGGGTCCTATACCATACTACTATAGACACAGTTCTCTGCGGCTCTGTACTGACCCCGAGCTCTTCTTGTACACAAACAGCCACAGATCCGACCTACATCTAGCCGAGGGTTCTATACCGCACTACTATAGACACAGTCCTCTGCAGCTCTGTACTGGTCCAGAGCTCTTCTCGTACAGAAACAGACACAGATCCAACCTACATCTAGCCAAGGGTCCTATACCACACTACTATAGGTCCTATACCACACTACTATAGACATAGTTCTCTGCAGGTTTGTACTAATCCTGAACTCTTCTCGTAAACAAACAGAAACAGGTTCGTCTCGTAGTTCGCCATAAATTAATTTTAACATTTCTGGGTTCGCTTTTACAGGATATAGGTAGATTAAATATCTCTCTCTAAAAGGGAGGAGTCCATTAGGTTAGTATGAAAATTAAGAAGTTTCAAACTAAAAGGAAGGACTCCTCCGAATCCAAGGTCATTCGCCTCTTTCCACCAAAGCGGCCATTTAGATTATTTGACCGATGACGTCACGTTCTTCGACAGAAATCAGCCAATCAGATCATTTCAATTAAGTATGGTTTTTCGCGATAAATACACACGAAAAATTTGAACAGCTGTTCTTTGTTTATTTAGTACATTATATAAATGTTTTTAACTACTATTATGGCTTAGTGGATACAGATATTGTCTGACCACTAGTAAAGTGCGAACATGACAGCGAAGACGTGCTGTTTGTTGTGGGTGATAGTGCTGGCGAGTGTAAGTAATTAGTTTAGAGCTTAGTGCGTACGCCGTCATACACTAATAATTGCATAGAAGACCTTCTGAATTCGAAACTTTGTAAAAATTTAAAATTTGATTACTGACATGCACAGTGACGTCAGTGCTTATTGCACACGTTGCTACACACAAATTACTGAACAAGAGATGTTTATAACAATAAAAAAAATAAAAAATTGATTACTGACGTGCGCTGTGACATATGTAAGTGCTGAGTGCACACGCACAAATCACTGAGTAGATAATGTTCTAAAATCGAATTTATTTGAAATTTGATTACGGATTTGCGATGTGACGTTAGTGCTAAGCGCACACGCACAAGTCACTGAATAGGTTAAGTCCTAAAATCGAATTTATTTAAAATTTGATTACTGTCATACATACCGACGTGCTTAGTCCACATACTGGAGTGGTCCACCACAAAGGAGATTGTTCTAAAACCGAATGTATTAAAAAAAAATTGATTACTGACGTACGCTGTGACGTAAGTGCTTACTCAACATGCTGTTACACACAAGCTACTGAAAAAAAGACGTTCTAAAATCGAATTTATTTCGAAATTTAAAATTTGATTACTGACGTGCGCTGTGACGTTAGTTAGTTTAGTTGTACGCAGTTAGTCGTTCTTAAGCGTCAAGTTGTTTGAATTAACTTACGTCCAGATTTCATGGTCACATGGTCTGAAATAGTCGCAGATCCGCAGTCGATTCGCGTATCGTGGGCGTCATAGGAACTTCACATGTGTATGTACCATTATGATCCCATCTCTTTTAAGAGTGCGTAGTTTCACTATTCAAAGGTAGTTAGTTAATCAGTATTATTCAACCAGAAACCAGCAAGAGAAACGTCAATTTCCGTGACGACATCTTTGTATTATCCAAATTAAGCGGTCAATTCGAACTGTCAACGATATCCTGTGAAGTTTTCAGGCAATCAATCGGTTCAATGTATTAATAGGTTTTTAGGAGTTGTAATAATAATAAAAGATGTGTGTTGTCTTGGGACACCGGATAGGAACGGTTCCTTATTATAAAAGTATTAATTTTAAGTTATATTCGAGGTATAAAGAAAATAATTATTTGATAAAAATAAATAAATAAAGATATTCCAAAACAATACACTGAAAACAATAATCATCCAAATTGGTTGGCGTGATATTAAGTTATCGTGATATTATTATATTTATCTATTTGTCGCGCACGTAGTTAATGCAAATTTAAGGCTTATATGGTTTTCTCATGGATACCACTATCAGAACTGGACTAAATTGAAGTGAGACCACAGGGAAAGCGTCAGCTTTCTAATAAAAAAGAATCATCAAAATCGATTCACCTAGTCAAAAGTTATGAGGTAACAAACATAAAATCTTACGTTACGGACGTTTTTTCTCGCTTAGGGTACCCCTTCTCATCGTCCCATAAGGAATTTCGTTCCAATAATACAAAAAAAAAAGTAAAGCGTCTTCAAAAAAAGAAAATAAGAACGTCATCAATGTAACCTAACTCAATTAATGTGCTTTGGTAAGAATAACTCAAAAATAATTAGTGCGATCTTGATAACATTTAAAGGGGACCACACGAGAAGTAACCTGGTTTTAAATAATAATAAAAAAACGTGTGGCACTCGGCGACTGCCGCGGTAAAGCAATAGCAATGCAATAGTATAGCATTTTATTATCAACTAATGCAATTATAATTAGACAATAATAATTTAATATTCAAACAATAATAAAATAAGACCACGCTATATTTATAAACATTAACAATAGCAAAATATTAACTGTCCTCTTCACAATTATAAGCTAGACAGCACGAGAGAGAGATGGGCAGACTTTTCATGATGCGTATGGTGTGCGACGTCACGCCGCGCGCTTATCCGCAAACACTACACAAGCGCAACGTGTGAATGTGTTGAGCGCGAGCTACATGGTAGGCGTAGTGGGGGTGTTAGGTTTTATTTTCGTTACGGAATTTCTTGATTCGGTCGCCGCGCTTAAAGCCCGCGATACAAGTTATGCAATAGCTTAAAAAGAATTGTCGAAATTGTTTCAACATAGGATTTTATTCCATTATCACAATTCTTTTTTTTCTACGCTTTACAGCTTTCTTGACTTGCTGTATTCAACTGTTCTTTTTATCTTCATAAAGATGAAAATAAGAAAGGATCATCACTGACTTCAACTTCATTGGATGATTGACTGCATTGTATTTACTTGTTGATGTAAAATGAAACGCAAAACGTTGCAGGATGTATTTTTTTAAATTTTAAATTTTAAGTATGTTATTGTTTCAGATTCTCGCTACAGTAGTCACCGAACCTTCACGTGAGTAATTAAATACGAATACAATATGTAACAGAAGTAATAAATTATAGTTTAGAATGATAAATTATTACAAATTGTTTTTTATTTTATTTTAGGGAACTTACTACATAAAGTAAAAGTTGAAAGACTTGATAACAATCATAAAGGTGTGTATGTATTTTTTATTATTACATATTTAGAAACGCGGCCTGAGAAACGAATAAGAAATACTTTCAAAAAGTTTCTATTTCAATCGTCATGACTTTAAATTCGTCATGCAGTTTCGCTATATTATATATTTTGTGTGTTCTTCTTCGTCGAATATTGTGCTATCTTCAATTTTCTATCTATATCTATACTAATATTATAAAGCTGAAGAGTTTGTTTGTTTGAACTACTGGTCCGATTTTAATAATTCTTATTAGTTAGATTGCCCGTTTATTGAGTTTCAAAATCGCGTTTTTTTCCTTTTGAGAGCTTACGCTGCGTGCGCTGGGAAAATGGTTAAATTTTCGCTAAAATAAAGTATGACAGAATAGTTCCTCTTTAAAAAAAGTCCGCGACAGCATACGTCTATATTTTGAGGCTGGCTCACTAGTCACCTTTTTCATGCCAACCAAATTTGTTCTAACATAAAGAATTATTTGTATTTTTACAACAATGATATTAATCGTTATCGAAATAAATACATTATTCATTACATTACAAGTATATTTTTTTTAATATGCCCTTTACATTCTATGATTTCAATGAGTATCTTAGAAGATATCGCAGTTTTAAAATAACATCGCAGCAAAATAATGATCAAGCGCGTAATATTGATGTACAAGGCGCCGGCCGGCTGGTGCGCGGCGGCACAGTATAAGAAGAATAACTAGAAACACCTAAATCGCTTCAAGATAGGCTTTGAAAATTGTAGATTTTCTCGATTTTTCTCGAACCGAATCGCGTTACTATGCGCTTAGGTTTGAAACCAGTAGCTTCACGGGACAAATAGGCCTTAGGGGCAATAGGTTCTACCACAATTTTTTTATTGTTTAGAAACACTATTATTAAGCGGTCTCTTCGTTAGTCAGTCGTGGATTGCGGGTAGGACGCTAAAAGCAAACAAATCTGTCTACCTCCTTCGTTATGTTGAAACACAGTAACCGACTGTTATTTGCAAACATCTATATAATCTATATAATAATACGTGAAACCAAAAACTACCCCTTTTTACGAAAATTGCGCGGACGGAGTATGAAATTTCCCACACTTATAGAGAATATAGAGAGAGAAGGAGTGCAGAATATTATAATTTTTTTCTAATTATGCATAAAAAATACAATAAAACAATAAATAAATAAAAACATTACACACACTAACACGTATTTGACACACACACACGCACGCATACTATTTGTTTATTGTCAAACTTTTCTTATTGTTTAAAGTCTGTAGTCAAATTGACAATAGATTGATATTGTTTACCTTTAATAATATTTGTCTAAAGTGTAGTCTTGGTGAAATCTGTGATTAAAGGACTACAATAATAGTCTTTGACAATAGAATTATAATAGTGTATAAACTTATAATTTCAATCAATTATAGTCGTGTTTCAACTACTCGGGGACCACTAGTATCAATAGCGCATCGTTGTCTATGTTCTCTATAAACAATTTGTAACATCTTACACTCAAAAAATTTCAACGAAAATCACCTCCAACAGCTCATACGGAAGCGCACACAGGTGATGCATCAACCATCGAATCCCGGAAAAGCAAGATCGACGCTGAGTATAAATCCGAACACAGTCAAAGCCGGCATTCTGAAGAGCATACCGAAAATCATTCAACAAACGAATCCAGTGCGGGTGCCGATATTAAAATTCAAAGTGGCAGTTCTGAGGAATCGAAGGAGGAAAGCGCAGAATCCCACGAAGATGTGAGCACGACCACGGAAGCGAAGTCGGGGCTGCTCGGATTCAACTTTAAAACAAACATTTTCGATGGCCTCTTCAGCGGCTTCAGTCCCGACAAAAAGAGGGAGAAAGAGAAAAAGCGGAAAGAGAGTCTAGGTAAGTTCTGGCCTCTCGTTTTTATAGTTAATCAACAATTTACTGGTGGTAGGAAAGGAAGGAAAGAAAGGAAGAAAGGAAGCAGTAATGCGTTTCGGTTTGAATGGTGGGGCAGCCGTTGTAACTATACTGAGACCTTAGATCTTATATCTCAAGGTGGGTGGCGCATTTACGTTATAGATATCTATGGGCTCCAGTAACCACTTAACACCAGGTTGGCTGGGAGCTCGTCCACCCATCTAAGCAATAAAAAATAAATAAATAAACTCCTCTCTATCTCATATCGTCATTCACACACTCCATCCATGTCTTCTTCGGTTGATCTCTTCCCCCTCTACCTTGCACTACCATTTCCATACATCTCCTAGTCACATGAATCTTCTCTCTACGCATCACATGTCCATACCACGCTAACCGTCCACTCTCTAATTTGTAATTAACGGGGCTACTTTCACACTTCCTCTGATATACTCATTAAGTACAAAAACATAAATAAATGCCAAACTAATAATAGCGTTTATGAACAATAACTGATAGAAAAATATTATTTTACAGGGAAAGAAGAGTTTATTTCTGAAAAACTCAGAAACATTATTGGAGTTAAAGGTAAAACAACGTTCTCTATTACAATTTTATATACGCCCTCCCCCTTTTGATGGGCGGAGTATCTTTATATCTTTTTCAATACATAGGCGGCACTGAAAATTTCGGGAATTAACGAAGTGACACAACATTACTATTTAAAAATGTATTTATTGCTTTTCGAAGTATTCTCCGCGAAATTTGACACATTTTTCCATACGATGGAACCAATCATTGAAGCAACCATTCCATTTGGAAGTTGGGGTCTCCAAAATGGCAGTTTTGTAGGCGTCCATAGCTTCTTCAGGTGATGAAAATCTCTGTCCACGCAATTTATTCTTTATTTTAGGGAAAGTATAGAAATCATTAGGGCTTAGGTCGGGGCTGTACGGCGGATGGTCTAATAATTCTATGTTTTCTTGTTCTAAAAACTCTTTTGTTCTGTGCGCGGTGTGAGAACTCGCATTGTCGTGATGGAGGATGATGCGGCGGTTGCAGTTCTCTTTACGGAGTTCAGAAACGACCTGTGGCAAACAAATGCTAGCATACCATTCTGCATTAACCGTTCTTTGTCCCTCAAGAGGAATAGTCGTAACATGGCCGGTTTTGGAGACAAACGTGGCCACCATTTTTTTTTGCAACACTCCGTGAACGAACAATTTTTGTTGGCTTTAACTCATTTTCGAACACCCAAACTCGTGACTGGTTTTTTGTTTCGGGTTCGTACGCGTATATCCAGGATTCGTCACCTGATACAATGTTGTATAAAGCATTTGAGGATCCTGCGTGGAATCTTTCGAGAGTTCTGACGCACCAAGTAACGCGAGCTGCTTTTTGCTCTTCACAGAGCGAATGCGGTATCCATCGGGAAAACAACTTTTTTACACCTAATTGTTCATGCAAGATTATTTGTATTTGACTCATGCCAATGTCTAAAGTTGCCTGAATTTCGCGGTATGTCACATGTCGATCTTCCTCAATCAGCTTACGCACAGCATCAACGTTTTCTTGGGTGACTGCAGTTTTTGGACGACCTTGACAGGGATCTTCACTGAGCTTGACACGTCCACGTTGGAACTCAGCAAACCAGCGATAAATTGTGGTTTTGGATGGGGCTTCATCACCAAATGCAGAAATCATCCGGTCAACACACTGTTTTTGTGCTAAACCACTTCGAAAGTCATAATAAATCATCGCTCTTGAATTTTCTCGAGTCAATTCCATTTTCTCAACGACTAAACAAGTTTGACAAAACCTCGTGACAAGACCGAGAATCTTTTTTTAAATAAATAAATGGTATTCGATTTTTAAAACCAAGGAGTTTTCAATTAAAAACATTTTAATATGACAGGAACAGTGGAAATATTCCATTCCCGATACTTTTAGTGCAGCCCTCGTATTCGCATCAAATGTTACTACTATCTATGTATTAATACGTAAAGCTTTGTATCCCTTTTTACGAAAATTGCACGGACGGAGCAGTATGAAATTTCCCACACTTATAGAGAATATAGAGAAGGAGTGCAGAATGTATATATATATATTTTTAAATTATGCATGAGCAATAATTTAAAAAATACACACACTACCATGTACTTGACACACACATGTATACATACTATTTGTTTATTGTCAAACTTTTCTAATTGATTATAATCTGTGGTTAAATTGAGAATAGATTAAATATTGTTTCTCTGTATTAATATTTGCCTAAAGTGTATTTATTCTTGCCGAAATATGTGATTATAGAAGTATAATAGTTTTTACAATAGAATCATAATAGTGTACCAACATATAATTTCAATTAATTATAGTCGAATTTCGACTATGTACCGATGGACCACTAGTTTTTTTAAAAACGCGAAGGAAAGAAGCGCAAATAAGGATCTTTTACTGTATTCACGTTTAATTATCTTGTTGTTAATTTATTGTTTTTTTTTCCCACAGGCCATAAGGAAAGCAGTGAGCTACTGTATGACTTAACGGGTCTTAGAAGTGAGTGACTTATTTGTATTTTGTACGGTTCTCGCGTCTCGTAGGCTCTATCAAAACAATGGTTAAATTTTGAGCCCTCGATATATCGACTCTCTATTAATGCACATAAAGTGTAGCATCGGGTAATCGACTGTTTGCGCAGTTTGATTATTATTATTAGATATCGACCACGGATGTGTCTTAGGGCGCGTATAACGTTTTTAATAAGTTAATAACATTTATAACAGTCGTCGTGGCCTAAGGATAAGACGTCCGGTGCATTCGTATATAGCGATGCATCGGTGTTCGAATCCCGCAGGCGGGCACCAATTTTTCTAATCAAATACGTACTTAACAAATGTTCACGATTGACTTCCACGGTGAAGGAATAATAAATAATAGATAAAAATCAAACCCGCAAAATTATAATTTGCGTAAATTACTGGTGGTAGGACCTCTTGTGAGTCCGCGCGGGTGGGTACCACCTCCCCGCCTATTTCTGCCGTGAAGCAGTAATGCGTTTCGGTTTGAAGGGTGGGGCAGCCGTTGTAACTATACTTGAGACCTTAGAACTTATATCTCAAGGTGGGTGGCGCATTTACGTTGTGGATGTCTATGGGCTCCAGTAACCACTTCACACCAGGTGGGCTGTGAGCTCGTCCACGTCCATCTACGCAATAAAAATAAAAAAAAGTAAACAGAGATCCATATCGTGTCGTATGTACATCTTATCGTTCGCATATCGTATCGTGACAATGTCGTGTCGTATCTTGTTAACGTCCTATCGTGTACATAATTATTGTATTTTGTAATTTGTAATTTTTGAGATGAAATAATTACTTCTGTTAATTGTATGCAAATATCGGATTCGTTCTTCGAAACTCATCTACATATATTCAATTTTGGGTTATTTCCGTATGTATATGTGTATATAATTTTCGTATGAATACATATCGCATATTCCACATATCGTTAGCGCCGCAGACTACTCCCCGAATCCTAATCACGCAGGAGCCAGTCATCGTCGACGCCCTAGACACGTTCTTACGGATCCATCAGATCCAAAATAAACTTTGCATTAGACGCCTTCTAAGCTGTAAGCTCTAAGACTAGGAGCAGGCTTAAGGACCCGGGTAATCGTACTCGTCGAACTCGACAAAGAGGTCGACGTGCAACCTAACCCATGCATCAGCCCGCTGAGTTTCTCGCCGGATCTTCTCAGCGGGTCGTGATTCCGATGCGGTAGTAGATTGATTCGTGAAGCAGTTACTCTTGAGTTGTTAGGTCTCTATCGGAGGCGCTCGGGCAGCTGTTAGCAAATCTCGCCCCTCCTGGCTGAGCCTTTGCTCACCCACCTGTCCTGGTGAAACTGGAAAGGCCTCCGGGCCACCAGTAATACTTCCATCATAAAAAAGGACGAAAAAACTAAAAAAAACAAATTGATATATCCCAGCGAAATTACTTTAATTTTGTAACTCCATTAAAGTAACTGCGCAATTATTTAAAAATGATAACACGAGAAACATTAAGTGCGAAATGAGCTTAATTATTATATTAATAATTATTTAAACAGTTGACATTGTTGTCACGAGGTCGACGCGTTTCAGTACCATTTGTACAAATAGGAAATTGTAGGAAAAATGATAAAACATAGTTGACGCCTACGTGTGCAGTTAGTATTTACTTTGCAATTATGAATATGGAACCCGAATAAAAATATCGCCCCTATGCATAGGCTACTTGTGAAGTCGGCTAAAAATACATGAAAAATGCAATTATGTAGTATTTACTTTGCAATTACGAATGTGAAACTCGAATAAAAAGATCTTCCCTATTCATAGGCTACTTCTGAAGTCGGCTAAAAATACATGAAAAATGCAGTTAGTATTCATTTTGCAATTACGAATATGAAACTCGAATAAAAATATCGCCCCTATGCATAGGCTATTTCTGAAGTCGGCTAAAAATACATGAAAAATGCAATTATGTAGTATTTACTTTGCAATTACGAATGTGAAACTCGAATAAAAAGATCTTCCCTATTCATAGGTTACTTCTGAAGTCGGCTAAAAATACATGAAAAATGCAATTATGTAGTATTTACTTTGCAATTACGAATGTGAAACTCGAATAAAAAGATCTTCCCTATTCATAGGTTACTTCTGAAGTCGGCTAAAAATACATGAAAAATGCAATTAGTATTTACTTTGCAATACGAATGTGAAACTCGAATAAAAATATCGCCCCTGGGCTATCTTATACCTACGTTTAAACGAGCAATTCTTGTATATATCTCGGAAACGGCTCCAACGATTTTCATAAAATTTAGTATACCTACAGGGGATTGCAGGGGCGATAAATCGATCTAGCTACGATTTATTTTCAGAAAATGTTGTTTTATTCGTGTTTTCAATAATCAACTTTATTGTTAATCAACTTTATGACTCTTCCCGACATCTATTGGCGAGTAATAATACTATTTTTACTGCTTTAAAGACACAACAAGATGGCGTTATAAAACAAAAAATCTAGTTATATTAATAAGCTACATCTGTAGTCGACTAAAAATACATGAAAACAGAGAAATTCTGAAGTAAGCAAGTAAGTCGATGTTCGAATTCATCTCGATCTAAAATTTATAACCGGCCGATGCATTCGTTTCAAGAGATGCCACTGCGCTGGTGCGCGAATCTCGCAGGCAGATTTAAAAAAATATGAAATACGTATGTAAAGAAAAAACTTACATACGTAATTTTTATATTGTTACGCCGGTAAGAGTAACGCCATCTATCGCCGAATAGCAGAGACGAATATCAAAGGAACTAGGAACACCGAAAGCGCTCGAGAATAGTGATACGACATCCCTAGATTTATTGAGAACATTCTGGGCAAGTCGAGTAGCTTCGATGTGTGTTTCTGCTATCTGACAATAGATGGCGTTGTACTTCTCGAGCGTTCTAGATGCTACTAGATCCTTCGATATACGTTCGAATATTCGGCTAGTAGATAGCGTTACTCTTGCCGGCGTAACAATATTGTACAGAATACGTAATGAAGTATATTACGTGTATTATTGTTCAAAATTTTTTAGGATATTTTATATCGTTATACGATTTTAAGTCGCTTCACAAATTACTTCAGCAATGAGCCAATAATCAAGTTGTGATATCTATCCTATTCGGTAACCTCTTAACATCGGCTGGGACGCGATTTCGTTCACCCGTTTTAGAATTATGGTGTTTTACCTATGCAAAAATGCACGCCACGAAATATGCAACTTCCGATAGGTATATCTGAATTCATTCTTAGGAACGAGCTGAAACTTAATCACGTAATCTTATAACTTTAAGTTTTATGTTAAGCTATTGCATAGCTTTT
Organism: Bombyx mori; assembly: GCF_030269925.1. Classification (NCBI taxonomy): domain Eukaryota; kingdom Metazoa; phylum Arthropoda; class Insecta; order Lepidoptera; family Bombycidae; genus Bombyx; species Bombyx mori. The sequence continues at coordinate 4,145,844 of NC_085117.1, read as the reverse complement.
ATCGCGGGCTTTGAGCGCGGCGACCAAATCAAGAAATTCCGTAACGAAAATAAAACGTAACACCACCCACTCCGCCTATCATGTAGCTCGCGCTCAACACATTCGCACGTTACGCTTGTGTAGTGTTTGTGATTAAGCGCGGCGTGACGTCGCACTGCATACGCATCATGAAAAGTCTGCCCATCTCTCTCTCGCGCGCTCTTGTTTATGAGTGTGAAGGGGACAGTTAATGTGTTCCTTTATTTAATGTTTATAAATATTGCGTGGTCTTATTTTATTTTTATTGTTTTAATATTAAATTATTATTGTCTAATTAGAATTGTATAAGTTGATAAAAAATGCTATGTAATAGCTTTACCGCAGCAGTCCCCGAGTGTTACACGTGTTTTTTTTTCATTTCAGACGAGGCAGCCGCCATCAAATACATAGAAAACTTAACCGGACTCAAAGGTGAGAAAATTTCATGATTCTATCACATCTATAGCCGCACGTAAAACCGATTGCTGACGTGGCGACGCATCGCCGCGTTATTTAATAGTATTTATAATCGAGGACTGAGAGACTATTTGGGGTTAAGCGACATTTTTGCATCTTTACAGAAGAGCCATTTAAAGTTTAAGCATTTGAAAAAATATTAGTTATAACAAAAAAAAACTTCTTTAGCTATATGAATGGAGAATATGAATTAAATATGATTTTATAGAAAATCCAACTAAAAAATAGAAAATTAATTAGAATAAATTAGAATTAAAAATAGTGTAAGAAAAAATGATTTTATTGTAAAAAAAAAGCCTATCAATAGCTATATATATTTTGATAATATCCCGAAAAGCATTTATATTTAAATAAAATGAAACGTATTAATTATTATTTTTACAGACCGAGATCAGATTCACGAGTTCATCAGAAGATGCAGAGGATCAAGGAGCTGGAAGTTCGTGATAGACTTCTTGGATCTGTTAGAAGATACATCTAGTAAGTTGTATTGCCCTAGGAACTTAGAAAAACCTAAACAAATTTAGAACTATGGTTTTTTTGCTCAACAGACTAAGAACCCGATTCTTAGTCTGTTGAGCAAAAACACCCGTACCTAATCGTTGGTAGCTTAAGAGACTATTCAAGCTACATGAGGATGAATAGGTCACGGGGTTCAAAACGGTACTCAACCTGAGCTTGCTAACACAAGAGCAGTGCTCCGCTGAATTCACCACAGAATCGAAATCGCGATCCACTGAGAAGATCTGGCGAGTTACTCAGTGGCTTGTACTTAAGAGCCAGATTGCACAAGAACGGTGACCAGAGCTTGGAGAGTTTAAAAGCACTGAGAGTGGATCTGGAGGATCCGGGATGTTTCTTGCGAGGGCGGTTTTGTATTGTCGATAAGAGCTTTATTAAGCGTCCCCTTTTCGAAGAGCGCTTGTTAAAGATGTCTTTCTTATTAATATAAAAATGTTTCTCCTATTACAGATGTCAGAGTTATTGTCGACATATTAAAGCAGTTGACGAATGAAGACAGTGAGTTTGTTTATATTGAATATTTATGCAAACAAGAACGCACGGTCGACTAATTTTTTTAAGTCTTCATTAGATTTCTTTAACATAACACTAATTTGTACGGTTTTATCTCTCGTCTATTATTGTCATTGTAATATTGACACTGAATTAAGAAATCTATTGATAACTACCGTCAAATTAATTCAATTGACAGTAACATTGAAATGTCGACGAATAAACACGACTCGGTCGACCCATAGACCTATATAGTAGGGACACGACATATTGTTCTATACGTACGTACGTGCTTATATAAATAGCACCCATTTTGAAGGCACATACATAAACATATATCTATCTCGCTCTTACTCAGCACTTTAACTCGCAGGAAAACAATATAACAGTATTTCAGTGCGTATATAAAATGAAACATGAATATACGTAAATGTCTCCGTCTCCGTCTAATGAGGCCGAAAATCCGCCATGTTTAGCGCGCCAAATGTCATTGTCACGTCAGTTCGGCCGTCTGTTTTGGGTTGTACATTATTTATTGACTTTGATATCGATTTAATATGATTGCTTATATAAAATTTCTTATTTTATCATGCTTAAAACATACAAAAATAATAATTAAAACATATTTTATAGGATCTCAAGAAAGTCGTCGGAACTATTTAAATAAAATAGTTTTATAACACTATTGTCAACTCGTTAAATATTTAATAATTAAGTGATTTTAGAGAGGAAGTCAAAGGAATGACGTTTGTAATTTTATTAACGAATAAATGTTCTGTAGGTGTTTGTTTTATCAGGCGGTCCCTTGATAAGTTTAAAATTTGAATCACTCTCAAGTGAGAGTGATTCAAATGGTGCGGCGTACCTTCCTTGAGGTGCGCTGCGGTAATGTGTTACGGATTTTAGAGCCAGCAAAACAATTAAAATAGATTGTAATAGTCTAAGAAAAACACATACTCAAAATACGATAACATTCAGCATGCTAGAAATGGGCAGATGGCACTGTACTACGCCATATCTTTATGTTTTGCGGCAAACGACAACTTTATAAAATCAGTTTTTTTTTTTTTTATTGCTTAGATGGGTGGACGAGCTCACAGCCCACCTGGTGTTAAGTGGTTACTGGAGCCCATAGACATCTACAACGTAAATGCGCCACCCACCTTGAGATATAAGTTCTAAGGGTCTCAGTATAGTTACAACGGCTGCCCCACCCTTCAAGCCGAAACGCATTACTGCTTCACGGCAGAAATAGGCAGGGTGGTGGTACCTATCCGCGCGGACTCACAAGAGGTCCTACCACCAGTAATTACGCAAATTTCAATTTTGCGGGTTTGATTTTTATTACACGATGTTATTCCTTCACCGTGGAAGTCAATCGTGAACAGTTGTTGAGTACGTATTTCATTAGAAAAATTGGTACCCGCCTGAGATTCGAACACCGGTGCATCGTTTCAACACGAATGCACCGGACGTCTTATCACTTAGGCCACGACGACGATGTAGCAAATTTTAAAAATCGTCATATCGTTTACTTGGCAAATTTGAAGCACGAACTCGTCTTAGATTTCACATAATATCTAAATCACATCATCTTTGCACATAACAATATACTTACTTCCTATTAAGTATAAATTCTACAAATACATTCACTCAACAATATTTAAAAAAAAAATGTGTGCGTGTACTAGTGTACACACGTAAGAAGTGAAACTTGTTTATGGCCTTATTTTTCGAAAAATGATCTACATGCAACTTTCTAGAAATTGGTTAAATAAAGTTAAATTAGATAAAGTTTAAACAAAAGGATTTTATTATCATAGACATGAATACAAAAAAGTTAAATTAGATAAAGTTTAAACAAAAGGATTTTATTATCATAGACATGAATACAAAACAGATGGCGCGTAACGGAAAAAAGTGACGCGTAACCGAAAAATGTGACGGTAAATTTTTTTCCAACGCCGATAAGGAAGTTTCACTTCAATAAAATGAGCCAAGAACATTTATCGATAAAACCTACTAACATTAAAATCTTCTGGGCAGCACTAAAGCCGCCATGTTTTGTGGCCAGATGACGTCACAGTGGCACGAAGTTTTTGTTGACGTTTCATTTCCATAGGTTTCCTACTTCAGTGGGTCGACCGTGGCCACGAAAACCGTTAAGAATTTGAAAGGTCACCAAAATGTTTAATGACAATAGAAAAGACGGTATTAAATCATAAAAGTAATTTTAATTATGGAGGCCGAAAATTTTAAAAAAAAAATTTCCTTACCTACTTTAATCCTAGTTGTGGTTCAACATCATCGCCCTGCCTATTATTACTGGTACGCAATTACCATACGTTGTTGTATTTGTTTTAATTGTAACTGAGATAAAATATTTACAAAAAACGGAAGCGTTACTTATTTAGATATTTAATAGATTAAGGATCGAGATTTTTGCCAAAAGTATTATAATAAAATGCATATTGGTAAATTACTCAAATATGCTATTCTTACTTTTAGTTTTTTGATTATGCAATTGTATTGTCGAATAGTCCCCCTTCAATATGTTATAGCTACTAGCCTAGATGAGCCATGGTGGTCCGCGTTTCTTACATATTCTTGCAAACTTGCGGTCAGGGGTATTCTAGGCAGGTGAGTTGCGGCGGTCCCAAGGGACGCTAATTTTTTTTTGGCAAAGTTATAGTATCCACCCACAGGGACCACTCCGGTCCTTAACCTGCTAAATCGTAGTAATCAATAATCGCCATCGCGGCATACCTACCGGATTTGTCGCAGCTGGCCTTCCACTGCTCGCCCCTAGTGGATATCCGCGACTTTTATCACACAATTAGTACTCAGCGAACTTATTGTGCTAATGCTAATCGAGACTTAAACGTTCAATTTGTATATTTCAGATGTTTTCAACGCTTTCGAGATATTGAAGACGCTGACGGGACACGCTGATTTTGACGGAATTTTTGAGACGCTGCAGAAGATTTCAGGAGAGAAGAGTACGTTTATGATTTTTATCACGTTTGCTATGAGTTCTTAGAGTTAGCCAGCTGAAGTGGAAGTGGGTAGGCCACATAGCGCGAAGATAGGACATTCCGGTTAAAGATAATACAGTTACATTGAAGCTTCGACCGTATATCTACACAGGTGGTTGCGCCTGGTGTCAAGTGGGTCCTTAGACTAAATGCCTATTTGATCCGATCCGCCCTTGATCTGTCTCCAGTGGTCCACGCCGCTATGGACAGATCGACGTGGCATTATATAGTCCGCTGGACGATTCTGAAATCCCACAGAGGTCACGACCCTCAGCATTGAGGATTTATAACGGAAGGAGGAGGATGACTGACCTTGAGGCGTGAGGTGAAATTTTCGAGGTCCGATAAATCTTTAGCAGTCTCAACCTTAAGTTGATAAAGTGTTTTGTTTGTGATTACAGATGCTCATGAAATCTGCGATTATTTCAAGCACGTCGCGCACACTACTGGTAAGCGTAATTAATTCAATTAATTTATAAGAAAATATTGTTCTTAAATGACAATAATTCAGGTAGAAGTATTTTAATGGAGGTTTTTTTTAATACATTTCCCTATCGTACGTGTTATTCGCAGGCCGAGTATAGAGTAGTATTGTTACAGGCCAGCGTGAGCCTTACCGACGAGTGGCGTCCAATATTTTAATGAAGTACCAAAAAATATATACCTATATTTATTTTCTATCTATAATTTAAAATATATAATATAAATATTGTACATGTCGCATCTCTTATACACAGCATTCCCTATTACAAGAGTAATCTGATTTAAAGATGAAAAATGAAGAAAACCACAATACTACACGTCGAAAAAGAAGTTTCACTTCATTCGCGTGCACCAAGTTGCACGCGCACTGTTTTTTTTAAGTTGTAGTTTGTAGCTAGACGATAAAGGGACGATCTTCCACTGAGCGGGTGATATTGTACTTGTACTGTATATATGCAAGCTTATCTTGAAAATATCGTAAGCGAGATTCAGGCATCTGTTCAGGCATTTTGTAATCGCCACCGCCACAAAGTTATTCCGTTCCCATAGCCAAGGAGTTGTTTAAAACAAACCTGTCAGTAGTAAAATCTCGAATTACAATCAGCCGGTATTTCAGGCTTAGATGGTGTGAAGGTGGAAGTCAAAAAGTTGAGTGGTGGCATCGGATCTCCTGAGCTACCCAGAGTCCTGTACGTTTTAAAACAAGAAGTCGGTGAGTGCAAAAGAAGGATGGTTTTTATGTCGCTACATTGTTTCAAGTTAAGGTGCGTTGATATGCGTGATTCGCGACGTTTTGATTCTGATTAAATAGCAATTTGACGTAGTTTTCGCCTTTTGCGCGTTCATACTAAGGCCCACTTTTCCTACCTATGCTGATAGCCTTGAGAGGCTATTTCAGCTTCACCCTAATGTTTGTAGTGAGCTCACGGGGCTCAAACCGGAGAGTTGCTAACACTGACCCTAGCAAGAGCAGTGCTTCGCAGAATCTACCACCGAATCGGAAACGCGACCCACTGAGAAGATCCGGTGAGAAACTCAGTGGGCTGTGTCTATGGGCTAATTCGCTCGTCGAGCCCTTCGTCGCAAGCGACGGGTTCGACGAAGACGGTGACCGGTGCTTATGGTGCCTAAAAGCACCGTTAGTGGATCAGGAGGATCCGTATAAGGCCCACACGAATGGTAGCTTACATTCGGAAGACGAAAGGCAAATTTCTCATAGAAGAGATAGCTGCTGGGGCCGAAGAGTGCTTTAGTAGGGAGGACCAAGTCCAGCAGTGGACGTCTATGGGCTGATATAAAGAAGCAGCATTAAAACATTAGTTGTCAATTTATTTAATTAGCGTTGCACTCCACTTCACCCTACTTGAAGCCGTCTTCTAAGTTACAAATGTAAGTTAAAACTATACATTTTCGCTTACAGATATGAAAGGCGCTTTGAACGCTTTGATTTCGGCCACAAGAACGGGAGGTATGTTTTGTTTAACTACGAATTGTAAATTAGATGTATTTTGTAACCATAATGAGTGTAATTCGTGGACTATTTCTTTACATTGCTTTAGTATAATACAGCGTTTGACCCACACTTCAAACCGGAACGCATTACAGTTTTGCGGCAGAATTTGGCAGGATGGTTACCTGTCCGTATATACTCAGAATACGAATTACCACCACCAGTAATTACGTAAATTGTAATTTGGCGTGTCTGTTTTTTATATACGATTTTATTCCTTCAAGGTGTTAAGCTTTTTTTTTGCTGCCGCCCATAGACATGTACAACGTAAATGCGCCACACACCTTGAGATATGAGTTCTAAGGTCTCAGTATAGTTACAACAGCTGCCCCACTCTTCAAACTGAAACGCATTACTGCTGCACGGCAGAAATAGGCAGGGTGTTGGTACCTACCCGTGCGGAAAGAGGTCCTACTACCAGTAATTACGCGAATTATATTTTCGCGTGTTTGTCGACCACCAATAAACATGTGGGGTTTAATTGAAACCAAAATGTTATGTATGCAATATTTTCAGACGTCGGCGAAGCGATATTTAAATTCGTCAAGATAATGCAGACGAAGACGTTCTCTGAAGCCATTTTGCGTTTGAAATTCGTAACGAAACAAACGTGTGAGTTGTTATTTTTAGTTTTTGATGATCTACAACAGGTTTTTAGTGAATGTTAAGAAATAGAAAACGCCCTAAGATCCTCCATCCCTCTGTACCCCTATCCCAATGCGGCTAGATGTGTATCATAGATTTATTATTGTAAAACTAAAGAAAATACGAAAGTTGTTAACCACTATTTGCCATTGCCTAAAATAATAGAATTAAAAAACAAAGACTTTTGCGAAACGCTAATTAAATTCACGTTTAAAAACAAAACACTTAATTTTGTTAACTTGCTTGTTTTAAATGCTTTATTCCAGTTTTTTCTCAAACAAATTTTGATGAAGTTTCTATGAGACGAATCCTTTTTTTTTGACTTAATAAGGACATAAAGAAATAGGGACAAAGACCAGTCACACATACCTGGCTCCAAATTAGCGTTCCCTGTACAATGGAAACAAGAAACTGATATAATAATATATTCTTACTTATATACTCCCCGATAACTGCTCACGCAAAGGCTAGTCACCCTCGACGGCCTAGTCACGTCCTTACAGATCCATTAACCTCAGTACTAGACGCCTTCAGCTCTAAGACTAGGAGTAGACTTAGGGACCCCGGTAACCGTACTCGTCGAAATCGGCAAAGAGTTCGACGAGCAACCTAACTCATACATCAGCTCGCTGACTTTCTCGCCGGATCTTCTCAGCGGGTAGCGATTTCGATCCAGTGGTGGTAGATTTTGCGAAGCACTGCTCTTGTTAAGGCTAGTGTTAGCAAATTCTCTCAGGTCGAGCCCGTGAGCTCACCTATCCGTCCGCGCGTAGCTGGAATAGTCTCTTACGCTATCAGCGAATAGGTTGGAGAAAAAATGTGATTAACGACAGATTTTACTATTTTAAAAATCGGCTTAATCATGTCTACACTTCGCGAAAACTGAAGATAATTATTAATGAACTGCGTTCCATTTTTTTTAGGTTACAATTTAAATTACAAACATTAGGGATCCATATCAATATTAACTTTTTATTAATTACTAATTTTGTTTTCAGTATTCAAATATGCTATCGAAGAACTGTTGGAATCCATTAATAGAAGTAGTAAGTGATTTATATTATTTAAAAAAACAGATTCCTTATTTTTTCTGCCTACATTTAATTAACCTTTGTCAAAGGTACGGTCATTGTCTAGAAGGAAACTTATCAAACTCGGAATAAGGACATACCCCTTAAAATATCATAAAGGTGGAAGGGATGAATCTTATAATTCTGTTAATCAATTTTGCTGTCTAATCTTTGTTTCGTACGTATTTTTATTGCCATAGTAGGCAGATGAGTATTGCCACCAGGATGGTGAGTGGACATGAGTGAGTAATTGTCGATGATGGACATCAATAATGCCAGAGCCAAATTGGGTCTTTTACGTACTATTTTACCTTTTATGGCCTTGTACCTTATTATGTTCAACCTTCAAGTTTCGGCCCATCTGATGGAGTCACCGTAGCTTTTGGACGTCAGAGGCAGAGCCAAGCCGGTGCCCACCACTGAGCACTCTTCGGAAGACTCGTTTGAAGATGTGCCATTGTGTCACAACGTCATTTTACTCAACGTACTTCTAATTTTAGGTCTCACGGTGGTCATTTCGGAGTTGTACAAAATCTGCGACTGCACCAATTTATTGGAGGCAAAAGAGATATTGGGCAAGATATTTGATGCTGATAGTAAGTGAATATTTAATAATTATGTATGTATGTTGTGTATTATGCAATGTAATTTCATCCCTCAGACACAGCCCATTCCTCACAGTTTCTCGTCGGATCTTCTCAGTGGGTCGCGTTTCCGATCCGGTGGTAGATTCAGCGAAGCACTGTTCTTGCTAGGGCTAGTGTTAGCAAAGGTCAGGTTAGAGCCCCGTGAGTCGTTTAGTGTGTGAGCCCTAAAATCCTTGGGCCCGTGGTCTGCTCACAACACCATGCAGATCGTTGAGTCTCACATACCCCGCGCGCCCCTTTTGCGCGGGGACCTCGTAGGAGGTTCGGCCCTCTACCCGAAAAAAAAAAAAAAAGGTTAGAGCCCCGTGAGCTGACCTACTCGCCCGGTGAATCTAATATGACCCCTCGAGGTCACTAGAATATGTAAGAAAAAAATAAGTAATTTCAAACCTTTTTGAAATAAACAAATTCAGGGTAGTGTCATTTATTAGCAAATTTCGATGTCACTATACTGGCTGACCAATTACCGCAGGCCAGGGTTTTAAGGAGATATGATGTTTTGTGCACCAACAACTTCTACGATAAGCTAATAAGCTGGAAGGAACTATGATTCATATACATTTGTCCGTAGGTCATCTAGGGTAATGGAGCACGCAAATTAGGGGTCGGTGCCCTGTGGGGGACGCCAGATTATTATTGGGGGTACTTTTATATTTTTCCGGCGATTTGGCATCTCTTAATACACCAGTCTCTCCCTATCTAGGGGCCACCAATATTTTTTCTCTCTACTAAAGGGATCGTAGTCGAAAAAAGTTTGGGCACCACTGGTCTAAGGCACAAGATGCGAACTTCTCAATCTCTTTCTTTCACCCCTCGATATTTTATTTATGATCCGTCACTTGTGGGTCAATTTCGTGATCCTATTGTTAAATTTATTTGCCATGTTTATTACAAAGTCGATTTATATTAATTTTATTTATATTAAAATTCTATATATTTTATGATTAGATCTATATTAGTATCTTCTTTTTTTATAGGTCTCGTGACTGTAGCACAGAATATAAACAAGATGAGCAAGACACAGGACCCATTGTTCTTCTTAAATTCTCTTCTCGACGTGACGCAGACCAAGAACATCAGAGAAGCGGCCACCGTCATCAACAAACTCACAATAAGACAAAGTAGTTAATGTTTTTTTACACATTATCCATATTTTCCTCCATATTGGATGCGAATAGGCACTCGGAATCTAAAATGTGTTTAAACGACCACTATTTCTTTGAAATATCCATTTTTTTTTTTTAATTAGATTATTGTCTATTTATTTGAATTATATTGAATTAATTTTGCTGTCATTTCGAATGTTTTTAAATTTTCTGACAATGTATTGGGGTGTTTGTTATTTGTCGACATTTGAGTATTGTGCTACAGTACAGTCTGAAATAATATAATGATAATTAAAACAAGCGAGACTAATTCAATCTTAGTATTTCTTAAGTTAAAAGTTTGAAGTCGCCATAGCCTAACGGATAAGACGCCCGGGGCATTCGTATCGAGCGATGCGGCTGCGCCGGTGTTCGAAGCCCGCAGAGGGGTATAATTTTTTTTTAATGAAACATACGTTCATTAATGAGTTCCGCGATTAATGAGTAAAATCGTAAAAGATTGTAAGTACTGAATGATTGGGAGATAACAGACCTTAACTCCAATAATTCACGTGTCTACGCAATAAATTAATTAATTAATCATAAAAATAATAAACAGAATTGTATTGTTAATTTCAGTGTCAACTTTGGAAATACTCAATCAAATCCGAATTAAATCTGGGCATGAGAACATAATAGATTTCTTCAGGAAGCTGCTAGCTTTTACTGCAACTAAATGTAAGTGTAGGAATGTCGTTCTTGTATACGATTAGTGTTAATGCTTCCTAGTGCTGTGATGGAAGATAGTGCTAAGTATAACAAGTTGATCAGGACATTCGGCATAACTCTGGATGCAACCATGACATTCCGCCCGCATATAAAATCAGTCCGCGACGGCGCCGCGTTTATCCTCGGCAGACTCTACCCCATGATCTGTAAGCGTAGTAAAATGTCCCTTCGGAACAAGGTGACAATTTACAAAACTTGCATAAGACCCGTCATGACTTACGCGAGTGCGGTGTTCGCTCACGCGGCTCGCACACACATAGACACTCTACAATCCCTACAATCCCGCTTTTGCAGTTCAGTCATCGGAGCACTGTGGTTCGTGAGGAACGTTGACCTACACGACGACCTAGGCCTCAAATCGATATCAAAACACATGAAGTCAGCGTCGGAACGTTACTTCGATAAGGCAATGCGACATGATAATCAACCTTATCGTTGCCGCCGCTGACTACTCCCCGAATCCTGATCACGCAGGAGCCAGTCACCGTCGACACCCTAGACATGTCCTTACAGATACATCAGATCCAATAACTCTTGCATTACATGCATTCAGCTCTAACGGTACGAGCAGGCTTACGGACCCCGGTATCCCTACTCGTCGAACTCCGCAAATATTTCGACGGGCGACCTAACCCATGCATCAGCCAGCTAAGTTTCTCGCCGGATCTTCTCAGCGGCTCGCGATTCCGATCTGGTTGTTCATTTGCGAATCAGCTGCTCTTGAGTTGTATGGTCTCCTTTGGAGGCGCTCGGACAGCTGCTAGCAAATCCCACCCCTCCTAGCTGAGTCTTTGCTCGCCCACCTATCCTAGTGAAAGTAGAAATACCTCTGGGCTACCAGTAATCGCGAGCACAGGTAGGCGAAATTAAATAATGCGTTTCGGGTTCAATGGTGTGGCGGCCGTTGTACTATAAACTTAGGATTCATGTCTCAAAGTGGGTGGCGGCATTTAGGTACGCTCTTGATATCTAGGTTGGGTTTGAGTTTTATGAGTTTCTAATCACTTTCCTTGTACCCATACAGTATAAGAATGGAGTTTATTTATGTTTGTTTATTTATTAGATAGGTACCTATTGTGAATTAGTCTGAGCACGTTTACTTTTTACAGCTGTGGAAGCCGCGTGGGATGTGTTGTCCAGCGTAACATTTATAACTGGTGAGTTAAATACGATTTTTAATAGGACATTTTCACTGCCTACCTACTGCCAGTAGCCACAAGGGGCTATTCTGGCTTTACCGGGTGTGTAGGCAGCGACATCACGGGGCTCAGCCTCAGAGATATAAATAATATTTGCTATGTCTGTCTAATTTTCCCTTAAGCAAATATTTACTGTAGTATTTTTGGAGAATTACATTGACACCGTAGAATTTGTGTTTGCTTATGAATTACCCGCATAAACAAGTAAAGAATACAAAAAACCTTTGCACATAAAAAAATTCAAAAGCAAATTCTGCCCCAAGATCTAGAAATTCATTTATAACATGATAACCGCTTCGCCGTGGCTTTAGCTAACTACTCCCCGAAACTGGCTCATGAAGGAGCCAGTCACCGTCACCGTAGAGACGTCCTTATGGATCCGTTCGATCCAATAACATAGTTATTAGACGCCTACAGCTTTAGCACTAGGAACAGTCATAGGGTTCTGGTAACCGTATTCAGAACTCCGAACTCGTCAAAGATCTCGATGTAAAAGCAGGGCCATAGCATCAGCCCGCTGAGTTTCTCGCCGGATCTTCTCAGGATGTCGCAATTCCGATTCGGTATTAGATGCATTCGCAAAGGTCATCAGGTCTCCTTTGGAGGAGCTCGGGCAGTTGTTAAGAAGCCCCATACCTCCAGACGAAGCTGAAAATGCCTTCAGACTACCAATAATCCATCTGGTGGTAAGACCTCTAGTGAGTCCGCCCGGGTAGGTACCACCACCCCGCATATTTCTGCCGTGAAGCAGTGATACGTTTCGGTTTGAAGGGTGGGGCAGCCGTTGTAAGTATACTTTAGACCTTAGAACTTATATCTCAAGGTGGGTGGCGCATTTACGTTATAGATGTCTATGGGGTCCAGTAACCACTTAACACCAAGTGGGTTGTGAGCTCATCCACCCATTTAAGTAATAAAAAAATCCTAATAACGATTGTATTGCATGTATCTCTTTCTGTCACAAATCAGAGTTTACTGAATAACAACTATTTGTTTGTTCATGACGCAGATATATTTTTCTTCTTCGACACCGTGTTTAAATACACAAACGTTGACGTCGTTATATTCTTGGAGACGATCCTGAGGATCACGAGCACGACCAACGTGACTGTGGCTGCTGCATTGCTCACCAAGATATCGAATAAACGAAGTAAGTATTAACTGTCTTTACATGAACTAATTGCTACAGTACCCGGTGATAAGGATTACACATCGCGCAGTTGCAGGTACCCGGTCGGCATGATAATCGCCTTATCGTTGTCACCGCTGACTACTCCCCGATTCCAGCTCATCCAGGGGTCACTCACTATCGACGCCCTAGACATGTCCTTCCGATCCACTAACTATATTATTAGACGCCTGTAACTCTAGCACTAGAGGCAGGCTTCGGGATCTTGGTAACCGCAACCTAACCCATGCATCAGCCCGTTGAGTTTCTCGCCGGATCTTCTCAGCGGGTTGTGATTCCGATTCGGTAGTAGATTCCTTCCCGAATCAGCTGCTCTTGAGTTGTTAGGTCTCCTTCGGAGGCGCTCGGGCAGCTGTTAGCTAATCCCACCCCTCCTGGCTGAGCTTTTGCTCGCCCACCTGTCCTGGTGAAACTGGAAAGGTCTCCGAGCCAACACTAATACTTCGTTCCTAAAAAAAAAGTGCCCGGTGGAAGATTTTCCCTTTGGCGATACCCACAAAGTACAATTGAGCTTTTTAAAGACATAAATATATTTTTCGTCCAGCGATAACAGAAGCGTTCTCTTATGATTGCTCATAATAAAACGCTTATATTAATTTTATAGGTTTCTTCGAAGTGATCGAAGCGATACACGAGATAACGCAAATGGGTGAGTTCTTTGTTATTTATTCTTAATCATTGAGATAAGGAAACGAGGCGTAGCTCATGTTAAAGTAGCATCGGACTTATAAAGTTCAGGATTACCATCAAGACATACCCAGGCGGTAGTTACGCCAGAGACAGAGAATAACAGCCGCCGCCATATCAGATATGTTCTCTCGGATCCTCTCGATCCACTCTCAGTACTTTTAGGCAATCCAAGCACCAATCTCGACGTAATCTCAACCCATAGATACAGGCCGCTGAATTTCTCGTCGTATCTTCTCACTGAGTCGCGATTTAGACCCGGTGGTAGATTCAGCGAAGCACTGCTCTTGCTAAGGCCAGATTATCTGAGGCGAAATTCTCTCAGATTGAGGGCCGTGAGCTCACCCACTGGGAGGAGCCAGAATAGTCCTTCAAGGTGATTAGGTAGAAAATAAGGCGACATTCACCCTGTTTTGATGGGCTATGAGCTCAATGAATAATCGGAGAAAAAAACAAGCTACATACATACCTATATATATTTGTTTCTTTTAAATTTTTACTATCTTTGTCTCTAACAGACGTCGTGAAATTCTTCGAGTTGATTATCACAGTCAGCAAAAGATTCTGTAAGTACAGTTTTTGTCGTGTTTATTTTATTTTTTATTAAATACTTTAATGTTTGTGATTTTTTTTATGTTTTTCAAAACGTTTTTTTTAGCTCAGTATGTTTTTATGTAACGAAATCTTTGAAAGACATTTTCACCAATTCCAAGACGTCTTCTTAATAACTTTAAAAATTTGCACAAAGAACTTTTTTATCACTTTGCTCTAATATCTCTGTATCAAACTGGACCCGACCAATATCATCTGAATCAAAGAAGTAATGAAATTAATTGTTAATTCGGCTTGCTATATACGCGTGTTTTTTTATAATACGATATATGACATAATTTACTTGTTGTTGTGAGCTGCACAAATTATATTAAATGCATGTATTTTTCAGAAAACGCATCCTACTTATTTGAGCGTAGAACTTGAATTTCGATGAAACTAATCATTTATTAAACATATTTTTTTTATTACAGTCTTCGAAGAGGTCGTCATCTTATTAGAAGAGTACACGGATACGTATAGTAAGTGAATTTTCTTGTTGTGTTGTGTGTTGCGTATTATGCTAAACCAGAAATTAAAGCAATAGCTGGCGCAAATGGGAAAAAAGTAGCTGAAGACAGAATCAAATGGGCATCACCGGCGGAGGCCTTTACCCAATCTGGGGTTACGGTAGATTAAACATAGCTACATAATATTAAGTAAATATAACTACTAACTATACTAAGTAAGTGATAAAAACTATACTAAAAATTAAATTAGAATCAAATAATAAAATAAAAATAAAAAAACTAACACATACGTAGATTTTAAGTTATGTAAATTTACTTGAAATAGAAAGGCTTTATTATTGTTATTATATGCTAAACTAGAATTTCAATCGCGAATAGAATTTCAATTGTGAGTCCGCGCGGGTGGGTACCACCACCCTGCCTATTCTGCCGTGAAGCAGTAATGCGTTTCGGTTTGAAGGGTGGGGCAGCCGTTGTAACTATACTCGAGACCTTAGAAGTTATATCTCAAGGTGGGTGGCGCATTTACGTTCTGGATATCTATGGGGTCCAGTAACCATTTAACTCCAGGTGAGCTGTGAGTTCGTCCACCCACGTAAGCAATAAAAAAAAAAAAGTGTGTGTGTCCGCTCCGACGCACGACTGGAGTTTACTGGATATAAAAAATTAAACGAAACAATACGAGAAATAGTTCTATATTACGACAACACGATACACTACAGATTATTAACAAATTAACGAGACACAAAACAAACGACTAACAAATATATGAAAATACAATAATGAGAGAAACGCGCGATCAGTACGAGGCTTTGTGGCGGACTGCCGGCGCAGCAGCCCGGCGTCACCTGCGATAACGCGGCCGCGCGTTGGCTCCTGATTGGCGCGCGCACGCATCACGCAATCAGGAGCCAATCAGGCGCATAACGCATTTCGTGTGACATGCTAGTACGATTTTGGTCCCCATAATTTTCATACCCCGGGCCTATATATGTAAATCGATTCTTAAGGAGTAAACTCCAAAAAGTTACGGAAGACCGCAAAGACGCCCTAGGTACGTCCTTTAGGTACAAAAAAGGTACCTAAAGCCCTTTGCAATAATATCGGTTATATACACATTGTTATCATCAGTGGTCGCGAACTATGACTTTTACGATTCAATCTTTGTCATTACATTATTTCCGGGTGAACAGTCGTGCGTTCTAAAAAGAAAAAAAAGTGTGTGTGTCCGCTCCGACGCACGACTGGAGTTTACTGGATATAAAAAATTAAACGAAACAATACGAGAAATAGTTCTATATTACGACAACACGATACACTACAGATTATTAACAAATTAACGAGACACAAAACAAACGACTAACAAATATATGAAAATACAATAATGAGAGAAACGCGCGATCAGTACGAGGCTTTGTGGCGGACTGCCGGCGCAGCAGCCCGGCGTCACCTGCGATAACGCGGCCGCGCGTTGGCTCCTGATTGGCGCGCGCACGCATCACGCAATCAGGAGCCAATCAGGCGCATAACGCATTTCGTGTGACATGCTAGTACGATTTTGATTGGCGCGCGCACGCATCACGCAATCAGGAGCCAATCAGGCGCATAACGCATTTCGTGTGACATGCTAGTACGATTTTGGTCCCCATAATTTTCATACCCCGGGCCTATATATGTAAATCGATTCTAAAGGAGTAAACTCCAAAAACCGTATTCGAAAAGTCGCAAATTATAATAGTTATAATGAGAGGTAAAAAAAACTTGAAATTCTTTAACCGTGAATGTACTTTTAAGGGACAATGTTACAATTCAGGTGTTTTCTCCTTTATATAAACATGTTGATATATATGATGAATATGACATAAAGATGCTACGTACTAATTGTGTTTCAGACTTTGTAGACGCGCTAAAGGACTTGAAAAGAGCTACAGGTCAGCCAGGTATGAAAATCTTACTTTCCTTTTATCTTAGAACTAGCTTTTGCCCGCGACTTCGTCCGCGTGGAATAGTTACTTTGGCATAACGCTAAATTTTACCCGCGACTTCATTTAAAGCACTCAGGATTGGAACTTCATTACTGAACCGGTAGATGGCATTGAAGAAGCTAGATTTTGAGATTTTTTGACAAACATTTTTTTAATTTTTCGTAAAAAAATTTTTTTTTTCCTAATGAAAAGTATCCTATGTTACTTCTAATACCTCCAAAAATATGTGTACAAAGTTTCATGATGATCGGTTGAGTATTTTTCGCGTGAAAGCGTTACAAACAAACTTACATTCACATTTATATATTAGTAGGGATAATATCTATTAGAGGTCATATTCTTCGAGAAAGCCTCAAGCGACCTCTCCGACCCAAGGTACGGAAGACCGCAAAGACGCCTTAGCCCTAAACATGTCCTATCGGATCACCCAAACAACGGTCACCGTTATTGGTCGAACTCGCCGAATTCGACGTGCAGCCCATAGACCTAACCGACAGAGTCTCTCGCCGGATCTTCTGGATTGCTTCTCCAATCCGGTGGTAGGTTTGGCAAAGCGCTGCTTGCTAGGGCGAGTCTTAGCGAGTCGTCCCAGGTCTAGCCCCAGGTAAGCTCAGCTACGAAATCGCGCGTAGCAACTGAAGCTACCGGCGATTACGTATGGACAAAACGACTACCTTACTGTTTGGGTGGTGACGGAGGACTTAGGTTTCATTGGAAATAGACGACAATAAAATAACACCATATCAAACCGTTCGTATGTCCTTGGAATATGAATAGGACCCGTTCAGATGACCCGTGCGAAAGCCACTTTAGGTGGGTCAAAGTAGTAGTTAGTTAGTAAAGTAGTTAAGTAGATCAAAGTCTCTATAACTGAAAGCCATCAAACACATTTTACTCTTCTGAATTTGCATATATAATTTTTCCTCAGACATACGCAAGGCGATCGATCATATCAAACACAACAGGCCGAGAATAGAAAAGACCACTACAACTACTACAACCACTACAACCACGACCACCACGACCACAACGCAAAAGCCCGAAACAACGACAGCGGTACCGACCACGACGAGCACGGAGGCAATCACCGAAACTCAAACTGAATCGATTCAATTAACAACACCGAACGGATCCGAAGTAGGTATCACCGAGCAACCGGGAGAACAGCCAACAACGCTCTCAACGTCAGAACAAGAAGCTACCGAGCAAACAAGAGAATCCGAAACAAAGTTGCAACCCGAACAACAGGAAATAACAAAGCAGCCACTAGAATCTGATACAACGTTGCAACCAGAACAACAGAAAACAACCGAGCAACCGAGAGAATCTGAAACAACGGTGCAACCAGAACAACAGGGAACAACAGAGCAATCAAGTGAATGCGAAACAACGATGCAACAAGAAACTACCGAGCGACCAATTGAGTCTGATACAACGTTGCAACCAGAACAACAAGAAACAACAGAGCAATCAAGAGATGATGATAAAACGGTGCAACCAGAACAACAGGAAAGAACCGAGCAACCAAGAGAATCTGTAACAACACTGCAGCCAGACCAACAAGAAACAACGAAGCAGCCAAGAGAAAATGAAACAACATTACAACCAGAACAACAAGTAACTACCGAGCGATCACGAGAATCCGAAACAACGTTGCAACCAGAACAACAAGTAACTACCGAGCGGTCACGAGAATCCGAAACAACGTTGCAACCAGAACAACAGGACAGAACTGACCAACCAAGAGAGTCTGATACAACGTTGCAGCCAGAACCACAAGAAACCACGGAACAACCACGAGAATCTGATACGACGTTACAACCAAAACAACAAGTAACTACCGATCAACCACGAGAATATGAAACAACGTTGCAACCAGAACAACAAGAAACAACAGAACAATCAAGAGAATATGAAACAACGGTGCAACCAGAACAACAGGAAAGAACCGAGCAACCAAGAGAATCTGTAACAACGTTGCAGCCAGACCAACAAGAAACAACGAAGCAATCAAGAGAATATGAAACAACGGTGCAACCAGAACAACAGGAAAGAACCGAGCAACCACGAGAATATGAATCAACGTTGCAGCCAGAGCAACAAGAAACAACGAAGCAGCTAAGAGAAAATGAAACAACGTTGCAACCAGAACAACAAGTAACTACCGAGCGATCTCGAGAATCCGAAACAACGTTGCAACCAGAACAACAGGACAGAACTGACCAACCAAGAGAGTCTGATACAACGTTGCAATCAGAACTACAAGAAACTACGGAACAACCACGAGAATCTGATACAACTTTGCGACCAAAACAACAAGAAACTACCGACCAACCACGAGAATATGAAACAATGTTGCAACCAGAACAACAAGAAACAACAGAGCAATCAAGAGAATATGAAACAACGTTGCAACCAGAACAACAAGAAACAACGAAGCAGCTAAGAGAAAATGAAACAACGTTGCAACCAGAACAACAAGAAACCACGGAACAACCACGAGAATCTGATACAACTTTGCAACCAAAACAACAAGAAACTACCAACCAACCACGAGAATATGAAACAACGTTGCAACCAGAACAACAAGTAACTACCGATCAACCACGAGAATATGAATCAACGTTGCAGCCAGAGCAACAAGAAACAACGAAGCAGCTAAGAGAAAATGAAACAACGTTGCAACCAGAACAACAAGTAACTACCGATCAACCACGAGAATATGAAACAACGTTGCAATCAGAACAACAAGAAACAACAGAGAAATCAAGCGAATATGAAACAATAGTGCAATCAGAACAACAAGAAACAACAGAGAAATCAAGAGAAAATGAAACAACGGTGCAACCAGAACAACAAGTAACTACCGAGCGATCTCGAGAATCCGAAACAACGTTGCAACCAGAACAACAGGACAGAACTGACCAACCAAGAGAGTCTGATACAACGCTGCAATCAGAACTACAAGAAACCACGGAACAACCGCGAGAATCTGATACAACTTTGCAACCAAAACAACAAGAAACTACCGATCAACCACGAGAATATGAAACAACGTTGCAATCAGAACAACAAGAAACAACAGGGAAATCAAGAGAATATGAAACAACGTTGCAACCAGAACAACAAGTAACTACCGAGCGATCTCGAGAATTCGAAACAACGTTGCAACCAGAACAACACGACAGAACTGACCAACCAAGAGAGTCTGATACAACGCTGCAATCAGAATTACAAGAAACCACGCAACAACCACGAGAATCTGATACAACTTTGCAACCAAAACAACAAGAAACTACCGACCAACCACGAGAATATGAAACAACGATGCAACCAGAACAACAAGTAACTACCGATCGACCACGACAATATGAAACAACGTTGCAACCAGAACAACAAGAAACAACGAAGCAGCTAAGAGAAAATGAAACAACGGTGCAACCAGAACAACAAGAAACAACAGAGCAATCAAGAGAATATGAAACAACGGTGCAATCAGAATTACAAGAAACCACGCAACAACCACGAGAATCTGATACAACTTTGCAACCAGAACAACAAGTAACTACCGATCGACCACGACAATATGAAACAACGTTGCAACCAGAACAACAAGAAACAACGAAGCAGCTAAGAGAAAATGAAACAACGTTGCAACCAGAACAACAAGAAACCACGGAACAACCACGAGAATCTGATACAACTTTGCAACCAAAACAACAAGAAACTACCAACCAACCACGAGAATATGAAACAACGTTGCAACCAGAACAACAAGTAACTACCGATCAACCACGAGAATATGAAACAACGGTGCAACCAGAACAACAAGTAACTACCGATCGACCACGACAATATGAAACAACGTTGCAACCAGAACAACAAGAAACAACGAAGCAGCTAAGAGAAAATGAAACAACGTTGCAACCAGAACAACAAGAAACCACGGAACAACCACGAGAATCTGATACAACTTTGCAACCAAAACAACAAGAAACTACCAACCAACCACGAGAATATGAAACAACGTTGCAACCAGAACAACAAGTAACTACCGATCAACCACGAGAATATGAAACAACGGTGCAACCAGAACAACAGGAAAGAACCGAGCAACCAAGAGAATCTTTAACAACGTTGCAGCCAGAACAACAAGAAACTACGAAGCAGCTAAGAGAAAATGAAACAACGTTGCAACCAGAACAACAAGTAACTACCGATCAACCACGAGAATATGAAACGACGTTGCAATCAAAACAACAAGAAACTACCGACCAACCACGAGAATATGAAACAACGTTGCAACCAGAACAACAAGAAACAACAGAGAAATCAAGAGAATATGAAACAACGGTGCAACCAGAACAACAGAAAAGAACCGAGCAACCAAGAGAATCTTTAACAACGTTGCAGCCAGAACAACAAGAAACAACGAAGCAGCTAAGAGAAAATGAAACAACGTTGCAACCAGAACAACAAGTAACTACCGATCAACCACGAGAATATGAAACAACGTTGCAATCAGAACAACAAGAAACAACAGAGAAATCAAGAGAATATGAAACAACGGTGCAACCAGAACAACAGGAAAGAACCGAGCAATCAAGAGAATCTTTAACAACGTTGCAGCCAGAACAACAAGAAACAACGAAGCAGCTAAGAGAAAATGAAACAACGTTGCAACCAGAACAACAAGTAACTACCGATCAACCACGAGAATATGAAACAACGTTGCAATCAGAACAACAAGAAACAACAGAGAAATCAAGAGAATATGAAACAACGGTGCAACCAGAACAACAGGAAAGAACCGAGCAATCAAGAGAATCTTTAACAACGTTGCAGCCAGAACAACAAGAAACAACGAAGCAGCTAAGAGAAAATGAAACAACGTTGCAACCAGAACAACAAGTAACTACCGATCAACCACGAGAATATGAAACAACGTTGCAATCAGAACAACAAGAAACAACAGAGAAATCAAGCGAATATGAAACAACGGTGCAATCAGAACAACAAGAAACAACAGAGAAATCAAGAGAAAATGAAACAACGGTGCAACCAGAACAACAAGTAACTACCGAGCGATCTCGAGAATCCGAAACAACGTTGCAACCAGAACAACACGACAGAACTGACCAACCAAGAGAGTCTGATACAACGCTGCAATCAGAATTACAAGAAACCACGCAACAACCACGAGAATCTGATACAACTTTGCAACCAAAACAACAAGAAACTACCTACCAACCACGAGAATATGAAACAACGTTGCAACCAGAACAACAAGTAACTACCGATCGACCACGACAATATGAAACAACGTTGCAACCAGAACAACAAGAAACAACAGAGCAATCAAGAGAATATGAAACAACGTTGCAACCAGAACAACAGGACAGAACTGACCAACCAAGAGAGTCTGATACAACGTTACAACCAAAACAACAAGAAACTACCGACCAACCACGAGAATATGAAACAACGTTGCAACCAGAACAACAAGAAACTACCGATCAACCACGAGAATATGAAACAACGTTGCAACCAGAACAACAAGTAACTACCGATCGACCACGACAATATGAAACAACGTTGCAACCAGAACAACAAGAAACAACGAAGCAGCTAAGAGAAAATGAAACAACGTTGCAACCAGAACAACAAGAAACCACGGAACAACCACGAGAATCTGATACAACTTTGCAACCAAAACAACAAGAAACTACCAACCAACCACGAGAATATGAAACAACGTTGCAACCAGAACAACAAGTAACTACCGATCAACCACGAGAATATGAATCAACGTTGCAGCCAGAGCAACAAGAAACAACGAAGCAGCTAAGAGAAAATGAAACAACGTTGCAACCAGAACAACAAGTAACTACCGATCAACCACGAGAATATGAAACAACGTTGCAATCAGAACAACAAGAAACAACAGAGAATTCAAGCGAATATGAAACAACGGTGCAATCAGAACAACAAGAAACAACAGAGAAATCAAGAGAAAATGAAACAACGGTGCAACCAGAACAACAAGTAACTACCGAGCGATCTCGAGAATCCGAAACAACGTTGCAACCAGAACAACAGGACAGAACTGACCAACCAAGAGAGTCTGATACAACGCTGCAATCAGAACTACAAGAAACCACGGAACAGCCGCGAGAATCTGATACAACTTTGCAACCAAAACAACAAGAAACTACCGATCAACCACGAGAATATGAAACAACGTTGCAATCAGAACAACAAGAAACAACAGAGAAATCAAGCGAATATGAAACAACGGTGCAATCAGAACAACAAGAAACAACAGAGAAATCAAGAGAAAATGAAACAACGGTGCAACCAGAACAACAAGTAACTACCGAGCGATCTCGAGAATTCGAAACAACGTTGCAACCAGAACAACACGACAGAACTGACCAACCAAGAGAGTCTGATACAACGCTGCAATCAGAATTACAAGAAACCACGCAACAACCACGAGAATCTGATACAACTTTGCAACCAAAACAACAAGAAACTACCGACCAACCACGAGAATATGAAACAACGTTGCAACCAGAACAACAAGTAACTACCGATCGACCACGACAATATGAAACAACGTTGCAACCAGAACAACAAGAAACAACAGAGCAATCAAGAAAATATGAAACAACGTTGCAACCAGAACAACAGGACAGAACTGACCAACCAAGAGAGTCTGATACAACGTTACAACAAAAACAACAAGAAACTACCGACCAACCACGAGAATATGAAACAACGTTGCAATCAGAACAACAAGAAACTACCGATCGACCACGACAATATGAAACAACGTTGCAACCAGAACAACAAGAAACAACAGAGCAATCAAGAGAATATGAAACAACGTTACAACCAAAACAACAAGAAACTACCGACCAACCACGAGAATATGAAACAACGTTGCAACCAGAACAACAAGAAACAACAGAGAAATCAAGAGAATATGAAACAACGGTGCAACCAGAACAACAGGAAAGAACCGAGCAACCAAGAGAATCTTTAACAACGTTGCAGCCAGAACAACAAGAAACAACGAAGCAGCTAAGAGAAAATGAAACAACGTTGCAACCAGAACAACAAGTAACTACCGATCAACCACGAGAATATGAAACAACGTTGCAATCAGAACAACAAGAAACAACAGAGAAATCAAGAGAATATAAAACAACGGTGCAACCAGAACAACAGGAAAGAACCGAGCAACCAAGACAATCTGTAACAACGTTGCAGCCAGAACAACAAGAAACAACGAAGCAACCAAGAGAAAATGATACAACGTCACAACAAGAACAACAAGTAACTACCGATCAACCACGAGAATATGAAACAACGTTGCAATCAGAACAACAAGAAACAACAGAGAAATCAAGAGAATATGAAAAAACGGTGCAACCAGGACAACAAGAAACTACCGAGCAACCGAGAGAGTCTGGTACGACATTACAACCTGAACAACAGGAATTAACAAAGCAACCAAGAGAATATGAAACATCAATGGCAGAAAATGAATTAGAAGCGACGTCGCAAACATTAGAACCAGAAATAACGCAGAAACCGCTAAAACCGGGGTCAAAACTTGAATCCGATTCACAAATGAAGACGACAGAAAAAGGACCGAGTAATATCGCAACATCCGTAACTAATGTAATGGAACAAAATACAGAAATAACACCTTCTGAATACATTATAACAACAGAAACGACACCGAAGTCTACATCCGGATTTACAACAGAATTTACACAATCACGAGAACCAGAAGAAGTCGTTCCACCAAAAGAATCGGAGGTAGTTCATTTACCAGAGAAACCGGTGAAACCGATTGGGCCCGTGACAGGCGAAGAACCTCAAACACCACATGAAGTAACGCAAACCCCTAAACCTTCGCAAGCTAGAAGAACCGAACAAGAACCGATCGTTCCTGTAGTAACAGTAACGACAGAAAACACTCCTAAAAATCCAAAATCTAACCTGGAATTGACAACGACAAAACAAGAGGCATCTACAACTAAACCACTTGAAGCAACGAATGTATATCAGACCACCCGATCTGTTCCAGAATCATCTACAGCACCAACTAAAACAAACCCTGCAGAAACCGCAACTCCCAAATCGAACATAAAAACAGTACCGACTACACCAGAAATAAACAAAGATAAATGTACTCCGCAAACCGAGAAAAATGAACATGCAGATGGATCTAGCACTGAACCTAATAGGACAGTGCCTTGCAATAAGCCGCCTGCAGGACCTGGGCAGAAGGAGCCGGCGACTGACTTGCAGCCTACCCCGCCTGGTACTGGAGGCAAATTGGCCTTGAATCAAGGCAAGAAAGGTTAGTAGTTTTCAATCGTAGCGAACTTTAGTTTGATGATCATCTGATCGTCTGATGATGATTGGTCAGTGTCTTTCAAGACAGCTGGAAGTCACAGTTAAGACGTTATCTACTGCACCGAAAGAGATGCCATAGCACTCGGGAAACACATACGGTGATGACAATAATTTCATACTATTCATATCTGCTTTTTACTACTCTATATGAATTTTGATGTCTAGATCAATTCCAAGAGAAAATATTGTTGTAATTGATATCTCATCATAGTAATATTTATGCAAAAAAACGTAACATACAAATCGATTATGGAAGAATAACATCGACTTTTTATTAAGACTATAAATTTATTTTGTATAGCGACCCGCCCTCGCTTCGCTTCGGAAACATTAAAACACAAATGAAAACAAAAAAATAAATAAAAAAAAAAAAAAAAAAAGTAGCCTATGTTCACCAGGGACAATGTCGGCTTCTAATGGAAAAAGAATTTTTCAAATCGGTCCAGTAGTTTCGGAGCCTATTCGAAACAAACAAACAAACAAATCTTTCCTCTGTATAATATTAGTATAGATATAGATGATATTTCGTGAAACACGAAAATTTTTATTATCCGCATATTTATGTAGACAATTTACAATCAGCAAACTCAAATAAACACACACACACACACACACACACACACACACACATACAAAGTGATTATTTAACCATGTTATAATATGGGTAATGTTTGGTACTCAGGGTTTTCGAATAAACAATTATTAATATAATACATAGAACAAAGAAGAACAAACGTACCTATAATCATCACTCGGATTTTTTTGCATCTCACATGTAAAATAAACATCACCAATAAATCACATATCATTAAAATTCATTAAACAAATAAACAGTAAGAAAGTTAATTATCAATTAAAATACACTTTAATACATTTAATACACAAGTTAAAAAAACACTTATATTTATGTAGCAAACTACATTATTTTATCATTTGTTTCATTTAAAATAAATAGTTCATCACTGAATTTCACAAAAAAACAGTAATTTAGATTATTGGATTCCCGCCAAAACGAATCTTTTTTTTGTCATGTTTGGTAAGGAGAAAGGGATACATTTGATACAGGCTCGAATATGTATTGTTATTCTTTGTTGCAGAAATAATGCAAGCTTTGGAAACCAGCATGAATCTGAAGGTTTTAATTCTGCCAAATGGTCCTCAAGGGCAGAACTGTTTCTGTACTTGTGACAACACGAGCGCACCTAAACTTATTCCTTTAAAAGATTTGCCGGCTGGTATCACTGGCAGTTGAGTTATTTAAATCAAAATGTTTAATTTTGTCTTAAATATAAAGCTACCTGTTATTATGATTTGCAAATTGAATACTATTATATTGTAATGAAATTGTAATAAAACAAATTTTGAATTTAAATAAATACCTGCAGATATTAAAAAGTTCTTTTTTTTGCGTAAAACCCAAATTAATTATAAATGTGTAAATAGTGCAATAACTTAATATAGGTACATACCTGTTTTTCATTTTCTTCGTAAAATTTATGTATCAGTGTCATAATCATAACTTAGATAAATCAACCCTTTTTCTTTCCTACCTAAGCTGCTAACCTAGTGGGCTATGCCTCCGAGCGAGTAGATGAGCTCACGGGGCTCTAACGAAGACGTTGCTAACATAGCCCTAGCAAGAGAAATGCTTCGCTGAATCTACCAGCGAATCGGAATCGCGATCCACTAAGAAGATCCGGCAAGAAACTCAGTGGGCTGTGTCTGTGGGTTAATTTGGTGGTAATTACGGTGACAGGCTAGGCCCTAATAACAAAGCTTCTTTCTAGCGATATTCTTCCTAAGTATTACTTTTTTTTCCATCACAGATAAGTTTATTCCAACATCAAGTGCCACAAAGACCTTTGACTTCTATGGGTTTAGACCCTTAAGCGAATTTGAAGGTAGCTAGGAACTATAACTTTGGTTTGTATGTACAAATCAACTCCTATCCGCAGTTTCAGCAGATGGACATGTGAGTGATAGTATTAGGTATGTACATAGGCCACCTTTTATCCCAAAAATCATTCTTCACGGAAAACAGTAATGCTTTTCGGTTTGAAGGGTGGGGCAGCCGTTATAACTATAATGAGGCCTTAGAACGCATATCTCAGTGGGTGACGGCATTTACGTCATAGATGTCTATGGGTCCGGTAACCACTTAACACCAGATGAGCTGTGATCTCGTCCACTCATCTATGGAATAAATTAACCAGTACTATTTCAGTTAATACAACCTGTTGGTACCTATAGTGGACAATTATTCGTTCATGGCTCTTTGAGGCTCGGAACGTCAGCCCGTGATTTGTTCAGCCACTCTCTATTTGCAAAGTTAATTAGCTATAGACAACATTAATTGTAGAATGAACGAAAAGTCACCACTGAAAATTAGCTTAAATCCCACCCTAAAACAAAAAAAAAAACACGCTTAAATATTGAAAACCGAACCAACAATTAATTTCATCTTTTTTATCATCTTGTCAATTACCGGTCAGGGTATTAGAGCGAAGATAAAAAATGATTGTAGCGTCATTGGTTCTTAAGGCGTGTACAAATTTTCAAATTAATCGGATGTTTTTAAGTCTGTTCCGTTACGAACAAACACATGTATACTATACCTAAGCTGAACTAATAAAAGCGTGTCATTAACATGTCTATTCAAAAAGAACGGACCTTTGAGGTACATCGGGTGTTAGCAGCGAATACAGCTTACGGTCAAATAAAACAACCGCAGAAACCATTTCATTTATTTATTTAAAACATGTAAAACGTCTATGATTTCTCCTTTACATATTGTATATAATAAAGAGGAAAAAAAAAACTTAATCTTTTATTTATGACCTCCACAGAATTTGTTTAGCATCTGAAAAAAAAAAAAAGGATTTTTTTAATCTAACATTGGCATAACTTCTACGCGGGGAATCTTGGCTGTATAGTCATGTCAATTACTTTGTTCTTACTTCAAGTTATGGAGGGTAGAAAGAAGTAAGGAGCACCATCGTGTTTAAGGGACCAGAAAGAGAGAGAGAGAGAGAGTATTCTTTATTGTACACGAACAAAAGAAACAATCCGAAACATTAAATGCAAAAAAAAAGTTGAAAAAGTGTCCATCTGTAAACAGCAAGTTATTGTTGGGAAACTCACAAAAATAGCGCTAGTGTAGGAACTGGAAATGATATTATGAATATAGCCATGTTGCTGCTCAATATAGCAGAGCGAAGTGTGCTGGGTCGAAAAATTTAATATTTTTCTTGACTTGTTTAGTTAAAAAATATGTAGTATTTTAAATCCCAAGTATTTATTTTTATTTCTACATATTTACGTAGGAAGTGTTCCTTTCCTTCGTAATTTCGTGTCCTACTCTAATAGTTTATGGCGCTGTTTTTTAAATCTTTCCACTTGCTACAGTGGCGCCACCTTAATTAGCTCTTTTTCTGCGGACACTTTTTAATACACTGAGATGATGCTCTATCCTCCATACTTTAGGTTTAAACGTGTAAATTGTGGTTTATTAACCACTAGCTGTTACCCGCGGCTTCGCCTGCATCATTAAGGAAAAGGGTCAGTGCAGTTTTCCGCGGGAATAGACGTCTCGGGATCTACTACTGCCTCTCCTGACCTACTACTGCCATTTAAAAAAAACATGTCAATCTGTTGCTTAATTACGACATGAAAGAAGGACAAACAAACACATTTTTCAACTTATTAAACAACAATATAATACATATATGGATTTACAACTAAGATAATTAATCAAAATGACGGACTTTGCTTCTTGCTGCAGGCATCGGTTTAGCTATGCCCCTGGCATTGCCGATGTACATGAACGACGGTGACTACTTACCATCAGATGGGCCATTTCCTCGTCTGCATACAAAGACACATACAAAAAAATAGATTTGGATCACCAAGAAGGATCTGTAAAAGATACGCTGGATCCGTTTTCGGATGAGAAATTAAAAAGAAAATGGTTCACATCAACACTGACCTTACTCGACGGCAGACGCGTCCTCATTGATGTATGTGGCACCCATATTCTCTCTATGCTTCGGCGATAGGACATGTCGTTTCGCGTTCTCACCCTCCTCGATGTCCGCGTCGCAAACGCCACATTTGAACCTCCCAAACGAGTAATAAACGTATTTGTTTTTCGCCAGCATGTTAATGTTGTGTTTTAATTCGAGATAATAACGGAAGGTGCACTCCGCCGGCGGTCTGTAAGCAAAGTGCTCGGCGTGCACTAAATGCATCAAAAGCGACCGAATCGAATTGAATACGCCATTGCAATTGACGCACGTAAAGGACGCTCCTTCGCTGTGCAAGATGTAATTTCCCTTCATGTAAACGCTTATGATATCCGCTCTGTTCGCGTTCAGCTTCGTCTCCGCGACGGCGCTCTGGTGGTACACATTAGAAAGCGCATGTTTGACGGCCTCACGGTTATCCCGAAAATCGAAGTTGCAATAAACGCATTTCAGATCTTCGATTTTATTCAGTGCCGCAAATTGTTTGTCGACTTCGTTGTTCACGGCCAGACGGAGAAGTTTGGCTACGGTCTCCATGTGTTCGTTGCTTTCGAAATGTTCGACGATGTTCGCGAACGAAGGCACCGCCACGTATTCGGGGCAAATCGAACAAATGTAAAAGTTACCGAACGACGCGTAGTACTCGGAGGGGCGGCAGTAGTTTTTGTAGAGGAGGGCGAGCTTCTTTGGTGCCGCGTTACGAAGGTGCTTCTTCTGACGGATATGGTTGAACAGGACCTGTCGGGGCCCTTTCAGCGTCATATCGCAGCAGGTGCAGAAATTGCCTACTTTCCCGGAAGGTTTAATAAAGTTCTCTATGATAACGTGGTCGCGGTTGTTAACCGGTTTGCCCACGCTGGCCAAATACTTGGACCAGCTCAAGTCCTTTGGTCCCCATTCTTCAGGAATTTGCCCGTTCGGGCTCGTCGCTTTCATTTTTAAGTACAAATCGTCTGAGAGCATGGCTAAGTGTTTCTCGTCTAATAAGTGGAGTATGGTCGCTTCGGCGGTCTCTATGTTTTGTTTGCAGAGCCGGCAGTTAAGTCCGGATGCGGTGGCTGTGATGTTATGACCGGAAAGGAATTTCGCGTTCATTTCTTTGATGCTCTCAATTGTGGTTTCGCTCATTAAAAACGGGATGTGCTTGTCGGATTGCATAATACAGGACAGGTTGTGGACGTGAGTTTCGCTGAACACGTGACTGAGAACGCTATCGTAGTGGAATCTGAGCGTGTAGTACTCGCAGGCGATGCAGAAGAATGCTAGCTTCCCGGTGCGGTCATCAACCAACGACACTAATTTGTGATTCAACAGTAATTTCACAATAGAAGCTTCGATCGGTCCGTAATACCTGTATTTCTTTGTCTGAGCTTTAGGTTTCTCTGGCGATTGCTCATTTTCATCGTTGTCTGTGTTTTTGTTTGCATCGGCCGAAAAATTCTGATAGACGTTGTCACGAATACTCATTATGATGGGAGCTACGGAGCTGGTTTGATTTGTAAAATCTATATTCGAGACGTCCTGGCATAGCTTGTCGTATGTTTCCTGGTAAATCTTCAGTGCTTCGGCGATGCTTGCTTCCGAGGTATCCGGCAGCACTTTTAGCAGCATGTTAGTTAATTTGCTGCAGAGATTACGATCCAACTTTTCCACGGGATTCCGGAGTCTTAGTTGTTCTAGACTTAATACTGGCATTTCTCCACATTCCAGCGCCGACAGTCTTCTCGACATATTTGGCAGTATTACAGGTTCAGCGACATCGATGCTTTCCCGTTTCAACTTCGGAAGATGCACTTCAAGATTGAAGTGCTTCTGCAAAGATTCCATGAGTGGCTCTTCATCGTTTAACTCTATCTCGACGTCACAGTCTGTGCATATGTGAACTTGTCTCGCGTTTTCGACAGCTATGAATTCGTTTTTCAGCAATTCGGGAACTTCGCTCACCGGTAGACTGTTAAACCTCTGCCGTTGCAGGCTACTTTTCTTCTCAGTCGTAAAAATGTATTCAACTTCGACGCTGTCGCGTTTTTGGAAAATTATCCTCTTGTGCGTTTCCTGTAAGTTCTTTAGGTAACGTTGAATGCTTGGACTTTGTTCTGTTATAGGATGATTGATGATCTTAGTAAAGTGTTTTGCCAGCTTTTTGACGTCATCAAGCTTCCGAAACGATAGCACGGTTAGCTCAGATATGTTCTTTGTGATGTCCTCAACGTTCTCGGCCATTTCAACGCGAAATTAATAGTTGCAGTCAAAATAAAACTAATCTGCTGTGAATTCTGCGACTTTCTTGGTAGTGCCAAGATTCAGTCTGCCCCTCCGCTTGTGTTGTGTTTGAGGGTGGAACTGTCTGATGTTGAGTGCCCGTACAAACTCCAAAATGTCCAAAATAATTTTGAAATAATTAAGTAAACTCCCAAAAATGAGATTTGTCAATGATTCCGTGAATAAAAAAAAACAATAAGGTTTTTAAGAAAGAAAAAAATAAAAATATAATTGCATCTCAAGATCTGTAACAAAAGAATATTTTATATAAGTTGATTTATTTTATGTATCACTATTTGCGTATTCTACAATTTGGGTAATGAAATGCGAAACTAGATGCGTTTTCCTGTAGTTGAAGATTCCTTTTGAGCATGTGTTGCATTCAATTGCATTGTAAACACTATTATCCTACTCTTTTAAGACGGAATGTCTTTAGGTCTTCCCGTAATGCGGTGGATATTTTCCACCATTACTGAATAAATAGGGATCCGATGGAACGAACGGTTCATCTGTCGTTAAGTAATTAACAGAGCCCATAGACATCAACAACGCAAATGCCGTCACCCAACTTGAGACTTGACTTTGAAATCACAGTAATATAGTACAGTGGTTACCTATCCGGGGAGCTCACGCGACGCCCTACCTTCAGTATAAGCACGGCCTGGTTCAAGGTATAAGCCAATTGGCTTCTTCGGTACTCTTTAAAGGCATGCTTATAATTTCTTTTCAAAACAAATCAACTTGAGTTTACTAATTGATCCCCTACAGGTGACCCTTTGAAAACAAATAAATTGATAAACAGCCATAAATATATTTCCTTGTAATGTACTATATTAGTCATTATTTAAACGCTGCGTCCTATAGAATTGACAAAATATATAGTTTTTAAAACAACACAAAAAATGCTTAAATAGCAAAACCGATCCATTAACGGTGCATTTAGGTACCTCAAGCACCGGTCACCGTTCTTGCCGAACCCGTCGCTTGCGACGAAGGGCTCGACGAGTAATTAACCCACAGACACAGCCCACTGAGTTTCTTGCTGGATCTTCTCAGTGGGTCGCGTTTCCGATCCGGTGGTAGATTCGGCGAAGCACTACTCTTGCTAAGGCCAGTGTTAGCGTCACTCCCGGTTTGAGCCCCGTGAACTCACCTACACACGTCAGGGAGAAGCTGAAATAGCCTCTCAAGGTAAACAGGATAGGTAGAAAAAAAAGAGCTAATCTGATGTTTTCAATTCGTTGAAAATTACCTTTAAGGATTCAGTTACAAACAAACATACGATAAGTGAACTAATAAAAGCCTGTTAGAAAAGCATTTTTATTTTCAGCAGTAAGGAGCATCAATGAACCTACATTTGATCAATGTATTAACTGGCTTTACCCTAAACGCTGCACTGCATCTAGTTAGTTTCTATATAACATCATTGGGTGTGGCTCACATACGGTAATGTTAAATTAAGTTAATTTGTAACTTGTAAATTCATTAAGAAACAACCATCAAGAACCAATTACAATATAATTATTTTATAGCCTAACTCTAATATGCTGACCAGTAATGACAGGATAACAAAAAAAGATTAAATTAATTATTAGTTTGGTTTGCTATTGAAGTGTGTGTCTTTTAGAGTTTAAACTACGTACGGCGTACCAATTTATACTATAGCAGCATTATCAATTACCTTCATGGATTATTTTGAAATATATGTATAATACATAAAATTGGCACGAATACTATAACAAAAACCCTTTACGAAACAACAATTTTTCTTCATTCAACGGGAAAATTACCTATTGAATAAGTCATTATTCTATCCTTCAGTCTGTCCGGATAATTTATTGAAAATGTTTATTTCA
Organism: Bombyx mori; assembly: GCF_030269925.1. NCBI lineage: Eukaryota > Metazoa > Arthropoda > Insecta > Lepidoptera > Bombycidae > Bombyx > Bombyx mori. The sequence continues at coordinate 4,112,377 of NC_085117.1, read as the reverse complement.
TGTTAGTTTGTATCTTATTTGTAAATTTATATGTGAGCAAGGCCACATCTGTAATTCATGTGGCAGGCTCAAATGATAAGAACAAAATTCTGAATGAATTAATGACTAAATACAAAGAACAATTCACTGGTGGTAGGACGTTTTGTGAGTCCGCATGGTAGTTACCACCACCCTGCCTATTTCACCTGTGAAGAAGCAATGCCTTTTTGTTTGAAGGATGGGGCAGCCATTGTACTGTAAAAACTGAGACCTTAGAACTCAAATCTCGAGGTAGGTTTAAGTTGTACTGTAAGAGCTCCGGTAAACACTTAACAACAAAAAATTAACAACTACATATAATGAAATAGCTCCGGTTTGAGGAGGAACATTTATTTCACTTTGGGATGTTTTATTTGCTTAAAATATTACAAATCAATTTTCAATTTTAATCAATGTTTCATTATGAGTCTTAGCAGTTTCGTAAGCTCCTAGTATTGCACCACATATTTTGGAAAATGAAATTTTCAGATTATGCTGGACGATTGTATGCATAGAAATTATAGTGCAAAAACTTATCTGCCCACACTGGGCGCATATGAGTCAAGATATTAGATAAGATTGTGCACAAGATACGTTCCCACATATAGCTAACGAAAACTTAACTGTTGCAGCAAAATAATGTGAACCACATATGAATGGGGCCTTAGAATAGTGTTCTAGAAGTTTAATGAAAATCAACTGTGCTTGCATGTTTGATGGACATGACATCTACAAGATATCAATGACTTATGAATAAATGTTGTAAATGTTAACGTATCCTAAATGGACATCAGTGCTTACTTATTAAGTAGATTAGTTAGAAGTTCAATTATCATGAACATGAGAAAAGACACTGAACATGATATATTATGATGAACAAAATACAACCTCTCTTGTCGACCGGAGTTATAGATTAAAACAAACGAAACAGTAATGATCTATACTGATACTTCATGTCATAGTCTGTAAATACAATAACAGTAAAGATATCCATTATCCATTGAAAGATAAGCGGCTGTTGACTTTTAACTTTTTTTACTAAACAGAGCTGTTGGCAAACGCAAATATCAGACCATGAAGGACAAGAAATTTCCCACACAGATGTTTGCAACTTCAAAAAGTTTTTTATTCCATTACCATAACTAATCTACCTTGTAGCTATAGTAATTATAATAAAATAAATTTTAAAGAATGGCCAGTATCTTAAACAATGGATATATTCAATTAATGAGTTTGTTTAAAACTTATTTAAGTTCTTTAAACCTAATTAATTATTTTAATTCTATCAAATTAGATTAAAGGACCTAAGTTCCTAGCATTGTATTCGTTAACGCTTATAGAAACTGTTAATACGTAATTTATACTTTAATATCCTTTGTACATCAATAAATATCAACAAAAAAACAAATATTAATATAGATCACAATACGCATTAAGAAAGAGGTTATAATGATCAAGCAAATATATCAAATATATTATTTTACACCAAAATGAACACGAAATGATTTTTTTTTATAGATTTACCTGTTTGTCTTGATTTTGTGCATTTTAATGTTGATTGCTGGTGTAATTTTAATGTACGGGCATGGTATGACAGGATGTTAGTTTCACGACATGACAGGCGCAGTTTGACAGACATGGTAAACGTATTGTTCCGCAGTGCTCAGTGTGGTCCGACGAACTATTTTCCTTAAAAACTAGGGTACTTTTCAAGTTTTTAATATAGGGTTTTCCAAATGTTTTTGCTTATAAATTTTACCTTGAAAATTGATGTTATGAAAAACGTTAACGCCTCAAAGTTTTGGTTAGTTTCATTAATTGAATTTGATCATTTAATTGATGTTAGACAATTAATAAAAGATTTTCAGTTTTCAAAATTTGCTGCTAAGCCTAATTGTCATTACCGTCTTATGCATCAGTGATGGGTGGAAACTGATGTTGTGAAATAAAACTATAAGCTATAGTGGCTGAACCGAGAACTCAAAGTTTTCGTCATACTACTATTCCACCGAAAAAAAATAACTAGTATTTTATTATTATTAATGCATTTATAGAGAACGAGCTCGCGGTCCATCTGGTATTTAGTGGACACCAGCCAACATGGACATCACAATGTGAATGCCGCCCCCACCTTGAGATTTATGAGATAATATAATTAAAATTATAATAACGTTATATTTTTTTACAGATTTAAATATTATTACCGGCTGTTATTAATTCACCTTGGAAGTCAAGCATGATTAAAATATAATTACGTTACATAAATTACATAGTATTCGACGGAGGGATTTGCGGTCACATCGCTTATGATCTGAGTTACCCTACTATCTTTTCTTTAGGCCACGAGCACTTCTACAGTGTCTGTTAAATTTAAAAAAGGTACAAAAACCATCGTTTGTCTTTATTTGCTACTCAAAGGATGCCATTAAAAAATAATGAATTTCCCTATGACAAAAACATTCTCCACAAAATATAAGACCATAGATTGTTCAATGCTGACGTAGTACAATACGTGTAACGTTTTTTTTGTTTACAATTATTCTAAAATAATTCGACAAGCACCATTATGTACCGTAAATAATTATTAAAATTTTCAATGGATGACCTTGCACTGCTGTAACAGCTGTGGAATGTCACAACACAACAGTCTATTTACTTTAGCATAATGATTTTGTTATAGTTGCCGTAAACCCGCACGCTTTTGTTAAATTTACATATATATAAGTATCATGTTAATCACCCACGAGTGATCTAATTTTACTAGTAATTTTGTGGTCAATCGTACGATAATAAGTACTCATAAAATAATTTAGTCTAGTATTCACTTAAGGCCAATAATTTACAAACAATATAATGTGCTTCCAAAAGTAGGTAGGCTCCACATTGGCCGCTATAGCCAAATCACCGATATCAAAAATATTCGTTATACTACTAATATCAAATGTAATATGAAACATTACTTCCAGAAATGATCTGCTAGCCTACTATCCTGGGTCTAGTACAGCTCATTTTAGATATTTAATTTTTTTTTGTCACATCACAGAGGCATGATTATCCTAAATAGCTAGTTTCATAAAAATGGCTCTATTCAAGAGTGCTGATCATTCGTATAGTTCATATTTTTTATATCGTGTCTGTCGTACGAGAGTCAAACTTAGAACGTTTCCACAACACAGTTGTTTTGGGTTTGCTATAAAGTAATGGGAAAACATGAAAGGAAATTGTTTTCATTAAATTGTTGCATGATATATGTTTTATTATGTCCAAGCAAACAAAAACACAAACAGTAAACATTACCTTGATAGCATGACTCTGCCTGGTCGTTAAAGATGATAGGTACATATTATACTACCTTACATTTAAGTTGGCTTCGTCTATCAAATATAATTTCGTGTGGATTTAGAGTAAAAACGTTGAAAACGGTTCAAATTACGCAGTATTTAAGTAATTCCCAGGTAAAATTAAAAAAAAAAAATGTTAACGTTTTAATTAATAGAAACTGGATCTTTGAAAAGAAACTCTAAATTTATTTAAATGATTTTATAGACTTTAAAAATATATGCATTAGGTAACCTCTAGTTATTCATTGTTATCTTTGTCAAAGTTTTATTATTGTTATTCAAATATTTTCAACAAGAAGTGAAAGTACGGTTAATGAACTTTGTAAGCATCATCATTGGCATTGGGCAAACGTAGGTATAAACCCGCTGTGTATTTTGACAGTTACAGAAATTAAAAAAAACGTTAAATTAATTTTGGCAAGTTTCATCAATTTCATGACAGAAAACAAACATTCAAAATCGTAAACAAACACACAGTTATCGCGTGTAATACTTTAATATTTCGTTTAAATAAAATAGTAAAGAAACGTTATACCATCAACGCGAACTTATTGTGACAATCAATACAACAGTGCCTACGTGTTGTAATAACAAAATGCAGTCATCTTACTGACAAACAAATATAAATAAACTCTTCATAATGAATAAGAAACCACGTACTGGTCCCAGAATACGCATAACTCGTCCAAGAACGAGAAAGAACGAAGAAATCGACGAAAAACATTATATTTATACCTGCCAGTATTGTCGTTTGAAATTCACGCAGAATTCGCAGCTCTTCCGTCACATGACATCAAATCACGAAATACAACAGAAAACGGCCACCTTCGAATGTAACGAGTGCCAGATAGTCTTCAACAAGAAGAGCAATCTGGACCTACACTGTCAAACTCACCACCAAATAAAAAGTAAGTCTAAATGCGACAGTTGCGCCATCACATTTAAGTCGCGATACTGTCTGCGAAGACATCTGAAACTCAAGCAGCAGCTTGCGGAGAACTCTTGCATACATTGTCAGAAGAAGTTCACGAGCAAAGACGGCCTCGCAAAACACATGAGGAACAAACATTGTGATCAGAGTGTTATGTTTGAATGTCGGGTTTGCTCAGTTAAATTTAAAGCAGCTGAGTCGTTGCAGAGCCACGTGAACAGGATTCACAGGAGATTATGATTGAAGAAAACATATTGTGTCTAGTTCAATTATGAATTGTTAAGTACAGGGTGTAAGGGCCCATTCCCAAAAACGAGGCAAGCATCAATATGCAGCTACTCAGAGAATAGAAACTCTGGATTGTTTCATGAACCCACTTCTTCTTGGATTTGTTCACCATGACTTGGTTGGTGTACATTGTTTTAGCACGAACTCATTTTGCTCACTTGAACTCACAATGAATGTATTTTACTGTGGCACAATATGAGCACCCTTAAGCAGTTACGGCAATTCTGACTAATTATACTGTGAAGTAGCCACACATTTTAGTTTGAATTGTTGGATACCTATTATACAATTACATCTTCAAACTCATAGAGTTGTTAGTGTCATTCCTTACTGAAGGTTGTGATGCTTCAGGAACTTGAATAACAAGCGAGTTTTGTATTATAGTGAAATACCAGCTGTGAGGTTATCAGAATCATTAATGCACAAGGACCGCCAGCTGCCTTCGTTTTCGGGAACGGTAGCTGCACGATAATATATAGATAAATGGTCTGTTACCGGGTATACAAATGTATTATCGATAATTAGTTGATAACATCTCACTCTTATGTTATTTTAATTTTCTCATTTACTTGTTAAAGTACATCCATGAATTATAGGTTACAAATGAACTGATAATTGCTATTGTAAAATATAACTTCTGTGCCTATATATTGAAGAAATTTACATGAAAATACATTATGTTGTTTTAGTGCCTCTAACCCAAAATTACACAATCTTGGTATATTGTATTTATTTATAATGAATCTCGAGTTTTGAAAAGATGTGAAGTGTATTCAAATTTACCTTCATATTGGAAACTGAAAATTATCAATGAAAATCAATTTTTTCATTCATTTCATATTGTATTTCACATTTTGATTTAAGATTGATTAAAATAATTAAAAAAGTGGTCAAGCATCAAACAAATACACATTAGATTTTTTTTTTTTGTAAAAAGCAAATCAAACTGTACACTTATAAGAGCATGTTATTTCAAAATTAACCACAAGTGGAACTGTGAAGATTTTTCAAATACATATTGAGTAATAAAATTTTACATGTAGATCATAGCTGGTCTAGTGTTTCAACCACTATCTGGTGCTTGTATTATTTCTATTTAATTAAAGATTTTAAAATGAAATGTGATGATGATATGGGCATAATATGAGAATATTATAAAGGATATAACGTTTTTTTCTTTTTTATTGCCCTTGTGGGCAGACGAGCATACGGCCCACCTGATGGCGAGTGGTTGCCGTCGCCCATGGACTTCAGCAATGCCAGGGGCAGAGCCAAGCCTAGCCTACCGTTAAGGACTATATAGGACTAATGGGAGGATAGAAGTTTGGTCCTGTATTTATTTAATATTGTCTATATACTAGTGATGATGACTGCGATTACTGCGGTGTATCTCCGTCCTGATTTTGGGTAATTCTTAACTAATCCCCTTACGTTATGAAATACCATCAAATGCTTATGTTTTTCAATTCGAAAGAAAAATAGTATATAGATCGCGCGTCGTTGTAGCTAGAAGTCGGTTTCATACTTCAGTGTAGAAGTCACGTTGACAAGTGAAGATAGTTTCGAATTTTACTCGACGCGGAGCTAGCGCCGTTCCATATCGCCCTCCCGCTCCATCTTAACTCACACCGGTCATCGTTCTCGTCGAACCCGTCGATTGCGACGAAGAGCTCGGCGAGTAAATTAACCCACAGACAGAGCCCACTGAGTTTCTCGTCGGATCTTCTCACTAAGTCGCGTTTCCGATCCGGTGGTAGATTCTGCGAAGCACTGGTCTTGCTAGGGTCAGTGTTAGCAACGTCGTCAGGTTTGAGCCCCGTGAGCTCACCTACTTGTTAGGCGTCTAACCTTTGCCTTCTTTTGTTTTTAATGTATGTTTTAGTCTTTTAGGTCACTTAAAACAGATTCTTTCTCAGTATCTTCGGATCCGTCTTTCCTAGAGTCTACTAGATATTCCGGCGCCTCAGTAAGAAGACCGAACAGAAATAAAATCGACATAATTGCGTTTCGGTTCGAAGGGTGGGGTAGCCGTTGTAACTATACTGAGACCTTAGAACTTATATCTCAAGATGGGTGGCGCATTTACGTTGTAGATGTCTATGGGCTCCAGTAACCACTTAACATCAGGTGGGCTGTGAGCTCGTCCATCCATCTAAGCAATAAATAAATAAATAATAAATAATTATTTCAGTGCGCCGCGTAGGGCACCGGTGACCTACATGGCAGTCAACGTGTTATTGATATAGTGTGTTTTCTTCCTACCTAAGCTGTTAGCCTGGAGAGGCTATGCCAGCGTAACCGAGCGAATAGGTGAGGTCACGGGGCTCAAACCTGACGACGTTGCCAACATTAACCCTAGCAAGAGCAATGCTTTGCAGAATCTACCGGCGGAACGGAATCGGGACGCACTTAGAAGATCCGGCGAGAAACTCGGTGGGCTGTGTCTGTGGGTAAATAATTATATAATGTATGAACGGTCCTTAAATAGTACTGGCAATGATTCTAGACTTTTTTACTCAGCGACTCACCGACGAACTACAGTAACAGCCTGGCCACGGGACATTCGCCGATACGAATATTCGCGCGGTGCGAAAGGCGAAGCGTCTAGCGACTAAAATAAGAGCTTAGAAATGTACCTAACAAGCCACGCGCACCGGCGACCGGCGAAGCGACCGGCGGAATGTACCGAGCGAATCGCGCGGGCGACTTACGATGCGGCGGGCGAGCAAAACAAATGCATGAATAAGGACGGCGCAAGCCACGGAGTCGAGCGGTAGTCGCGGCGAATAGTGCAGTGATTAAATGAGTTTAGTTGTTTTCGCCGCGAAAAATTAACGCCGAAATTTTTATATTTTATATTTTTTATTAATTTTTTTTTTTTATATTTTTAAACTCGTCGTGGCCGAACGGATAAGACGTCCGGTGTTGAGCGATGCACCGGTAGTCGAATATCAGGCGGGTACCAATTTTTGTAATGAAATACGTACTCAACAAATTTTAATGTTCACGATTGATTTCCACGGTGAAGGAATAACATCGTGTAATAAAAATGAAACCCTCAAAATTATAATTTGCGTAATTACTGGGGGTAGGACCTCTTGTGAGTCCGCGCGGGTGGGTACCACCACCCTGCCTGTTTCTGCCGTGAAGTAGTAATGCGTTTCGGTTTGAAGGGTGGGGCAGCCATTGTAACTATACTTGAGACCTTAGAACTTACGTTGTGGATGTCTATGGGCTTCAGTAACCACTTAACACAAGGTGGACTGTGAGCTCATCCACCCATCTAAGCAATAAAAAAAAATTAGCTGAAATACTAGCTAGACCAGCTATTTGGAAGTCTAGCCACCCAAAGTATTTCTCGTACTTCTTGTGGAATTCTCCATCTATAGGTATACTTCGATTCTTATTCAAATCATGTACTTCACAATATTTTCCAAATAATAGGTCCTGAACCAAAAAACTATTAATTTGTAAGCAATATCGAGATAATTTCGATATAGACATTTCGCTGTCGGACTTCCTTACTAGTCGCGGCGGCGAACGTGAGTACCCGTGGCCTGCAAACGGTGCTGCGCGAATGGTCGCCTCGTCCACCGCTTCGCTGTTCGCACCGCCGATCCCCGTGGCCAGGCCGTAAGTATCCCCCTATTAAACATTAGATTGGCTCCGCGTTATAGGAAGCGCGTTGTAGCGTTATTTGCGTGCTAGTTGACTGCTGCCTGTTGCTCCGCGTTATACTGTGGCTGGATAGGTGACATACCGATACCAACCCCTCTTTTCTCATCCGGATACTTAAGCTAAATAATAGTGTTTATTGACTCAGTAGTGCAGTTAGCGCTCCTGACTGTGGCGGCGAGGACGTGCGTTGAGGGTAGTGATTTCTTTATTTGCTTTCGCGACCCACTCACAAGATCCACAAGATTGTGTCTATCGGAAATTGTGAATCTTCCGTAGGCAGCATCAGTATAACTCTTGTCTATTGCCCATACAAATCATATATGGTAGGTCGGTCGTACACCAGTAATGGATTATCACGCATTCAATAAAAATTCAAGATCTTCCTCGTTGTTGAATTTTAGAACTTAAATTACAACTGTGAATAAATCACGCCCGGTCATCCGGCTCCAATTTAGGATTTCATGTGTTATGGGGACTAAAATGGCAGAAATCCAATGCGCTGGTCGGACCAAATACGCTCCACTCTCAATACCTCAGTCCACGTTGCTATCCACACAGCCTAGGACAGGCAGGAATGGCGCAAGATAATGCAGGAGAAAGTTATTAGAGGAGGCCACGACCCTCAAAACTGAGGATTATCGACGCAAGGAGGAGGAGGAGAGGGTACTAAAGACTGACTTTATGTACGTACTTATATACTTTATGTATACGTTTAAATATACATAGATAATAAGCGCCCAGATAAAGAGCAAACAAGCCTGTTCATCACACGAATGTTTTCCCGATGTGGGAATCGAACCCATGACCCTCGGCGCAATAGTCAGGAGCGCTAACTATATGCACCATCGAGTCAGTCAGTGAATATTTTGTTGGTTTAATTTTTCTTCAAGGTTAAATAGGTTAACCTCTTGTTTTGACTTAACATTCGACATTACAAAGATCCGTTTACGTGTATACAATATATAAAGTGTTAGATCGTTCATTGAACCCGGTATTCTGAAAGAATAGTTGATTACCGGAAATATCAATATTTAAGCAGCAGCTAAACCTAAGCAATAAATACTTGTCGTTTCACTCGGCTTCAAAATATTTCTATATCCTTCTCACTAATGATCAAATGCAAAAAAGACGGAGCGGACTAACTCAACTCACTTAACGAAGTTAGCTAGTACTTTTTTCCTCTGTGCTTAGTGCAAGTATTCTGCTTTCTACGTTTGCCGCTACGGGCGCTTTTCCAGCTCTATACAAATTCGAGTTTACTTTTACGCGATCGAGGAGTTAAACTCGCACTAAGCCAAGGGCGGATCCAGCTTTGGTGCCAAGAGGGGGTCACATAGTCATGGTCAAGTCAAGAACTTGTAATTTAATTTTGATAACAATAGATACAAGTAAAAAGTACATATTTTATAAATGTACGTAAGTACTGTACTTAAAAATATTTATTCTTTATTGTACACTTGAAAAACTTAACACATAACAACTTGTACATATACACGTACTTACATATTGTCATCTTCTCTTGAAGACATCCAGAGAAGCACTATCACGCCCGGAATGAGGGAGCTTATTTATATTCCATAACGGTGGTCCTAAAATGTGTGGTCCACCTAGGTCCTGGAACCAGCTCAGGGGGGGGGGTCATGACCCCCATGACCCCCCCCCTGGATCCGCCCTTGCACTAAGCACACTGATGTATGTATTAATTTACGTCGACTTTATTTTTATATTATACATGCGTATATACTGTTATAAAGCCATTGGTACACTAGCGGCTCGTGTAACGTAGACATGGATCTGTGTACTAATAGTAGATTACGCATGTCTCGCTAATCGGTGGTAAAGACCGATGTCTGGGGCACAGATTAACATATTAGCTACTGATGGTAGGACGTCTTGTGAGGCCGCACGGGTAGGTACCACCGCCTAGCCTGTATCTGCCGTGATACGTTACGTCTTTACGGATCCATCAGATCCAAAACCTTTGCATTAGACGTCTTCAGCGCTAACACTAGTAAGCTTAGGAACCCCGATAACCGTACTCGTCGAACTGGACTAAGAGGTCGACGTGCAACCTAACCCATGTATCAGCCCGCTGAGTTTCTCGCCGGATCTTCTCAGCGGGTCGCGATTCCGATCCGGTAGTAGATTCATTCGCGAAGCAATTGCTCTTGAGTTGTTAGGTCTCCTTCGGAGGCGCTCGGGCAGTTGTTAGCAAATCTCACCCCTCCTGGCTGACCCTTTGCTCGCCCACATGTCCTGGTGAAACTGGAAAGGCCTCCGGGCCACCAGTAATCTTTCAATCATAAAAAAAAGTAATACGTTCCGTTTTGAAGTGTGGGACAGCCGTTGTACTGTAAAAACGGAGACCTTAGAACTCACATCTCAAGATAGGTGGCGGCATTTACGTTGATGTCTATGGGCTCAGGTAACCACAACACTTGGAACGTGACGTCGTCCAACCATTTAAGCAAAAAAAAAAACTTTCCATTTTGCGCCCTCAAACGATTTCTGCCGACTAGCAATTCAAGCATCAACATGCTACAAACAATGAAGCATCAACCTTAATCTTGTGTAGTAACGGCGGGGGAGCAATAAATAAATAAAACGGCTATTCAAAGATTTAATGGACTAATATTTAGTAAAATACCATATCGTAATTATAATATGTAATAAAAATTCATATAAAAATTCAAGTGATTCTCATTTTACAATATCTAATGTTTGCCGGGAAACGTATTTTATCGAATGACAACAACACACATACATACACGATCGTCAAGAAATACGGTTCGAATTGAGAACTTTTCAGTCAAAATTTAAAAAATTCTATTGTACCTACTTGAAAATTGAAAAATCATAATGAAATTGTTTTTAAAATTATTTATACTGAGCTTTCTATACAGACAAATAATTGCCACATTCTCTCGAGAAATACGTCCCCGGCAAAGCGTGAATTCTAACGCTATACAAACAAACAAATACAACTAAAAACAAAACGCATGGTGTAATATTTAAACTAATTTACATAGTACGTAATAAAATTTTACATAAATACATAGGTTCTTTTTTGTTTTTAATTCATGCGCGCATCGCAACGCCAATCAGTGTCATTTACAAAGTCACCAATCATTTTTAAAACGATAAAATGACCAAAGGCTTGATTTAATTAAATAAAAAAACAGTAAAGCCAAGTTTCAAGTCATCAATTTCTAAATATTGCATTTCAAACAAACACTAGATAAATCTATTATTCGAATTACAGTACATAAATACATCTTATATAAATATTGTTACAGCCAACGTGCATTTTTCGTATCGGCAAAAGAGCTTATCCTAGATCTCAGTGTAAAAATACATACAATAAAATAGTGGAAAACAAAAAACCAAATTCTACTAACTAATACTACTAGAAAACAATATATTAAAAATAAAAAAAATAATACAAAAGTAAACGGTAAAAAAATAAATAGAAAAAATTAGTCAAAATACATCAAAACCAAAGCCGGTGTCGGACATCACTAAAGCCACTTCCCGCAAAATTAATTACAAATTTGCCGACTCGCCAATGCAATCAAAACTGCCATGTCTATGTAATTTAGCGAGCTAAAGTGACACGCACTCAGAGCTAAAGTCGCCTACTGCAGTGTACTTGTACAGCACGTTCCGAGTCGGCAATGTCTTTTGGTTGAAACGTCTTTGGATCACGCGCTCCTCTTTGGTCAAAACTACAACGCAAACGGCAAAAAGTGTACCCAATTAACGTAATACTAATAAAATAAAATAAAAACAATACCTCCCAGTCAAAACGAAACACAGGAAAAGTTTCAAATTCATTTTAATAGTTTTCACAATAGTCTAAAAGAATTCATATGCATTTATTTAAACTGAATTAAAATAAGTAATATAAAAGCAAATTCGACAACGCCAATATAGATAATTATTTAAAAGTGAGAAAAAAAACACATTAAACATGTTGAAATGCTCAAAACTTCCAAATCAAAACTGCTAGTCCGGTTCGGTCTCGCATAATACCGAGATCTTTTCGTCCGTCAAAGCGCATTTCTGAACGACCCACCCACAGCAAAACAGAGTAGTTTGTGACATATGCTTGCTGCCGCCATCTCATTAACATATTTACCGCAAAATCAAAAATTACAACAAACAGACTGTGTTGACAGACGAGAAGATCACAAGCATTTTGCCCATAGAGTGCTTATCGCTAAAGGAAAGCTTAAAAATTAATCTTAATTACATATTCTCTCACTAAGTTGTCACTAGGTAAAATTGTTTTTAAGAATGAAAAAAAACAAACCGAACCAGAGGCAGCGTGCCGGACGACCATTGCAAATGTAATAAACACGACCACAAATCAACAAAACTGATTCTATGAAACACTCGACAGAAACAATTTTCTATAAAAATATATTATACTTTCATTTGGGAATCAATAATGGTGTCGTCGTCTCGACATATTTAAGGCTTCATTAATTTAATGCCTCTACGCAGACAAACAAGTAGGTCACAATATTAATTACTCCAATTTCAAGAGCAAATACATAAATATCCACAATCATTTTAAGTACAAATCTGAAACCAAACCAATGGGATATTGCATTTATTATTTATTAAAGTATATCGAGACGGCGACTGCAAAATCCTGTTTTAAAAAAATAATTTTAAATGCACCATTCGCGGCGTGAATCACTAAGAGAAAATTCAGAATTATTAAAAAATATAGTGATAAACCTTCATTGAAGACCGCGAGCTTTCAAGGCCCAAAGCGACGTCGGGGGTCCGGTAGAGCGAACTGGCAACACAACCACCAAACGTCAACGGATTGGGCATTGAAATGGCGCGCGCACAGACATCGAAAAAAAAACTAAAAACATTTGTCTAACTTCATTAATTATTTAGGTACTATTTTTATTTAATTTTCATCTAGGTAATGAATCTACACTCCTCTATCATCGTATTATTTATTTATTTATATAAACCGTTCAAATTTTCACTAAAATATTCTAGCACGAGAGAACACACGCTTCCCGTTCGCGCGAAACGCTAAATACGAGAAATTCACTAATACGCCGATCCGCTCCGATTTAGAAGTATCAAAAAATGTTTACTTTTTTTTTGCGGATTTTTAAGGTTTTTTTTAATTTTTTACTAGGAAATCCAACGATTCTATATACATGCAAGTGAAATGGTGCGAAACTCACTCGAGAGAACGACGAGGGGACGTACACTTTCATAACAACAACAACAATTCGAACAGTTTCATTTTAGCTAAAAAGTATCAAATTTCATTTAAAAAAATGTATACTGTGTGCTAGAAGACGCTTCCCAAAACGAAGACAGACGATAGTACTAATGACACCTTTGATGACGGGACGGAAAAAAAAACCTGATTTAAAAATATATATTTTAAAAACGTTTTATTAGCATTATGTACGGTCTATCATTTAGTACAGCTGAATGAAACGAGTTTCATAATAAATACATTACTAAAAAAAACAGCAATGAAACACAAAATCAAAAACAGCTGATGCAGCGTAGACTCGCGCGATCCCACAAATACTTATTTACAACATTTGTCTAAATAACTCCATCATTAAAGGTGTCATTAGTATTATCGTCTGTCTTCGTTTTCGGAAGCGGTCTCCTAACACCCAGTATATATTATATATATATACGAAATTCTTTCTTAATAACATATTAAATACAATATTTTAATATAATACTTAAATATATACATAATAATATATACGTATGACAAACTGCCCCCCGCAGTGCGAACTATACTCTGTGATATGCCATACAAAATTATCCAAACAGAATTTTTATTTTTTTATAAACACGTACACAATAAAAACGGATAACATACAACAATAACAACGTAAGTAGGAAACGACGACAGAAAAATTAAAACGCCACGCGAAAAACGTCCCAATTTTTCAATCGCAGCTTTCAAAAACTCGAAAAAACCGCATCGCAGAACGACAAAGCGATTATAAACAAAACCAAAGTCAACCTATAAACGAACAAGGCAATCCCGTAGTTAAAACTTAAACATCCTTCCAAATTAACTGAAAAACGTGAAATTAAAAATTCTACGACACAACAAACCACTACGAGAACGCATCAAAAGGCGGCGAGAAACTCTCTCCCGTCAATGTGAAACGCTAAACAATAAAAAAAAAACTCCATTTAAACAGTAAGACCACGGCTCGCACACAACTCTCAACCTCAACATCTTCAAAACACAAGTCACCAGTCGTTGGGAGACCATAGTCATTCATCGACAGACCACGCGTGCACAGGCGTACCAACGTTGCGCGCTCAAAAAAATCACGTCCGAATCCGAATTATTATACACAATCATCGTTTTTTTTTTATAAAAATACAAAAATACAAAATGGGATAGTGCTATACGACATTCACACAACACGCTCCTCGAAGCATTTCGCCATTGTTGAACTTCATTAAGGGGGGAGGGGAGGGGACATCAAGGGGGCGCAATTTCGAGAACAATCATTTGAGCAATCCCACCAAATCAAATAAACACAATTATTAATATATCAAATAAAAACGCACAAATCCCCAGAAATAAAGACGTTCAGAGTTGCAAGGAATAAATTTTCAAATTCTACCATGAAACGAGAATGTGGAAACATTGTGTCGGTTATGAAATAAGAAAGATGGAAATGCATCTTCGTTAAGAATGCGCACAGGGCGTAATTTAAAAAATATGCTCTATTTTAAACTTTTTCACTTACGAGAGAAAAATCTTTTTTCATATTCACATTTCGACTATTATATTATTATATTTAATTTTTATCAATTTCACTACAACAGAGACAGCGCGCCTCCACCGTGAAACGTTACGTATTAAAATTCATACTATAATTATTACTATTAAATTACCTAAGCTCTAAGAAAATATATAAAAATTTCAAACTATTCGTCTAAGTTTCTATATATTAAGAAGTGATCTTTATATTTATTAATTTCAACGTCAAGTTTCACGGTGCGACTTCGTCAATGAAAATTTCACTAAAATGCCCTCTCTAATAAATACAATTGCACCTACTTAAACTTTAGAAAAAATTGTTTCTTTAATCCGAAAATCACGTATCGTTTCAAAAATATATGCCTATTTTTTGTAACCAGACAGATTTTTGTAACAAACTTTATTAGAATATATTATATTGTTTTTTACCTCTATTTTGTAACTACATAGAGGTAAAAAAACAATAAATATTCTAATAAAATTTGTAACGGTCGATCAACAATCCCGAACATTGGTGGCGCTCAGCACGGAACTCAAAAAGAAAAATCGATGACATCGAGAGTTTAAGATTTAGTTCACGAGCTTGGTAATACGTGACCAGTCGATTCAAAGAATTACCAGGAAAGTGAAAAACCTAACATTTCGCAGGTCATCACGCAGAGCTGCGCAAGAGCTCTTGTGCCCAAAACTAAACCGATTCAGGAGGGGTAACATCAACAAACGGACAGACGAAAGGCACGCTTTAAGCATAGAGCCCAAGACACGAGGAAACTACAGTAACATTCTAAAGAAAAAACCATCCAAAAATCGCTAGTCTTTTTAACTACAGTCTACAATATCCGTGGTGATTCAGGGATACAGTCCGACGGATATTAAGTACAACTTGACGATACAGGCAAGCGGCCGGGGCATATCACACAAGCGCGCAGGCCACACCGCTTACTAGTGGAGAAAAAATGATTGTTTTTAAACTACAAACATCATGCCTAGATTTTGTTTGGCCGATTCAACGTGGCGTACCCAAAACGCACATGAAACATTTAGAAAGTAGATAACTCATCAAACTGAAGTGAATCACCAAATTCAACGAGTTCTCGCGGGCGCTACGAATACAGAAGCATCCCCCCGCAAAGTATAATTGGTCCTCTAATTTAAAAATATAGAAAAATATTCGTCATCTCAAGGCGATCTGCGACCCTTCTCATTCGCGACGAAAACACCCCTAGCCTAGTTCTTCAATGCCAATTATTCTACAGTTTCAGAATTATTCCCAACCGAACCGGGCACAGCTAATGAGCGTCCTAATCGCTGCATCAAAACGCGCTGCAAATCGCCAAAATTACCACTAACTCACATCAAAAAACAAGGAAAATAAAAATAATCTAAATACACACACAATTTTTAAATTACATTTTATGTGCATATAAAATGTTGCCAAATAAAAATTAACTACACATCATTAACACATTGACTGCCTTGTAGGTCACCGGTGTTTTACGCGGTGCACTGAAGTAATCATGTCGATTTCTGTTAGCGCCCGGATTGCCTAATTTTGCCTTCTATTGTTTTTAATTTATGTTTTAGTCTTAGTCTTTAGTCTACGGAATCATTAAACATTATTTATATAATTTTAAAGTCTAAAGTCAAATTCACTAACGCCACGACATGCACGAGCGCCTCTCAAATTAACTAACACACTAAGGCCTAAATAAATATATTGCTTCTCAATTTGATTGACGTATAAATGTAAAGATAAAAATTACAATTAATGGTGTTGCAACACAGAGGCCACGTGCGGGCTACAAATCCCAAGTGTCGTTGCCGTTCAAAATGTTTAGCAACAGTTTTACACGTACAAAAAAAAAAAACGATTTTTTACACTAAATTTTCAAAACCTACTAGTCCATTGCACTATCCCGGCGAATCGAAAATATATTTCATTTGGTTAAATATATATATATATATTATATTAAAATACGCTACATACATAAAAAATCTACAGCCCAATTATTGGTAACTCTTCAAAAAGGACTAAGACTCGTTTTTGACGACGAGATATAAAAATTACCAAATTAAAGTACCCAAAAAACCAAGTGAATCAGCCTCGTCGTCATAACGTGCCTCCATTTTGTACTAACACTCCTCCCCCTCCACTAAACGCCTCCCAGGATGACAAGAGACAACAAAAGTCATTATCAAGTTTGATCGCGCGTTTCGTCAAAGGCTTTACTCAAATTTACTCAAAAAGATAGTATTAATTTGTTTTTTAATGTGTAGTTTACTTTTAATTCGAAAAGCAAATCATCGAAAATTGATCAACTTGAGTCATTTCTTTAGAACGAAAAAAACACGATCAAACAACTGTAGTTTATTCGCGTTGATCGACTGAGAAATGTCTATACGATTTTTTTATAAATTACCAGGATTAAATCACCAAAATCTATCAAATTTCTCAGCAACTATTTTGACAGCACAAATTATTACAACACGTCCAAGGAACAAAATTGTGAGTCATATTTAGAAAGGGCTGATTTACAATATTATATTCCTTGCACTTATCGATTTTATCGGGATCTTACCGTGATTGTCAGTTTTAGTGGATTCCGAACATTCCAGATTCGTGGCAAGAGTCTACCCGTCATCATAGCGCTTAGAACAATGCCATAAAATCAAGAATCCATCAAAACAAAAAAAATCATCGAAACCCGTTACCATAATAGCCTTTACAACCTTTTTACAATACAAAACTTAACCATGAAAACGGCAAGGCATATTCTCAAATCAATCAACACAAATAACCAGTATACATCAAACGCAGTAGTAACACGAAAGGAAAAAGACAACAAACAACAACCACAGAATATTCGAGAACGCACCAACGTTCGACTCCCAGTCGACAATACCGAACGAAAACTAATTTTTAAAAAAACACAAGAATTTATACTAGCTACACAGGTACAGTTTTACTTTGTGATTTCCTCATAGAGCACCCAAAGGAGAACGCACCTACTGCTCGTGGAATAGACTATTGCTCATCCAAATTCGAGCCCAATTCCTCCTGCGGTGCTCTTAATGGAGAAACCTTCAAGAAATCAAGACCAATCGTCTCTCAACGTTTAATATCTAAACGAGTGCACGGCCACGTAATCTAAAATGCGACCGCGCGCAATATACGTCGCCGCAAACAACAAACGGACAGATGCTAGCTAATTCAGGTTACATTCTGCTTATATAAGAAAACCATTTTCAACAAACCCGCTCACGAAAATAGCAACTGTACCGTAATCGACTAAACTTGGTTGCCTTAATGTCGAAAGCGAGTTTATAGGAAAAAATGGTAGTAATTATTGTACTTGAATCTATATATTTTGCTTAACATTAATAATTATTAGTAGTAAATAATGCAGCATTCTAGACGCGAAAACCACAAGCGTCCAAAATTTAGAAACATCTCGATACTAATCCGTAATTCGCGAGTCACGTCCGTGATAATGTTGCGGAGTTTTTAAATTTTCTACTAAAATCGTAGTTTCACGGTATTGTCTGTTGAAAAAAAATTCAGAGGTCTTGTTTGAAAAATTATCGACGCCGGCCACTTAAAGGCAATATTTAAAAAAACACGTGCTGCTTTTTATTTATGATAAACGTTAAAGCATTTCTAATTGAACGTTAAATTTCGTTTATTGGACACAAATGTGTTTTGTTCGCAATTTCTCAAACAAGACCTTCTCGGCCAAGTCTCACCGATTGCCGACATCTTTGCAGCATCCCCGCACAGACGTTGGCAATTTACAGTTCGGACGCCGACAATTATGCCAAGCGGCGAGACAGTTGGCAAATCATAGAAAAACAAAAACACAGTCATTTACATAGAGACCCAGATGTTGTTGCCAGCGACGAAAGGTTAGTCGCTATGGCTGGCACCAGTCAATCGTCAAGCTATAGAACGTCAAGTTACATACGCAGACTCGGCTGTCTGTTGTCCGTCGGTAGTCGTCGTCGCCGTAGATTGTTAACACCAGCGAAAGGGCACGGCGCGCGGTCGGTCGGCGCCCTCCTTCACCAGCGGCTTGTGGAACTCGCGCCCGGGCCGAGAGTGAATCGTCGCCCAGCAGTGCTCGCAATAATACTGAAACGGTCAACGGGCTCACCGTCACTCTCAGAGTATCGTTCAAAGCAACAAATAAGTTTAGTTCACACGATAATTATTCCGCATATTATTGTTGCCAATTATTGAGACACCAACCTAATCGATTAACCCCACATTCAAACTACAACGAAGTGTCTTAACGTGATCGATGCGGAAAAAATAAAGTCATCTAGGTATACCGTCGCGCCCTAAATGATCAACGATTCATGCGGTAAACCGATCCTCATCTCACCTGTAGACAAGTGACGTTGGCGCAAAAGAACGGCGCAAACTTCGAGCCGCACCGCGCTCCGGCGCACTCGTCACACATCTGGTCGTCCAACACGTACGGCTTCACCTGGAAATTAGCATTTCACATCAAATGCACATCTCACATTAAATACACAAACAATACCCTAAAGCTTTTAGGTAAGCCATATACCGAGCAACCGTTAAGTATCATAGTATCATATCATATCATCATCATGTTATTATATAAGCTCATGGACAACACGACATGAATTCCGCAAGCATTTCCATTATTTACTATTAAAAGAGTACTAATTTGTTTATTGTTCTTTTAATAGGTAGACGCGTCGTCGTTTAGATTAATTTAAGACAGCTCTTAATACTTCGGAGGCTGCCGGTATAGAATCCACAACTTAAGACTAACATTGTCGTTGCAAACAACTCGTGTTTAGTTAAGAGATACAAGTAGTTGTAGCTTGGCGACAGAATAGTTAATTCAGAAACAGCTATGAAGGCACAATTAAAATTTAGCAATAACTTGTTATAGCGGAGTTATAAAGTAACGTTTACCCCTATTATGGCAATTTAAAGTTACACTCTACTAATTATTGCCAAGATTAGTGAACTAGGGATGTTGTTCATAAATATTAACCTAGGAGGTTTGCGTTCAACATCATTGAAAGTCAACATTACATTTGACCAGAAACAGATATGAAAAGATAGAAAACGAATTTCATGATAATCTTTTTATCTTTGAAATTTCTCCTCTCGGAAAAGATGTGAAAAATAAGACTCATTGTAGTTCAGATGTTAAAACATCTCTGAAAACTATTGTGTAAATCCAATGTGTGCAAATGCCGGAGAATAATTAACGTAATCCAAATATCTATTTATTTTACGTAGATCGCACTCCTAATACATGATTGAAAAAAAATTACCATTTTGTAGCTTTTTCTGTGACAAAATAATTTATTTTAATGGCAACACTGACCTCGACGCGCTTGTCAATGTCGCCGTGCTGCAGCTGCACGAACCGCGCCGAGATGGCCGCTATGTATGACTGCTGGTTCGAAAACGCAACCCGTCCGGCGCCCTGGTAATACGCAAACGCCAAGTTTAAGCGCAATCACTTTGCATCTCCCACGCCAAAGCCTTCATAACTTTTTGTAGTGTAGATTAGAGACAATAATCGTAGATTAGAGGGATTTCTTAATATAATCTTCTACAAAAATTCCTCTAAACATTCGACACTTGAAATGCAAACGTGACTAAGCGACAATAACTGCTTTGTACATAAATGATAGGCAATAACCATATTCGATGCGCAAAAAAAATATATTTCTAGGTCTATTAAAATCATTTCAATCCTACAGCTAGATTCGTTAAAATATAATTTTTTTCAGGTATTTCAACTTTAAATTAGTCTACTGTAAAGTTCACGCATTGTCGCTTAGTCACGTTTGCCTTTCAAGCGTCGATATGTTTGTCACTCAAGTCACTTAGGGGCTGGACCGAATTGTGACTTTTTTATGTTAAATTCCTTGAATTTATATGCAAATCCTTCCAAATCCTTGAATTTATATGCAATGCACTTAGCTTCCTGAGTTCTTTTTTTCAATTTTCAGAGTAGGAATTGTATCGTTGGCACGCGCCAAACATTTAAGTAAATACAATTATCTGTCAAATGTCACCCCTCACCTTCGGGTATTTGAGTTCCGGGTCAGTGTCGATTCCGGCATAGCAAACTCCACCGTACAGCCGGTCCATGATCATCGCAAGCTCGACTGAAACGACAAACAAATTCTTTTAAAGCCATTTACAGGTGGTAGGACGTCTTGTGAGTCCGCACGGCTAGGTACCACCACCCTGCCTATTTCTGCCGTGAAGCAGTAATGCGTTTCGGTTCGAAAGGCAGGGCAGCCGTTGTACGGTAAAAACAGAATTTAGGACTCATCTCAAGCTAGGTGGCAGTATTTATGTTGTAGGTGTCTATAGGGCTCCGGTAACTACTTAACACCAGGTGGGCTGTGAGCTCGTCCACCTTTCTAAGTAATAAAAAAAAATTCAATACAAAATTACATGTATTCTGTACGTACTACGGTGGGATTCGTAAAACTATATTAAACAAGAGATCCAAAGTATTTCCAAAAACCCACAATGGATACTAGTAGTAAATCCAACATTGGAAAAATGCATTTATATGACGCGCAATGTAATAATAATGCAATAAAATTGAAAGCAGGATCAACGCCCTCACGATACCACATAAAGCAGCGAGCTATGTTGCTTTACATTGAGGGTTCAAGAAAATAGATTTTTTAAAATTTATTTTACACAACTTTACTTGGCAAAATGGTAAAATTCGTTCCTCGCATACTTATTGTATCTGTGGCAGACTATTAACATTCAACATGATGAGTTACAATACTTAAGACCACTTTTTTTTGGGTTGGGGGCCGAACCTCCTACGAGGTATGGTGACTAGGGTATGCGTGACATCACGGTATGCAAATGTTCGGAGCCAAACCAAAACAGAAGACCAATCACTTCTATGAAAAGCTGTAAATAGGACAATACCGGCTTTAAGTGGACGCGGAACACCTCCCACGAAGACGGTCTTCCTCGGGTCGAGCGGCATGCTTGCGTCCAGTACGAAGTCAGCGTCCGCCAGCCGCCACGGTCGGATCTGGACCGGCTTGTCGCGGATGGTCGGTGACGACACACACAGGTACAGCTTGTCCTCGTCGGTGATGCACGCTTCCATCAAAGCAGCCACCGAACTTTCATCCTGCAGGGTAATAAGCTGGTTGACTCAAAGATAGTCTCGGTAACCTCCCAGTCTGGTCTTGTAAGACGAGTACTCTATGTTAGAAAAACGATGCGCGTGCAGCTTGGGGCACGTGAATGAAGTGAAACTTCTTTTTCGATGTGTAGTGTTGTGGTTTTCTTCATCTTTCACCCTTAAATCAGATTGCTCTTGTAATAGGGAATGTTGTGCTCTTTCGCTCTGTCTCTGTCTATTACCCCTCCCCAGGAACGTTAAACGTGTAACGCAACCTTGTTAGAAGTCGCATTAGAAGTTTCACTTCAATAAGTAGACAAGATAATCCTTCATTCTCTTCAAAACAACAAGAAGATTACCCCCAATCAGGACAACAAAGCGCTAATACGAATAAGTCATTAAACACACTTACTTGAAACAGCAGAAAAGCGTAACCCTTGGGCGGAAAATAGCTTTTGCTCTCAGCCTTGTGAGGCCAGTCTACCACCAGCGGCCCGAAGCGACGAAACGAAGACGTTATCTCGTCTGGATATGAAACAAAAGATAATTGCGTCATCAGAGTCGCACCATTCATCTACGCATCTACAGTGGCAACTACCCTTAGTTATTGGATATTAATAAATGTCCTTTTTCTAACGAGCTATGAACATCGCACTGGGCGGTAAGAGCTCTGTTGTATCCAGACACGTTTAAAATTCTGTTCTTGAATCTTGTTAGTGCAAAGTTTTAAAAGAGTTCCGTTTTGATATCCGATACCCTTGTAATTTTTGGGTCTACAATTTCGCCAAACTTCACTTCGGCAATAATAACATTTTTATTATGTACTTTGGTTAGAGTCAAGCCCAAGTAATACAAAATCAAAATGAAACCACGGTACTGATTCAAACAAATATATCGATACAGTTCAAAGTCATCGCTTATCGATATAAAAGATTGGATCGGACAATCGCTGCATCAGATGTCCCCTCGATCCTAAACAAGACGGACATGATACAAAATTTCAAGTTTCATTTCTCAGGCGGTTGCGTTTCCGATCCGGTGGTAGATTCTGCGAAGCACTGGCATTGGCATGACTACCGGGCGACCACTAGTAAACTTAAATCAATCATCGACATCAGTTCACCGAGAAAATAGCTTCTGAGGTGACACACAAAAGATACAGTCGAATTAATAGACTCGTATTTTCAAATCGGTTAATAAAGTAAACACTAAATGTATTACGGAAACATGCACTCAAAGCCCTGTCAACTAGACAGCTTCATACCAAGGCCGCAGAGTACATCACCGGGCGTCGCTTAATCACATGTTTGTAGCGGCCATCGCTAGGCGACCAAACGTTCCGGCATTATAATCATTTAGAAACCAAGGATGTGTACCTAATTACAGGTAATACAGCCATTAGCGAGGCCATTCATTAATATCAAATAACGTTTTTTAAAATACTCGAGTTTATCGATTTTTACAAGGGCATTGCAGTTCTAACTAGACCAATTCACGTACACTGTTTTTCTATTGATTTTATAGAGCTTAAAGCCTGCTGTCGTCTAGAGGGCAGTCTCCCCCGTGAAAGCTATCAACCCATTTCGAGACGAGATCAAAGCCTATTGTGAGCTGTTACCACAAATATATCAGGTCCAAATAAAATGTCTCGCTTACAAGCCGTTTTCACGACTCGTAGATAATCAATACTTTTACGGTATACCTCCACCTTTGTTTTATTGTCACTAAACTGTATCTTTCCTTTCGAATACACTACAGTTTTCGTGGTGACGGAAGACTGCCAGTAAATCTAGGCCTAAATTCACCATTGTTTAGGTTTCCACAATTGTTAATAGGTTTTCAGAATTTTCAGACCTAGCTACCTAGTTTTGTTTCAATTTCCTGGAATTCATTTTCTTTACAGGTGTTCGAATATTACCAGACGTGTTCCTATTCTAAGTATCTTTCATTAGTATAGTAGGCAGCGGCTTGTCTCTGCTCCTGGCATTGCTGAAGTCCATGGGCGACGGTAACCACTCCCCATCAGGTGGGCCGTATGCTCGTCTGCTTATAAGTGCAATAAAAAAAAAAAGTATCGTGTTTTTCATTTTTATATCCACTATCTGCTGTAATTTTTATACCGTCAATCTCCCATTTTATTTTATTCTCGATTGATCGGGGTCATTCCCTTCATTTGTATACAACATTGCATAGCGCCAATGGCTTCAGGTGTCCTACTCACATCACTACAATTCAAGAATAAAATATCCGAGCTAGCAGATTCATCATAACATTGTGACAGTAATAAAGTGTGCAAAGAAAAAGTAAATCCAACAATTTTATCCATCCAACAATACAAGACCACAACACAGACATCCCTACAAAAAACGTACACAGAAATCATTTTAATGCAAAAATCAAAGATTCACAAACTCAATTCCAATGGCGATCAAAGAGACATTTATAACAAAGAAATTACAATTCCAATGAAGAGAGATTTCAGGGGCCGGTAATACAACAACGCGGTGACCCAGTTCCGCGACAAAGGGAAACACACGCCGACCGCATTTGTGACGATGCCTGATAACTATTAGATAAAACAACAAGAGCCGAGCCGTGGTGCGATTACAATGGGGGATCCGCACAGAATGGACCGAAATGATAACCAGTTTACAAGAGAAACTACGCACTAGAGAATGGCCAAGACGGCGATAAATTTGGTTACATAATGCACCAAGAACAGTTTGAGTGACTACTGGTTTAACAGAGAGAACGCGATATTCATCAGAACTGAACGTGAACTTGTGTTATCTGTTACCTTCGTCGATGTCTGGTGGCAATCCGCCGACAAATACTTTACGGCTAAATCGCTCGCCGTGCTCAGAACCGGCGGACACTGGTGACGATCGCGCCGGCGATCCGAGCGCACTCACGCACATCGAAAGACCTGAAAAAACACAAAAATTCTCATGAAATATTTACACTAAATAAAGAATTCTTAGTGACAAATGATACGTAGAATTTTTAGGTAAAAGTAACTAGGTTAGAAATTATAATTAATATCATCATCAGTCCATAGGCGTCCACAGCTAGACATTAGCCAGGTTCGTCACAATGACCGGTCCTGTGTACTTAGTGCGAGCTTTTTACGTTCTCGATAACGTAAAAGTTAACTAAAATTTGTATTGAGTTGGAACGTAAGCCTACGTTTGCCGATAGGGGCGCTATTCCAACTGCATAAAAATTTAAGTTAACTTTTACGCTATCGAGAACGTTAAACAACCCGCCGTAAGTAGCCAACTGAGCTGCCTGCGTCCAGGGGGATTTGCTCGATTTACCAGGTCGTCGGTCCATCTTGCGGGAGCCTAACCACTGACTTTTCCAGTGCGCGATAACCACTCAAGCTTGGCTCCAGCAGCCATATGTTCTACGACCGATGTGGCCTACCGATAATCAATTCAATCTTGCTATCCTACGGGCTATATTAGTTACTTTGGTTCTGCGAATCTCCTCATTAATGATTCAATTTGGCAGGGAAACTCGGGATAAGGCCCATTAAGGACCACGTCTCACTTGTCATTTGTCACCGTAACATAGTGGTCAAAAGATAGATAGGTCAAAGATATTCCTCGTCTTGAGACGAAATGGTAACTAAGTAAATTGGTATTACGAGAAACAAAAATTAGCCACTCAAAGGTTTTCACACTTTATTCCCAAATCACCTAACTTTAATGACTAAACTTAATACATGCTATTAGCTAGTACTAGATCGGAATATAAGGAGAAATATTCCATAGTCAATTAGTTTTATAAATTGAAAGGTTCTGATCCTTGTTTGATTGTAAATCCCTTTAAATGACGGCCAAATAAAAATCAAAGTAATGGGCATTTTATATACAAGGAACAACCAATTATTATGACATGCTCAACAAACACCTAATGATTCACCATTTCATACGCAGAGAAAATGACATTTGTGGGAATAAAAATGTTCTACAATTTATACTGTCGTTTGTTTTGAATGGCGAGGTCATGGGTATCGTGGATCGTATATTAAAATAGCTATGCCACACTTCAAAGCAACCGGACGCTTCGCAGCAGAAATATATAGAATAAAACATTAAAACCAAAACAAAAATCAGTCCTTTCCCATTTAGAAACGACAAAGCTGAGAGATGACTGTGGAATGATGCAGTCGACAATAAAACAAATGGTGGGCGTACAACTTGATGCGCGTGAAAGAAGTGAAACTTCTTTCACGCGCATCAAGTTGTACGAAGTGAAACTCTTTTTCTGTGTGTAGTATTGTGGTTTTCTTCATTTTCATCCTTAGAACTTATATCTCAAGGTGTGTGGCGCATTTACGTTGTAGATGTCTATAGGTTCCAGTAACCACTTAACACGAGGTGGGCTGTGAGCTCGTCCACACATCCAGGTAATAAAAAAAAAGCAAATTTCTCTTATAATAGGGAATGCTGTGTAAAAGAGAAACGACTTTTTCTTTCGCTCTCTCCACGGTCGAGTGGTTTGTGAGACGCTGTCTATTATCTCACTCTCGCTCTTCCTAAATTGTATCTTTTCTCTCTAGCCGTAACGAATCTGGCACGAGTTAAATTTTACTCTCAAGACCCCTAAGGAAGTTTCACTTCAAAAAGCAAGATTGCCAAACCGTGCTCTCTTGTATACTGCGTAGATTTCTGAGCGAACTCATAGTCTAACGTGAATATCTCCCTCTCATCACAAAACATGAGATCAGAACCTTCATTCTATTGTTTGACGCTTGATAGCTTGCTGGCTTAAATTGGCAGCATCATAAAAACAAACCCAGACATTCATCACACAACAATTCTCGGTCAACAGTTGAAGATGGGTCGTATTCTTTATTAAATTTCCGAGTTGTTTGACTAATGATAAAGTAAAATAAATACCAATTCTAACTGCTTTTCGTGATTCGTTAGTCTATACAAATGGAATGTCTTCACTCAGCATGAAAGGAAAACGCAGCTCAATTTTAGAATCTTGTAACCTCACCGGATCGGAGGAAAGGAAAAAATGGTGATGGGTCAACGAGCTAACGGGTTGCACAGCTCCAACTGGTGCTTAATAGTTACCAGAGCCCATAGACATCAACATCAACCACATGCTATTCCCAAACAACCACCTTGACACATGACTTCTAAATTCAATAGTGCAATGGCTGCGTCGCTCTTCAAACAGGACCCGGATTTTTATTGCTTATATGGTCGGACGAGCTCACAGCCCATCTGGTGTTAAGTGGTTACCGGAGCCCATAGACATCTACAACGTAAATGCGCCATCCACCTTGAGATATAAGTGCTAAGGTCTCAGTTAATTTACAACGGCCGCCCCACCCTTCAAACCGAAACGCATTACTGTTTCACGGCAGAAATAGGCGAGGTGGTGGTACTTACTCGCATTGCTGCATCGCAACAGAAGTATGGTGGTACCTACTAGTACGGTCTCTCGAGACGCCCCAGTAATACCAGTAAATATATTCCACCATAAATTTAACCACATAAATTTGGAGCACTTACCGGCGGCGCTGAGTCGGTTCACGACATCCTGCGTTTGGTCCCCGGAGACGGCAGGCGACCCCGCCCCGGCAGCACCGGCACCTTCCTCCACTCCGGGAAAGAAAGGCGACTTGCCTGGAACAAAATAAACAAACTATAAGCACAAAAAAAGTATAAAAACCGGTCTTAATTATAATGGATTCATCAAAGTATCTATTGTTAGAGTAGCATAGTGATGAAGATCTCTCGTGGTCGACTTCGTATTTAAGGAACGATTGCTTATTACAGTCTCCCAGTTTTCCTTCGTACAGTTAAAAGCCTCATTCAGTCATTAGACAAAACCTCATAATAATCTCATACAAATGTTAATTCACTGACAACTGACAACAACCTCAAGGTGACCTCGGAAAAATCAATACTATTTCGTCCTCAAGCGCTCGAGGCTTTAGTAATGTGGCGACGCTCAAATCAGACTAATAACTTAAAACAACAAATCTATCCCAAACATTACAAGCATAGTCTGTAACAATTCTTTTAAAACGTATTTTGAATTTTGCGAACAGAAAATATTCTTCAACGCAAATTTGTGACTAACAAACTGAATCTATTTAGAAAGTCAATGGGTAACGTTGACAAAAACTTTACAACTTGCTTACAAATGTTTGTATACACCCTTAATGAAGTATTACGCCATTATATTATTATGGGGGATGCCTCAGTTTTGCAACGAGTCTGGTATATCATCTAAAAAGTACTGATCGATGCATCAGCGATTACGAAGCAGTTCCGCCTTCACTTTCAGCAAAAGCGTCTTTTAAGACCATGTAGGACCCGTGTGCAATTATTACCCCAACACTCTCCAGTAAGCGCTCCGTCAAAACGCTAAAACCACTGTCTCTCATTCTGAGCGCATGTCAATAAAAAAAACATTTGCTTGAAACTTAACTGAACTGGGAGGCTCTAAAAAACGAACGACAGTTTCTGGGTATTAAGAAATCATGAATCTTTACACAAAAATATTTAATTAGTATATCAAATCCGAAAATCCAGCACTCCAATATCAAGTCCAAGATTCAATGGCAAACTCCGATCCCAATTAAATACGAATTTTCAAGAAAAAAAACCCATTAAGATTTATTTAATCATCAAAGATTGATGAAAAATCACAAGAGATATTTGAAGAAATTTACAGCGGGATTGAGTGACTGCGATTGAGAAACGCGATTTAATTTGCAATCTCACTTCGTCCGCTGGGACGCTATATTTTCAGTTTCATTCGAAATTGTCGATTGGTGCCATCAATCATCAACAGAGAATTACGTGTGGCGACCAGAGAGCTCACGTCTAAATATTTTCGCCTTTTGGCTGCCGGCCAAAAAACGAACCAATTTTCATAATGTCATTGACTCTTAGTCACGTAAATACGAAACGTAAAGAGGCGTCCAGAATACTAGCAGTATTATGAATTGAACATTCGAGTCAGCTGTATTTATGCGAAGTCTACCACACAAATAATAATAAACATGTTACAGAATTAAACTGGAAATGACACAGTCTGTTGACAAGATACAATGTTGGCATACTACTTCACGGTTTCAACTGTACTCGCGCGTACTAATGTGTATGAGAGAGCCAACTATCTCATGTCAACAAGGCACACGGTGAGCTTTACCAAACTAACCCGCAATTATTGCGAATTTCTTCCTACAAAACTTGGAAAGTCAATGATAAAAAAAACTTGTTTCACTTGCGCACGCAAAGTGTTGACCGCGGTAAACCCATATAGCTCCTGGGTTTTGTGTGGGCGCGTATTGGACTCTTGTTGGATAGTGTAGGAGAGTTGCTTAATGGGCGGCTGCTACTGTCTTGGCAGCCCCATATAACGGGGAATTCGTATGAGGTTCGGTCCCCGGCCCAAAAAAACAAACTCACGAAATAAAATGACCAGTTTCATGTGATCTTACTGAAAATACTTATAGCAAATTTCCATATATATTATTATTAGCTGTACAGCAAGTACAACCCGCCCTTAAACAACCATCGTATATCGTGACCTACGCGATTCCCGGCAGGACATTCTAGATTCAGGGAGCTTTGACCTTTTAACCAGGCGGGTTAGAGGTCAACCGGGGTTACATGTACTAATAATATAATAAAATATACGGACGACACTAGATCACATATCGTAAAGGGACTCAACATGCACCATGTAACATGATAACTCACAAAATTCACTACTACTCCGAGTGCTCATGCCTGACAAGACTAAAAAACCAATAGCTACCATAATTCCTCGTCTTAAGGTCTGGATTTTTAAATTTGCACTCATGACATGATTTGTAAAATGAACTATGATAAGAAATAAGATAATTGAAATTAATTTGACATAAACTTCTCTTCCAGGGCCTTCTTTTATAGGCAGAGTACCTCCCACCTGGCCCATAGCGATTGGTTACTGCTGCTCATGGACATCAGCAAGGGTCAGAGCAAGCCGCTGCCTACAGCTAAACTCAAACCCGCAAAATTATAATTTGCGTAATTACTGGTGGTAGGACCTCTTGTGAGTCCGCACGGGTGGGTACCACTACCCCGCCTATTTCTGCCGTGAAGCAGTAATGCGTTTCGGTTTGAAGGGTGGGGCAGCCGTTGTAACTATACTTGAGACCTTACAACTTATATCTCAAGGTGGGTGGCGCATTTACGTTGTAGATGTCTATGGGCTCCAGTAACCACTTAACATCAGGTGGGCTGTGAGCTCGTCCACTCATCTAAGCAATAAAAAAAAAACCTGGTCATGTTACTTCCCGAATCGTTAAGGGACCAGCACTTTTTTTTTATTACCTAAGCTGAGAGCCTTGAGAGGCTATTTCAGCGTAACCTTAGCTAGTAGGTGTGCTCACGGGGCTCAAACCTGACGACGTTGCTAACACGAACCCTAGCAAGAGCCGTGCTTCGCAGAATCTACCACCGGATCGGAAACGCGACCCACTGAGAAGATCCGGCGAGAAACTCAGTGGGCTGTGTCTGAGGGTTAATTTACTCGTCGAGCCCTTCGTCGCAAGCGACGGGTGGTCCGAGTTTGCCATTCTTATTTATACGGTTTTTATTCTTCTTATTCTTCACAACCTGTGCCCATCCAATGCTGAGTGTAGATAGATCCCTTCATATGCACTCCATTCTTTTCAGTCTCTTGCCTTTCGCATCCAGTCCTTACCAGCTATTTTGACCATTTTTCAAACGTTTCAGATAATTTAGTTTTCACATTCATAGACAACTAAGTTATTCATCGTCATTTAAATATTGTGCTAGCTACAAAAACTGGCAACCGCCTATATTGATGTCGGTTTAAAAATAATCTCGATAAGATTCTGTAAACAAAGCCCTATTTTAGACATAAAATTATAATACGTAGATACTGAGCACAGAAAATCTCAATTTATAGACACGTTTATAACTTTTGCTACTATTGTTCGTTATAAGATAGATTTGTTCTCTTTGTTTGCGTGTTTAATATCTATAGACATACAAAAGAATGAAATATGTATATTAGTCTCTGGTCCCTATAGTACATAGTTTGAGGCCGGATGACCCATGTGTACGTTACGTACGTAATACGTCTTCCGGTTATTATTTTATTAAAATACTATTGATAATAATTATATAGATTAATTAACTATTAAATCCCGGGAATTAATAATACCGAGATTGTTTTCATGACCGCCCATACGATCCGGTGTTAAGCGATTTTGCAAAAGCCGTTACTTCAAAAGGCGTCAAGCTCAAATCCCCATCTGGGCGTAACTGGAATAGCCAGCTACCAGCCAATAGGTAGAGAAAAAATAGTCAAACCAACATTTAAAACCAAACGCTTAAAATAAAATGTAGTTAAAAAACTCAAGAGATACACACACTTTAAAAACAAACCGAAATAAGAATCAAATTAATCATATTAATCCTAAATTACCCTGGTCAGAATATTTGGTAAAATAAAAGTTATTGTATGAGCTGGTAGCCTTGAGAAGCTATGCCAGCGTAACACAGCGAATGCGTGAACTCACGAGACTCAAACCTGACGACGTTGCCAACACTGACCCTAGCAAGAGCAGTGCTTCGCAGAATCTACCACCGGATCGGAAACGCGACCCACTGAGGAGATCCGGCGAGAAGCTCAGTGGGCTGTGTCTGTAGTTTTATGTACTCGCCGAGCCCTTCGTCGCAAGCGACGGGTTCAACGAGCATTTGTGACCGGTGGTTGAGGTACCTAAAAGCACCGTTAGTGGATCGGGAAGATCTGAAATGACGTGTTTTGGGCGACGTCGACTGTTTACCATTCAGTCTACAGGAAAGGAAAATGTCAAGTTAATCGGACGTCTCCATGAAGACTGAAAAGATACACAATAGCAAGGCAACCTTAAACCCGCTAAGGACATTCTCACAATTAGCTCGCATACATATTATGATTATTAATAATAGGTATGTCACTATACCTATGCAGAATAACTAGCTTTGTTTGAAAACGAAACGAAATTTAAAGACTTTTTTTAAACAATCAATTATTTAAATTAAATCATTGCGAATTTACACGCAATTTACTCATCTCTTAACTTCTCAATGAGAGAGGATACAATCCAAATAAGCTACATTTCCTTCGTTACTTCCAAATTAATCCAACGTTTGGTAGTAGTTGAAAATAACTTTTCAATTATTCATTTAAGCAGATCACGAGCTCAAGGCCCACCTGGTGCTAAGTGGTTACCGGAGCTCATAGACATCTACAACGTAAATGCCGCCACCCAACTTGAGACATGAGTTCTAAGGTCTCAGTATAGTTACAATCGCTGCCCCATCCGTCAAACCGAAACGCATTACTGCTTCACGGCAAAAATAGGAGTCTTGAGCATGACGTGGAAGGAGCTAGAACAGGCTGCCCAAGACCTATGTAAATGGAAGGATTAGATTCGAGCCCTACACCCCAGCAGTGGGTTATATGAAAGAAAGAAGAAGAAGGACCAACTTTACTTAATCAAGATATGTTTCTTTAAAACTATATACAATGCCTAATATCGAGGGATGAAAGGTTTAAAGAATATTTCACTTAGATAATACGCAATATTTATCTTTGCAATTAAATGTTCGTTTTATTTGGTATTATCATCAACAATTCGGTATTTTTAATTGAACTTCAATTATGTTTACTCCATTCGAAAAGATGAAGCTTTTTTGTGTTTTTTTTTGTGTTTGAAAATTTTTTTTCAGGTCTTAAACTTTAAATGGCTCTCCTGTAAAGTTGCAAAAATGTCGCTTAAACCAAATAACCTTCCACCTCTCGATATAGATTTTTAGATTTTGTAGATTTTGAAATGAAATTCAATGTTACTCACTTTTCCGGTAGGGGAACCTGGGTCCTCTTATGAACGGCGTTATCAATGGTATTGTGTGCACCGACATTATATTATCACAAACAAAAAAAAAATTAAAATCAAGAGTACTTTTCACAGGAAAAATCTATTTTTTTCTTTCTTTTTAGCTTGAAAATGTGCGCCCGGGACTGCTTCTCTTGACGAATGACAGATTATTGAAAAAAATCGACAATCGATTTCGAAATTTGATAATATAGTTTTCGAAATCGCGTTGGCCATGCCAGTACTATTGTTATTTTTTTTTAATTTTATCAAACTGTGCAATTATTTTCACAGAACTAAATGGATTTAATTGTCAAGATTGTTTAATTCTGTTTTTTTAAAAGATAATTGTAATAAAAATATGTGAATTGTTAGTTATTTTTTAAGAAGGTCAGTGATTGTTGTGCATAATTTGGTTTGAATGAAACCTTTTTGAACTTTGGTAATATATACTTTTTACTTTGTTAATTTTCATTTTATTTATCGATATTGTCTGTTGTAAAATGAATTTAATTTGAATATAATTAAATGAATTGTAATGAAATCAGAAAGTTTTTTTAGTTTTTTGTTTTTACGGTCGCCTTTTAAGGACTCCAACACCGAGTGGACCGCAGCACCACCGATCGACTTTTTTATTCCCTACCTATGCTGATAGCCTTGAGAGGCTATTTCAGCTTCGCCTTAACGTGTAGGTGAGCTCACGAGGCTTAAATCGGGAGTGTTGCTAACACTGGCGCTAGCAAGAGCAGTGCTTCGCAGAATCTACCACCGGATCGGAAACACGACCCACTGAGAAGATCCGGCGAGAAACTCAGTGGGCTGTGTCTATGGGTTAATTCGCTGGTCGAGCCCTTCGTCGTCAGCGAGGGGTTCGACGAGAACGATGGACGGGGCTTGTGGTACCTAGAAGCACTTAGTGGATCGGGAGGATCCGTAATGACGTGTTTGGGGCGACGTCGACTGTTTTCCATTCTGTCCGCAGGATCGGGTATGTACTGGTGGTAGGACCTCTTGTGAGTCCGCATGGATAGGGACCACCACCCTGCTTATTTCTGCCGTGAAGCAGTAATGCGTTTCGGTTCGAAGGGTAGGGTAGCCGTTGTAACTATACTGAGACCTTAGAACTCATATCTCAAGGTGGGTGACGCATTTACGTTGTAGATGTTTGTGGGCTCCAGTAACCACTTAATACCAGGTGGGCCGTGAGCTCGTCCACCCATCAAAGCAATAAAAAATACCGACCATCGAGTTTGTCGGAATATTATCTAATGACTTCTATTTTCAGCCTTCGATGTTATGGACACCGCTGAAGACAACGCGGAGTCACAAAGCCTGTTTCTAGAAAATAGAGGTAAGATTCAACACATCGCCTCGACCTAGAACAGATGCCGATAGCTTGAACTTGATTAAGGAAGAAATTTATTAATGCCTTAATTTCCCGAACATTTTATATTTTTAACAAAAAATTTGAAACTCAAACACAGAAAATTGATAAAAAGTATACTAAACCCTCATTAACGATATCCAAAGAGTAAATTAATAATAATAAATATCTCTTTTGTCGTATCACTCTTGTCAGAGCGGTCGTGGTTGTCATTCTGCAACATTGCTGTGGGCAGATGCTATGCGGTCCACGAGCAATCGCCACTTCTCCCGGTTTGTGGTGAGCCTGGTACACTCATGAAAACATACTATCATTTTTTGGACACATCTCCCGGCGAGGAAATCGCTCCATAGAGCGCCTTGTCGTTCAGGGCAAAGTAGAAGGCACCAAACCAATTTTTCTTCTTACAATTACGTAATGTTACTTTAAATCTTGAGGTGTTAGTTACTGGACGAACTTTAGTAAAAAAAATATGATCACTTGCCGTTGCAGTTCGTAAAACTTCAACCAGCAATCGAAAGCAATAAAAAAGTATGTGGCGGACGCCGTCCATTGCCTGCTTCGACATTAAATACCCGATTAAGTACAGTGCACGAAATACGTATTAAATTATCGAGATTTCGTTTTGTTCTATAACGTTCTGTAGACTTTTTTTTATTGCTTAGATAGGTGGACTAGCTCACAGCCCACCTGATGTTAAGTGGTTGCCGGAGCCCATAGACATCTACAACGCAAGTGCTGCCAATCACCTTGAGATATGAGTTCTAAGGTCTCAGTATAGTTGCAACGGCTGGCCAAGGCGCCGGAATATCTAGTAAACTCTGAGAAAGACGAATCCGTAAATACTGAGAATGAATCTATTTTTAAGAGACCTTAAAGGATTAAAAAGAACATTAACAAACAAAAGAAGGGAAAGTTAGGCAATCCTTAAGCGTTTAATCACAAAAATCGATATAGTTACTTCAGTGCGTCGCTTAGGGCACCAGTGACCTACACGGCAGTCAAAAGTTTAATTTAAACCACTTTTTACGGTTTTGTTTTAATTTTATAACTATTTATGATTCGTATTAATATTAACTAGTAGTACCCGGTAGTAGCCCCCTAGTCGAAATTCGACTATAATTAATTGGAATTGTAGGTTTGTACACCATTATGATTGTATTGTCAAAGACTATTATGCTTCCCTAATCACAGATTTCGCCAAGACTACACTTTAGACAAATATTAATAAAGGTAAACAATATTTAATCTATTCTCAATTTGACCACAGACTTTAGGCAATAAGTAAAGTTTGACAATAAACAAATAGTATGCATGCGTGTGTGTGTATCAAATACATGGTGTGTGTGTAATGTCTTTTTTATTGATTTAATGTCTTTTTTATGTATAATTTACAAAAAATATTAACATTCTACACTCCTCTATATTCTCTATAAGTGTGGGAAATTTCATACTCCTCCGTCCGCGCAATTTTCGTAAAAAGGGATACAAAGTTTTTGCTTCACGTATTAATATATAGATTCTTCAATCAATCACAACCAATCGATTAGCTGTTTTTCAATTGAATATGCAATATCGAAAAGGGCACATGTCGCATATTTTGTCAAATACGTTTTTTCATATACATGTAATTTTGAGGCTTACCTACACCCATTTTATAATAATTCCAGTAATTTTCAATTGCTGATTAACACTAAAATATATCTCAAAAGATAATATTTTAAATTTTACACTGCTTCAGAAAATAATCAGTTTTTTTTGAAGTGAAAACTTCTTTAGAATCGTTGTGATTTCAAACCGGATGCAACGGAAAAAACGACAGGTAAGAGACACAAATACAAAGAATGAGACAGAAATATACATACTATTTAATACAGCGCCATCTGTGAGATTTTTGAAGTGAAACTTCCTTATCGGCGTTGGAAAAAAATTTACCGTCACATTTTTCGGTTACGCGTCACATTTTTCCGTTAAGCGCCATCTGTTTTGTATTCATGTCTATGATAATAAAATCCTTTTGTTTAAACTTTATCTAATTTAACTTTATTTAACCAATTTCTAGAAAGTTGCATGTAGATCATTTTTCGAAAAATAAGGCCATAAATAAGTTTCACTTCTTACGTGTGTACACTAGTACACGCACACATTTTTTTAATACTAACGTGTGTATGAAAGTGTAGTGAATTTTAATTTAGGATTATACGTGTAATTAAAATATCAATTCACAGAGGGGGCTACCTTACAATTATTTACTAATGACAAAATTTTACATATACTTAAGACGTTTAGGATAATTGTATTTTAATTTTGGAAGGTTTCACTTCTACCACGTGTGAATTGCACACATTTTTTTTCATTTCCTGAACATTTTACATTTTCAGAGATGTGCCCTTTTCGAAATTGATTATTCAATTACATTCGTAGTTTCTGGATGCACTTCGTGTTTACTATTCACAGGACTGATGGAACATTTCCGTTTGATGTTAATCTAGCGACCTAGTTTTGTAACTGTGTCGTGTGTCGTGTCATTGTACAATACAGCGTTGCAATAGTCCTTATTCTCGTTGTGACTATGAATATGTCCCGGCCGCGAAGGTTCCAGAAATTATTTATTACTGGTGGTAGGACCTCTTGTGAGTCCGCACGGGTAGGTATCACTACCCTGCCTGTTCTGCCGTGAAGCAGTAATGCGTTTCGGTTTGAAGGGTGGGGCAGCCGTTGTAATTATACTTGAGATCTTAAAACTTATATCTCAAGGTGGGTGGCGCATTTACGTCGTAAATGTCTATGGACTCCAGTAACCACTTAACACCAGGTAGGCTGTAAGCTCGTCCACACATCTAGCAATAAAAAAAGCCAAAGTAATGCCTCGCTGAAGCTACCACCGGATCCGAATTACCTCTCTCTCTTTCTCTCTGCCGTTGTATTGTAAAAACTGAGACTGAGGTGGCGGTATTTACGTCGTAGATGTCTATGGGCTCCAGTAACCACTTAACACTAGGTAGGCCGTGAGCTCGTCCACCCATATAACCAATAAAAAAAGGTAAAGAGAATTGTTTTATATTGGGGATAAGTTAAGGAAGTCTGCTGTGTACAGCAAATTACAAGCCAAAAATCCACCACAACAGCACCAACGCAGTGAGTGATGTGTGATGTGAAGGTGGCAGTCGCGAAAAGAGTCAAGCGTGCTGATTAAAAATACATTATCATCATCGTCATTCTCCCGCCCTTCTCCCAGTCACCTGGGGTCAGCGCAACATGTTTTCTCCTTCCATACTCCTCTATCATATACCATTTCTTCGCTCACTCCCCACTTACAAATATCGTCTTTCACGCAATCCATCCATTATTAAATTTAATTTTACTAGTGGTCCCGCAGTAGTCGAAATTCGACTATTATTAATTAAAATTAGAAGTTTGTGCACTATTATGATTCTACTGTCAAAGACTAGTATATTTCTATAATTACAGATTTCGCCAAGACTACACTTTAGAGAAATATTAATAAAGACAAACAATATTTAATCTATTCTCAATTTCTCTAGAGACTATAAACAATAAGAAAAGTTTGACAATAAACAAATAGTATGCATGCGTGTGTGTGTGTGTGTGTCAAATACATGGTACTGTGTGTAATGTTATTTTATGCATAATTTAATAAAATATTAACATTCTGCACTCCTCTACATTCTTTATAAGCGAGGGAAATTACAAAAAAAATATATTATAATATCTAATTCTTTTTTATTGTGACGCTACCCTTATTAGTCCTTTTACGAAGGACATTCCTTCTTGCACTGAGATTTTGCTTCGTAAGTACTTCGTGCTCTCTACCCTCCATAATTTCTATATCTAAATTTTTTTTTTTTTTTTTGTAAGCCTTTATTGCTGATACTAAACAACAATATTTACACATAGTAGCAAATTGTTTTAACTTAAATCTAATCTAATACATCGGGTTTCCCGGTTCAGTGATCAGCGTGTCCTGTGACACATAGGCCTCTTCCAGCTGCTTCCATTCTTCTCTATTGCTAGCTTTTCTGGACCAAATTGTCCCTCCAATCATCTTTATATCATCTGTCCATCTTCTAGCTTGCCTACCTCTTTTTCTTTTGCCATCACGTGGCTGCCATTCTGTTATAATTTTAGTCCATTTCATTCTGCTTTCCCTTGTCATATGCCCAGTCCATCGCCATTTTAACTGTCTTATCTTCTTTAGTACATCTTCCACCTTTGTTGTACATCTAATGTCTGCTGCTCTTTTGCGGTCTATATCTATATATTAATACGTAAAGCAAAAACTTTGTACCCCTTTTTACGAAAATGCACGGACGGAGGAGTATGAAATTTCCTACACTTTTAGAGAATATAAAGAAGGAGTGCAGAATGATAATATTTTTTTATAATACGCATAAAAAATACATTAAATCAATTTAAAAAAAAAACATTACACACACTACCATGTATTTGACACAATACATACTCTTTGTTTATTGTCAATCGTCAAACTTTTGTTATTGTTTAAAGTCTGTGGTCAAATTGAATATAAATTAATAATGTTTGTCTTTAATATTATTTATCTATAGTGTAGTTTTTGCGAAATCTGTGATTATATTAAAGAAGTATAATAGTGTTTGACAATAGAACCATAATAATGTTTATAAATAAAATTTCAATTAATTATAGTCGAATTTCGACTACTGCGGGACCACTAGTTGAATCAAAGATGCTAAAGTACAGCACCTGACAATGTCGTATTGCGACAGCATCCCGCGCTAATGTGACGCAATCCCATCGTCAGCTACCCACAGACCGGAGACTGATCGCCGCGTTTTTAATACACTTTTATTAGCTTCAGACGTATGTATGTTAGTATGTAACAAAATCTTTGAACATGATTTTCATTTTGATAATATCCTGAAAAGCATCCCACGCTTTTTTTACAATAAAATATTTTTTTCTTACACTATTTTTAATTCAAATTTATTAATATTTATTTTCTATTTTTTAAGTTAGATTTTTAAACTATTATTTATTTTATGACGACTTTAACGACGAGGTTTAGATTAGTTTTTTCTGACCCTTTGATTAATTTCGAAAGAAATTACGAGAATAGTCGTCGTGACCAAAAGGATAAAACGTCCGGTGCATTCATGTTGAGCGATGCACCGGTGTTCGAATCTCAGACGGGTACTAATTTTTCTATTGAAATACGTACTTAACAAATGTTCACGATTGACTTCCACGGTGAAGGATTAAACAGTATTGTTTATTCTAATCATCGTGTGATAAAAATAAAACCCGCAAAATTATAATTTGCGTAATTAATGGTGATATAACCTCTTGTGAGTCCGCTCGAGTAGGTACCAACTCCCTGGCTTTTTTTGTCGTGAAGCAGTAATGCGTTTCGGTTTGAAGTGTGGGCCAGCTGTTGTAACTATACTGAGACCTTAGAACTCATATTTCAAGGTTGGTGACATTTACGTTGTAGATGTCTATGGGTTCCGGCAACCGCTTAACACCAGGTGGGCTGTGAGCTCGTCCACCCATCCAATAAATAAAAAAACAAAAAAAATACCTACATTATATGTGTACCTATAAAATACCCTGTTTGGTTAAATAGAGCAGTAGAGCTTAACATTTATTAAAATAATAAAATGTACTTACAATGCGAACGTTTTAAAAGTAGTTTTTGAAGTGAAACTTCTTTATCGGCGTTGGAAAAAAATTTACCGTCACATTTTTCGGTTACGCGTCACATTTTTCCGTTACGCGCCATCTTTTTCTTGCCCCTACCACGGTTGGTTCAGACGAAGAGTACTTTCACTTTCTCCAACGGAGTAGGGATAGCATTAATGTTTCACTTCTTACGTGTGTACACTAGTACACGCACACATTTTTTTTTTAATACCGTGGTATATGCAAATATATACATATATTAATAAAATTTTCGTATTGACCCTTAACTTTTTTTAAAAATAGGTTACGACTGATGTTATCCACTGATGACGTACCTTTCAATACCTAAGTGAAATAATTTTTGAAAATATGTTTTGTGTTCTCGAGTTTATTCATTAAAAAAACAAACATGCAAAAGAAATAATATTATCTTTACATACTATTTTAAGTCCAAAAATGCGTATACTCTCTTTCAATTCTCTCTTTTAAATATTTGCACAAACGAATTCGGATGTAATAGAGAAAGAGAGAGAATAGCTCACAAAGGAGGCGTAATGTTTTTTCGTTACGTGACGAGATCCATCAGCCCCTGCAAAAACCAAAATCCCTGCAAAAACAATCGCTAAATTTTGCAATCTTACAATCTATCCAATACCTACCAATCTATACAAAAATTACCAAAGGAGAGAATCGACTATATTTTTTGGACAATATCTACAAATCGCGAGTCTCCGACAAGCCTTACGATGTTTACTACTAGGGATGAGAACGTGAATGTTTTTATCGATAAACGTTGTGCAGTCAAAATATCATTTAGTTACGAATCAAAAACAAGACATAGTTCCGAATCATTCTGAAACTTGTTACCGGAATGGATTTCCAGTTTAATATCCACCTTAAGCAATATTTCACCGTATTTTTTTTATATGGTTGAAGCATTACTGGTTGTCCGAAGGCCTTTTCAGTTTCACCAGGACATGTGGGCGAGCAAAGTCTCAGTCAGGAGGGGTATGATTTGCTAACAGCTGCCCGAGCGCCTCCGAAGGAGTCCTAATAACTCAAGAGCAGCTGTTTCGCGAACGAATCTACTACCGGATCGGAATCGCGACCCGCTGAGCAGATCTGGCGAGAAACTCAGCGAGCTGATGCATGGATTAGGTTGACCATCGACGAGGGCAGATATAACGCCGGACGGACTCCGATCCGCGAATAAAACTTTTAAACTAGGTCCGTTAGCGCGCACGTTAAAGGAAACAGATCATTAGGCGTGACCTCCGAAATACAGCGGTCTCAGCTAGTCGGTTATATAACGCGCTACTACAATTACTATATGTACT
Source organism: Bombyx mori (assembly GCF_030269925.1). Classification (NCBI taxonomy): domain Eukaryota; kingdom Metazoa; phylum Arthropoda; class Insecta; order Lepidoptera; family Bombycidae; genus Bombyx; species Bombyx mori. The sequence goes on along the minus strand of NC_085117.1, from coordinate 4,070,859 downwards.
GCCCTGTCTATATAACGCGACGCTGCTCGCTCCTAAGGCGCTATCTGTGTGTTTAGTGCGAGATTTTAGCTTGTCGATCGCGTGGTGGGACGTCTTGTGAGTCCGCACGGGTAGGCACCACCACCCTGCCTGTTTCTGTCGTGAAGCAGTAATGCGTTTCGGTTTGAAGGGTGGGGCAGCCGTTGTGACTATACTTGATACCTTAGAACTTATATCTCAAGGTGGGTGGCGCATTTACGTTGTAGATGTCTATGGGCTCCAGTAACCACTTAACACCAGGTGAGCTGTTAGCTCGTCCACCCTTATAAGCAATAAAAAAAAAAGCGTAAAAGTTAACTCAAATTTGTATGGACTTGGAACATCTTCCCGTCGTTTTTTTTATTGCCCTTGTAGGCAGACGCGCGCATACGGCCCACCTGATGGTGAGTGGTTACCGTCGCCCGTGGACTTCAGCAATGCCAGGGGCAGAGCCAAGACGCTGCCTATCGTTTGTCGCTAGGGGCGATTTTACGCGATCGAGAAGTTACAAAACTCGCACTAGGCACACTGATCAAAGAACGCAAATGCCTCCGCGTGACGAAAATACGTATCTAAAAATGAATAAGAGAGAAAGAGAGAGGCAATTCAAATCCGGTGGTAGATTCAGCGAGGCATTACTCTGGCTAGGGCAGTATTATCAGCAAATTCTTTAAAGTTGAGCCCGTGAGCTCTCCTAGTAGCCGGAATAGCCCTTTAGGCTACCAGTAGGGAAAAAAGGGTAAGAGCTAGTACATCAGAGCATAATTAGCATTGAAAATCAGACGGGTATATTTTGTAAAACAATCGTTTTCCCGTGAGGAAGCTCTCCAAAAGATCCAGCTGATATGTTCCGTGAACTAATAACGTATATTTTAAAGGCAGGGCAGTTAAAACCCGATCGCATAAAAATATGTAGGTACTTGCCATTTAAAATAAATCATGTGATTGCCAACGCAAAATAAGCTATGTTATATAATGCCAACAAAGACAAATCGGTAGTAGTGTTTAAATTGCACATAAATATTAGCGTTTCGTTCGTCAGAACTAATATGGTGACAATAAAAAATACGTTTCTTTTTAAAATCTATGGGTGGACAAACTCACGGCCCATCTGGTGTTAAATGGTTACCGGAGTCCATAGACAGCGACAACGTGAATGCCGCCACTCACCACGCAACATGAGTTCTAAGTCTCTGTTTTTACAGTTCAACGAGTGCCCCGCAGTTCAACTGCCCCGTCTTGGGCATGACGTGGGAGGAGCTAGAACAGACTGCCCATGCAAATGGAAGGATTCGAATCGAGCCCTACACCCCAGCAGAGGGTAATAGGAAAGACAGAAGAAGAAGAAGAAGGACCAACACTACGGAATCAAGATGTGTTCTTTAAAATCATTGTGCGGACTCACAATACGCCCCGACCGAATCAGAAATGAGGAGATCCGTAGAAGAACCAAAGTTGCTGATATAGCCCGTAGATTTGCACGCTGAAGTGGCAGTGGGCAGGCCACATAGCGCGAAGATCGGACGGCCGATGGGGCAGAAGGATCCTCGAGTGGAGACCACGTACTGGCAAGCGCAGTGTGGGACGGCCACTTATGAGATGATGACAATACGCCCCGACCACTGGTAATAAACAATACAAATCATAATTTTGCGGGTTCGTTTTTATTACACGATGTCATTCCATCAGCGTGGAAGTCAAACGTGAACATTTATCGTCTTATCCCGTAGGCGAGGACGATTCAATTATGTTTACGTCTCGGGTTAACCCAAGTAGTAACACATGCGTTTTGTATTCCGGCCACGAATCAATCGGGAATCTGGTTTTGAAAGGCGCGCCAGTAAATTTTACAATCCAACCTTCGACCCCACCTCACACTGGATGGTGTTGACGTTACTAAGTGCAGTTTGGGAACCATTTGCTGTTCACTCTGACTGTAGAGCAGTGTGTTTATTGCGACTTTTTTAACGTTCTCGATAACGTCAAAGTAAACTCCAATTTGTATGGAGGCGAAACGTTTACCTACGTTTGCCGCTATGGGCGCTGTTTCAACTACATACGAATTCGAGTTAACTTTTACGTTATCGAGAACGTTAAAAAATAGCACACTAGCTGCCTGTGTCCAGGGGGATTTGCGCGATTTACCAGGTCATCGGTTTTTTTTAATTTTTTTATTGCCCTTGTAGGCAGACGAGCATACGGCCCACCTGATGGTGAGTGGTTACCGTCGCTCATGGACTTTATTTCACTGAGATGCCTACCCACTGACTTGTCCAGTGCGCGATTGCCACTCGAGTTTGGCCTCAAAGGCCATATGTTCTAGGACCAATATGGCCTACCGACAATCAGTTCGGAACCCCATACCCGCCCACATACGATTCGGAAGATAATATTTTCGTTATACGATGCTGTTGTTTTTTTTATTGCTGAGTTGGGTGGACGAGCTCACAGCCCACCTGATGTTATGGGGTTACTGGAGCCCATAGACATCTACAACGGCTGCCCAACCCTTCAAACCGAAACGCATTACTGCTAATAGGCGGGGTGGTGGTACCTACCCGCGCGGACTCACAAGAGGTCCTACCACCAGTAAAACAAGAGGTCCTACCACCAGTAATAATTGTGCATCTAGTTGTGATTTTTGTTGTCTCGTCTGTCTGTTTCCGGGACCCATAACCCTGGAGGCAAATCGGAGTCCGGGTTCGATGAACTGGGAACGTTTATTTGTAGCCGGCGTCCGTTCGACGATCGAAAATTCGACTTTAATCACTGACGTTTCAAGATCTAGATTCGTTTGAGTCACAATTCGTTTACGCATTTGTATTGTTATTGATATTCATAAACGAAAGAAGAATGTTTCTAATAGTTTGACGATCAATAAAAAATTTCACCGATGCCTGATAAAAAATAAAACAGAAACAGTTTGAAGAGTGAAGATATGACAATCGACTTTAAAAGAGTAAAAAGACAATATCATCAATGTATGTTAGTCGGAGTTAATTAAACATGAATCATTAAGGGTAACTGCAAGAATAACTGCATGGGAAGGGCTACAAGGGAAAAGAAAAAAGGGTTGAGGACGATACTAAATGCTATTGCTTGTTCTAGATGGATACAGGTAGCCCAAAATAGAACCAAACGCGAGGACTTTGAGGAGGCCCTCACCATATTTAATGGGTTCCTGCCAAACATTAGTGAAGATAAATAAACATGAAATGCTTACCGATTTATATTTACTTTGTATTTTGGCAGGAAATAAAAGGCTGTTATCATGATGAAATTTAAATGGGACCGCTCGAGAAAATCGCCAAATCGATTCACCTAGAAGAAAGCTCTGAGGTTGATGCGCATAAAGAATTAAAACTTCTTCAACTTGTATGTACATTATACTGTATGATAACCAATTGTTTACTGTTCGCAGGTTCGTGTCGTGTGTGACGTTTTCCCTCGGAACTGTGTTTTTAGGGATAAAATCACGGTGGGGGCAATGAACGGGCAAGTCAATCGACGCATGCGTACAATACGTCGCGAGCGAGTCAAGAAATTCAAAAGAAAAACTAAGAAAATTAATCTAAATCAGTCGGTATTTGTTTAGGACCTATCCGACGAAAAATACCTGATTTTTATTTTTATTGCTTACATGGTTGGACGATGTCATAGCCCACCTGAGTGTTAAAAGGTTACCGGAGCCCATAGACATCTACAACGTAAATGCCGCCACCCACCTTGAGACCTGAGTTTTAAGGTCTCACTTTTAACAGTACAAAATTACAGACTTACAGATTTAAAGCATCTAAGTATATAATAATAAACAAAAAAAATTTACATTAAAAAAATATCCTTCAATTAGAAAGTCTAAAGCTAAGAATGCGCTAATTATCCGAATGTTTTTTTTAGGAAGGTAGAATTACTGTTGGCCCCAATGCCTTCCCGGTTTCAACAGGAGATGTGGGCGAGCAAAGGCTCAACCAGAAAGGAGACCCGATTATAAGTCGGACCTTATATTTATGCAATCTTAAAAATGTCGTTATAGCGATTCAGACGTCAGTCAACTGGTTATTTTTTATTGCTTAGATAGGTGGACGAGCTCACAGCCCACCTGGTGTTAAGTGGTTACTGGAGCCCACAGACATCTACAACGTAAATGCCGCCACTTACATTGAGAGATATAAATTCTAAGGTCTCAGTTCAGTTACAACGGCTACCCCACCCCCCAAACCGAAACGCATTACTGCTTCACAGCAGAAATAGCAGAATAAAATAGCATATTAATCTATTCTGAATTTGACCACAGACTTTAACAATAAACAAAAGAGTATACATATGCGTGTGTGTGTCAAATACATGGTAGTATGTGTAATGTTTTATTTATTGATTTAATGTCTTTTTTTATACATAATTTTGTAAACATTTTAGCATTCTGCACTCCTTCTCTATATTCTCTATATGTGTGGGAAATTTCATACTCCTCCGCGCAATTTTCATCAAAAGGGGTACAAAGTTTTTGCTATATATAGTTGCTTCGATTTTCATTATCCAATTGCATAAAGGTTATCTGACGTGAAATTGTTTGTCCATGATGTCTTCGTATCTTTTACATCAACTAGCCTCTCTCTGTTTATGTGGCTACTGACGCTTAGCTTGAACACCATTTTGAAATTGAAATTGAATTGGATTTGATTGAAATTGATTGGCGAAATTGAAAATCTTGTCCGAGGTTAGGTTGTTTTGGTCACGTCATCCCGCTAAAACTTGATTGACTGGTGGTAGGACGTCTTGTGAGTCCGCACGGGTAGGTACCACCACTCTGCCTATTTCTGCCGTGAAGCAGTAATGCGTTTCGGTTTGAAGGTTGGGGCAGCCGTTGTGCCGTTACAAGTGAGACCTTAGAACTCATGTCTCAAGGTGGGTTGGCGGCATTTACGTTACAGTAACCACTCAACACCAGGTGGGCCGTGAGCTCGTTCAGCCATCTAAGCAATTAGAAAAAAAGTGTGTGTGTGTGTGTGGAGAATTCGCATACAGTAGAAGTGAAACTCTTAATAAACTAAAATAATTGCAAGGGTCAACCACACCGCAGTGCAATGGAGCAGCCTCACCCTCGAGGATCTGCCTGGATGCTCACGGCATCTCTACGCCAGGCGAGTATGAATTAGCAAGAGAAACACGAGCACGTCTATCAACTGTGTAACATCTCGTCACTGCGATTCAGGAATTGTTGATTTACGTGCAGCGACATCTGTTGATGATAAACTAAATAGAAATAAGATATATGGACTTATTTTTTCGTTTCATCGAGTTTTTTGAAATCACAACGATTCTAAAGAAGTTTCACTTCAAAAAGATTTCATTGAACAGATCCAAACGCGTCAAATTCAAGGTGCTCTTTACGCGTTCGGAAGCGAGGATACAAGGTTGTAATCAAACAATACCAACGTTTCAGTACGCTTATAGAAGATTGTGTTCAAACTGCATGACCTGAATAGAACTAGGTCGAATTATACAGTTCGCGAGCTCGACCGACCCGATTACCCGCTGCGCATCTGAACCGAAGTAACATAGAAAAGAGCTGCTATTTTTTCCGCTTCGAAGTGTAACGTTATAAAATTGTTATCGAAGACTGAGTTTTGGAGCACTCAGCTAGATGTGGGTCGGATCTGCGTTCGTTTGTTCACGAAAAGTGCAGAGATGCCTTTGACTCTGTCTATAGTAGTGTGGTATAAGACCCTCGCCTAGATGTAGGTCGAACCTGTGTCTGTTTGTGTACGAGAAGAGCTCGGGATCAGTACAGAGTTGCAGAGGACTGTGTCTATAGTAATGTGGTATAGGATCCTCGGCTAGATGTAGGTCCGATCTCTGTCTGTTTGTGTACGAGAAGAGCTCGGGATCAGTACAGAGCTGCAGAGGACTGTGTCTATAGTAGTGTGGTATAGGACCCTCGGCTGGATGTAGGTCGGATCTGTGTCTGTTTGTGTACGAGAAGAGCTCGGGATCAGTACAGAGCTGCAGATGACTTTGTCTATAGTAGTGTAGTATAGGACCCTCGGCTGGATGTAGGTCGGATGTGTCGATTTATATTTTAGAAGGGCTGGTGACCAATTCATAGTTGCAGGGGACTGTCTATTGTACCGTAATACTTCTAGTCTAGATGTAGGTCGAATCTATTTACGGTCGCCTAAGGACAATACATTTTATTGTATATAATAAAAATATCACTTATTGCATTGACGTGACCGTAAAACCACGCCTCAGTGTCCGGGTACGCATGCGCGTTGCTATATAGGGGACAACATGGCCGCCGTTACCATGGCAACTCGGATATGTAGGCCACAGCAGTACACGACCTAGATTGGAGAGGCGTCCAAGTTATATGTATCCTTCGTAATAAATCAATTAAGTATATTGACCTTTCAGTTTTCAGCTTCGACGGCACCATTTATGCTGGTGGCAGGGTGTCTTGTGAGTCCGCGCGGGTAGGCACCGCCGCCGTGCCTGTTTCTGCCGTGAAGCAGTAATGCGTTTCGGTTCGAAAGGCGGGGCAGCCGTTGTAACTATACTGATACCTTAGAATATACCTCCCAACCTCCTAAATAGCGACACAACGAGAACACTATTAGGTTGTGAATTTTGTTACGTATGCGAACGAGCTCACAGCCCACCTGGCGTTAAGTGGTTACTGGAGCCCATAGACATCTACAAAGTAAATGCGCCACCTTGAGATATGAGTTCTAAGGTCTCAGTATAGTAACAACGGCTGCCCCACCCTTCAAACCGAAACGCAATACTGCTTCACGGCAGAAACATACCTACCCTCTAGTTAAAAAAAAAAACAAAAACAAACTTACCGTAGTACGTCATGCTGCTCACAAAATGTTCGTTAATCATTCTAAAGCCGCGAGAATTCGTTCACAGCACGAGAAACATAATCTTGACACTTTTTAACGCAACAGACACAAATTAATATAGGAACGGTTTCGTGGAAGAACGTGAATTATCACTACATAGTATAAAACAAAGTCGCTTTCTCTGTCCCTATATCTGACTGTCCCTATGCATGCTTAAATCTTTAAAACTACGCAACGGATTTTGATGCGGTTTTTTTAAATAGATAGAGAGTGATTGAAGAGGAACGTTTATATGTATAATAACATCCGTTAAATAGTGGAGAAATCAATAATAAATTACAGTTTCCGAAGCGAAGCGAGGGCGGGTCGCTAGTTTATCTATATTTTCTATAAGTATACCGTGAATATGTAGGTATTATTAAAATCACAATGAAAATTACATTAAAACATATACTAGAAAAAATTGTATGATGATAAAATGCAAATTTTCTGTGAAGACACCCGTCATGAGAACGTTTGCATACGTTTGCCGCTAGGGGCGCTGATCCAACTGCACACAAATTTGAGTTAACTTTTACGCTATCGAGAACGTTAAAAAACTCGCACTAAGCACACAGGATAGTTACTTTGGCTTTTGCCGACTGTCAATTCCGTGACGTGATATAGCATTGAGAATCAACGAGAGATGCTATCTTGAATCGATAAGTTTATCGTTACATGGATACCTACGTGTTTTAGACAATATCGTAATCGCGTAGCTTCGTTTACAAGAAGTGTTTGGCGTTAAAACTCGAAGCGATGTTACCGCTTGAGCCCAATGAGTTTCTCGCCGGATCTTCACAGTGGGACGCGTTTTCGATCCGGTGGTAGATTCTGCGAAGCACTGCTCTTGCTAGGGCCAGTGTTAGCAACACCTCCGGTTTGAACCCCGAGAGCTCACCTACATGTAAGGATAACGCTGATATAGCCTCTCAAGGCTATCAGCATAGGTAGGTAGGGAAAAAAGAAAAGTTAGCGCCTGCTAAAGACACGTTGTAGGCGTCAGAATTATTTCCAATTCCACTTAGAATTCAAACTTGTTGTTAAGTAACATCAATAAATGAATGAGACCAGAATGCCAAGACAACTACTATATGCTAAACCAAAGGGCCGCTGATGTCGTGGCATGTCCAAACTCCGATGGTTAGATAGCGCAGAGCACGACCTCAAAGCTGTCAGGAACTGGAAGGAGAAAGTCCTGAACAGAGCAGTCTGGAGAGGCATACTGGACCAGGCTAAGGCCCACCCTGTGCTCTAAGGCCTAAAATGATCATCAATAAATGACCCATTCACAATTTACGAAATAGAAACACTATCGACGCACGTTTTCTTTAAGATTGTACATATTTACTGTATTATTTTGTGCAATGTAAGTTATTGAAATTTTTAATAAGAAACTACTTTGGTTGAAAGTCACATGTGATCGCGATCTTCAGTAGTGAGGTAACGATGAAGAAGAATCATGTGATTTAAAGACACACCAGCCCTCCCTCCCACCCCTCCCCTCGTATTTGTTTATATATCGCGCCTTTAGAATTAATTATGAAGACCCAACTCAAAATATGTGTTTTTTGGAAAACAACGATTAAAGTTCTCAAAACGAAAAAAAACGTAGAGGAAGGGGACGGAGTGAAAGAGACCGATGGATAGCTTTGTCCCTTTATAAGCTACTTCTGGTCATTTGATTACCGAGAGTCGCTGATAAGGGTCACTCTAGGTCCATTTTTGAATTGAAGACGAAATCTAAAAATTTCGAAATGGTTTCTATAGTTCTAAAGGTGCGATATTATACTAGCAGTCCGCGTAGCTTAGGATGCGTGATCAAGGAAAATCATCAACATTCTTATCTAAAGATAATTAAAGAGTTTCCCGGGAAATTGAGAGGGTACTAAGTAACTAATGCTATCATTTAAAAACAAAACCACGTCAATCTGTTGCTTCGTTTCCACGTGAAAGAGGGATAAACAACACACACATTCACATTTTCTATTAATATTAATTTTACATATGGACTTGTTAATATCCTACTAATATTATAAATGATGAATGAATGAATGATGAATGTATGATGATGAAGAAGATGATGTATGATGAAAGGCGATTGCATGCAGCAGAGATGCGAATGTTGCGATGGATGTGTGGGGTAACGAGAATGGATATAATACGGAATGAATATGTTAGAGGAAGTCTGAAAGTGGCACCTGTGACAGAGAAGCTGAGAAGTGCGCATTTGGGATGGTATGCACATGTGATGAGACGGAATGAAAATGAGGTTGTGAGTGTTAACTATGAATGTGGAAGGATATAGAGGAAGAGGTAGACCTAAGAAGAAATGAATGGATGGCGTGTAAGAAGCGAGTGACCGAAGAAATGGTATATGATAGAGGAGTATGGAAGGAGAAAACATGTTGTGCCGACCCTAGGCGACTGGGAGAAGGGCAGTATAATGATGATTATAAACGCGAAAGTTTGTTCTGCAAAGCACTGCTCTTACTAGGGCTAGTATTAGCAACGACCTCAGGTTAGAGCTCCGTGAGCTCACCTACTCGCTCGGATATTCTCCGAATAACCTCTAGAATAGAGAACCTCTAGAATAACCCCTCGAGGTTACTAGATTAGGTAGAAAAGAAAAGAAAGTTTGTAAGAATATATGGAATAAATAAATAAATAAATAAATATTTACTAACAATCACACCACGTTAACTGGTCCCATGATAGTTTCGTAAAAAACTTGTGTCACAGGTACCAGATAACGGAAATAAATGTAAGATTTTTATTATACACATACATATATTTAATAGACATCCATAACCCTGGAAAAGACATTTATATTTATCATACAAATATATTCCCTTGGCGGGATTCGAACCCGCGACCCCCTGTGTAATGACCATGTCACTTACCACTACACCAGACGGCCGTTAAAGTATGTAGGAAGTATGTTTGTCACTCTTTCAAGCAAAAACTACTGAATGGATTTAGATGAAACTTTACATTAATATATCTTACACATCAAAATAGTATATAGGCTATAATTTATAAAGATACAGTGTGAATTATCCAAAATATAACGATAAGTGTCAAGTAAGTAGGAAAAAAAACTGCCATACTGGCGTGCGCTGCAAAACCCGATGGAGTTACACGTATATAATGTATTATGGAAATGTTTATCTTAAATAGTCCTAAAGAAAAGTCCGCGACAACATATATCTATCTTTTATGTGTAAGCCATTATCGTTATCGTTTTATCCGTAATGTGAATTTTCAGAGCACTAGCTCAGGTTAAGATTTGTATAAGAGAAAATTCAATAAATCAATAATAAATAATGGGCCCCGAAGCGAAGCGACGGCGGGTCACTAGTGTCAAATAAACCATAAATAAAAATATAAGTTTTCGTGGCCTAAAGGATAAGACGTCCGGTGCGTTCGTATCTAGCGATGCACCGGTGTTCGAATCCCGCAGGCGGGTACCACTTTTTGTAATGAAATACGTACTCAACAAATGTTCACGATTGACTTCCACAGTGAAGGAATAACGTCGTGCAATAAAAATTAAACCGGCAAAATTATAATTTGCGTAAATACTGGGCTCCAGTAACCACTTAACACCGGGTGGGCTGTGAGCTAGTCCACCCATCTAAGCAATAAAAACTAAAAAAATCACATACTTCTAGCGGAAACACAATAATATGTATGTATAAAAAAGAATAAGGAAAAGGAAAGTCCGTGAATGAAGGGTAAATAATTATTTAATTAGCTCACATCAAAATGTTAACATCTTATTTATTTATTTATTATTGATACAAAAACGTCGAAATAGATTGATAAACATAATTAAGTGGAGCCTTGACCGAAATCCAATAAAAATGCATTAAAATTCGTTGTGAAACTAATTTAAATTGTTTTTGCAAAGTGATCTTTCATAAATATCATAAAAAAATCGGGTAGATTCACTAGTGACGTGCATACATTTATCAATTATTTTTTACCGTCTCCGACAAGATAAATCGTCTTTATGGGCAGACGGGCATACAGCCTAGCTGACGGTAAGTGGTCAACGTCGCCCACGAACACCAGAGGCGAGAGCGAGAGGCACAGCCAAGCAGCTGCCAATTGTTTTCAACACCCGCGATTTATTCTTATCGACAATTTTAATGCACTCACAACGTACAACACTAGATCACTAGCGCGTAACAATACAAAATCAATTACGAAACGAACCTCCACAATCGATATATCGACCTTGAAACCCCTTATCGACGTGTCGCAGCACTACACGTTGCGTAACAATACGTTTTCACTGCGCATCCGCAAGGTCGGGCGCGATGTGTGAATTGGCGGCTCTAATTTAGCCGGCCTTTTTAACCGACTTCAAAAAAGGAGGAGGTTCTCAATTCGACTGTGTTTCTTTTTATGTTTGTTACCTCATAACTTTGGACTGGGGGAATCGATTTTGAGGATTATTTTTTATTTAGAAAGCTGACGCTTCCCGTGTACTCTTAATTCAGTTCTGATAATGGTATCCATGAGAAAACCATGTAAGTCTTAAATTTGCATTAAGTACGTGCGCGAAAAATATATGAATAACTCAATAACTCAATATCACGCCAACCGATTTCGATATTGTTTTTAGCTTTTAAATTAATTTGTTTTGGAATATCTTTTTTTAATACACTTTTATTAGCTTCAGACGTCTGTATGTTAGTATGTCACGGAATCTTTGAACATGATTTTGACAAAAAAACTTCGGATTAACTCGAAATTTGGTATACTTATTAAGGACCGATGACAAATCAATATTAAAATAAGAAATGAAAAAAAAATGAAAAATTGAAATTCAACTAAAAAATGAAAAAAAAAAACTAACAAAATACGCTTTTATAAAAAGTCCCACTAAAATATAGAAAATAAATTTGAATTAATTTGAATTAAAATAGTGTAAGAAAAAATGATTTTATTGTAAAAAAAGCGCGAGGTGCATGGTATCAGTAGTTATAAATATTTTATGACCAGATATGAGTAGAAGGGTTATTTTGATAACATCCTGAGAAGCACCCCACGCTTTTTTACAATAAAATCATTTTTTCTTACACTATTTTTAATTCAAATTAATTAAAATTTATTTGTGTTACAATTGAACCCGGCAATTAAAACCATAACTATCTACAATCTATCTACGATAGTCAATTAACTCTTTAAGCAGTTTGGACATCGCTTTGGTTGGAGCAGCAAATTTGAAATGTATCACATATTTATTTATCAACCAATTTTTATGTTTGACAAAAAAAAATTGTTTGTTTTTTAGTGCCCAAATGATTACCACCTGTCAAACTATTCTCAACAGAACGTAATCGATTTTAATCTGTCATTTTCAGGGAAAGATTATTTTCATTGTACAAAAAATAATTGGTTTCAAAAGTTTACGCCACTAGAGAAACTTCGAGAAATTTAAAGACATTAAGAAACTAAATCATAAAATAACAAATCGCACCTTTTTGGAATTGAAGTAAGTGACTAAACTAAAAATTTTAAGAAAATAATTTTTTTATAGTTCCAACAATTTATAAATATTGTATTCTATCATTTTATAAAATTAAACAGTTTATTTTAGTCTAGAAAAGGTTAAAGATACTTTTTCCGTCTCATTTAAATCAAGCGCATTTTAGGTATGCGACTTAAGACTTAAAGTATTAAAATCGAAAGTGAAGATGCGAAATATCAATTATTATATTTTACAAACGATATTTAAGTTTTATTTATTAAAAATCCAAAGCCCTTTTTGTTACCAACCAGAACACGTAGAGTAGATCTACACATATAAATAAAATTGGAGTGTCTGTTTGTAATATTGAAATAACCGATTTTTACTACATGCATATGAATATAATAATATTATTATATAGGTACATATACGGTACACCATACACCAAAATAACATTTTTAACTATTTTGTCTGTCTAGCTGGACTGATTTTGACGGGACTTTCACTGATAGGTAGTCGATGATATAAGGAGGATTTTTTAGACTAGCTTCGCCGCACTGCGTCACCTGCGGTAGGACAATAACCGCGAGTAACATTGCAGGACTCACCTATTCTTCAATATAAATACATACAAAATAACGTAAAAACGCATTCGATAGAGTTCGAAATATTTTTTCAATTATTAAATAAATTAAATCACAAATTGTCGCACAAGTAAGCAATGCAAATATTGCTCAACACGGACGGACTAGTTCACGGCTCACCGGACATTAAATGGTTAAATGAGAAGTCACAGTCTTCAGTGCGTTTAGTGCGAGTTTTTTAACGTTCTCGATAGCGTAAAAGTTAACTCAAATTTGTATGCCGTTGGAACAGCGCCCCTAGCGGCAAACGTAAGCAAACGTTTCAGCTCTATTTTTTTTTATTTTTTTTTTATTGCTTAGATGGGTGGACGAGCTCACAGCCCACCTGGTGTTAAGTAGTTACATGTTATTGTGGAGCCCATAGACATCCACAACGTAAATGCGCCACCCACCTTGAGATATAAGTTCTAAGGTCTCAAGTAAGTTACAACGGCTGCCCCACCCTTCAAACCGAAACGCTTGACGGCAGAAATAGGCAGGGTCCTACCACCATATAAATTCGAGTTAACTTTTACGCTACCGAGAACGTTAAAAAACTCGAACTAAGCACACTGAGCCCACACGGATATGTACGTACATATGTAGGTATGACCACCCCGTTTATTTACTATGCAGCGTACTACCAGCCTTAAAAGCTGAGCTGAGACTTAAAGCTCGGCGCTTACGTTGTTAATGTCTATGGACTCCGGCAACCACTTAACACCGAGTGAGCCGTGAGCTTGTCCTCGTATCTAAGCAAGATTTTTTTTTGTCGACAGCTTTCGTGGCTGAAATAAGCAAAGTGTTGTTATCTATTACGCTATTTATTAGCATTACTAACGCTACCTGCTAAGATGAGGGGCGGAAAAAAAAAAAAAAAAAAAATTCAATTCAATAAAATTTGAGTGCCAATGGAAATTGTAATTAAAAGACACACGCAATTTTATGTATAAACTTTTGTTGATTTGCCTTTACTGAAATCAATTCGAGTTGTATATTATTTATATGGAAATTTCATAGCGTGAATAAAAAAAAAACGGCCCCAATTATATTATTGTTCAATAATGATATTAATTGTGCTACGCTAAAATAAAAAGTGTGATTTATAATAATGGTAAAATAACAATTTTTTGAGTTTAATTAAAAGTGAACCTTATCGCGTTAGTTAATAATTCACATTTTTCCACATACACAACAAAAAAACACAGGTCACTGCACTCCAGGATTTTAGTTTTGATTTTTTTTTACTTGTTTCTATTATAAACGACCGGACACTTTAGTTTTAACCGAAATAAGCAACCACCTCCACCCACTTTTGAACACTTACTGACAAAAATCAGAAGAAAACTGACAGCACCGAAACACCAGAAAATACGACTAAATTAAATTTCCGCACTCAGTACTAAAGTCAAACCGTTCGTGCGTCTCTGTAATTAAGTAGCTTAGGCGGTTATGTTGAAATCGACCGAATAACGACGACCTCCAGATCGGGTTTAGCTGCAAACAGCCGCGGTTCAGAAATTTCTGGACAGTTAATCCCGAGGTGAAGTAATTTTAGAATCGAGTCTATGTTAATTTTAGTTTGTCTAGCATCCAAAACTGAAATGTCAGCAGCTAATGTGGTTATTTTGCATTGTTTTAACTGTTATCTATAAGCTAGTAAAGATAATTAGTAAGTTTTTTCAATTCATTTAAAACTTACTTGCGTAATGTGTGAATTAATGAATAATAAAATTATTTAAAACGCAAAAAGCCATTCTGGGATCTCGATTAAATACGAAATTTTCAAATGAAAATCATAAATGAGCGATGTAGATCTATGGTATCTACGTATAATAGATGTAATCTATATATTAATACGTGAAGCAAAAACTTTGTATCCCTTTTTACGAAAATTGCGCGGACGGAGGAGTATGAAATTTTCCACACTTATAGAGAATATAGAGAAGAAGTGCACAATGCTAATATTTTTTTTTAAATAATGCATAAAAGATACATTAAAACAATAAAGAAAACATTACACACACTACATACCATGTATTTGACGCACACACGCATGCATACTATTTATTGTCAAACTTTTATTCTTGACGTCTGTTGTCAAATTAAGATTAAATATTGTTTGTCTTTGTTAATATTTTTTATAGTGTAGTTTTGGCGAAATTTGTGATTGTAGAAGTATAAAATACAATCATAAAAGTGTACAAACTTACAATTCCAATTATTTATAGTCGAATTTCGACTACTGCGGGACCTCTAGTTAAGGATAAATTCGTGAGCAACACGCGATAATCTTGGAAATTTCGAGAAACGTATTTGTGATAATATCCGCGTGGACAACACCACCCCACCCGAACCATGAGGTTTTTTTATTGCTTAGATGGGTGGACGAGCTCACAGCCCACCTGGTGTTGAGTGGTTACTGGAGCCCATAGACATCTACAACGTAGCCGCCACCCACCTTGAGATATAAGTTCTAATGTCTCAGTATAGTTACAACGGCTGCCCCGCCCTTCAAACCGATACGCATTACTGTTTCACTGCAGAAATAGACAGGGCGGTGGTGACTCTCCCGCGATCATTTCGCTTCAAAGGGTCGTCCTGAATATTTTTGACATAAGTCACAACCACCAAATACCGGGTAAGTCTATTAGCGTAATTAAGCCAAAAGAATCCAGTCCCTGTTTTATTGTTTAAAACGGTAATTCAATCATTTAATGACTAGCGACCCGCCCTCGCTTCGCTTCGGAAACATTAAAACACACATGAAACAAAAAAAATAATAAAAAAAAAAAAAAAAAAAGTAGCCTATGTTCATCAGGGAAAATGTCGGCTTCTAATGGAAAAATAATTTTTCAAATCGGTCCAGTAGTTTCGGAGCCTATTCGAAACAAACAAACAAACAAATCTTTCCTCTTTATAATATTAGTATAGATATAGATAACAAATACTCATATTAACGTTTATTTTGTTAGCAGCGGTTTCGCTCGCGTGTTCTGAGAAATTTGCCAATGAGTTGTGCGTTAGATACTACACTAGACGATGACCGATGGCTTTGTTCGGTTTTTTTTTTTGATAAATTGTGTTTTTTAGAAATTATATTTAAATACGAATTACATATTGATAAAGTGATGAAATATTCCAAGATCGTTTAGGCATTTTTAAGTGACTTCGGGTGGCATAACAACGCCATGTGCTGAAATAGCTTTAGTGTTATTGTGTCTTTAAAGCAAAGCTTTAGTTGCTCTCGATTATGAAAAATAGTATTATTATTCGCCAATAGATGTCGGGAAGAGTCATAAAGTTGATTATTGAAAACCGGAATAAAACAATATTTTCAGAAAATAAATCGTAGCTAGATCGATTTATCGCCCCCGAAATCCCTTGTATACTAAATTTTATAAAAATCGTTGGAGCCGTTTCTGAGTTTTTTTAAATTTTTTTTTTTGCTTAGGTGGATGGACGAGCTCACAGCCCACCTGGTGTTAAGTGGTTACTGGAGCCCATAGACATCTACAACGTAAATGCGCCACCCATCTTGAGATATAAGTTTTAAGGTCTCAGTATAGTTACAACGGCTACCCCACCCTTCGAACCGAAACGCATCAAATTATATAGAAGAATAACTCGTTTAAAGGTATAAGAAAGATATTTCGTGAGCATCACAAGAGCATCCTTGAAGATGTCTGTCTGGTTGTGGACGCGAATCAGTAGGTATCTATCTTTGAATTTTAACGGTGAAAATCACGTAATTTCTTTAAAGATAATAAAATGAATTTCCTGTACAAGTGAAATGTTTTTTCGGGATAAAATATAGCCTATGTCACTCTTCTGAACTAAATACTAAATACTTTTGAACTAAACACTAAATACTTTTAAAAAAATCACGTCAAGTTGATGATTCGTTTCAACGTGAAAAAAGGACTAACAAACACACTATTAATATGGTTTTGTTGTGTCGAAAAACAAAAAAGAAGGGTGCGTATACTTATGTACGCGCGTAAGAAGTTATACTTTATTTTTTTATTTTAATCAATTTGAAAAAAAAATCGATTAAACAACATCCTCAAACACGCATATTGGACATCCCTTTTCTTGACATCGTATAAATTCGGTAATTCTCGGTACGGTTCGAAAAGTTCACCTGCGGCTATATTCAGACTCGCCAAGTTACGTCGGTCGTTTTGTAATGAGCGATTTAGTGGGCAACTTCATTCTGTTAATTTTGTGTCACGGTGCGCGCGCATCGTAAAATTTCACTCTCACCAATTTTTCGTAACGCGCCTAAAGAAGTATAACTTCAAAAATTACCCTTCCGTTTCATTAAATTACTACAATTGTCAAAGTCTAAATAAAGAAGAAATTCGGTTCACATTTAAAGGAGAAAATATTGGGATTGCGAAAGGCATACATGGTGCATGGTGTTATGAGTTATAAATATTTTTCTGACAAATATGAGTAAAAGAATTATTATTTCAATAATATCTTAAAAAGCACCTTACGCTTTTTTAAAATAAAATACATTTTACACTATTTTCAATTTAAATTTATTAAAATTTATTTTCTATTTTTTAGTTGAATTTTAGATAAAGCGTGTTTTTTTAGTTTTTTTTAACTATTATTTATTTTTAATTTTTTAGTAAAATTTTCTATAAAAGCGTATTTTTAAAACTATTAAGTACTTTAATATCAATTCCTGCCTTATCGACTATAGATAGAAATTACTTATATAAATTGGCAAAAATCTTATTTTGCTAATTGAATAATGGAATAATCTTATCAAATTAGTGTATTGTCATCGGTCCTCGATGAATATACAAAGTTTGAATGAAATCTGGCCGTTTAAGGTGGGTCGAAATCGCGTCTAAACGAGTCAGTTACAAACATACATACAAGTGAAGCTAATATAAAGCGTCCGGCTAATATATCCGATTCTGAGTTACAAAAGTTCGTAATAATAAATTAACGCTAACTAACTGATCTTATTTAGTTCGTTGGTTTTAATACAAAAACGATGACATTTGTTGGGAGGCCTTGTTCCGACCCGAAACATGACCAAGGCTACGAAGCGTTGCGTAAGTTTTTCGAACGATATAATGTTCAATGGAAGAGACTGCATTGCCTGCTAGAAAGAGACGGCGAGATTGTTAAAAACAAGTCTTCGTGGCCTAAAGAATAAGACGTCCGGTGCATTCGTATCTAGCGATGCAACGGTGTTCGAATCCCGCAGGCGGGTACCAATTTTTGTAACGAAATACATGCTTAGCAAAATATTCACGATTGACTTCCACGGTGAAGAAATAACATCGTGTAATAAAAATCGAACGCCGTTGAACACCGTGAAGCAGCAATGCGTTTCCGATTGAAGGGTGGGGTAGCCGTTATAACTATCTTGAGGCCTTAGAACTTATATCTCAAGGTGGGTGGCAGCATCTATGTTGTAGATATCTATGGGCTCCAGTGACCACTTTACACCAGGTGGGCTGTGAGCTCGTCCACCCATCTAAGCAAAAAAAAAACATTTTGAAGTGTGACTTTGGTCCTTTTACTGTAAAACTAAAGTCTAATTTGATATTTTAACAAAGTTATTGGTTAATAGATTGCCGATTTCCTTAGATAGGTAGACTAGCTAAGGTCTACCTCGCGTTAAGCCTTTACCAGGAAATGTCACGGATTGTATATATAACAACTACTTATAATATTTTTGGAATGTAATAATATATATAATTTTGTTAGAAATTAGCAAAACTTAATCTTGTATTTTTTTTAAATAGGTGAACTAGTGATCTAGAGTAAAGGTCATTGAAGTCCATAGACATTACAAATTAAATATGGTCTATCTATTACGCGGCACGAATCGGCATAACTGCGATGTTTATCATCCTTCTTATTCACTAGAAAAACATTTTTGCAAAACATAGATCGGCCCTTATTTATATATAGTCTAGATACATTTGTCTCTTTCTGTCGTTTGCCTAGTCCATAATCTTTATATCTGTGTCGCAGCCGACCGCAATGCTTGGTTGGCGAACACTATCAACAATAGGAACTGTGTCAAGTTGAAAACAATTAGAATTACTATAGCTTCGTACTGGTTTTACAAAAATAAAAACGTTTATATCTCGAACTCCGATCGCATTTTCTAAAGTGCAATCCGATAATTTCTATGTATTCGACATTTTTAACACTTATTAGCTTCGCTTGTATACTTAACGAGAGTTGATAGGCTGTTTGGTTTAAGCGACATTTGGCTTAATACGCAGCATTTATCTGTGTAGGTCCGTTTTTTTTTTTAGATGGGTGGACGAGCTCAAGTCCCACCTGGTGTTAAGTGGTTACCGAAGCCCATAGACATCTACAACTTAAATGCGCCAACCACCTTGAGATATAAGTTCTGAGGTCTCAGTATAGTTACAACGGCTGCCCCCCACCCTTCAAACCGAAACGCATTACTGCTTCACGGCAGAAAGAGGCGGGGTGGTGGCAGTGTCGGATTAAGCAAGCGCGGGGCCCTTAGCAAATTATTTCAAAGAGCCCGTGATCTACTATGGGCTCTTAAGTATAAAGTGGTAAAAAAACAAATCAATAGTCTATACGTTTATTTGCCATCTATAGGTTACAATTTTGTGGGTATTTAGTAAATTACTATAGGCGCTGTTAGGCTCTGACAAGTATCAACCCACTGAGTTTCTCGCCGGATCTTCTCAGTGGGTCGCGTTTCCGATCCGGTGGTAGATTCTGCGAAGCACTGCTCTTGCTAGGGTCAGTGTTAGCAACTCTCCGGTTGAGCCCCGCGAGCTCACCTACAAACGTTAGGGCGAAGCTGAAATAGCCTCTCAAGGCTATCAGCATGGGTAGCAAAAAAAAAAAAAAGACAAGTAAAAAAGCCAGAGACGAGATTTTCTGGCTATATAGAATAATTTTGATAAGAAACTAACAATTGAAAACTGATGATACTACACAAATTATTTTTTTCAATACATATTTCAAAATTGATATTTAATGCAAAGTATATTAATTTTTTAGGAATAGCGTGGGTTTAAATATGCTGGGCCCCCGTTCGCGCGGGGCCCGTAGCAATTGCTACTCTTACTACATGGTCAATCCTGCACTGGGTGGTGGTACCTACCCGTGCGGACTCATAAGAGGTCCTACCACCAGTAGTTATTTATTTAAGTGTGCTCAGTGCGAGCTTTTTACCGTTCTCGGTTGGAAAAGCGCCCCTAACGGCAAACGTAGGCAAACGTCTGAAGTCTGAAGTCGTCGTGGCCTAACAGATAAGACGTCCGGTGCATTCATGTTGAGCGATGCACCGGTGTTCGAATCTCAGGCGGGTACCAATTTTTCTAATGAAATACGTACTCAACAAATGTTCACGATTGATTTCCACGGTGAAGGAATAACATCGTGTAATAAAAATGAAACCCGCAAAATTATAATTTGCGTAATTACTGGTGGTAGGACCTCTTGTGATTCCGCGCGGGTGGGTACCACCACCCTGCCTATTTCTACCGTGAAGCAGTAATGCGTTTCGGTTTAAAGGGTAGCCGTTGTAACTATACTGAGAACTTAGAACTTATATCTCAAGGTGGGTGGCGCATTTACGTTGTAGATGTCTATGGGCTCCAGTAAACACTTAACATCAGGTGGGCTGTGAGCTCGTCCACCCATCTAAGCAATAAAAAAAAAGCGTTTCACCTCCATACTAATTTGAGTTAACTTTTACGCTATCGAGAATGTTAAAAAACTCGAACTGAGCACACTGAACAACGTCGCAATACGACATAGCTTTGGGTAACTTTGGGAATACCATAATCGTCATAAACAAAGAATAAATGCGTGATCATTACACGATAGCTCGCTCTCAAATACGGCCTCGTAATTTTAATGATAACTCGAATAGGACACTCCGATAATTGTAAATAGACATGCTTTAACAAAAATCGACTTCAAATAGAAAAACAAAAGATATTCTAAAAAACAAATTAATATACCTACACTAAAAACAATAATCATCGAATTCGGTTGGCGTGATATTGAGTTATTGAGTTATTCATCTATTTGTCGCGCACGTACTTAATGCAAATTTAAGATTTATATGGTTTTCTCATGGATACGATTATCAGAACTGGACTAAATTGAAATGGGAGTACACGGGAAGCGTTAGCTTTCTAATAAAAAAAGAATCATCAAAATCGATTCACCCAGTCCAAAGTTATGAGGTAACAAACATAAAAAAAACATACATTCGAATTGAGAACCTCCTCCTTTTTTGAAGTCGGTTAAAATCGTGAACGCGCGTCGTCTCTACGTAGAGATAGGTATTGTGAAACATAGAGTCTTCGTCGGCACGGGTCGGTGGCGTGATGTCCTTTTTAGCGATATTTGTAGAGACAAGGCCATTACATTTTGTACATTTATTAAAAGTTTCAGTACGTCGATTATTACGTTCCAAAAATTCTGTATATACACATTACAAAAAAAAACAGATTAATTTTTCGTAATCATATCTTTTTGTCACAGAGTTCTGTTTTTCAAGTACATAATGTGTTTCATTTTTATTGTATTATTTATTCCCTATCTATTCGGGCGGGTGGCTGAGCTCACGGGCTCATCCTGAGTTTGCTAAAACTAGCCCTAGCAAGAGCAGCGCGTCGCAGAATCTACCGCCGGATCGGAATCGCGACCCGCTGAGAAGGTCCGGCGAGAAACTTAGTGGGCTTATATTTAATTATGTAAGCATAGTAGGCAAGTAATAATCCTCACCATCCCTATATTGTGTTGCTATTTCAGCCCACAGACGTCCACTGTTGGACATAGGGCCTCAATCCTCGCCACAAGGACGGGTCCCGCGTAGCCTAGATCCAGTGTATTCGCGCAGCATTCAACTTCATTCCTCCCCTATCATTACTCTTTAATTTTGTTCGTTCCTTTTTGAGTTTTAAGTCAATTTGAACGCAATTATTGTTTCGTAGGGTTGCCTCTTTAACTATATTTGCAGTCAAAGACAAAACAAATATATTATTAACTAGCTTGTGCCCGTAAATTCGTCCGCGTGGAATGGTTACTTTGGCATAACGCAAAATTTTATCCGCCTCTTCATTTACATAGAATGTGAAAATATTTTTTCAAATCGGACCAGTAGTTCCTGAGATTAGCGCGTTCAAACAAACAAACTCTTCAGCTTTACAATATTATAGTATAGATAATGCAATTAAAACTAAACTTACTTTTCATATTTTCAGACGTGTCCGCCCTCATGATGTCCGTTAAATAGTGTTCTAATGAACGCATACTGTCCAAGCCGCTTCGGTCCTGTAACAAATCGTGATCTGAGAGTTCTTTATTTGTAATTTTTTTCCGCCTACCCACTCGCTAGAGGCTATTCCAGCTACGCCCGAACGGATAGGTGAGCTCACGGGCTCAGCCTAAGAGAATTTGCTAACACTAGCCCTAGCAAAAGCAGTGCTTCGCATAAGCTACCACCGGATCCGCGAAATCCAAAATCGTGACCCGCTGAGAAGATCCGGCGAGAAACTCAGCGGGCTGACGTATGAGTTAGGTTGCACATCGAACTCTTTGCCGAGTTCGACGAGTACGGTTACCGGGGTCCCTAAGTCTTAGAGCGGAAGGCGTCTAGTGCTGAGGTTAATGGATCAGTAAAAACGTGTCTAAGCCATTTAGCTCTTGCTGTGATAGAAAGGTTCCAAGAAATTTACATGTGCTTAGTAGTGTTTGGGACTAGTCAAGTTGTAGAGATTATAATTGGTATTATTTTAAGTATAACTGCGACTGTATTAGGTGCTAGCCCTGGAGGCTTATGGAGCTCCACCTGGGTGGACTGGCCAGAGCTAGCCCTAGCAAGAGCAGTGCTTCGCAGAATCTACCGCCGGATCGGAGTCGCGACCCACTGAGAAGATCCGGCGAGAAACTCCGTGGGTTGTATTTGTATATTACTCGTGGACTGGAGCGGCGGGTGACAGAATACTATGCCATAAATAAGGGAAGACCTATACTCAGCATTAGGGAACCGAAGACGAACATGATGATGATATAACAAGCCCTTTTAGTTGCAACGGGCATATAGCATATTTCTGTATATACCACGTCACTAGTTATTGGGGATGTTAACTTGACCAAAAACTAGGTCATGTTCATGTTTACTGATTTTAGGACCTCTTGTGAGGCCGCACGGGTAGGTACCACCACCCTGCCTATTTCTGCCGTGAAGCAGTAATGCGTTTCGGTTTGAAAGGTGGGGCAGCCGTTGTAGCTATACTTGAGACCTTAGAACTTATATATGCAGGTGGGTGCCGCATTTACATTGTAGATGTCTATGAGCTCCAGTAACCACTTAACACCAGGTGGACTGTCAGCTAGTCCAACCGTCTAAGCAATAAAAAAATCCATAATCCGCTTTTAATTATTGTATACACACATATGTATGTAAATTTAAATCCAAGCAGCGTCTTTGAGCACAATAACAAAATTTCTATTAATCATACATTGCCAAATAGCACATCCTGTAATTGACGTATAATCCAATTTAAGTCGACCTCTACGTCGTGTACTGTAAAATTGGTTTGATGTAATAATATACGGGGTCTCGTCATTAATGGTGTTATACGAAAAATCCAAATTGGAAGACCTCTCTGAAACATTCTTACTTGGTTTTATTTGTATAAAACACGGAGGTTCTACGTTGAGTGGACTTCCATCGAACTAATGTCTAAATTAAAGGGAGCTTGCAACTGGAAGCATTGTTTCGAATTGCGGGTTCAAAGTATAATGGCGCTACTACCTGCTGTAGCCAAATTAAACGAGACCTTAATTCATATAACGGCCATTAGAATTGGAAGCTCAAGGCAACTTGGACGTTTCCCTGTGCCGCCCTACTGACCTATATTCGGTTACGCAGTGTGACGTCACAACGCCAATGCGCAACGAATGCTGATGATGTACAGGCAAAATCCAACCTTAGCCTAAAGAGTTTAAAGGTCAGGAATGGGCGTGTCTTCCCCCGTGACATTGCTGAAGGCAATTTATGCCCTGTGTAAAAATATTTAAAATAGGTTCTGGCATAATTCATAGTTTCAGAGGGACGTTTAAGGAAAGCATTTTTGGTTTTTCGGTAGGTCATTTTCTAAATTTCCATATACAGTATGATTAAAGTGTAATTTATGATTTAGTTTATAAAGGCGGCTACAAATTTACCGGTTCTAATGGTAGGTTAGCTTTCATGAAAAGCTATTGAGCTTCTGCTTGATGATTCAAGTTTGTGTTTGACGCTGACTAGATCTTCATAGGTTCCTGTAACCTCGTAACTAAGTTAATTATGAGCGCGTCACCAATTAAAGCTGTATCGTAACATTAAAAAAATCTATTCGTAAGCTTTTTGTTATTATTAATGTTTCTTGTACAATATTACTGGCGAGCCTAAAGATCTGCCGTGAAAATTAAAAATAAATCCTGAAACACACTCCCAAAATATGTCCGGTAGTTTAAAAGGGTGTGACAAACAGACATACTGAAAAATTATACATGTAAAGAGAGAGAGAGAGAACTTTATTACACATCAAAACACAGTTTATATTCAAAAACAGTCAAAAAGCAGATATATCGATAGGCGGTCTTATCGCTAAAGGCTGTTTCTTCCAGACAACCGTTTAATTTAGAGAAATTCTGGAATATATAAAAATATATCATGTATGTTTACCTACCACCAGTAATTACGCAAATTATAATTTTGCAGCTTTGATTTGAAAAGGAGGATTTGCACAAAAACCCCGTTCCTGTGGTATTTTGGGTTCCCTCCACCAGCCGACCCTTAGGTTAACCCAAGGTGTAAAAAAAATACTTAAAATATTCTTTACATCGCGTGCCCTGCGAAAACTATTGAACACATTATTATTTACAAAAAGTGTCGCGATAGCATACGTCTAACTATTATAGTTATGGCGCAATAAGTGTTCTTTTATTTTAAAAAATAAAACAAAGTCGTTGAAATTTTTATTAAAGACCCGAGCGGAGCCGGAGCCTGCCGCTAGTTTTCTCTAAATGTATACATTTAAACGTATATAAGTACTTC
This sequence comes from Bombyx mori, assembly GCF_030269925.1. Taxonomy (NCBI): domain Eukaryota; kingdom Metazoa; phylum Arthropoda; class Insecta; order Lepidoptera; family Bombycidae; genus Bombyx; species Bombyx mori. Next base: position 4,045,764 of record NC_085117.1, on the reverse strand, counting down.
TGTCATTCTTTGGTAGCTATAACACAGAGAATTCTAATTTAGGACCGAATGATAATGTTTTTAGGTTGTGATTTTTTTTACATCGTAAACTAGTTTATTTTGCTGTTTAAGAATGTATTTCAAAATTACACATATTATTGAGAAGGGAATGCTTTGGATTTTAATGAACAGTGACGTCATTATTGTACCTTCGACCCGTCGAAGACCCGAGAAAATAACATCGGGAGCTAATGAAAACCGAAAACCGTGTTAATTGATGAGTGAGAGAGAAAGAGAACGATGAGATGAGAACACTTTAGGTTACGAAGCCATCCGCGTAGCTGAAGATAGGCAGGGCTTGCACAGGGTAATCCAGGAGAGATTTATCAAAGGAAGCCACAACCCTCGGAGTAGGATCTACGTAAGGAGTAGGAGGAGACGAAGAGTAGCGTAAATTGAAAACGACTCACAAGCACCAAATAGCAAGTAGCACAGGTGATTCGCCAGAAATATCCGACGTCTACTGATAAGATCCGTTTCTCGTACATTGATAATATCGTGATAAGCAACTCTCAGAGCTAGAAGTTGTTGTTGAACTCGACAATTTCTTAGAGATTTTTGCGTGTTTATTGTTTCATCTATCTCTTGTGTGGCTTGTGTGATTTATAATGGGTTTTATTGGCTTGATGACGGCTTGGAATTCAAAGAGCTCATAAGCATCACGCCAATACCGGGAAGTGGTCGATATCTGTATATATATATATAATTATTTTTTATTGCTTAGATGGGTAAACGAGCTCACAGCCCACCCGGTGTTAAGTGGTTACTGGAGCCCATAGACATCTACAACGTAAATACGCCACCCACCTTGAGATATAAGTTCTAAGGTCTCAGTATAGTCACAACGGCTACCCTACCCTTCAGACCGAAACGCATTACTTCTTCACGGTAGAAATACAAAAGGTCCTATATTACACGATATTATTTCTTCACCGGGGAAGTCAATCGTGAACATTTGTTAAGTACCTACGTATTTCACTAGAAAAATTGGTACCCGCCTTCGCGACAGATTCGCGATACACATTCGTTGGGCCCCACGTCGCGTCCTTCTATTACCAATTACCACTGCGGTAAGCGTTGATAAACTTTTAATTCCATCGAGCGCGTAATCCTACCCTCCTTTAATCATAAACGTAACACCATTTTGAATATTTAAACGCCAATCTGCATACATTCTCGTGTTCGTTTCATTAACTCCATTGCTGCTTATCTATTATAAATTAATTCAAGGATCAACGGCGCACGACTTGCCACTAACGCTGTCATTGTCGATGCATACTTAATACAGAGCGCGGTCGAATGTAAGTCACGTTGTGGAGAAATGAAAAATAGCACGTGTGGCACTCGGAGACTGCCGCGGTAAAGCTATTTCATAGCATTTTTTATCAACTTATGCAATTATAATTAGACAATAATAATTTAATATTAAAACAATAATAAAATAAGACCACGCTATATTTATAAACATTAACAAAAGCAAAACTGTCCCCTTCACACTCATAAGCTAGGCCGCGCGAGAGAGAGATAGGCAGACTTTTTCACAAACACTATACAAGCGCAACTTGTGAGGGCGTTAAACGCAAGCTACATGGTAGGCGGAGTGGGGGTGTTAGGTTTTATTTTCGTTATAGAATTTCTTGATTCGGTCGTCGCACTCAAAGCCTGCGACAAAAGCTATGCAAAAAAATAAAAGCCAAGAAATCGGTACGATCACTCTATGGGTAGTTCGGTAAGAAAATACTAATAGTAATTTTGTTCGAATTTTACCCGAGGCATAAATTAAGATTAGTTTTACGGTTTTTATTCGCATTATTTTTGACGTTTCGAATATAATATAGTTTCCGTGTTGGCGAACGACGAACTATAGTTACGTCACTCGGCAGATCTTCTCGGAGTGTCGCGATTCCGACCCGGTGGGAGATACAGCGAAGCACTGCTCTTGCTAGAGCCAGTGTTAACAAACTCCTTCAGATTGGACCCATGAGCTCAATTACCTGTCTTCGTGTAGCTGGAATAGTTCCTTTGAGTGACTGAATCGACTAATTGAATACATTGTCTGTGCTAGCTTCACTTGTCACAAGTATTTTAAGATTTATTACCTACATTATAACGTAAAAGTAATTTTAATTATGCTTACTACTCATGTAAAACTTTACCTAATGACTATTTTCTTAATACTAGAGGTCCCGCAGTAGTCGAAATTCGACTATAATTAATTTATAATTGGAATTGTAAGTTTGTACATTATTAAGATTGTATTTTATACTTCTATAATCACAAATTTCGCCAAGACTACACTATAAAAAATATTAACAAACACTAACCATATTCTATTCTCAATTTGACAACAGACGTCAAGAACAAAAGTTTGACAATAAATAGTATGTATGCGTGTGTGCGTCAAATACATGGTATGTAGTGTGTGTAATGTTTTCTTTATTGATTTAATGTATCTTTTATGCATTATTTAAAAAAAATATTAGCATTGTGCACTTCTTCTCTATAAGTGTGGAACATTTTTGCTTCACGTATTAATATATAGATATATTGGTGCATAAGAGTTATTTATTCGTTTGGCAGGTAGCTTCACAATGTGTTTGACTTATATACCACAATACTAGCCATATAAATGGTTGTCTAATCGGTACACTTCTTTAATTTGTTAATCAAGCGACTGATTTCGCTTCGTCAAATATTATCGCAGGTTGTAATTTAGAACATTATTGGCGCCTAAATTTTTAAGCAAAAAATTGCCAAAGATACCGATAAACGTTTAACCACAGAAAATGAAAGGTTTTATAGCAAATATGTGCGTTTTAGATGTACAAAAAAAAATGGTTTTCGTGATAAAACACGAGATGGAGATAAGATTTTCTTATCTTCGAGCGCTGATAAACATGATGGAGTTCCGAAGGAATCATGCAGAAAGTGTCGTTGGAGATTTGTTTTAAATGAAGACATTCGCATATTTAAAAAGACGTATGGTGCGGCTTCAATTAAAGAAAATTTACTAAAATATCCTTAATAAAATAATGTCTAAATTTGAATCGCTTTATTGAATATATACGGTTTGTTAAAATGAGAAAACTGAAAAGAAAATACATACTAACGGATAATATACGGTGGTATATTGTTTTGGAATAAATAAATTAAAAAAATACTGTAAATTTTTTATTCATCTTATTATTTTTTAGATTGGTGGACGAGCTCACAGCCCACCTGGTGTTAAGTGGTTACTGGAACCCATAGACATTTACAACGTAAATACGCCACCCACCTTGAGATATAAGTTCTAAGATCTCAGTACAGTTACAACGGCTACCCCACCCTTCAAACCGAAACGCGTTATTACTGCTTCACGGCAGAAATAGGCGGGGTGGTAGTACCTATCCGTGCAGACTCAAAAGAGGTCCTACCACCAGTAATTACGCAAATTATAATTAAAGAAAGTTAAAAAAACACTAGAAGAAGATACAGAAAGTACCTGTCAACGGCACGTTAAGTGGATATACTACTGGGAGATATAACATGAGGAGGGTTGAGGAGGAGCCGGTCAGACACTTCGTGCCAAATCCCTATGCAGCATGATAAAAGGAAATGTTGCTTTAACTTAATGAGGCTTCACGAGACACAAGAGCAAGAAGAAGAAGAAAGTCTGTTGAAATCAGTGATTCGTCTATCTTTGCATCAGAGTCCCGACTGAAAGGAAGGAATTAGACATTCGTTCCAATGGAGTAAAGACGGTTTTAGGGTATCACGACTATTAGCTCTGCCACAATCGATATATTTACTGACAGACGAATGACTAAACCACGAACTGACGATACCTATATGATTTTACATCAGAATCTGGGTATCAAAACATGTCCTATAAGAATGTAATGACTGTTTTGATGTTATCCTACATACAGAGAATTTTTAACTGAGATTTTAATTATAAAGAAGAATTGAAATGTCAGTGTAGAGCCATTATTTGGCGGGTTATAGACACAGAATCGCTTTTAATACCAGTCTAAAACTTCAAACCATTTGTGCGACTTCAAACCATTTGTTAAACCCCAATTTACCGCAAATTGGCCAACCTAGTGCAGGGCGTCCTCAGGTTCGGTGGAGTGACGATCTATGCAGGGTGGCTGGCGAGAGCTGGATGAGAAAAGCAGAGGATCCTGCTCAGCAATGGTGAGCAATTGGAGATGCCTATATCTAGCAGGGGACTGATAATGAATTTTCTAATTTTTAGATCGTGGCGCACGTCTGGATCGTTTGTGGATACTTAACGGTAGGCAGCGGCTTGGCTCTGTCCCTGGCATTGTTGAAGTCCATGGGCTACGGTAACCACTCACCATCAGGTGGGCCGTATGCTCGTCCGACTACAAGGGCAATAAATAAATAAAGAGCTATGCCGGGGACGCAGCCTGTAGCCCCCACAGACTCAAACCCGAAACATATGCAGACGAGACACGGCCGCGTTATCACTGTGCGATAACGATATTGTCGTAACACACAAGTGCTTAGAGATAACCTATTTTATGATTCTCCGACGAATTTCTCATGAATTCGCTTAGACGATTTCGTTAAGATCCTTTTGGTATTATTAATCATGATTTATTATTAATTACAGCTGAGTGAGCTTTTTAAGCTATTGCATAGATTTTATTGCGGGCCTTGAGCGCGGCTTGAGAGTGGAATCGTGAAATTCCGTAACGAAAAAAACCTTCCACCCCTCATTACGCCTATTATGTAGTTCGCGTTCAACACATTCACACGTTGCGCTTGTGTAGTGTTTAAAGTAAGAAGTCTAAACACCGATTTATATACTATCAAAATATGTGATATAATTTGGTGGGTAACACAACGATAGCGCGATTCAGCTTTTGCGTCAAGCGCCATCTATCGGCAACAAACGGAATTGTAAAATAGAAAATTATATCACATTACAATGCGTTGGGCGTGCCATTTTCTATCGCTTAGTCATGGACAGAGAAACATTTAAACTGTTTCAAGGACATGACCACGACCCTCAGTAATGAGGAAACCGACGCAAGGAGGAGGAGTCGAAGAATTTTATTACTACTCCTACTACTCATTCAGTGATTGGAGTGACATTAAAAATAAACTAACTAAGCCGTTGAATCTGGGCGAATGAGAGTTAGAACTAGCATCCTAAGGCGTGTCTCTATCCCGTGTAGCGCCCTCTAGTGAGTGCGCGATCAAAATGGAATACTCACAATGTAGCAGATTCATTGAAAGTTAGCCCACTGAGTTTCTCGCCGGATCTTATTTTATAGTTGTTTTAATATTAAATTATTATTGTCTAATTATAATTGCATAAGTTGATAAAAAATGCTATGCAATAGCTTTACCGCGGCAGTCTCCGAGTGCCACACGTCTTTTTTTTAATTTCGTGTACAGTTAAGGTATTGTTTAGGATTACCTTTCTTGTTGTTCTTGGTGGAATTTTAATTTTCCACCTGTAATCAATTATATTAATTAGTAGTTACTTTAAAGATGTTAGTTATTTTGACCACTCCTAATGAGTAAATTAAAAAATACTAACCATTAATGACGAGCTCCCGTATATTATTACATCAAAACAATTTTCCAGTACGTAGAGGTCGACTTAAATTGGATTATACGTCAATTACAGGGTGTGCTATTTAGCAATGTATGATTAATAGAAATTTTGTTATTGTGCTCAAAGACGCTGTTTGGATTTAAATTTATATACATATGTGTGTATACAATAATTAAAAACGGATTATGGAATATTTTTTTTGCTTAGACGGTTGGACAAGCCAACCTGGTGTTCAGTGGTTACTGGAGCCCATAGACATCTACAACGTAAATGCGGCACCCACCTTGAGATATAAGGTCTAAGATCTCAAGTATAGTTACAACGGCTGCCCCACCCTTCAAACCGAAAGGCGTTGCTGCTTCACGGCAGAAATAGGCGGGGTGGTGATAACTATCCGTTCGGACTCACGCGAGGTCCTACCACCAGTAATGCATGAAGTAGCATCAAAGAAGAAACAGAAATAGGCTCCCTCTATCGGAGCATCCAATGAATATTACGAGATATACTCCCAAGGGTCTCAATCCCTCAAGAAACTCAAGCCAAATCCCTTTGCATGAGAAAGAGAACCACGAATATAAGAAACACTGTTTCTATCTCATTTTCTCCCACGTTAAATCTTATGAATTTATGTGTCTGTCTCTTTTTACTGTCGCTTTTTCGTTTCATCAACTTTCAAATCAGAACGATGCTCTAGAAATGCGACTTAGCTGTCTCGCGGAATATACGAACCCTCAATTCCCAGAGCCCATAGGCACATCACCGGTATCACCTTGCAAAAATCTAACTCCAAATCATCCCAGTATTCAAACCGCAATGTATGAAATATCACACATTCCATCGCGGCGTGCCCGACCACCGCTAAATCTCAAACAAAAGCGTCCACACAAAAACATACCTGTAAATAATTTTCAGCATCGCCTTATCGCTCCAAGGCTACGAGTTAAGTGTGACGTTCGTCTCTTTCTAACCTTGTGTGGTAGAGAGGGACGCTGATATTTATACGCCGATCGCATGGTAATATTATGCATTTAGTTTCATTGTTGATGTTAAAAAGACTTATTGCGTTTATAGTTCTAATTTTTTTAATGAAATACGGACATAGCAAACGTTCACGATTGACTTCCACGGTGAAGGAATAACATCGTGTAATAAAAATCAAACCCACAAAATTATAATTTGCGTTATACCATCACCTCTATTTCTGTCGTGAAGCAGTAATTCGTTTCTTTTTGAAGAGTGGGACAGCCGACAGCAGAACTCATATCTCAAGATACGTGGCGGTATTTACGTTGCAGTTATCTATGGGCTGCGGTAACCAGTTAACAGCCGGTGGGCCGTGAGCTCGACCACCCATCTAAGCAATAAGTAAAAGAAAATACTCCATATCATTATATATTTACATATATACCAGCGGAAACGACAGACGTTGCTCTGTACACGCGCGTAAAATCCGAATGTGTTTTTGAAATGAGAATTAATAATTAATAAAAGCAACACCTATATAGTGGACCGAAATGTAAAACTAAAGCGTACTCGAATTCAATTGAACACACACACACACACAAAAATCTGTCAGGAGGAGTTCAGTTACATATATACGCACAGAAGAATCTATACATTAATACGTGAAGCAAAAACTTTGTATCCCTTTTTACGAAAATTGCGCGGACGGAGGAGTATGAAATTTTTCACACTTATAGAGAATATAGAGAAGAAGTGCACAATGCTAATATTTTTTTTAAATAATGCATAAAAGATACATTAAATCAATAAAGAAAACATTACACACACTACATACCATGTATTTGACGCACACACGCATCATCATCAGCCTTTATCTGCGCACTGCTGGACATAGGCCACACACGCGTGCATACTATTTATTGTTAAACCTTTGTTCTTGACGTCTGTTGTCAAATTGAGATTAAATATTGTTTGCCTTTGTTAATATTTTTTATAGTGTAGTCTTGGCGAAATTTGTAATTATAGAAGTATAAAAACAATCATAATAGTGTACCAACTTACAATTCCAATTGATTATAGTCGAATTTCGACTACTGCGGGACCTCTAGTTTTTTTAATTCCATAAAAATAAATAAATACATAAAAGAAATTAAACACCCAGAAAAACACCGAATAAGTCAGTCACACGAATGTTTGCCCAACACGGGAATCGAATCCCATCAGGGGTACCAACTGCTGCGCTTTCGAGTTTAATTACATAGCTTGTGGAAGGCTTAACGGCCGAGAGAAGATCTTCCACCGAGCGGGTGATATTGCTCGACAGACCGATGGTCTGAATGTTTTTTTATCAAACCTACCTATGCTAATAGTCTTGAGAGGCTATTTCAGCTTCGCCTTGACGTGTAGGTGAGCTCACCGGGGTTAAAACCGGGAGTGTCACTAACACTGGCACTAACAAGAGCAGTTCTTCGCAGAATCTACCACCGGATCGGAAACGCGACCCACTGAGAAGATCCGGGGAACCCGAATGTTGTTGTTCGGAGCTTGTACATATGCAAGCAATGGTGGATTTACACTAAGGTCAGTCGGGACAAGTGCCCAAGGCGGCAAATTTTTTAGGGCGGCAAAATTTTGAAAGTAAAAACAATTTTTTTTAGTCTTATCAAGATTACTCAATATAATTAGTTAATTCTACTAATTATCTGTTTAATTGATAATTCAAGAAACTTCATCCATTATTTGTGAATTATAATTTTGGCAGTTTTGGTAAAACGTAATAATCAAAATAATTTATTCAATTTATTTCCTTGGAGATTTAAAATAATAATCGATTTTTCTATTTTCTGAAATTAAAGAAATGTAATTAGTTTTTTCTTTGATGTATTATAATTATGAGTCACCCTTAGTGTCAAATTTATAATTGTTAGAAAAAAAAACAAATAATTATTTATGTTTTTGGAATATATAACATATAATAAAGTTTCTGCAATAAACTAGGTATTTTAATTTTGAAAAATTAAATATATATTAGTGTTTTTTTCCGGTGGCCAGGAGCGGCATTAAGTTTATATACGGTCCTGTATGCAAGCTTATGTTGAAAATGTTGTTAGCGAGATTCAGGCATCCTTTTTTTTATTGCTTAGAGGGGTGGACGAGCTCACAGCCCACCTGGTGTTAAGTGGTTACTGGAGCCCATAGACATCTACAACATAAGGTTTCAAGTATAGTTACAACGGCTGCCCCGCCCTTCAAACTGAAACGCATTACTGTTCCACGGCAGAAATAGGCGGGGAGGTGGTACCTACCCGTGCGGACTCACAAGAGGTCCTACCACCAGTAAATCTGTCAAAAATATCTTGTGTTGCATGATGACTACCCGCCAAACAACAAACAAACTATATCATATATTTGTTCGAGGCACGACTATTCGGGTTCAGAATACGACTTTCTGTTCGTTGACTCGTGAACAAATTAACAAAAATTTGCAACATTATCGGTTATTACTCTTTCCGAACAGATAAGACCTACATGTGTTTGTTACGTATGAGCCATTCTGTTCCGAATGTTTCTTGGATACGTTTCCAAATTTAGTATAATCGATGACTTGGACGTACAGACAAACGGGAAGATTGACTATCCGGATGGTTTTTTGACTTGATAAAGTCTTATAAATCGATGAACACCGGTTGCACGCACGAAAAAGTGTCACGTTCCGCCTGAACCTGGGCGAGCGAGAGCGCGGAACAAGCGAATTAATTTAACGAAAAAATTTTAATTTTCAATTAACTCCATTTTGTATTTTTTTTTTTCTTAGGTATTACTGGTGGTAGAATCTCTTTAGAGTCCGCGCGAGTAGGTACCACCGCCCTGCCTATTTCTGCCGTGAAGCACTAATGCGTTTCGGTTTGAAGGGTGGAGCAGTCGTTGTAACTATACTGAGATCTTAGAACTTATATCTCAAGGTACGTGGCGCATTTACGTTGTAGATATCTATGGGCTCCGGTGACCACTTAACACCAGGTGGGCTGTGAGCTCGTCCATCCATCTATGCAAAAATAAACCTGCTCCTAGAGCTAGAGCTGCAGGAGTCTAATAACTGTGTTAATGAAGTTGGTATTTCATATTCCTTTGACTGTCATATAGGTCACCAATGCCCTTCGTGGCGTACTGAAGTAATTAAGTAGGTATGTCGATTTCTGTTATTAAGCTTTGCCTTATTTTGTTTTTAATGTATGTTTTAGTCTTTTAGGTTTCTCAAAAACAGATTCATTCTCAGTATCTGCGGATTCGTCTTTACCAGAGTATCTACTAGATATTCCAGCGCCTTAGTAAAAAGATCTAGATGAGTGCGCCGCGTAGGACACCAGTGACCTACACGGCAGTGAAAGGGTCAAACAAATGTTGTGTTATCTTGTAGATATATCGTTATATGGGCTATCGTGATATACATGTAAATAAAACCTTTTTTATGTACTAATTTTTATAAAAAAAAAAAGATTTGTGGTGTCGTGGGACACCGGATAGGAACGAAGTTCCTTATTATAAAAATATTAATTTTAAGTACTATTCGAGGTATAAAGAAAATAAAACTGGAGGTTTCGCAACAATCCACGGTCATTCGGTAACGTGCGAACTTATTGTGGTACACTTCATTCACGGTTGTTTGCATAATAGTTAGTGTATTGCGCAAACGAAAGCTCTGAGATCGTGGTCAATGAATGATAAAAATATATATTATTTTTTGTATTTTATTACAAAGTTAAGTCGTACACTGTGTTCATTACTAATAAAAATCTTACGTTACGGACGTTTTTTCCCGGTTAGGGTACCCCTCCGTATCGTCCCGTAAGGAACTTCGTTCCAAAAATACTTTTTAGCTTTTTTAAATAAGGATTTTTCTTATATAAAGGTATATTGTGACTGAACTATCTGTCGTTGAGAAAAAAGACGAGTCCAGTTTTATTTAATTCAAGAATACTTTGTTAATAATAATTTGTGGAAAATAAAGAGTTTAAATGTTGTTTCCCTAATATTGTACAGAAAACGCAATTAAATCTTTTGTTATTGTTTAACCACTTTTAGAACATTCCATATCATTATACACATAGGCCTCAGCTTACAAGCGATAATTCAGCCAACAGCACTATTAAATAAAAGGTACTTAAAAAGCCAATTTAATTTAAAATTATACATTAAACAAAAAAAAAAAAACAAAAAAACAAAAACGTAATAAATAAAAAATTATCCCGTTATCATTTGACAAAAACCACACACTGATTGTTCGTTCCCCCTCTCTGTCCCTGATAAGACTAATGTTGTTGATAAATAAAAACTATGTAGTTAAAACGTAATTTCAAATGTTTTGATTTATAGCACGCTCACTAGATAAGCAACGCGGATTTGCCTATCACGAACTTCAGCGCATAGCGGCCCGAAATAAGGAAATTTCTTTACCCGGAACACACACACAAGAAAACACAAGTATACTGAAATTGTTAATATATAAAATACATTAGTAATGTTTATAGGTCAGATAGCGGATTGGCTCTGAACCTAGCATTGTTGACGTCCATGGGCGATAGTAACCAATCACCTATCCGCTTACAAGCGTTTTTTTTTCTAAACACACATCGACTTCAACTATAATCGCTAATGCGCACCACCAATTAGTTTTACAAAATCAAAATGACTTATGTGCAATCTCCGTTCCAATCTATTTCAGCCCTTCTGATCAAATAGAACCTATTTCTGTACGAAAAAAAAACAAAAGTAATTTTATAAACTGTTTCAACACTTGCAAATAAATAAATAAAACTACCAAAAAAGAACATGATTTATAAAAACGGCAACACTGTCGTAGCTTTAGCCAATGGGGACGCCGCATTGCGGAAGTGGGTCACACGGGCCGAGCAGGGTGGATTCAGTCGCCTTGAAACACGACCAGACAATGTAGGTCAACTCAGCTTGGTTTTTAAGTGATTTCTTTATATTTTAGAAGAACCAACAAGAGCCGTGGAACAACCAGTACCAGTCATATTAGTTGCAAATACTAATCATCGACTACCTGCATTCAGTCATTATAATTCTCCTCCCCTTCTCCCAGTCGCCTAGAGTCGGCGTAACATGTTTTCTCCTTCGATACTCCTCTATCATATACCATTTCTTCGCTTCCTCTCTTCTCTGTAAGAGCCATCCATCCATTTCTTCTTAGGTCTGCCTCTTCCTTTATATCCTTCCACATTCATTCAGTTAACACTCTCTTAAAAACCTCATTTTCCTTATACCATCCCAAACGCGCACTTCTCAGCTTCTCTGTCATAGATGCAACTTTCAGACTTCCTGTAACATATTCATTCCGTATTCTATCCATTCTCGTTACTCCACACATCCATCGCAACATTCGCATCTCTGCTCAAGTTACCGGAGCCCATAGACATCAACAAAGTAAATGCCGCATCCACCTTGAGATGCGAATTCTAAGTTTCGGTTCTATGGGACAAAGACTAACTTGCCCTTCAATTAAAACGCATTGAGGTTTCGCGGCAGAAATGGGTGGAACGCGTTCGCGCGGCCTAAAACGACGTCCTACCACCAGTATTAGTCACAGTATTGTTATTTTTATATATGACCTTGAGATATGATTTCTAAGGTCTCAGTATATCACAACGACTGCCCCATCCTTCAAACCGAAACGAGTTACTGCTTCAGGGCAAAAATATGCAGGGCTGTGGTACATACCCGTGTGGACTCACAAGACGTCCTACAACCAGTTTGATATTTATTTTGACATTGAAATCATCATAGTTACTGTCGATCGCTTCGTTTAAATTAATTTTATTTTCCCCTCCGGCCCTAGCCGGAACAAGTCATTGGGCCGCGGATGCAACGCATAGGGAAACAAAGTAGGGCACATCGCAGTATTTTGTTATCAGAATCTTCGGCATTTTTTTCCTACCTAAGCTTTGAGAGGCTATTTCAGCGTAACCTAGCAAGTAGGTAAGCTCACGGGGCACACACCCGACGACGTTGCTAACACTAGCCCTAGCAAGAGCAGTGCTTCGCTGAATCTACGAGCGAATCGAAATCGCGACTGAGAAGATCCGGCGAGAAACTCATTGGGCTTGGGACATAAGAGTGGTAGTTTCTAAGGCGCCTCTAGTCCGAGTAACGCCGGTATGCACTACTACCCTAGCGCCTTCTGATGAGCACGCGGTCAAAATGGTATAAGGTACAAATGTGACACGTTCATTGAAAGTTGCTGGCGACCCATAACGCAGCTGCGCCCGTACCCTGCACCGGTGGTAGGGCCGCCTGTGGGTAGTTATTTAAAAAGAGAGACTTGGAACTACTTATATCCATTTTGTGTTTGGATCCCCATAGGCACAGCCCATTGAGTTTCTCGCCGGATCTTCTTAGCAGGTCGGGATTCCGATCCGGTAGTAGATTCTGCGAGGCACTGCTCTTGCTAGGACTATAATATAGTGTGTTATTAGTGTTAGCTAATTCTCTCGAGTTGAGCCCGTGAGCTCACCTTCACGTATCCATCCGCGCGTAATTCTAATAGCCTCTTCGGGTACCAGTGAATAGGTGGGAAAAAAGTGTTTGTATTAAGTAAAGATTAAATAAAAATTAAAGAGTCTGTATGAAATAATCAAACGAATCATTAAATGCGAATGAACGCGAATAATGTTGGTTTTTTTTTATTGCCCTTGTAGGCAGACCTCATGGTGAGTGGTTACCGTCGCCCCATGGACTTCAGCAATGCCAGGCGCAGAGCCAAGCCGCTGCCTACAAGTATTGCAGTTATCTGGAATATTAGTGAAAAAATCACTTGTTTTGTTTTTAATTAAAAATAAAATATTTCCGAACTATCTTTTATGATGCATATTTAATTGCTTCGGCTACATTGCTGATGTTCTCCCCTTACAATATACAATTCGTTTTACTTATTAAAATTTTCTAATGTCTAACAAATGTACGTAGAAAATGGAACAAAAATAATTTCATTCTTGATGTTCCACTCAAAGTGCTTACTAGAGTCCCGCCGCCAGTTACAAATAAAAAAAAAGGAAAAGCATAAAAAATTTACAAACAACGCTATTGTTTTCGGCGAATGTTTGCATTTTCAGCCGGCGTCGGACGTGCAAATGGCAACATTAAAAATTATGCGAACATTCGAATTAACGATGACAATACCGGTGTTGCCAGCAGGTTGCGTGATCATTACCAATGATACAGTTTATTTTTGGAATTTAATGAGTTTTTCTACATTAATATTGATGACTTCAGGATTTTTTTAGCTTGATTCACCTCTGTACTCATCCAAAGCTTTTCTCGTACACAAACAGACACAGATCCGACCTACATCTAGCCGAGGGTCCTATACCACACTACTATAGACACAGTCCTCTGCAGCTCTGTACTGATCCCGAGCTCTTCTCGTACACAAACAGACACAGATCCGACCTACATCTAGCCGAGGGTCCTATACCACACTACTATAGACACAGTCCTCTGCAGCTCTGTACTGATCCCGAGCTCTTCTCGTACACAAACAGACACAGATCCGACCTACATCTAGCCGAGGGTCCTATACCACACTACTATAGACACAGTCCTCTACAGCTCTGTACTGATCCCGAGCTCTTCTCGTACACAAACAGACACAGATCCGACCTACATCTAGCCGAGGGTCCTATACCACACTACTATAGACACAGTCCTCTACAGCTCTGTACTGATCCCGAGCTCTTCTCGTACACAAACAGACACAGATCCGACCTACATCTAGCCGAGGGTCCTATACCACACTACTATAGACACAGTCCTCTGCAGCTCTGTACTGATCCCGAGCTCTTCTCGTACACAAACAGACACAGATCCGACCTACATCTAGCCGAGGGTCCTATACCACACTACTATAGACACAGTCCTCTACAGCTCTGTACTGATCCCGAGCTCTTCTCGTACACAAACAGACACAGATCCGACCTACATCTAGCCGAGAGTTCTCAGACACACCGTACGAGGTCACACCTTTATTTAATCAATACAAGTGTTCAGTTTTGCTATTTATTTTGTAAATTGTAATTAAAAATTCATTACAACATTTTTTATTATAAGAAATGAACGTATTATGGTATTCTAATTGTAATTATTAACTTATTTGTCTAATAATATTTGATATTTTCTGACATCACGTTACACGGCTCTTACTACACTTATGAATCGTGGTGCATTCCTGTCTACTGTCGTTTGTCTTTCAAAGTTACGTTCCAAGTAAGCGTAAAAAAACCCCTATCTATTTGCTAGTAGCCCAAGCAGCTATGTCCTGACGGGTAGGTGACCTCACGGGCTCAGCTTGAGAGAATTTGCAAACACTGGCCCTTCCAAGTGAGCCCAATGAGTTTCTCGCCGGATCTTCTCAGTGGGTCGCGATTCCGATCCGTTGGTAGATTCTGCGAAGCATTGCTCTTGCTAGGGATAGTGTAAGCAAATTCTCTCAGGTTGAGCCCATGAGATCACCCACCCGTCCGGGCGTAACTGGAATAGCCCCTTAGGCTACCAGCGATAAGGTAGGAGAAGAAAAGCGGTGCTTCGCAGAATCTACCACCGGATCGGAATCACGACCTGCTGAGAAGATCCAGCGAGAAACTCAGTGGTCTGTGTCTATGGGTTAGAAGGTGGTTCTCACGGCGGTGACCGCTTCAGGCAACGTGAGTTATCCGGTTTTCTCCACGGAGACCGTACGCAATCATTATTCAAAAACAAAGACGCTAGTGTATTAAACACGCTACCAATATCACTTATAGTTGGGGTGCATTCTTTACACTAGTAGTTTTTTTTTTGGTCAGGAGGAAATCGCCGGACTTCCGCCCTCAACTGGGGATGGAGGACGGGGCACGACGGAGTCGAACTGACGAAAATCTCCTGTCGCTCAACAACCAACGTCCAAGCCTCACATGAGACAGAAACTCATGAAAAGGCAAAGGAGGGAGAGTAAAGCGCTTAGTGAGGAGCATATCTCTCCCATCACCCTCCCCTATACTGGTAGGTACTCCATCTTTTGGGCTCTGTAGGACAAACGTGGATTTTTATCATGTTTTCATTAGGTATGTATGTTTGTTTGTAACAAAATCTATGAACGTCATTTCCATTGACTTCAAGATGTCAAATGAACTAGAAAATTAGCACACGCGTCAAGGACCGTTGACTATACAATATTTACGAATATATAGGATTTAATACGTAAAAACAAAAACTGTGTATCCCTTTTTACGAAAATTGCGAGGACGGAGGAGTATGTAATTTCCCACATTTATAGAGAATATAGAGGAGGAGTGCAGAATGCAATTTTTTTTTCAAATTATGAATTAATAATACATGTAATATTAATTAATTAGCATTAATGATAAAGATGTTTTTGATTGAACCTATGTAGTCGAAGACTACATTTGTATGCATTATTAAAGATAATTCAAAGACCACTGATGGGATCTTATTATTTTTTAATTTATTAAATTAAATGGGACCCAGAAGATAAGTACCAAAATCAGTTGTTTTCAAATATATATAAAAATATATAAAAAAACAAAATCGGCTCACTTTAAAAAAACACTTCTTAGCCTCAGAAGTGAACAGCGTAAAAAAAAATTTCCGTCAAATTGGGAACCACCTTCTTATTCATGTCGTAATTAATTAAAAAAACGGAACCTTGAACAGTAAGTGTATCTTTAAAATAAATTTAAAAAATCATAATCGATGTAACAATGATGGTATGTAATCGGTTAAAATATACGAAAACTAATATATAGTCTAATTAAAAACAAAAACTTTTATCTATTTTTAAGATAAACAGGCATAGAAACGATACAACAGCCATTTAAATTCAAAGACACAAAATTGTAATTATTTATTTGTGCTCCAACTTTTGTTTGAAGGTTGGTAGGAAAATGAAATTTCGGTTTGGAAATCGATGAATTGCAAAGTTTTTTGAATCTAATCGTCATTACAATTACAATTAATATACTTGTAAATAGACATGCTTTAACAAAAGCCGACTTGAAATAGAAAAAAAAAAGATATTCCAAAACAAATGAATATACACTAAAAACAATTATAATCATCGAAATCGGTTGGTGTGATATTGAGTTATTGAGTTATTCATCTATTTGTCGCGCACGTACTTAATGCAAATTTAAGACTTATATGATTTTCTCATGGATACCATTATCAGAACTGAACTAAATTGTAATGGGATCACACGAGAAGCGTCAACTTTCTAATAAAAAAAGAATCATCAAAATCGATTCACCCAGTCAAAATTTATGAGGTAACCAATATAAAAAAAAACCATACAGTCGAATTGAGAACCTCCTCCTTTTTTGAAGTCGGTTAAGAATTGATGTTACGGCGTGAAAGTGCGAGTGAGATAGAGAGATGTCTCCTACGTCATCCCAACACCCGTCTGAAGATTGTAGCTACACATCATCTAACAATGATTTTGAGTTTTATAAAAAAAAACTGCTGACAGTCCAAGCAATTGTTGTTTATGTTTTACGTTTTTAAAAAAAAAAAAAAACTAACGTAATAAACATTTTAAATAACACAATTATTACGTAACTACGATGATTTTAATATATTTTTTGTTAAGATGAATAACGTAATTTTTTATGTCTAATTTTCGCCAGTAATCTACTAAAAATGCAACTGAAACTGTGTTTTCGCTGCTTCAAAAAGAAAATAGGCAGCTATTAGCAACATTTCAGATACCTATAACAAATCAATAATTATGTATAATATGATTCGTAATTAAATTTTCATCAATATTAAGATAGAATTTAATTTTGAAGGCGGATTCCATGTGGATTTTGCAACAAAATGATTTTAAATAAATAAAAATTTGACGCTACACTTCTCTGTGAAATAAAAATTCAGATCTTTAAAATTCTTAAGGACAAAATTTAGGTTAATTCTCTTTAAGGCATACTTAAATGTATATAAAGGCTTTTAAATAATTATTTATTCGAAATATCGCGTCGGAAACCAATCGTACCGACCATACATTTTAAATTGCAAACAATCTATTGTCAAAGAAACAATAATAAAACATAAAATTACATGCCGCTTCACGGCCGGTGGGGAAACCTTTTAATTATCACGTTGCATTTTTCATTTGACACTATACGTTTTTCATTCAATAAAGCTACGTACGTAATTCTAATTTTCCATTTCATGGCGTATCATTTTATGTATCTGATGTGACGTGGACAAATAAACCACACATCCACGCGGAAAACTCGGAAACTTTAGAGAAAAATCACCCATACGAATACGTATTGTAATCATTACAATATTATAGTATAGTGGAAACGATAAAAAAAAAATTTGTAATGTTATTGTGTTAAAACCAATGGGAAACAACGTAAAAATTTTGTCGTTACTTTGATAAATCACGTCACGAAACATTATGATTAGTTGCCTAAAAAAAAAAACTGAAAACGCCCTAACTCGATATTTTTCTGAGTGACTCCATTAATGTTTGAAATGACGTTTAAAACGTGACTTTACCTGGAATCCTTCATCAGGCTTTCCTGGGTAAGACGCACTGCGTCTGTAGTCGGGCGGTCGCGGCGGAGCGGGCGCTCTACGCCACGGGGCGAAGGCCGAGGGCTGTGGGGGCGCGGGCGCTGGCCACCTGTACTGGGGCGCTCGCCTGAACGGGGCGCGGTATTGCCTCTCGTCGTCCGTGACGCTGGCAGCGCCTGGATATTGTAGCTCGCCCATCTAAGACCGGCCGTGGCGGCGGCCTAGCCAACACTGCTTGCTACTCCGCGACTACACGATAACACATATCTATTGGGTCGATCGGAGTGCGCGCGCAACTGCGTTAAAGCTACCCGATTTTTTTTCTCTTTCGCTCGTTTATTTTTTTTCTCTCCTTTCACTAAAGACGTTTTTGGTATGACAAAAAAAAAAACAAAAAAAAAACTTCTGTATGGGGCTGGCGAATAAGTAATTAATTGGCAGCTGATCTGAATTTGCTGAAAGAAATGTAGGTAAATAAGTTTTTATCGTCAGCGATATTAGTATAATAGTATTATCACATCAAGTATTATCACTTTTTATTATTATTCATCATTATCCTCTCGCAGGTCTGCTGGAAGAGATTTCTCAAAGAAATAAGCAGTGCCTTTGTACATAATTGTCCTATTACTCTGTACTGTGTCTTGTTTTCTGTGTGTACATAACTAAATAAATATAACATTGATACTGAAATGCACACCATGAACGAAACTGGTGCTGTTGTTTTTGTTTCATTACGTGCTGCTTCTTCTTCTTCTTGTCATAATTTGTGTGGTCAGCGCAGGCTGCACTCTCATCGCGCTGCATAGGAATTTGGCATGAGTTCCTAATCCATCTAGGGCTCTCGCCGGATCTTCTTAATGGGTCGCTATTCGGATCCGACGGTAGATATAGCGAAGCACTGCCCTTACTAGAGCTAGCTAGTAAACTCGCTCAAATTGAGCCCTACCCGTTCAGGCGTAGCTCTAGAATAGTCCCTTAGGCTACCAACGAATAGGTAGGGAAATAATGTCATTGCCTCTTGCTGTGTGTCTCAAGTTAATCCATGCTGGCTTACAATACGTCCTACCACCAGTAAACGCCGCCTGGTGACCGCAGCACCCTGGTATGACGCTCAAAGAATGCTGCTGTCCATTCCATAATTGCTTTTACTGGTGGCAGGTGCTCTTGTGAGTCCGCGCGGGTAGGTACCACCGCCCTGCCTATTTCTGCCGTTAAGCAGTAATGCGTTTCGGTTTGAAGGGTGGAGCAGCCGTTCTAACTATACTGAGATCTTAGAACTTATATCTTAAGGTGGGTGGCGCATTTACGTTGTGGATGTCTATGTACTCCAGTAACCACTTAATACCAGGTGGGCTGTGAGCTCGTCCACCCATCTAAGCAATAAAAAAAAACCCTAATTTTCTAGACCATACAACAAAAAAAAGTATCCTATAAGAATTGGTTTAACAGTTAAGTGGGTTAATTCCGTGATGATCTTGCTTTGCGGGAATGAGATAGGGCATTCTCTCTCTATCTTTATCTAAAACTTGAAGCGTTAGGTATGCCATAAGTTTCCTTCAATATACCTGTTATATTTTTCACAATTTTTTAAACGTTTTTTTCCTTAACGTGGATTGCGGCTAAGCCCTCTGAGTTTCTCGCCGGATCTTCTCAATGGGTCGCGTTTCCGATACCGGTGGTAGATTCAGCGAAGCACTGCTCTGGCTAGGGCCAGTGCTAGCAATACTTCCGATTTGAGTCCCTTGAGCTCATCTACACGTTAAGGCGCAGCTGAAATAGTCTCTCAAGACTATCAGCTAAGGTAGAGAAAAAAGAAGAAATGTGGATTGCGGTAGGAGTAGAAATCGTTACGTAACGAAAACGTCTAACGTTCTCCGTCGGCAAATCTCTTTATTTCTGTCTCTTTCTAATCGAACGAGCACAGTCGTCATATCAAGATTCGGGCTGACGGACACAATACTACGCGGCTTGCTGTGTAACCTCAATTTTTATCTTTTTTTTCTGATTAAGGTTCAAGAGGATCTAAAATAAATAATTCTATCTTAATGCTAGATCAGGTAACTACTTGTGCTGGCTTAATACGCTACATCTTCTTTTTGTGGCCACATATCTGCCAGTAGACTAGAGGGGTTATTCTGGCTTCACCCTGATTGATGGACGAGGTCACAGTCAGGCCTAAGGAAACTTGCTAACGTTTACCCAAGCAAGAGTAGAGCTTCGCTGAATTTACCGTCGGATCGGAATCGCGACCCACTGAGAAGATCCGGCAATAAATGCAGTCGGGTTAGGTTGTACGTCGTAATCTTCGCTGCAATTGACGTATTTGACAAGAATATGACTGGTGTCAGGACCTCTTGTGAGTCCGCACGTGTAGGTACCACCACCCCGCCTATTTCTACCGTGAAGCAGTAATGCGTTTCGGTTTGAAGGGTGGGGCAGCCGTTGTAACTATACTTGAGACCTTAGAACTTATATCTCAAGGTGGGTGGCGCGTTTACGTTGTAGATGTCTATGGGCTCCAGTAACCACTTAAAACCAGGTGAGCTGTGAGCTCGTCCACTCATCTAAGCAATAAAATAAATAAAAAATATAGTGCCATTTTATTCCTACCATACCTAACCCTGGTCTGGATTGCAATCAAAGAATACATTGATATTAAAGTTTCAAAATTAATACAGTAATTTGTGTATTTTAAGTTTATAAATTAAATACCCGTTCTAACATTTCATATATGTGCCGAGAAAAATAAAAGCTCGTTTAAAGAATTTTTGTAGTTAATATCTATATATTAATACGTAAAGCAAAAACTTTGTATCCCTTTTTACGAAAATTGCGCGGACGGAGGAGTATGAAAATTTCCACACTTATAGAGAATATAGAGAAAGAGTGTAGAATGTTAATATTTTATGAAATTATGCATAAAAAATAAATGAAATGAATAAAAAAATCATAACACACACTGCCATGTATTTGACACACACACGCATGCGAACTATTTGTTTATTGTCAAACTTTTCTTATTGCAGTCTGTCAGTTATAGTAGGTATGTGGTCAAATTGAGAATAAATTATTGTTTTGTCTTTATTAATTTTTGTCTAAAGTGTAGTCTTGGCGAAATCTGTGATTATAGAAGTATAATAGTCTTTGACAATAAGATCATAATAGTGTAACAATATTATAATTTCAATCAATTATAGTCGAATTTCGAATACCGGGGACCACTAACTAGTTATAATAAAATCACTTTATTTTCCAAGGCAGCGAAGGCGCGTTTTGTTACATGTCCGATAGGGGAGGGTCGTGACGTAACAGCCGTCGCGCATTGCAGTACCTACGAAGGCTGAGAATACCAAATTTCTAAGTAAGTCAGTCGGTCAAACATACATACGCATAAATATAGGATGAGATAATCATTACTTCAGCTGATGGGGTGTAAGCGGTGTTTGCTTCCGGACTCTTAAATGGTTCCGAGTGTTGTTACTAGATGGCGCTAAAATAAATTTTTACTTTTTTAAGTGAAAACTTCTTTAGCATTATATTGAGATTCGAAAGCCGTTGAAACGGAACAGCGACAGTAAAAAGAGTCAGACATATAAATTCATAAGATTTAACGTGAGAGGAAATGAGATAGGAGGCATTATACAGTTCTTCTTATATTCGTGATTCTTTAAGTGCTCTGCTTCGTACCTAATATTCGTACTTAATACATTCAGAATAAATCTATGTAATACATACGAATAAAATGTAAAATAATTATCAAACTTTGTATCAATATTATCATTACCAAACCCTACAAATTATCTTGAAGCCAACATTTTTGGAGGTTTCATTAAAATTTCTACTACGTGTGAATTGCACGCATGTTTTTTTTACTAACAAAAAACACTATAAATAGGTAGGGCTATTTATAAAACTACAAATACCTCTGTATGTTAGTGGTGAAATTTTAATATAGCGCCAGTGACTCAGAATACAGAAAAAACTTTTTTCTGTATTCTGAGGCCAGTGATTACTTTAATGTGTCCCAAAAGGGTATTCATTCACTTCAGAAAAATTATAAAATTTACACAATGAGGGCGATAATTTCGATAAACATTATTGGTGGTAGGACGTCTTGTGAGTAACGCACGGGTAGGTACCGCCACCCTGTCTATTTCTGCCGTGAAGCAGTAAACACGGTATATATTATATTTCAAGGTGGGTGGCGGCATTTACGTTGTAGATGTCTATGAGCCCCGGTAATCACTTAACGGTAATTTATTGTTAAAAGAGACCTTTCCCTATTAATTTTACTATCACAAATTTAAAAGCAATTAGTTCGTTTTTCAATGCTTTAAAAATGTATCACTAGATGGCGCTGTTTTACATAAAAAAAATGTTCGCGCATTGCAACCGCAGAAGCGTATACTGCAATGCTGAATTTTAGTGGGAATTCGAAAGGCCTTCACGCAAACTAACAACAAACAGCTTTGCGACAGTACAAATAGCTCAGAATCTATTTCGAAGGGTGAAAGGTATAATTAACAGGCTTAGGCGACATTTTTGCGACTTTACAGGAGAGACATTTAAAAAAAACATAACACAAAACGCTTCTTAGCAATTCGAATGGAAGAATTTTTTTTTTTGCTTAGATGGTTGGACGAGCTCACAGCCCACCTGGTGTTAAGTGGTTACTGGAGCCCATAGACATCCACAACGTAAATGCGCCACCCACCTTGAGATACAAGTTCTAAGGTCTCAAGTATAGTTACATAATAAACTTAATTGGCGTTCAAAACATCGAACTGTTGATGCTAATACCAAACAAAACGGACTTTTTAATTACAAAGTAACTGTCGCGTCTTAAGCGAAATGTCGCTTAAACCAAATAGCCTTTCACTCCTCAATTTAATTCAAGGCGTCGATTCTAGACTATTCTACTAGTCCATTTAGTGCAAATTTAAGACTTAAATGATTTTCTCAAAGATGCCAATTTCAGAACTGGTCCAAATTTAAAATAAAAAAAGTATCATCGAAATCACTTCACACAGTCGAAAGTTCTGAGGTGACAAACAAAAAAAAAACACAAATACAATCGAATTGAGAACTTCAATCTTTTTTGAAGTCGGCTAAAATGTTTTCAAGCCTTTCTGTTTGTTTCGTTTTCGTTAGGAACTTACTTTTGTGTCTAATTATTATTAAAGGTTTCTCTTCTAATGCAAGCTGGCATATGAAAATCTAAATTTAATTGTAAATATTTATGATTATTGTGCAAGCATAGAACCAAAGACGTATGAAGTAAAAGAAACGCTAAAAGAAGTAACAGAAGACTCCATCCCTACGGCACGTCGGAGTGGATATACTACTGGAGATATAACCTAAGAGTTGATATCCGGCAGTTGATATCGGTCGGATAACTCATGCCAAATCCCTATGCAGCATGATGAGAAGACATGCTGCGCCAAGCCCGTATAATGAGGAATCAGAGCAGAAAGAAGAAGAAGCTATGACAGAGTTTCCATATTGCCCTTTGTAGCAATTTAACGCGTCATCTCTCTGATATACGATATACTTACAAATTTATAAAATAGTTAATCCGAAAATTAAGTTTTCACGATTTATTTATCTTTTTATTGTTTTATGTTGTACGATAAATGGAGAATACGATGTTTTATAACCCCTAACTTCAATATTGGCAAAGATTATTAAGTAGATGTATCAATTTCATTTGATTTTGCAGCTTGCTGAGCGTCGTAGCCTCTGTGATGGCTGTCGACACTGTTTCTGTCAATGTCTGTTCATTTTCACTTTTAATACGGAATGCTGTGTATAATAGAAAGGACCTCTTCACCATTTATAATATATTGTTTGAAATCCTTCATAAAAAAACGTGTGGCACTCGGTGACTGCCGCGGTAAAGCTTATTGCATGGCATCTTTTTATCAACTTACGCATTTATAATTAGACAATAATAATTTAATATTAAAACAATATTAAAATAAGACAAAAAGCAAAACATTAATTGTCCCCTTCACACTCATAAGCTAGACCGCGCAAGAGAGAGATGGGCAGACTTTTCATGATGCGCATTCAGTGCGACGTCACGCCGCACGCTTATTCACACTACACAAGCGCAACGTGTGAATGTATTGAACGCGAGCTACATGGTAGGCGGAGTGGGGGGGTGTTAGGTTTTATTTTTGTTACGGAATTTCTTGATTCGGTCACCGCACTCAAAGCCCGCGATAAAAGCTATGCAATAGCTTAAAAATAAAATAAAAGATAGTTAATATGTTACTCCATCTACAGGAGTAATGAGAAACTAATAATAAGTCATCTAACGGCCGACGCCCGTAAACGGAATGTGTATAAGAGAAACGACCTAGCTCGCTTTCTCTCTCTCTGCAGGTCGAGTTGTTCGCGAGACGCTCGGTCTATTTTCTCACTCTCGCTCGACCTAAATTGTATCTTTTCTCTCGAGCCGTAACGAATCTGTCGCGAGTTGAATTTTACTCTCAACACGCCTAAAGAAGTTTCACTTCAATTACTGGGAACCAAATCATGCACGGTCATCCGGACCCAATCCAGGTTTCCCTGTGTGATAGGTACCACAGATTGATATAGATACCTTAACGATTGACTTCCACGGTGAAGGAATAACATCGTGTGATAAAAATCTGTAAAGCGTTAAATTATAATTCTCGTAATTACAGGTGGTAGGACGTCTTGTGAGTCCGCGCGGGTAGGTACCACTACCCTGCCTATTTCTGCCCTGAAGCAGTAATGCATTTCGGTTTAAAGGGCGGGACAGCCGTTGTAACGATACTGAGACCTTAGAACTCAATTTACGTTGTATATGTCTATGGGCTCCGGTAACCACTTAACACCGAGTGGGCTGTGAGCTCGTCCACTCATCTATGCAATAAAAAAATAAAAACAAAAAAAATTTATAATGATTTTTGCATTGAAAATTACACGTACAAACAACCGAAGCGCGGAATCTAAGACTGAAATTGCGCATTGGCAATATTGTCAAAACCAAACGTCACCAAATATATTTTAGGCAAAATACTCTCAGAAGCAAACGCTCTGGATATTAATATTCTACTTTTCTTATCTCGATTCATTAATATATCACTAGTCTAACATCACACTTGGCAGGGAGTGCACGTGCTCTTAAAACAAAATGGAATTCAAGTCAACAGGTTAGAATCGACTTAACATTTTATTGAAAATCTTTAATTAAATTTCATTAGAGCTCGATCGTGAATCACTAGAACGCGAAAACACTAGGGACGTGCCACGTTTTTGGTGTCTTCTCGATCGACTAAAATTTTTAGTGAGTGACTAAATAACGATGCTTACTACGTCGAATTAATTAATGAAACAATTTTAAGGTGAGCTTTGAAAAGCTTTTTGTCAGTTTCGATGACAAGCGCTCGTAATCGATTGATACGACTATCACTATTCACTGGGATCATTTATTTAATTTTGCAACTTCTAAACTTGTTGTTGGTGGTAGGACCTCTTGTGAGTCCGCATAGGTAGAGACCACCGCCCTGCCTATTTCTGCCGTAATAAGCATTAATGCATATCGGTTTGAAGGGTGAAGCAGCCGTTGTAACTATACTGAGACCTTAGAACTTATATCTCAAGGTAGGTGGTGGCATTTAGGTTGTAGATGTCTATGGGCTCCGGTAACCGCTTAACACCAGGTGGGCCGTGAGCTTATCCACAAACCTAAGGAATAAAAAAATTAAATAAAAAATAAAAACTTCAGTATATTCATCGGTTTTCGTGAGTCATCGACATACGTAATTAAAACTAGTTTTACGGCTTATTTCTCGTGTTTTATTGTGTACCAGATCAAAATCTCTCACCCCCTCTTTGCATAGCCTGCTAGGTAGGATATCTTTTATCAAAGTCATAAAGAATTTAACATACCAATGCCATCAGAAGCCAATGAAGCAGTTTCGGAGTGATCGTTCATCGGAGAAAAATAAAAGGCTGTCTTCAATTAACCCTCAGAACACCAGCACATCAGGTACAATCCTCTGAAAGACGAATGGGTATTGGTGTCTCCGCATCGGTGCCTTCGACCTTGGAGCGGGCAGACGGAAGCGGCCCCGGAAGATCAGCCTCCAGACCCTAACAATCCGCTCAGAGCTGGTGCTTTACGGTCCAGTGGAAAGGTAAAATTTCAGATGGTACACCACAGCTTAAGGCGAAAAGGAATCTTGTGTATTACTGTCACTAGTGGCATTTGTATTTCGCGCCATAACAAATAAGATGGCCGACTCAACACAAAAACCCTAGTACCTACCATTAAAAATGCAATTTCCAGAAACATAACGGTTTGATATATTTTCTCCTTCATCGCAAAACGCTGAACTGGTTTTCTTGTACGTGTTATCGGCCCGCGAGGTTAAATCATCAAAACAGTGATTAAATAAAACAAATCTATAAAATTTTGGTAAACAATAACGTGATTAGTTTTAAAAAATCTTAATAGGTATTTCATGGGACGGTAGAGACAATTTAAGAACAACGGTAATGGGTTAATGAATTTTTTTTTATTGCTTATTTGTGTGGACGAGCTCACAGTCCACCTGGTGTTAAATGGTTACTGAAGCCCATAGACATCTACAACGTAAATGCGCCACCCACCTTGATATATTAAGTTCTAAGATCTCAGTCTAGTTACAACGGCTGCCCCGCATTTCAAACCGAAACGCATTACTGCTTCACTGCAGAAATAGACAGGGCGGTGGTACCTACCCGTGCGGACTCACAAGAGGTCCTACTACCAGTAGTTACGCAAATAATAATTTTGCGAGTTTGATTTTTATTTTATTAAATATTATTCCTTCACGGTGGAAGTCAATCGTGAACATTTCTCAATATTCCTCAATTTCCAGCGTAACCCAGACTACACATCCACATACGTGTTCCCGAATGACTTCCCAGCGCTTCTCGAGGATGTGCCAGAGCCTCCAGAACCGGAACACCCATTGTTCCAATCTGCACCGGCCAAAGGAACGTGCAGGTATCTCAAGCACCAGTGGTATAGCGAGGAGGAGCAAGGGAGGGCATCATGCCCCGGGCTATCCGTAGAAAGGGACGCCGAATGGCTCATAAAACAAAAAATTGCTGGATAATATTTATTTTTATTTTAAGTGATTACTGGAAAATATTACGCTAAAGAGGCATTGGGCCCCGGGCGCCGATTAAGATCGCCACGTCACTGTCAAGTACCTTCATAGATTAAAACGCTTTTAACAACCACGCTTTACCTTGGTGTTGTATCTTTAAAATAGAATCATAAAACCAATGCAATTTTGACAAACTTTTAATTTGATTTGCACTCGCATCAAAAACCGATGATACCACAATAAGTTTTATAAGTTCGCTCTAAGATCCTAATAAAATCAATTGTTATTTATGTTTTCTATTTATGCGCTTTTTTATAGTTGTTAAACTACATCTTTTAATTACCTATGAACATAGCTCTCACTAAATTCAGACGACCGATTGACTTGAAAATGGCCGATGACAATACAATAGTTTTATTAATGTGGTTGAATATTCCGACCAGGAAAAGTAGGATAAAATATATATTTATTATATTAATCGACATGCTATCAAAGCGTTTTTGTTACCCTTAAAATTCCTTAAATTTGATATCTTTTGGCTTTATGTGCAAATAAACAGTGTTTTCCGCCGACCTACCGGCTTATGCAAGAAAAATACAAATCTCGAAAAATATGCCACATCCATGAACAAACTCTTCGTACAAAATACGTTATGGGTCACATTTTTAATATTTACCATTATTTATTTTTTTCAGAGTTATGTGCTTTCATCCCGATTCGACAATGACCATACCTCTAATGAAAGTTGAAGAAATTGAAGAAGTCATCGATGAGTGAGCGCCATATTTATCAAAATTCACAACATTATTAACAAGACTAAAAATTAATAACACAGCATTTTGTCTTAATCAACTTAACCGTATGTAGACATTTTGGCGGGAAAGTGAGGAGCGTCGACCAAGGATGACGTCGCAAGAAGCCAATTGCCATACTGAAAAATAATAAATCCCACGTTTTACGAAAAACTCCTTTCCAATTATCCCTGGTTTCCATGTTAAAACCTACATTTTGTATTCACAGATGGATAAATCAACTGAACGAATTAGGTCAAAGATATACATGGGTACAAATATTCGAAAACAAGGGTGCCATTATGGGTTGTTCTAATCCGCATCCTCACTGTCAAATATGGGCGTCCAGCTTCTTACCGAACGAGCCCAGGATTAAGGATAGGTAACAATTTTTTTCGCACGTTATTTTTTTCGCACGAAAACTGAAAAAAACCGTCTTCATGGCTCTACGTACTTTTAAAATCTCAATGTTTCCTCAGAGACGGCTCAAACGAAAACAGTATTTGTAATTTAAAAACAGGGTTAAATGCATATATCAATTATATCAGAATTAAGAAAATACTCTTTCGGAAATGAACTATCAAATTATGGTAGGTACTAGGATATTGTTACTAACACAACTTTTTGGATATTTATTTCAGATGCCAAAGCGAATATTATGCAAAATACGGAAACTCTCTGCTTGTCGATTATTTGAAACAAGAATTAAAATTGAAGGTACGATTGCACCGTTGAGAGGCTTCATAAAAAACAAAACAAGTGTATTTTTTTACGAACTGGCAATAGCTTGCATTCTTTTTTTTTTCATGAAACGTCGATTTTTATCCAATTTTTATTTATTATTTTTTCAGCGAATTCTTTCAACACGTGCTCGTTCAATACACGCAAATATCTTTCAAATAACATATGAATTCTGTTGAACTTTCAGGAGAGGATAGTGTTAAAAAATTCAGAATGGGTGGCGATAGTCCCGTACTGGGCGGTTTGGCCTTACGAAACGATGCTGTTACCATTGAACGGTGCCCCACAGCGGCTGACCGACTTGAACCCCGCCCAGAAGAAAGGCTTAGCCGAAATCATGAAGCAATTGAACACGAAATACGATAATTTGTTCGAGTGCAGCTTCCCGTACAGCATGGGATGGCACGGTTAATATTTCGCAATCTAAAACATGTCTATTGGCTGTATGTTTTATTTACCGAATGTTTAAAGACTTTAGCTAGTTGAGCAAAGGATTCATTATGTGTTATTATGCATAGAACATGACGTGACTTGAGATCTAAGTCTCAGTTCTATAGTACAAGAGCTGCCCTATCATGCAAACCGGAAAGCATTATTGCTTCACGGCAGAATATAGGTGGTACATTTTAGTTATTTATTGCTCGCGACGAACTCACGACCCACCTGATTTTAAGTGGTTACCGGAGCCCATAGACATCTACAACGTAAATGCCACTACTCAGTTTGAGATATGAGTTTTAAGGCCTCCGTTTTTACAGTACAATGGCTGCCCCACCCTTCAACTCAAAACGCATTACTGCTTCATTGCAGAAACAGGCAGGGTGGTGGTACCTACCCGTGCGGAATCACAAGACTCCCTACCACTAGACCGCTAAGAAGGTATTACTGTACCTTTGCGGACCGCAGGCCCGCACATTGTAATTAACAAAGACTTTTTTCCCTGCTTATTCTAGCAATCTCAAGGGGCTATTCTAGATTCACCGAGTTAGTTAGTTGGGGGCTTAAACCTGACGACGTTACTATCACTAACCCTAGCAAGAGCTGTGCTTCGCCGAATCTTCCACTGGATCAGAAACGCGATCCACTGAGAAGATGCGACGGGAAACTCAATGGGCTCACAAATACATTGAATACTTTCTACTTACGTACATACAGCAGCAGAAAATTACGTGCGATATCGGTCAGTTTAGGAACTTTGAGTGGCACATATCACACTAATATAATCCTAATTGTCGTGCAAAACAGGAGCTCCAACGGGCCCGGGAACGACTCGTGGTGATTCACCGCACTGGTTACTTCACGCTCTGTACCTGCCGCCGTTGCTACGATCGGCCACCATCAAGAAGTTCATGGTCGGCTTCGAGATGCTGGCGCAAACGCAACGGGACCTAACCCCTGAACAAGCCGCCAAGAGATTGAGAGATTGCGATCATTTAATACATTACAAAAACAGACATTGATGTATGACTCTAAGCGCTTTATTCAATTAATAAATAAAAATATTGACCGAGTCTGTTTTCTTTATATTGTTTTTTGTTTCATAACGCAACTTACTACCGTACATAAAATATGGGCTTCAAGTATGTAAAGATGTTAAAATTTCTGTTGTTTAAAACCTTTTTTTTGCGTCCTATCCCCGCTCTAGTTAGGGTCTGGGAGAGACTCGGGGAAGCTAGTTATGGAAGTATTAGTCGGGAAGCTGTATCTTAATATTATTAAACACAGTTAACCTCTTTTTTTGAAGTAAACAATGTTTTGCTCCTTTTCTGCGTGCTTAATTACATAATATAATACCTACCCAAATATAATTATCTTTGCCAGTCTGGTTCTTTTTACATTGTTTATGAGCATGTGTAATTTATTTTTCTTGTGATGTATTTATTTATTGAAATTCGGCATAGTAGTCACCAAAATCTATTTAAAAAGTGATACAGATACAGGATACAGGATTACGAACGAAATTGTGTTAATTTAAAATACTTAATTTAGTTAAATTAGAGGTCATTGCCTGACAGCACGACATAGAATTTCACTGTCAAAAAAAATTTATTCTTATTTCCATTTAAATCGAGAAGAAAATATTCTGCAAATTAATTTATCAAATAAGGCTCTTGTTGCTTGTTGCTTCTTTATTACCATATTCGACGTCAAAAAGAGCGGAGTGTGATGAAGGAGTAAAGTAATGACAGGAAAAACGGCGGCATAGACTATATCCATTTTACAGGCGCAGTTGAATGTCAAATTGAAAAAAAAATCTATCAAAATGGCCAAGAAAAAGCTGTGAAGCTTCCATTGTTTTGAAAAATATTTATTTATTTTTTGTAAAAAGAAAAAGCGCAAACGAAAATGAAAGAAATTAATATTAACATAGAAGGTTACAATGTAAATGGTATCTGCGTCGGTTGTTTGAACTACAATCGCAGGATGTTCTGTTGCAACGAAGTTAAGGAATGCTTTAAACTATTAGGAAATATCGACGTAAGTACTGTAATTCAATACAATTATCACTGATCTATCTACATTAAGACTTTTAAAGGATATATTGGTCAGTTCGCGAACTCTTTTAGTCATAAATCAAGAGTTTTTTAAATAATAAACAAGAACAGAATTCATTGGATACGACATTTTTCTTAAAAAAAAGTTTTTTTAAAGCAGTTTTTCTTGAGCGCGTTATTGTCGATAAGCCATGAATTAAAAGTAATAACTGAATCCGTGAATCAAATTCAATGGCGGTATTGCTTTGCATTGCCTTTAGTGTAAAAAAAAACAAGTTTTTGACTACTTAATAAGGCTTGAGGTTGATGAAATTGACTCATGTCTCAAAGTATGAGACCTCGTCATGTGTGTCGTTATTCACTGTGTCAACAATCACTAACAACAGTATTAGCAACTGCTCAAATAAACCTGAAATTTAGAAAGAGGTCCTTGAAATTAGATTGTCAAAAATTTAAACATACTTTTTTCTGTATATCCTTCTGGGTTGATAATGATTCTATGAAGTAGTTGCTTCTACTAATAGGACCGAACAAAACTGAAATATCTGTTTTTTCCTGTAAATGTGACGATGTTGTTTTGACATATAATCTCTCCATTAATTAAGAATGAAGCCGTCACTACCACTGACCTGACTTCACACTGAGTAACCCATGATCTGTCTTCCAATCTAAAGCAATAATATACATAAAAAATTAAGTTGCATAAAAAAACCTCAAAAACACTGAAATATGAAACAGAATAGACTGAATAGGAACCAATAGGATTGAAATTTTTTTTTGTATGAGAGATTACTGGTTGCCCAGAGGCCTTTCCAGTTTTACCAAGCTAAAGATTTCTTAATTTGCAGATCTAATCGGTATAAACACATTGTAAACGCGTCATTGTTACTCAATATGGTCAAACGCTTCAATTAAACATTTTTTTTATATATGTGCATATTTTTTACTTTATCACGTACGTAACGTATCTCCTATATATAATATAATCCCATATATGTAAATTATCACTGCATATTCACGGTTTCCGTATTCGTATATTTACGGAACATATACCCCAGGAATAAAGAGTTTTTACTATTCCATCAATGTATGGTTGCATTAAAATGTGTATGATTCACCAAAAATTTAATAAAATCAAACTTTTAGGTACCAGACGGTTTAA
This sequence comes from Bombyx mori, assembly GCF_030269925.1. Classification (NCBI taxonomy): domain Eukaryota; kingdom Metazoa; phylum Arthropoda; class Insecta; order Lepidoptera; family Bombycidae; genus Bombyx; species Bombyx mori. The sequence continues at coordinate 4,013,278 of NC_085117.1, read as the reverse complement.
CAGTTCAAGTATGCTGGGAGTGCTTTGCTGCCATCAGAACTGTAAAAAGATTTCAAGAACAAATTTTAAAATCCTACGATATCCTCTATGACTATTCTAAAAAGGTAAAAAAAAGTATTGTTATAATTTAATAAAAATTTTATAATAATAACAATTATAGTTTCCTAATATATAGTATTCATTAAGATGCATCTGACGCACAGAAACTTAATTATTTTTACTGTAGTAATTAAGATTGTCAACTTATGTTTTTACTAGTCAAATCGGACTTGCTTTGCTGGCTGATCTTTGATCAAATAGCTACTGATTTTCACCGGATCACTGGCTAGGTCCATCTGAAGATTCCCTGAAAATTTCATCAAAATCAACCCAGTTATTCCTTAATCTCTAAGGAATATACATACACATACTGAAGTATATAAAATATAACAGATATAAAAATAAGTTAGTTGTAATTATTGCTGCTTAATGTTCATAAAAAAAAGTTTGATTAAAAATAATTAAGTCTGTGTAAATAACAAAGCAGATATTAGTACTGTTTCAATTGTGTGCATTTAGAAGTGGAAAACTTAGTCGGCAATTTACCGAAACTAGGCTGTAATCAATTATCATAAGAATTTATGTTTTGGTTAAGGTTGACTTTAATTAGTACCATTCGTAATGTTACTTTTCTGATAAGTTATCTGAAATAAAGAAAAAAAGGTACAAAGACCTAATCAATATTGTTAACTATAAAATGTGAAAAAACCCTTGAAGTTTGTTGTACTATCAAATGATTCAGTATCAGTCGTAAGTGTAGGCAACCGATTTCTAGAATGGTTAAACGTATAGATGCACTGGGATTTTCCTGGTAAAAACCTTCCTGTTCGCATTCATAACAGATTTCTGGATGTAGCCCATTGAATGCTGCCATTAATACTAACTGTATTTTAACATGAGCAGTAAAGTGCAGAAATATAAAGAAATTTTTACTATCGTTTGTTATTGCAGTACATGTTTCTAAATTCACCGAAGGATTTAACAAAACATGCGACTTCGCGACTGGTTATGACCCCAATGGAGCTCACAACAATACAAGACAATAACAGTAATCTGTCGAATGAAGTTCACGTGAAAATTGAACGTGAGAATGGTGATGCATTTGTTGGTAAGACTTTCCTAATGTGATACAATATTTTTAAAATGATTTTAGGGACAATCTTAGTTTTTTCCATTAAAATCTAATAGGCATCCTAGTACTTTTATTTTTATTTATTGTTTATTGCTTAGATGGTTGGACGAGCTCACAGCACACCTGTTGTTAAGTGGTTACTGGAGACCATAGACACATCTACAATATAGTTGGTTCAAACTGAGATGCACTTTGCTGCTTTACAGCAGAAATCGGCAGGGTGGTGGTACCTACCCGTGCCGACTGACAAGACGTCCTACCACCAGTAATTACGCAAATTATAATTTTGCGGGATTGATTTTTATTACACGATGTTATTCCTTCACTGTGGAAGTCAATCGTGAACATTTGTTAAGTACGTATTTCATTAGAAAAATTGGTATCCGACTCGAATTCGACCCGATTCGAATACCGGTGCATCGCTACATACGAATGCACCAGACGTCGTTTAGGCCACGACGACTTCAAATTACTGATTAAGTCACTATTAGGCATTGTTGAGACCATAACCTTTTTCAGACCCCAATATTATTCCTTGCTCTTTTGTTTTTATATAATAATATTCTGTAGTTCATAGGAGTAAACATATATTATTAATTGTTTTTTTACAGCTTTCGGTAGCTTAGTGCTCACCAGATCCTATAGACATCATGATGTGATATATTATGATATATTATGCTCATCCCACCCATATCAAGATGTCTGCTTGAAGTCTCTTCATGTGATATTATGTGTTGAGTTTTTCAAAAGACAACATACACTACTTGGCAGTAAAAGGTGGCACGATGGTAGTTCCTATCTTTATTCTTTCCTGCTGTTCCTACTTATCTTGTGATCAGTAACGACACATTAATTTTGTGGATTTCATTGCTGATTTTGAGCTAGTTCTACTCAACGCGTCTTTGGATGATGTCCGCTCTGAGATTTAGATTTTGGCAACATATTTGGCTTTTCTATCTGTACAACAAAAATTTCAGAACCTGATGCATTGCTGAACGAAGAATTGAAACTGGAAAAAGATCAAGAGGAAGATTATGCAGATGATTTTCAATCTCAAGACGCTGGAGTCTCGTCCGAGGAAGACGTCAATCTTTTGTTGTTAAAAGAGGAGAAGGAAAAGCAGGAAAAGAAAAAGAGAAAGAAGAATAGAAAAATGGCAAAAGTGAGTTTTATCATAAAATGTATGTAGTTGCAATGATGATATTGTGGGCTGATGATGGATTCACCGAGCTAGTGAAATTGAGGTGAGGCTAAGTAAGCTCACGGGGCTCAAACTGGGAGTGTTGCTAACACTGGCCCTAGCAAGAGCAGTGCTTCGCAGAGTCTACCACCGGATCGGATACGCGACCCACTGAGAAGATCCGGCGAGAAACTCAGTGGGCTGTGATGATCATGATTGTTTGATAGTGTGAGACAGGTAGAGAATATTATTGAAATTTACTTAGACAAATTGTTAAATTTTTAACATTATCGATATGTAGTCCTGTGAAACATTCATTGTTAGTCTACAAATCAGTGTGCAGCTTAGAATCCATCTAGATCTGCATTCAAAGATTTCTCTTATGATTTCAGCCTGAGAAAAAAGAAAAAATATCCCGCAAATTGAAGAATCTACCCGTGAACCAAGTTGAACTGTGTCACATGCAAGAAAGCGAAATGTGGGTAGTGAGAAAAAATGATGTCGAGAACGAATACTTTCAATCGTTGAAGTATAAGTGCTCTGACTGTCTAATCGGCTTCAACACGGCGAGGCTCATGTGTGATCATATGGAAGGAAAGCACAGACCTGTGAGTGTATATAAGCATAAAGGCTAAAACTTTCAGTTGAGTCATTTTAAACAGTGCGATAATGCCAGTATTTATCTATGTAAGGGAATCTTTGAATGTCATTATTTTTTAATTCTCTGGTAGCCTAAGGAGCTATTTATTGTGATGATCAGGTGAGTTCACGGGTTCAACCTAAGAGAATTGCTAACACTAGTCCTATATAATGAGGTCACAGGGGTCAGCTACCATTATCTTCGTGGCCTCTAACATAAGACGTCCGGTGCATTCGTATGTAGCGATGCAACGGTGTTCGAATCCCGCAGGCGGGTACCAATTTTTCTAATGAAATACGTACTTAATAAATGTTCACGATTGACTTCTACGGTGAAGGAATAACATCGTGTAATAAAAATGAAACCCGCAAAATTGAAATTTGCGTAATTACTGGTGGTAGGACCTCTTGTGAGTCCACACGAATAGGTACCACCGCCCTGTTATTTCTGCCGTGAAGCAGTAATGCGTTTCTATTTGAAGGGTGGGGCAGCCGTTCTAACTATACTGAGACCTAAGATCTCAAATCTCAAGGTGGGTGGCGTTATTTACGTTGTAGATGTCTATGGGCTCTGGTAACCACTTAACACCAGGTGGGCCGTAAGCTACAATGGAACAAATCCTCCCGCATCTTGCCCTTATCCCACAGATTCATGGGTATTTGACATGGTCGGCACAACATGTACTCTCATTATTGTTACGCGCAGTGGTCCGGAATAAATAAAAATGTTCCACCAAAGTACAACTTAAAACTGTATTCAACATTTAGAACACTTAAACACTTCACGAACACTTTAAAACTCTCAATTCGCTTGTTCCGCTTCGCTTCAGGTGATCCGTTCGCTGTTGCGCTTCGAGTAGTTCCGATTACTGACTGACTGCGTGCCATCCCTACAACGCTTTTATAGTCGATACGACATCCCTAAAATCATCGAGAATATTCTACACATCTCTAGTCGTAGTTTCCGCTATCTGTCAATAGATGGCGTTGTAATTCTTGAGCATTCTGGATCCTTCGATATTCGTTCGACTATTCGGCGATAGATGGCGTTACTCATACCGGCGTAACATTATGCTGCATCCCTGTACGGTCTCCACTTGACATGGCTTGATGATGGTGATGTACCACCGTCCTGCCTATTTCTGCTATGAAACTATTGAAAGCAACGTCCAGTAACGGCTCGTTATTTTCAGAAGGGCGCCGGCAGCCACAAGTGCGACGTGTGCAACGTTTATCTGCTCACGAAAGACAATTTACTGCTGCACAGGTCCTTGCACCAGATCGCGTATATGTGTGTTAAGTGCGCCTACAAAACAACCGTCAAGAAGATTATGTCGAAGCATCTTTATACCCACAACGAGGGTATGAAGGAAGAATACGTCTGTTCGATTTGTGGCAGCGAATTCGGGTGAGAAATTAGTTATTTTTTTAATTGATTTACATATTTCTTTATAAATTTTTTTTTTTCATTGCTTATATTTGTGGACGAACTCACAGCCAACCTGGTGTTAAATGGTTACTGGAGCCCATAGACATCTACAAGGTAAATGCGCAACCTACAAGTATAGTTACAACGGCTGCCCCACGATTCGAACCGAAACACATTACTGCTTCACGGCAGAAATAGGCAGAGCGGTGGTTCCTACCCGCGCGGACAAGACGTCCTACCACCAGTAAAAAACATTGATGATTTTCAAACATCGATACTTATAGTATTACTCCTGATATCAAATAAGGTTAACTATTATTACTTGCGCTTAGTTGGCTCCTAACTATGTAACACTCGATGAAGTCGCTTTCGAAGAACACAGAATCCTAGTTCAGTAGAAGTCCAGTTAATATACTTATTTCTGTTTAGGACAAAATCGAAATTGAATTACCACAAAGCGGCTTGGCATCAGGAGAAGCCACAGTGCGACTGCTGCGGTAAAGTCTTCGCCAGTAAGATGACATTAAAATATCATTTAAGGTGAGTATACTTTTTGAGTGCAAATATTAGCATAGACGGTGTTCACACGGTCACCATAACCCTAAGCTAAGTCTACACATATCTACATGTGTAGACTTAGCTTCCAAAGCCAGGAAATGTATGTGTTGAGTCTCTATATCGGGTAAGGATTAATAAGACACGTGTTCAATTAAGTGACTAACGTATATTGGGATTACCTAACCTAACGTGCTATCGACAGCCCGACAATCCCGAGACTGACGTAGCATCATTGCAATATAATTACCGCTAACACATACATATAATTGTTAGTTGCTATGGGGACATTTGTGGTCCCTATAAATACACAGATTGTCGTGATAGTTCACTTAATTATGCATTGCTTTATTTGTAATTCCACTTGTACAATCTTTAGATATCTGCTCACTACAGAATACACTGCATTTTCTCCCGTTTTTTCAGACTACCGCCTTTTTTATTATGTCACGTCGCCATTACTGCCATTGCTCCCACCAACAGTGTTGCCATTTGGCAATCCGAAAATTGCCTTAACTTTAAAATGATAAATTAATTATTTTACAACAAACCTTACATATGAATGTTGCCACCGCCAGACTTGAGATAGAACTCTTAACACTATGTATTATATTATTATTTATATTGTGGAACTAGCTCTTGCCCGCGGCTTCACTCCCTTGTTCAAGGCGAAGTGTCAGTGTAGTTATCGGTTGAAAATCCGGTCACCGTTCTCGCGAACCCGTCGCGATGAAGGGCTCGACGAGTAAATTAACCCACCGACACAGCCCACTGAGTTTTTCGCCGGATCTTCTCAGTGGATCGCGTTTCCGATCCGGTGGTAGATTTTGCGAAGCACTGCTCTTGCTAGGGTTCGTGTTAGCAACGTCGTCAGGTTTGAGCCCCGTGAGCTCACCTACTAGTTAAGGCGACGCTGAAATGGTCTCTCAAGACCATCAGCTTAGGCAAAAAAAAATATTAATAATATATTTATAAATACTCGTTTAAAAATATGGACAAAATAATGATAATTTTGCTACTTTGAGCAAACAAACCTGCACATTGTACGAATGTTTCCCGATGTGGGAAGCGAACCCACGACCCTAGCAGCGGTACCACTGCACCGGCCAGTTAGTCGATGCGGGCAAAGCAACATCGCCTAGATTTGTTCACACAATGTATATTTTGTTTTACGTTTAAAATAGTTAATTATTCAATAAATTGTTTCAGAGTAGTGCCTCAAAATAAAGAGGAGAAGCCGAAGGAGAAACTGTATATACCGTGCAAAGGATGCAGCAAGGTGTTCCACTCGAAGAAAAGCTACAGGGCTCATGCGTGGGTACCTACCATATCCAAGCATTTATGTATAGTTAATGGTAGTAGGACCTCTTGTAAGTCCGCACAGGTATGTACCACCACCCTGCATATTGCTGCCGTGAAACAGTAATGCGTTTCGGTTTGAAGGGTGGGGCAGCCGTTGTAACTATACTGAGGCCTTAGAACTTATATTTCAAGATGGGTGGCACACTTACGTTGTAAATGTCTATGAGCTCCAGTAACCACTTAACACCAGGTGGGCTGTGAGCTCGTCCACCCATCTAAGCAATAAATAAATAAAAAATGAAAAAAAAAACCCATTAACCAACAGTCTTGATATTGAAGAAACAACTCACAACAACAATAACTCTGCCTAATCTTGGTTAAATAAATAGCAGGATTGCGCGTGGGGCACCGGTGACCTACACGACAGTCGAAGCGTTAATGAATTCCTCTTACCCCGCGCACGCGATATTCCAGGGTGGTGCATTCGGGGATGACGTATCCGTGCCCGATATGCGGGAAGCTGTTCCAGTGGAAGCGGAACCTGGCCCGCCACACGAGGAACCACCGCGAGAAGGACACGGGCGCCGTGTACGAGTGCCGGGAGTGCAACAAGACCTTCGCCAGCCGCGACTGCTACGCCAACCATCTTAGGCTGAGCAAGAAGCACGCCCCGCCAGATTCCTACGTGTAAGGTTTTTTTTTTGCGTTTGTACCAGTTTGGCATGCAAAGGGAACGTGGCCCATACAGCCCGGTTTGGCAGGCAAAGGGAACGTAGCCCATACAGCCCGGTTTGGCGGGCAAAGGGAACGTAGCCCATACAGCCCGGATCGTTGAATAAAATCACTTAAAACAGTTAGCATATCGAGGCGTGTAAGCGAAATTGTTGCTTAATACGCGACATTTATCTTTGCAATTAAAGGTGCGTTTTATTTGGTACTAGCAACTCGGATGTTTTTAATTGAACTTCAAGTATGTTTACTCAAATAGCTGAAGTTTTTTTTTTTTTTTTTTTTCTAAATTTTAAACTTTAAATGATTCTCCTGTAAACTTGTAAAAATGTCACTTAAACCAAATAGCCCCTCGATATGATATTAGTCAAGTGAGAGAGAGACCAAGCAATGGCTGGACTTAGGGCCAGTGTTAGCAACACCCCCGGTTTGAGCCTCGTGAGCTCACCTACTAGCTCGGTGAATCTAGATTACACCCTCGAGGTTACCAGAATAGGTAGAAAAAAAATACCAGAGGTCCAGCGGATGTCTTCGTAATTAAATTTATCCACTTTTTCCGGTCATCGTTCTCATCGAACCCGCCGCTTGCGACGAAGGGCTCGACGAGTAAATTAACCCATAGACACAGCCCGCTGAGTTTCTCGCCGCATCTTCTCAGTGGGTCGCGTTTCCGATCCGGTGGTAGATTCTGCGAAGCACGACTCTTGCTAGGGTTCGTGTTAGCAACGTCGTCAGGTTTGAGCCCCGTGAGCACACCTGCTAGTTAAGGTTACACTGATATAGCGTAACTTTAACTAGTAGTAACTAGTACTATAATTCTCATGTTGTATTTGTTATTTTAGCTGTTCTACACACACTCATCACTTTTAATTATTATTCTCATAATCCTCTCGCAGGTCTGCTGGAAGAGATTTCTTAAAGAAATAAGCAGTGCCTTTGTACATAATTTTCCTATTACTCTGTACTATGTTTTCTTTTTTTGTGTGTACATAAATAAATAAATAAATAACCTCTCAAGGCTTATCAGCTTAGGTAGGAAAAAAAACCACTTTTCTGTTTTCAGTCACGAATGCAGTTTCTGTGGTAAGAAGTTTGCAACTAAATGGTGTATGGTCGACCACGTGGACTGGGAACATTTGAAGATCATAAAATATCAGTGCAGCGTTTGTTTTAAGGTAAACAACAAACATATTATACTATATGTAATACTATATGTGTATGTATGTGACGGGGTTGATGACTTTTTTTTATTGCTTAGGTGATGGACGAGCTCACAGCCCACCTGGTGTTAAGTGGTTACTGGAGCCCATAGACATCTACAACGTAAATGCGCCACCCACCTTGAGATATAAGTTCTAAGGTCTCAGTATAGTTACAACGGCTGCCCCACCCTTCAAACCGAAACGCATTACTGCTTCACGGCAGAATTAGGCAGGGTGATGGTACCTACCCGTGCGGACTCACAAGAGGTCCTACCACCAGTTAAAAGACTTTGGTCGTATTTATGCATTTTGAATCGTCGGTGGATGTTGGAAGGCTGGTTGGATGTCACAGAGAAAGACCGTTGTGATATGAAACTTACATAGCAGGGTTCAGTAACAATTAAATAAACAATAAAAAGTCTGTATGAAATAATGAAACGATTCATTAAATGAGAATTAAAACAGGTGTTGCAGATGAATTTCTGGAATATTAGTTACAAAAGAATAATTATCACTATTTAATACACGTCATTTTGGATCCTCCCGATCCACTAACGGTGCTTTTAGGTACCTCAAGCACCGGTCACGAACCCGCGAGTAAATTGACCCATAGACACAGCCCACTGAGTTTCGCCGGATCTTCTCAGTGGGTCGCGTTTCCGATCCGGTGGTAGATTCTGCGAAACACTGCTCTTGGCAGGCCTGGTGTTAGCAACGTCGTCAGGTTTGAGTCCCGTGAGCTCACCTACTAGTTAAGCCGACGCTGATATAGCCTCTCAAGGCTATCAGTAGGCTTAGTGCGAGTTTCAAAAATCGAATCGAATGACTCGCATCGAGTGTACGCTCTTCACGGTGAAACGTGCGGAGCTCTGAGTGCGAGTTACTCGATTTGCAGGACGTTTATTCATCTTGAGAAGCGATATTTTTTTCTTTTATATTGGTAGCACGCAAGGTTTTTTTTAAGGCGTTTAATTGAAATGCCAAGCTTTCTAACGATATTTATAATTAGTCGGGTAATGGGTAATGTACCTGTGCTTAGTGCGACTTTTTTTAATTACTCAGTCGATGTTAATGTTATGTTTAATTTGTGTGAGGTTGTATCAGTGCCACCTAGTGGTAAGCTTATGAATCTCATTTTGTGGGAGAGAGAAGGTTTGTTTATGTTGCTGTCTCATGTATCGAATAGCTTTACCGAAGTGAGGGTCTCGATTATTGTATGTGCGAGTGCGAGTTGCAAATTAATGGATTTTGAGAGTATTTCTTCACTTTCAAGCAAGTTAAGTAGTCACTAAAAATTTTGCCGTGAAACCAATACAATATCAAGATTTTTTCTTTCGTTTTTAATAATAATGTTGTTTTTTAAGATTTTATCTATTCTAATGGTTTATACACATATATTTTTTCGGTTAGAAAATTTTATAGACGTCTAGCTAGTTGTAAATACATATTAATTCTTTGCTTTTTCATTTAATTCTTATTAAATCATTGCTTTTTTTTAAAGAGTTGTTTGATGAGAGAGAGAGAGTGAGATAGTTTTTTTTTTTTTTTTTGCTTAGATGGATGGACGAGCTCACAGCCCACCTGATGTTAAGTGGTTACTGGAGCCCATAGACATCTACAACGTAAATGCGCCTCGAGATATAAGTTCTAAGGTCTCAGTATAGTTACAACGGCTACCCTACCCTTCGAACCGAAACGCATTACTGCTTCACGGCGGAAATAGGCGGGGTGGTGGTACCTACCCGTGTGGACTCCCAAGAGGTCCTACTACCAGTGAAAGAGTATTCTTTATTGTACACAAAATGAATAAATATTGTGAAACATTCTTTCTTGGTCTTATCGCTAAGAGTGATCTCTTCCAGACAACCATTAGATGGGCAAGAATAATTTCGAAATAAATTGCACACTGTGTACCTATCTATTATAGAAATATATACACACACACCCATACACACGCGCACACACACACATACACACGCGCGCGCAATATACATATTTACAGGTATATACGTACAGATTTATATTTATAAATTATATAGAAATTTTAACAATGTAATAATAATTTTGCTTCTTTACACATTTATAAATAAGGATGGATGCTCGTAATAATTTTAGTATATTTGGGCCACATAATGAAGATCATCAACACTATTACCGTAAATACAATCATTTTATAAACGTTCAACGGGTAATTAAACCTATGTAAAACATAATTTCTTTAATTAAAAAAAGCTGAAATAATTACCTATTCCAAGATTAATTATGTTAAGTATGTCTAAATATGTAGGTAATTACAATTAAATAAATTCTATAATAAACTTCTAATTCTAATACTTCTATTAAAGTTACTAAAAAAATATGTTTTGCTGGGCAGTTTTCGTGTATTTTAAAGGTTACGCCATTACGGCAAAGTTTGTTTACGAAATTGCACCCTTAGAATGGAAGTGGTATAACTAAAAAATTTAAGATTAGTTTTATATTTCAAAACACTTATGTATTATTATTAAGAACCTACATTTTAAGTAGGTAATACGTGAAGCAAAAATGTTGTACTCCTTTTTACGAAAATTGCGCGGACGGAGAAGTATGAAATTTTCCACACTTATAGAGAATATAGAGAAGTAGTGCAGATTGCTATTTTTTTTTTAATTGTGCATAAACAATAAAAAAATAAACTAAATGAATAAAAAAACCTTACACACATTACCATGTATTTGACACACACACACACACATACATTTATACTTTTTTTGTTTATTGATTTATCAATCTGTGGTCAAATTGAGAATAGATTAATATTTTTTGTCTTTAATATTATTTTTCTATAATGTAGCCTTGGCGACATAGAGCAATGATTATTATAGAAATGATGATAATAGAAAGGTGACAATAGAACTATAATAATGTTCAAACTTAAAATTTAAATAAATTATGGTCAAATTTCGACCACTGGACTACCATTAGTAGATAATAAAATCATTTATTGCCTTTCACACAGATTTAGATTATTACAGGCAGCCTACAAGGAAACAACAAAAAAACAAAACACTATTACATATATCATTTCTGGCAAGCAGCTCAACATTTGCACTTGTATATTATTAATAGGAATTTTATTAAGAATATTGACAATTTATGAGGAATTTGACAAGTACGGATTAGTTATAGATATATGTATTTACATATTGTAAATTAAATTAGTTTTATAAGTGCAATAAAAAAAAAAATAATGATAAAATGATAAAGCCATACCTTTTTCCAATGTGACGATTAGAGGTTATCCTATTATTCTTTTCTATATTATTCATATCAGCTTATAAAATTAAACAGTCTCTTTTAGTCTAGAAAAGGACAAAGTACTCTTTCTGTCTTTTTCAAATAAAATGGCATGCCTTAAAGTGTTTAAACCGAAAAACTAAAAAAATACAATTATTCTATTACAATATTGAAGTTTACCAGAAACTAAGAATTTTGGGTTGAGCCACTTTAATTCTAAAGGTACAAAATAGTATTGAACACGTGACATTACCCGAATAATTTTGAAAGTAGTAGGTTCCCATTAAAATGCTGTTAAAATTCGTTGTATTTCATTTAGACGGTCTAATGCCAAAACATCACGTGCTACCAATATACGAGAAATAATAATATTGCTGCTCTCGGTGAATAAACGCCCTGCGAAGCGAGTAGCATATCTCAACTCACACTCACAATTCTTCATTTTTCACCGTATAGAACGTAAACTCGATTTGATTTTGATTTATTCATTTACAATTGAACAACTAGGAAAAAAGATGAAAAGACATTTTGGAGGGACCGCGAGGAGCTAAATTGTGTGAATTGTTTTATTTTGTCTATTTAATGTTTCTTAGTTAATGCGTATTTAATATTTCTTCGTGTATAAGTGTAATTTTGAGACCGTCCTGGCCTAAAGGTTAAGGCGTCCGGTGTATTCGTATCTTGCAATGCACCGGTGTTCTAATCCCGCCGGCGGGTATCAATTTTTCTAATGAAATACGTACTTATCAAATGTTTACGATTGACTTTCACTGTAAAGGAATAGCATCATGTAATAAAAATCAAACCCGCAAAATTAATTTTTGTAATTACTGGTGGTAGGACGTCTTGTGAGTCCGCACGGGTAGGTATCACCACCCTGCCTATTTTTGCCGTGAAGCAGTAATGCGTTTCGGTTTGAAGGGTGGGACAACTGTTGTAACTATACTGAGACCTTAGAACTAATATCTCAAGGTGGGAGGCGGCATTTGCGTTGTAGATGTCTATGGGCTCCGGTAACCACTTAAGATTAGGTGGGCCGGGAGCTCGTCCACCCATCTATGCAATAACAAAGTAACGTGGGTTTATTAACTGTTTAGTATCTGTGAAAGTGCGAAAATTTAAAAAAATTAAACAAATCGCTGGACGTAGCTTCTCGAAGTCTTCGAAAAGGTCCACTGAAAAAAATCTCAGTATATAATCAGCATTTTGCAGAGATTATATTTTATCCCATATTATCTGATCTCATTTCATTTCATTCCATGCCAATTGATTAATGCTTCAAATTAATCAAATCCATTTCACTCCATATTATCACTTTTCATAAAAAAAGATTAGGCTTTATGGCATGATACTTTTGCCTCTCTAGTTGGAAAAATAGAACTACTAAAGAAATACTCGATCGAAACGTTAAAACCCACTAATTTGTAACACGCACTCGCACAAATGTCATTCGTGGTACTCATTTCGGTAAAATTACTCGGTTACGAGATCACAACGTTAATATGAACTCGCACTCACAAAATAACACCGGGTACGTTTGCCGCTAGGGGCGCTGTTCCAATTGCATACAAATTTGAGCAAACTGGCTCGCTATCGAGAGCGTTACAAAACTCGCACTAAGCACACAGCTTAGGTAAGAAAAAAAAAGACGATTTAATTATTTAATCATATCGAGCAAGATAACTAATTAATAATAATGAATAGCCTTTGCAGCAGGCACTTGGGAAAGACTCAAAAAAAATTGCAATAAATAGTCAGATAGTAATGTGTTAGGTTTTAAGATACTACTAACATAGATTATAAATTACTAGCGACCCGCCCTCGCTTCGCTTCGGAAACTGTAATTTATTATTGATTTCCCCACTATTTAATGGATGTTATTATACATAGAAACCTGCCTCTTCAATTACTTTATCTATTAAAAAAAATCGAATCAAAATCCGTTGCGTAGTTTTAAAGATTTAAGCATACATAGGGACAGATATAGGGACAGAGAAAGCGACTTTGTTTTATACCATGTAGTGATAAATTGCATATTCCCAAAACTGAGGGTAAGTTGAATCAATAGAAGAAAAGTTTAAGTTTCCTCCCTCAGGATCGGGGAGTGCCTCAAAAAACACTGCAAAAATATATCAGTGTTTTAATGTCGTTTCTCATTGTTACACGTATCTCAGTCTACATTGTGTGTTTTATTTGCAGGCTTTCAAAACTTCCAAAATATTAGTGGCCCACGTCAATAATATTCACGGCGGCAAAAAGAAGGAGGAGGAAAGCGAACGTCTCTGTGATATCTGCGGGAAGTCTTATAAGGTAGGTCTGCACATTTAACGCGGGTATGTTGCCAGTGTTTGACACTTCGAGGGCGTTGACCCTTTGCGCCAATATTTGCGTTGCATTGCGTACTTTGTATATAGTACATGAATACGTAGCGTTTCATCTAAGATTATTTATTACTATTCTAATATATTAAATTAAAATCTGATTTTAAAGATTTTTTTATTATAGGGATATATATAAAAAAATATAAATAATAGATTGTGCTGTAAACAATAGATTGCTGGTGGCAGTGTCTACAACCCAAATTGTAGGTGGTTAAGAGTTCAAAGTGAGGAACCTCAAAACTGAACACCTTTCGCACCAGGGCCCTAAGCTTATAAAGTGTTAATCGAAACTTAATTCCTCTATCCAATATAAATTCGTGTTTTTTTTGTTGTTCAGGTTGATGAACGAGCTCACGGCCCCCCTGATGTTAAGTGGTCTCCGGGGCATGGGCTTATACATCATCATCATTCTCCTTCCCATCACCCAGTCACCCGGGGTCGGCACAACATGTTTTCTCTTTCCATACTCCTCTATCACACACCGTCCCTCCGCCAACTCCCTTCTTACACATATCGTCTTTCACGGAATCCATACAATTTTTTTCTTAGGGCTACCTCTTCCTCTAAAGCCCTCCACATTCGTAGTTAAAACTCTCTTAACGACCTCAATGTCATAAACAGAGCCCATAGTCATCTACAACGTAAATGCCGCCATCTACCTTGAGATATGAGTTCTATCGTCTCAGTTTTTACATTACAACTGTACACTGTAATGTGTGCTTTTTTTTTCAAACAAAGCGAATTAATTTTAACTAGTGGTTCCGCAGTAGTCGAAATTCGTCTATAATTAATTGAAATTATAAGTTTAAACATTATTATGGTTCTATTGTCAAACACTATTATAATTCGATAATATAATCACAGTGTTCGCCAAAACTGCACTATAGATAAATATTAATAAATAATATATTATTATACACTGACAATAATATTAAAGACAAACAATATTAATCTATTCTAAGGCCCGATAAAGGCCCGATAAAGGCCCGAATAAAGGCCCGATGGAGTCACGCTGATTCCATGGTCAGTTGGTAGGTGCCTGGTATGGGATGCTACTTGTGTGGATACTGTGGCTCCCTGTCATTTAGATGGTACTTCGTCCCGCCCCGGTTCAGCTGCAGCTTCAGCAGAAATTACAAAAAAGCGGAAGTATTCGGGTTTGGGGTCTTCTTATTCTTTTTTGCCTTTCGCGGTTGAGACGATGGGCCCTTGGGGCCCTGAAGCAAAGAAATTTTTTACAGAAATCTCCAAACGCTTGAAGGAGGTTACACATGATGCTAAGGCTGGCTGGTACTTTGCACAGAGAGTGAGTCTGGCTGTCCAACGAGGCAACGTAGCCAGTATCTTGGGGACTGTGCCTCCTTCAAGCGCGTTGGAAGATCTGTTCTACTGTGTGGGTTGAGTTATGTTAAATTATTTTGATTTGACTTTTTGTTAATAAAAAATAAAAAAATAAATAAAATCTAAAAAAAAAAAAAAAAAAAAAATCTATTCTCAATTCGACCACATACTTTAAACAATAACAAAAGTTTCACAATTGACAGTAAACAAAGAGTGTATGTGTTGTGTCAAATACATGGTAGTGTGTGTAATGCTTTTTTTATTGATTTAATGTGTTTTTTTATGCATAATTTACAAAAAATATTATCATTCTGCACTTCTTCTCTATATTCTCTATAAGTATAAGAAATTTCATACTCCTCCGTCCGCACAATTTTCGTAAAAAGGGGTACAAAGTTTTTGCTTCACGTATTAATATATAGATTTTTTTTATTTTTTTGTTTTAAGACAGAGAAACGACTCAAAGGCCACGTTTGGGCGATGCACACGAAGAGGTCTACGGCCAAGAGCTTCAAATGCAAACTCTGCCCGGCCACATTCACATGGCAGACCTCAATATACAAGCACATGAAGATGATGCACGACAGCAAGAGGAACAAGGTGAGGTCATAATGCAGCAAGAGTTAGGGGTAGGCAGCGGCTTGGCTCTGCCCCCTGGCATTGCTGTAGTCCATGGGCGACGGTAACCACTCACCAACAGGTGGGCCGTATGCTCGTCTGCCTACAAGGGCAATAAAAAATAAAGTTACATATGAACTAATGTAAACACTCAGTAAATTCAATAGTAGGCTCTAACGATGGAAAATCACTGGAAATTTTTATAAAAAAAATGTAGTCAGAGACTATGAATATGCATCATAAAAAATGACTCAAAACGTACCCATCAGATGTTGATAAGATTTTAATGGGACCACACTTAAGTAATCACCGGCTGCCAATTTAAAAAAAATAATTAAAATCGCATAGTAAAGAAATACAGTTCAATACTTTGACTTTTTTTTTAAAGTCAGCTAAAATTGGATTATACAAATGTCAAGGATCCGTGTCTGGACTGTAGTTCGAATTCACATCATCCACCCTTATCTGTGCATTCTAACTATACCTATTCATCCTCAAAGGGTCTAGTCAGCGGTTTGAGGATATAAACTGGTTAGGGTTAATCATGATAATAATACGCTAATTGCTGGAACACGCGCAGAGCTTGGAGGGAGGGTGGAATTGCTCTGCTGGGGTGGAGAGCTCGATTCAAACCCTTCCATTTACATCAGTCTTAACGTCATGCCCAAAAATTTAAACTGTGCTCCTCATAGTTCTGTGAATCTAGTAGAATCCCTAGAGGCTACTAGAATAGGTCGGAAAAAAGTGTTCCTTTCATGTGGACCATGAGCATTGTTGGCATGTCCTAAAAAGTAATATATGCTCTATGCCCAGTTTATTTGCTGAATATACGAAATGCCCTTCTATGAGAGCGATTTGGATAAATAGGGGAAATTGAGAAATTGTCTCTGACATATTTATGTATAGGAGCTATTGATATTCACTGGTATCCCAGCGTTTTGACTATTTTTTCCACTAATTACTCTTGCACTCTAATTTGACTGGAGAATGGAAGAAGAATATATTTCAGATTTTGACATCGTGTCTCAAGGTACTGGAACACTATAACGTGAATGCTCATATTGTGATGAACATATATATCAGTGTTAAATAAGCTTTGCTATGTTGAAACATAAAATTCTTTTTTTTTTCAGCAAACAAGGTCTCAACCAGTTAAGAAGGAGGATCCGTATCCGGGTATCGAACTGGCGAACCGCGATCACTATTTCCAGCAAAACATTAACTTAATGCAGAACATTGTACAGTCGGTACACGTGCAACCCTTGGAGGTAGTTCACAATTTAGGGTAAAAAAGTTTAGGTATTTTTCTTCTGAAAGACTTTAAGTGTCTCTTCCCAGTGATCGTCTTTTGTTAAAGTAGATGTGTCTACAAATGTTCTAAAGTAATCAACACAAGTCACGCTCTATTGTGACCATGTATGTCTAAACATATGAAATAAACATTTTTATAAGAATAATTATATAATGGATCCTCAACACTATTTAAAACTTCGACTTTAAATGACTTCCGATATTTCATTATTGTGAATACCGTAAATTTGTATTGTCGGGGTGAATTCAGATTCATCAGTCCTCAGTCTATCAGTAATCATGAGTTTCTCAGCAGTGCCGAATTACCGGGAAAATATTACACATTACCGGGACTATATTTTACTTTTATTCGTACTTGTCTCGCATTTGTTATTGTTTTCATTGGCTCAATACTTTACGGTTTTCATTGGCTTGAACGACCCACCACATTAAATCGTAAAAGCAGTCTTAATAGATATAATGATTGAAATTTTTACTAAACTATCACATCCACGCTTGAAAGGCAAACGTGACTAAGCGACAATAACTGCTTTGTACATAAATGATAGGCAATAACCATATTCGATGCGCAAAAAATATATATTTCTAGGTCTATTAAAATCATTTCCATCCTACAGCTACTAGTTAGATTCTACTACAGCTAGATTCGTTTCAATTTTTATTTTTTTCAGGTATTTCAACTTTAAATTAGTCTTCTGTAAAGTTCACACATTGTCGCTTAGTCATGTTTGCCTTTCAAGCGTCGACATTTATGTGCTGTACATGTTAAAAACATTCCCCAGAAAAGTATATAAAGTTTCAACTTTTTATTGACTATTTATTGATTATATATTACAAGATTTTTATTGACTATCATTGAAAAAAAAGAATCAAATTAACATTAATAAGTTGTTATTAGTACCCACATTTTATGATGAAATATTTTATTGATTTTAAAAGATAAACTGTTGAACATTCTACAAGAGGAATAATTTAAATATAATTATTTATCTCTTCAATATGTACTCCTTAAATGATTGTATTATCTTTGAAACTAATTTTTAGATGTTCTGGGTTACTGACGTAGGGGCTGCAAATAATTGAAAATTAATGGTATTTCTTATTGTGAATAGCAATATGAATATTTAACTTTCAATTAATTTTTTCAATATTGAGAAGACATTCTATTATAAATTACGAAAAACGTAATGAGGTATTAAGTTTACCAATGAAATGGTCACAATTAGACAACTCTGATGAGATAGTCTGATGGTCTGTCAACTGTGATAATCAGGATCAACATCCTGACTATGGAACTCCTCATCTCTTAGCAGCTTAGAAATTAAGTAAGTGTTCTATTCAAATGTGATAACTCTATCTGTATCAAGTTTCAAGGATCATCATTAAAATATTGCTTTTACACTGTTTTTTTTTACTCTGTTTTTTACCATTTCATTAATGGGTATTGCCATATTATACAATAGTATTATTACTTTAAGCGTTTTTTGTAAATAAATGATTTCAGTATACTTTGATTTTTTTTATATATTGACACGAATTGAATAGTGTGAAAACCAATTAAAGATATAAAACAAAAAAATGTATTTTCTTAAAATATCAAGAAATAATAAAGTTGTATCCCATTTTAGATTTAACAGAGATATGGGTAGCTTAAATATTTTATATTAATGGATTGATGAATTCATAACTACCTGTGCATCTGCAGTTTCCAAATTATTTAGATATTATTGATTTTCAATGAATTCTACATCAGGATTATGACTAATAAATAATCTTGGATTTGGTCAAATATATGGTTGCTTTGCACCAGCATGTATGGAGGAATTTTGAACTTTAAATGAAACAAAACTATTCCTTAGCCAAATAACTTAATTTATTAAAAAACTTATCTTACATTTTATTTTTATTTTTGTTCTGTGGTCGCGGGTTCCCGCCGCCACGGGCTAGTGGAGGTGCTCTGCCGCGGTTACCGAATGCGCCTCGGCTACCACCACGGCCACCGGTCCTCATGTTTTGCCCGCGTCCCTTGGAAACCTCGTTACGACCGCGCGCTTTAACCTGTGTCTCCTCCTTCACCATGTCGATGACCTCGTCCGGTATTCTCAAGTATTTGATCGTACTACCACGTATATAACATTCCGGCATCCTCCAGAACTTGTCGCCGTCTCTCGACGTGCAAATAACTTCACGTAAATTAATGTTCATCCAATTATCGCAGCTTACGAGATGACCATTGTAAGTTTCGCCATTTTTCAATTCGACAAGCATAGGGTGGTTCTGCGCTGTCCGTAACAAAGATAGCGGCAACATTTTGATGTAATGATCAACTTCGTTTTGAAGTTTATTATTTATTTGTATTAGAAGTTTATTTTCCTACTTTCGCGTTGTTTGGTGTATTGTCAACTTCTTGTTTTTTTAGGTTACTTTAGGACTTTAGGTTGACACTGACAGTGCTCAGTTGTCAGAAGACGCACAGATAATACACTTAATATTTGAGAAGAAGTGAAAATTGCTTCAATGGTAATGTAATGAAGTTTGTGAACAAGAATTTACAAGTAGACGAGTCCAACTGGAGAGTTAAGGGACAGTTCTAGTAGTAGTGAATCTTGTGATGATGATGAATAATAATAAAACAATTTACGTTGCACACCATTGTATTAGTAATAAATAATTAGAAATCTCATTCCTGGTTTCAATTTATTCTAAAGGTGAACCCGTCTACAAAAATTGCATTCAATAGGATAAATGATGAAAAAAAAGAACGTATCGAAACTGGTGTTGAAGGGTTTTGTTGCTGAACTTAATAGTTAAATGTAATGTAACTTTTTTTGTTTTAATTTGACCATACAGCTTACTGTCCATGCAACTATCAATTTCTAGTTCCATGAGAATAAATCTATGTTCGATAATCCAAAGTCAATGACTTTAGCATCCTTACTGTGAGCTGTCAAAATTATCATAAATTTTTACTTTTTGGCGGGAACGCGGGGAGTGAAGTTGTGTGATTTGTTTTATTTTGTCTATTTATTGTTTCTTCAGGTTTAACTGTATAATATCTGTGAAAGTGCACAAGTGTGGGAAATTGAAACAAATCCGCTAGACGTAGCTTGTTGGGATCGTCCAAAGAGCCAATTGAAAAGTCTTAGTAAATGTCCACCATTTTACTGAGATTATATTTCATCCTACATCATCTCATCTCATTTCATTTAATTTCATCTCACTTCATTTCATCTTCATTTCATTTCACTCTATATTATCATTTTTCGTAAAAATAAGAATTAAATAAATTAAAATAAGATTTGACCTAAAAGTTTTAGTTACTAGGTCATAAAATCCCTTAGAAAATATCCTAAATTTGAAAAAAAAAACAGAGTTCAATGCCTTTAATTTGTCGGTCAGCTGTCAATTGTCAATCCTGTGAAAAAAAATGTTTTCAATTGTTAGCCGGTCGGTAGAATAATTTTCATATTCACACGAAAATCAATTAAATAGGTAAAAAGATAATAAGTTCAAGCCCTTCAGTGAGAAATTAGGAATAGATTTCTTGTTTTGAGTCTAACGTAAGTTTGAAACTATTTCTGTACAATTATAATATTCCAAGGAGACCTCGTGTTCCAAATTTTAGTTTTTCTCTTTATTAATTAGTTAAGTTTATTAATTCTTGATTTAATTACGGTTAAAAATCGGTTACGGTTTTTGAAAATCAGATTCTTAATCGCTTATTACGATCAATTAGTTTAGTATATTTGATAAATAATACATTACCCAGTACCTACATTTTTTGAGTTTACACTTACACCTGTAAGCGTTACTTTTGTATCTTCAAATCTGGTCATCAGAGCGAGAAAAAGTATAATGGTAAAATACTATGACGTGATATTCAATAAAATAATTAAAATACCCAGAAAAATATTAAAACTGTACTTGCAGTTCAACAGTTGTAAAGATGTTTACTTCATAATAACATTGTCCATAATTAACAGAGTTACTCGTCATGCCCCAAGCACGTCGGAAGACCCCGTTCAGCGGGAAGGCCAAAAAACAACAACTGCAGTCTAAGAAGCAGAACAAGGTTTTACTCATGCCTAGTACGTATTATCACATATTCGTCCTGAATTTATACAAAATTGAATTAGCTACTACCGCAGAAGTACTATTACTGAATTAGCTACTACTGCCTTTTTGAGGGTTGCAAGTCCATACATTAAAAAAAAGTGAAAGTGTGTTTGTTTATATTTCTTGAAACTTTGAAGCAAAGCAACAGATTGGGATAATTTTTTAAAGAGATAGTTTTAGATCAGGAGACCGAAATTAAACATTAAAACATTCTAAATGAAATTCCAATTTTACTCTAGGTTAGCTGGGTTCAAGATTTTGTCTTAGCACTTTATTGATTGGTCATTGCTGAGAACGTCACTCAGTAAGGACTGATTTTAGTCACATGAGCATTTTGTTGTAACTTATAAAGAAATGGAGAGTTTCAAAGATAATTATGATGTGTGAAAACGCAAAGCAAACACAAAGCTAATGCAAAGAGTCTAAAGCTGATTTATAGGCTATTGTTTGAAGTGAAGTGTTAAATGGTTGCTTATACTTTAATTTTATATCTATATATATATATATAAATGAATTGCTGTTCGTTAGTCTAGCTAAAACTCGACAACGGCTGGACCGATTTTGGATAATTTTGGTCTTGAATGCTTTGTGAAAGTCCAGAGAAGGTTTAAAAGGTAGATAAATATGAAAATGCTCAGAATTAAATAAAAATAACAATTTTCCGGACGGATTCCTTTTGTTTGTTTTAAGTTTATTTTATACAAAAACTTATGTCTTTTATTTATCGATTGAGGCACTACAAAGTCTGCCGGGTCAGCTAGTCATTAATAATACAGATAAAACGGTTTTGTTTTGTTCAACAAAAGATGAATAGTGATTTTAGGTTAAACAGAAAAATGGAGGGTCTCTGCCATGTCTTATTATTAGTGTAATTACCCTGCTATGTCATATTATGAGAAATCTTAATGGTGCACATTGATCCCTATCTATTCTCCAAAGCCATTATGATGTTTGCTTAGATTTACACAACTATGAAAATAACATTATATACTTTTGAGAATCATCAAGATGAGTTTCAGCAATTGTGAATTAGGATAGCTCTGAGAATGGTATTTACATTGTAGATGTCTATGGGCTCCAGTAACCACTTAACACCAGGTAGGCGGTGAGCTCGTCCACCCAGCTAAGCAAAAAAAACTATTTAACACCAGATGGCTGCCAGACTGTATAGCGTTCAACAATTGTTTCCTCTTTATTTCAGCATCGACAGGAACAAATGCATACGATGTGGTCTCCGTCAACTACCAGCCGAGTCGTGGACGCGGAGGACGGGACACAAACAGATATGCTCTAAAATTCTACCGAGAAACTGAAGATGAACTTAAAATTAAAAAGGAAGATGCTCTGTGAGTTCAGTGAAAATGAATAAAATAGAAAATTTTCTCAGTTTTTGTATAACAATTGAGCTTATTTCTGTTAAAATCAATGTGTTTGTACTTTAAAATTTACATGTAAGTGTCAGGATACCAACAACAATCTTCTACCAAGTTGGCTAGATTTAGACCGATGGTTTGAATATTATTGTTCAGAATTTGTATGTATAAGGTCATTAGCACGATTCAGGCGATTGTCAAATATCTTTTGTACTACCGCATCAGTATTTACCGCTACTAAAAACGTATTAAGTATTGTAGACAGTTAATCTACATAGGTTAACTGTCTACAATACTATCGATAAGGTAGCATATAATATGCCTAATTTCTCGTGTTAGGTAGTATTGTAAGCCTCCACGGATAGGTACAATCATCCTGCTTATTTCTGCCACGACGCTGTCATGAGTTATGGTTTGAAGGCTGGCTAATTATTTCAGGAGAGCTCTGAGTCCTGTTCCAGAGAAAGAAATGGAGATTAACTCCTTAGATTATTTTCCTGTCGACTTGTCCTTCCCTAGAAGACCACCGTGGGACTTTAATATGACAGCGGCACAATTAGATGCACAAGAGCATAGATATTTCAAGGTGATTTATTCTTTATTAATAAGTAAATTGACACTAATAATGAACGTTTATTCATTAAAATCTCTATAACACAGTTGTTTTTGGTATTACTTGTAAAAAAAAGGGTGCGTGTACTTATGTACGCGCGTAAGAAGTTATACTTTATTTTTATTAAACTTATTTCTTTTTTTTTAAATATTAAATAATTAATAATAAATATTTAACGTTAATAATTTAATAATATTTAGTATGAATTATATTAAATAATAATTTTGTCATTTATATTACTAAAAAATGAATGCTAATAACACTTTTTTATACGAGTGTACATGTGCGAAAGTTCACCTGCGGCTATATTCAGACTCGCCAAGTTACGTCGGTCGTATTGTAATGAGCGATTTAGTGGGCAACTTCATTCTGTTATTTTTGTGTCACGGTGCGCGCGCATCGTAAAATTTCACTCATAAATTTTTCATAACGCGCCTAAAGAAGTATAACTTCAAAAATTTAGTGGAACTCAAACGTTTTCTTACAGAACTACATAGATAAACTGCAAGCCTCGGAACAGTGGAAGGACATTTCCTATTTTGAAATGAATCTGGAGACATGGCGTCAATTGTGGAGGGTTTTAGAAATGTGTGACATTCTCCTTTTGATCGTCGATGTTAGATATGCTGTAAGAATATTTTTATTATATTGTGTTTTATTATTTAATTAACTGTAAGGAGAATAGATACCCTCACTAAAGATCATTGTTAGGTAATGGTATGTTGGAAGTAAAGCATTGCTCATTTAATGGTTCACGTCCAGTGGCTCTCAACCACAATATTGTAAGTCAAGTGTTATGTGTCACAGGATTCACAAACAGCATATTTTTAACTAAGCTGACATGCAGTAATAGCTTCTCTAGGGTCCATTTGCGATAAATATACAACTGTTTGCTAGGTATGAGTTGTATAACAATTTTTAATGGTGGATAGTATAATAAATGTAACTCTATAACTATATTCACTTCAGCTATAAAAAATTTGCATGTGAGTATAATATAAGATAGTATATGTGTATATATATATATATATATATAAGGTTGTCGTGAATTTGTAGAGTATGTTAGTCGCGTCACTGAGTAAAACAGGGTTGAGAACCGCTGGCCTAGTACTAGAACATCCAATTTACAATACAGTTAAAAGCACAAGCTTGTATGTCTCAAGGTATTAACATTGTGATATTTATGAGGTGACTGGTGGCCCATAAATACATATTGTCTGGATTTTAAGCTGCGCTCACAATGAAATTAAATTTGAATAAGTCTTTTTTTTCAATATCGTTTTAGGGCATGATGTTTCCGCCGTCTCTATATGAATACATAGTGAAAGATCAACACAAGAATATGATAGTCGTAATGAATAAGATAGACTTGGTGCCGGCCGGCGTGGTCGCAGCCTGGAAGGAGTATTTCGTGGAGAAATATCCTGGATTGAGGGTAGTTTATTTCACTTCGTGCCCCAGCTACAATCTGAGGGGAGCATCAAGCGATAAAGCAGGTATTTTCTGTAAATTTTACTGTTTTTGAAGTAAAACTTCTTTAGAAACATTGTGATTTCAAACTTGATGAAACGGAAAAATAAGTCCATAGAGACACAAACACATGAATGTATAGGATTCAGCCGGCGAGAGAATGAAATAGAACACATTAGATGTTTTTAGTGTAGTGTTTTTTCAATACAGCGCCATCTATGAGATTTTTTAATACTAAAGTGTGTATGAAACCTCTTGTAGTTAATTTTAATTTAGGATTATACGTGAAGTTAAAATATCAATTCACAGAGGGCGCTACCTCATACTATAAAAGATGATTTACAATAATTACTAGCTGACCCGGCAAACATTGTTTTGCCATATATAAGATTTCTAGGGAATTTCTAGTGTAGAAAAACTTAGGGGTATGAAAAATAGATAGTAGCCGATTCTCAGGCTTACTGAATATGCAAAAAAAAATTCATGAGAATCGGTCAAGCGGTTTCGGAGGAGTATGGGAACGAACATTGTGACACTAGAATTTTATGTATTAGATTTACTAATGACAAAATTTTACATATACTTAGACATTTAGGATAATTGTATTTAAATTTTTGAAGGTTTCACTTTACCACGTGTGAATTGGTGAACACATAGATGTTTTTTTATTTTTTTATTCCGTTAAAATCTACAATTGCCATAGGGCTGGCTCTGTGTAGATACATACAGCTTGTTGAACTATTTCTGAACTTGATTCGTTTCTTTGTTGTTTCCTATACAAGAGCCCGTAGAGAATTATCTCTTAAGTCTAAATCTAATAAAGCCCAGTAAAATCTAATAAATACCATATGTACATACCGTAGTTCGCATAAATTATCTTTTTATTTATTTATATTATTTTTATTGCTAATATGGGTGGGTGGACGAGTTCACGGCCCACCTGGTGTTAAGTGTTCACCGCAAGGATCCATCTTGAGAAATTAGTTAGAAATTAGAGAGTTTCAGTTTTACAGTACAACGGCTATACCCCGCCCTTCAAATCGAAACGCATTACTGCTTCACGGCAGAAATAGGCAGGGCGGTGGTACCTACCCTCGCGTGCTCATAATACGTCCTACCACCAGTAAACGGATGTAAATAACCTATTAATCAGGTGTTAATCTCATTCAGGTCTACAGGTCCGTCGTCGTAAAGGGAGACAGAGAATGTGTTCGGAAGGGGCCACGAAGATTCTAGAAGCATGCAAGGACATAGTCAACGGAGAAGTGGATCTTTCATCGTGGGAGAAGAAGATACGGGACGAGACGGAAATCGACTTTGACGAGGATGAAAAAGAGATTGGTGAGCTTTTCACGGTGCTAAGGATGGACGTACACGCGGCCCATCTGATGTTAAGTAGTCCGATAGATATCATATCGTGAATTCAGCCACTCGTCATGAGTCTCAATTGAGGTCTGTGTCTCACCTATTAAACTAGAATATATGATAGCGTCGCGATAGTAATAAGCGGGATTGTGTGCAGTGAAATTTCTTACCTTGTGTGACTGACTCGGTGGTGCAGTGAGGCAGTGGTTCCGAGGGTCGTGGGTTCGATTCTAACCTTGGGCAAACATTCGTGTGATGAACAGATTTGTTTGCTCTTTGTCCGGGTGTTTATTATCTAAAAATATAATTAAAAAAAAAAACACTATATAGAAATAGATTGCTGCTGATGGCTGTGTCTACGACACAAGCCACCAGTGGTTAGGACTCCAGAGTGAGAAATCTCACAATACGTGCAGTAAGTATTATCATTATTATTATAAAGGTGAAGCGATAATCCAGAAGGCCGACACCACGTACTTTGCTCACGAGCGGTACAGGAACGGCACGCTGACCGTCGGCTGCGTCGGCCAGCCCAACGTCGGCAAGTCCTCGCTTATGAACTCCGTGATGGGCCGCAAGGTGGTCTCCGTGTCGCGGACCCCGGGCCACACCAAGCACTTCCAGACCGTGTACCTGACGCCGCAGGTGCGTGCCCAGTGTAGGTATACGACAAAAGGAAGATCTTGTAGCGTGTAACACTCGGTCGCACTCGGGCGTCATCGGAGTTCCCGAACGCGCAGGTGTCCCGTGACGTCATGCTACGAGATTCGCGCGCGTAATTAATCATCTTCATTTCATTTCACTCCATAATATCATTTTTCATAAAAATATGAATATAAATTAAAATAAGACATGACTTAAAGGTCTCGGTTACCAGGTCATAAAAACCCTTAAAAAAAAAGATTTGCGCGCGTCGATTTAAATTGAATGTAAAAACGTAATTTTAGTTTTAATTTGTATCTTCTAGCGCCTGACGTCGTTTACTTTAGTTTTGCTTTATATTTTAATATTGTACACATTATAGATATTGTTGAATTGGTGTGTTTGACTTTTATATGCTCGGAGTAAAATATCCCGCGAATGCGAGGGACAAATAACAAACTTCCACTGAGCTGATTGGAAGCTAATTGCTAGAACTAATGGCTCGGTAGACCAACAGTCCGAATGTTGTTGTTCGGAAATTGTATATATTTTGAAGTGAGACTTCTAATTCGACTTCCAACATAGTTGTGTTACTCGTTTAACGCTCGTGGGGAGGGGGAATAGAAAGAGACAGAGCGAGAGTGAATGCGCGTCACTCGAACGCATGCGCGTAGTATACCTGTAACAGGCCAGCGCGAGCGTTAGCGACGAGCAGCCTCCAATATTTTAATGAAGTATTTAAAAATATATATATTTATTTTTCTATCTATAATTTAAAATATATACATAATATAAATGTTGAAGATGTCGCATCTCTTATACACAGCATTCCCTATTACAAGAGCAATCTGATTTAAGGATGAAAAACGAAGAAAACCACAATACTGCACATCGAAAAAGAAGTTTCACTTTGTTATGATTTTTTTTTAGTGCTTGGATGGGTGGACGAGCTCACAGCACACCTAGTGTTAAGTGGTATATTATGGTGTATTATGTAAGGTTATCTTGAAAATTTCGTAAGCGAGATTCGGGCATCTGTCAAAGATCAGTTCTGTGATGGCTAGCCGCTAAACCCCTCATCAGTGTGTTAGTATGTTGGATACAAGAGAATAATAAAAATTTGGCGATTTCAATGAAGTTCATGGATATACCCGCAATCTACTGTTAAATGTCGGTCGATGAGTGGGGTCAACGACCTCGCGTGCCACAACTAATCCGGTATTGCGTTTTCCGAAATCTCCTCTAAAGCGTGTTATTTGCGTTAGGTTCAAAAGGAACACGTGTGTTTGATGTCGCGAGCGAGAATCGGATATCTAATTAATATATCGAGGAGTGAAAGGCGGCTTAGTTTAAGCTATATTTCACTTAATACTCAACATTTATCTCTGAAATGAAAGGTCCGGTTTATTTTTGTTATCAGCATCAACAATTCAATATTTTTAATTGAACTGTAATTCAGTTTTTTTCTAAATGATATTTTTTCCAAATGCTTAAACTTTAAAGTTGCAAAAATTTCGCTTAACCCCAAATAGTCTTTCACCCCTCGATATGTATTTTATTGAAGGTACGTCTCTGCGACTGTCCCGGGCTGGTGTTCCCGTCGAAGGTGCCTAGGCCCATACAGATCCTGATGGGTTCATATCCCATAGCCCAGCTCAGGGAGCCGTACACCGCCATAAGGTAAGCCACTCCCAAGCCGCCCGGTGCTGAAGCCGTCGTGGCCTAAGGGATAAGACGTCCGGTGCATTCGTATCTAGCGATGCACCGATGTTCGAATCCCGCAGACAGGTACCAATTTTTCTAATTAAATACTTACTTAACAAATGTTCACGATTGATTTCCACGCTGAAGGAATAACATCGTGTAATAAAAATCAAACCCGCAAAATTACAATTTACGTAATTACTGGTGGTAGGACCTATTGTGAGTCCGCATGGGTAGGTACCACCGCCCTGCCTATTCCTGCCGTGAAGCAGTAATGCGTTTGGACTTGAATAGAAGGGTTGGGCAGCTGTTGTAACTATACTGAGAACATAGAACTTATATCTCAAGGTCCAGTAACCACTTAACACCAGCTGGTCTCCTGAATAACTGACACTAGCCTGGCCTGTTTGCAGGTACTTGGGTGAGAGGCTAAACCTACCGCAGCTGTTGCGCATCGAGCACCCGGACAACGAGGACACGTGGTCGCCCTGGGACATCTGCGATGGCTGGGCGAAGAAACGCAGCTATCTGACAGCGAAATCTGCCAGGTAATGAGAACTCGGGTGTTCGTGAAAGCAAATACTATTGTAGCGTAATTTAACTTTCAGTAAAGAAATTCTAACGTGAAACTTGGTACACGTGAAAGAAGTGAAACTTCTTTTGCGGTGTTTTACAGTATTGTGGTTGTCTTCATTTTTATCATTAAATGAAATTGCTCTTGTAACAGGGAATGCTGCGTATAAGAGAAACGACCTCTTCACCATTTATAATATATTGCTTGAAATCCTTCATCACTACATAGTATAAAACAAAGTCGTTTTCTCAGTCCCTATATCCCTATGTATGCTTAAATCTTTAAAACTACCCAACGGATTTTGATGCGGTTTTTTTTAATAGATAGAGTGATTGAAGAGGAAGTTTTGTCTGTATAATAACATCCATTAAATAGTGGAGAAATCAGTAATAAATTATAATTTCCGAAGCGAAGCGAGGGCGGGTCGCTAGTAAAATATAAAATATAAGATAGTTAATATGTTACTGCCATCTACAGGAGCCATGAGAAACTAATAATAAGCTATTTAGCGGCCGACGCCCGTAAACAGAATGTGTATAAGAGAAACGACCTAGCTCGTTTTCTCTCCCTCTCCACGGTCGAGTGGTTCGCGAGACGTTCTGTCTATTTTCTCACTCTCGCTCGTCTTAAACTGTATCTTTTCTCTCTAGCCGTAACGAATCTGTCGCGAGTTAAATTTCTCTCAACGCGCCTAAAGAAGTTTCACTTCAAAAATGTTGACGTTATAACGTCTTTTAAATCGATGTACACGGGCTACACGCACGAAATATTGTCACGTTTCGACTGAGCCTGAGCGTGCGAGCGAGAGCGCGGATCAAGCGATAGAGAGGCACGATCGGCCCAAGCGTTGGCTTGTGACACATTTATCTCTCTTCTCGCGTGACGTCATAGCTAGCAGTTCGAATAGTTCTGCTACTGACGTTATCACGTAAAACTATCGTCTGTAGACCGACTTTACAATCAATTGATTTATTTATTTATTTATGCCTTTCTCGCTTCAACTTTGAATATTGTCAATGAGGGACTAGTGATCAAGAAATATGTTTAACACTTGTTACAGATTGGACACGTACAGAGCAGCGAACAGCCTGCTCAGGATGGCGCTGGACGGTAGAATATGCCTTTGGCTGCGGCCTCCCGGCTACACTGAAAAAAAAGGTAACTTTTCTTTTGTTAAATTCTCATTTATAGTTTTACTTCTGATATTTTATTTTTCTCCTACCTACGCCAAAAGTTCGGTTTTCGTCCCGCTGTACAGGGAAGAAAGTGTAACTTTTTCTCCCTGGGTACAAGTGCGCATGCGCGTTAGTTTCTACGTCTGCTCTCACGCACCTAAAATTGTCCGCCATTGTTGAGCTCGGGTAATTTGCAATATTGTGTTTAGTGTAAAAGTGAAATAAACAAAAGGCAATAAAATTTTATACTGAAGTATTAAACAAAGATGAGTTCATCAGACAGTTCTTATTCAATTAGAAGTAGTTTATTTAAAAATTAAAAAAGAGTTACATTGTTTTTTTTTATGAGTGGGGGGCTCCGCCCTTGGACTCCAATGGGGCGGAGCCCCCCGGACAGGGACAGGGACAGGGAAAGGGAAAGGGAAAGGGAAAGGGAAAGGGAAAGGGAAAGGGAAAGGGAAAGGGAAAGGGAAAGGGAAAGGGAAAGGGACAGGGACAGGGACAGGGACAGGGAAAGGGACAGGGACAGGGACAGGGACAGGGACAGGGAAAGGGACAGGGAAAGGGACAGGGACAGGGACAGGGAAATGGACAAGGACAGGGACAGGGACAGGAACAGGGACAGGGACAGGGACAGGGACAGGGACAGGGACAGGGACAGGGACAGGGACAGGGACAGGGACAGGGACAGGGACAGGGACAGGGACAGGGACAGGGACAGGGACAGGGACAGGGACAGGGACAGGGACAGGGAAAGGGACACGGACACGGACACGGAGAGAGAGAGAGAGAGAGAGAGTACACTTAATTGCACACCAATACACCATTTATATTCAAAAACACTCAAAAAAGGAGATAGATTTGTACAATAGGTGGATTGTGGATTGATACTGATTGTGATTGTCATTTACAGAGTATTTCGAGAAGTGCGATGAGATAAAATACGTGAAGTGGGTCCAATCGTTGAGCGAAGGGGACGCTGGCGAGTCATCGCCCGTGGTCAGCAGCGACGCCGGCAGCGATCATGACGACACAGATGACAACGATGACGACGATGATGACGACGACGACAGCGCTGAGACGGCGGTGATGGCGAACAAGTTCTCTGCCCTCATTCAAGATTGAATAAAGCAATAAATAAATATTACTGAGATTTCATTTCATACATCACTATTATGAATAATTAATATACTCTGAGCACAATATTGTTGATTTAGCGGTACAAACTTACAAAGTCGGGGTGGGTCGCTATAAACATTTTTAATCTATTGCATAGCATTTATCGCGGGCTTTGAGCGCGACGACCGAATCAAGAAATTCCGTAACGAAAATAAAACCTAGCATCCCACACTCCGCCTACCATGTAGCTCTGTTTCAACACATTCACACGTTGCACTTGTGTAGTGTCTGTGAACAAGAGCGCGGTGTGACGTCGCACTGCATGCGCATCATGAAAAGTCTACCCATCTCTCTCTCGCGCGGTCTAGCTTATGAGTGTGAAGGGGACAGTTAATGTTTTGCTTTTGTTCATGTTTACAAATATAGCGTGGTCTTATCTTATTATTATTTTAATATTAAATTATTATTGTCTAATTATAATTGCATAAGCTGATAAAAAGTACTATGCAATAGCTTTACCGCGGCAGTCCCCGAGTGCCACACGTGTTTTTTTTAATAAAAAAAGCAACACCCTATATAAGAGGGCTGTTTCATCATCATCATCAGCCCACAGTCGTCATGTAGACACAAGCCTCTTGCAATCCACACCACTGAGCCCGGTCTTCAGCTCTCCTTACCGTTAGATAGGGTCACTTGAGAAGCTGAAACCTTATGTTTGACTATTTACAGTCGCACGTATATTGTTAGTCTTTATTCTAAGATGTTATTTATATAAACAAATAAAACATTAATGTATTTTGGAATTGTAGTTTCATTTTGGGGGTGATGTTTTTGCGTCGAAACATTTTTTTCTGCGGAACGATATCTGTGTGTGTAGTGTGCTTAGTGCGAGCTTTTTAACGTTCTCGATAGCGTAAAAGTTAACTCAAATTTGTATGCAGTTGGAACAGCGCCCCTAGCGGCAAACATAGGCAAACGTTCCAACTCCATACAAATTTGAGTTAACTTTTACGCTATCGAGAACGTTAAAAAACTCGCACTAAGCACACAGGTCAAGGGGGATTTGCGTTCGTCGTATGGTTAATGTTCGCTGTCCTTTGAGACAAGAGGTCGTAGTCTCAAATATATTAGAATGGCGGTTCGAAAGCGTACGGTACCTTAACGCTTTTTTCTCGCCTAACGTTTTTTTCTCTATCCATTCGCTGGGAGCCTAAGGGGCTATTCCAGCTACGTCCTGACGGTTAGGTGAGCTCACTGAATCAACCTGAGAGAGTTTGCTAACACTGACCCCTAGCAAGAGCAGTGCTTCGCAGAATCTACTACCGGATAAAAATCCCGACCCACCGAGAAGATCCGGCGATAAACTTGTGGGCTTTCGTCCGCTACTACTACAACTGTTATGTATTCGTAACGTTGGCAATAATGTAATGACTTCCTGACTCTAGAACACTGAAACAGACTATGTCACTTTAGGCCAGATTTATAGAATCGAGAGATAATGCTCAGTGTGTTTACAGAAAATAAAGCCTTCGTATAAAGTTTGGCACACGGCAAGTCGATAATCCCATTCTCACGGTTCGTTTGGAACCACTGGGTCCGTGGAGGAACTTCGGTTCCCTCAGTATTTTGTACCATATGTTCAATGGGGAGTGCTCTGAGGAATTGTTTGAGATGATGCCATCATCTCGTTTTTACCATCCCACCGCCCGCCACCGGAGTAGAGCTCATCCATACTACCTGGAGCCACTGCGTTCACCTACAGTGCGTTTCCAGAGATCTCTTTTGCCACGTAACATCTGGCTTTGGAATAAGCTCCCCTCCACGGGGTTTCCGGAGCCCTATGACATGTCCTTTTTCAAATGAGGCTTGTGGAGAGTATTAAGCGGTAGGCAGCGGCCTTGCCCTTGGCATTGTTGAAGTCTCTGGGCAACCGTAACTACTCACCATCAGGCGGGCCGTAAACTCGTCTGCAAACACGGGCGATAATAGAAAACGTACTTGCTCTTAAGACTTTTCATCGTGGCCTAAAGGATAAGGTGCCCGACGCATTGGTATCGAGCGATGCGACAGCAGCGATGCAGGTGTTCGGAACCGAACCGGAATGATTTGCGCAATCACTGGTCGAGCGCCTTGTGAGGCAGCACGGAGAGGTGCCACCACCCTGCCTAAATAGGCAGAGAACAGAGAGAAGAGAGAATAGAGAAATCTCTCGCGACGCAGTTGTGTCTAAG
Source organism: Bombyx mori (assembly GCF_030269925.1). Taxonomy (NCBI): domain Eukaryota; kingdom Metazoa; phylum Arthropoda; class Insecta; order Lepidoptera; family Bombycidae; genus Bombyx; species Bombyx mori. The sequence continues at coordinate 3,979,762 of NC_085117.1, read as the reverse complement.
TGGTTTAGAGGGTAGGAGATCTGCCTGTAGAACTGAAACTCATGTGTCAAAGTGGGTGGCGGTATTTATGTTGTTGATGTCCATCGGCTCCTGTAACTAATTAACATCAGATGGGCCGCGAGCTCGTTCGCACGTCTGTGTCTAGTTATCTATTTGGAAAAAAATATGTGTGGTGCCGTGGGACACCAGATAGGAACGAAGTTTCTTATTATAAAAACATTAATTTTAAGTTCTATTCGAGGTATAAAGAAAATAAAACTGGAGGTTTCGCAACAACCCACGGTCATTCGGTAACGTGCGAACTTATTGTGGTACACTTCATTCACGCTTGTTTGCATAAGAGTATGTATGGTATACGGCAGTATTGCGCAAATACACTTTACGCTCTGAGATCGTGGTCAATGAATGATAAAAAATATAGTTATTTTTTGTACGTTATTATAAAGTTAAGTCGCACACTGTGTGCATTACTAATAAAACTCTTTTACGTTACGGACGTTTTTTCCCGGTTAGGATACCCCTCCGCATCGTGTCATAGGGAACATCGTTCCAAAAAAACCATATTATTTTAAGTAGTATTTAAAGTAGTAATTGTTGGATACGTATTTAATTTTGTTTATGAATCAATTATCTAAGAATTTGCGTTTTGGCAAAGTCGCATCTCTGAAATGAGATTCAGATCAATTCGATCTAATACTCAGGTACTGTTGTAATCCAAAGAAGTCGTTTTCGGGAAAGCAATTTAACTTTGGTTAAAACTGACCCGTTTGCCGTAATAGCCGGTTAATTTGAACGGTAACCCTCGCCCTTTCCTAGGGACGAGTTTAATGTTACATTAATGTAAAATAGTACATGATTTAAAGGTTAACAATATTTTTGCTAATAGGTATTTATATCATACTAGAGGTCCCGCAGTAGTCGAAATTCGACTATAATTAATTGGAATTGTAAGTTATTGTAAGTTAAACACTATTATGATTGTATTTTATACTTCTATAATCACAAATTTCGCCAAGGCTACACTATAAAAAATATTAACAAAGACAAACAATATTTAATCTTAATTTGACAACAGACGTCAAGAACAAAAGTTTGACAATAAATAGTATGCTTGCGTGTGTGCGTCAAATACATGGTATGTAGTGTGTGTAATGTATTCTTTATTGATTTAATGTATCTTTTATGCATATTTAAAAAAATATTAGCATTGTGCACTTCTTCTCTATATTCTCTATAAGTGTGGAAAATTTCATACTCCTCCGTTCGCGCAATTTTCGTAAAAAGGGATACAAAGTTTTTGCTTCACGTATTAATATAAAGATAGCTATAAATACTGAGTATAGAAATACTTTAGTGATGGTTCATTGTGTCGAAAATCATAGGTTTTTTTAAGTATTCACGGATTATCAGCTGGTACTATGACATAAACCTTCACTAGACGGTCAATTACAATGGTTAATTCTACTAATATTATAAACCCGAAAGTTTGTAAGAGTGTATGTATGGTATTGTTACTATTTCACGCAAAAACTACTGGATGGATTTCGATGAAGCTTTACAATAACATAGCCGACATATCAAAATATCACATAGACTATAATTTATAAAGATATAGTGTGAATTACCCAAAATATAACGAGAAATGTCAAGTAAGTAGGCATAAAATCTGCCATCTGCGAGAGAATCTTGTGTGCGCCCCAATAACCGTTGGATACGTGTAGTTTAAAATGTAAATAGGAAATGTTTTTCTTAAATAGTCCTAGAAAAAAGCCCGCGACAGCGTATATCTATTTTTCATGTCTAAGCAATTATCCCAAAATTAGCGAACCATGAATATAAGAGAATTTTTTTACTGGTGTAAGGATCTCTTGTGAGTTCGCACGGGTAGGTACCACCACCCTGCCGATTTCTGTCGTGAAGCAGTAATGCGTTTCGGTTTGAAGGGTGGGGCAGCCGTTGTGACTATGCTGAGACCTTAGAACTCATATCTCAAGGTGGATCGCGGCATTTACTTTGTAGATGTCTGTAGGCTCCGGTAACCACTTAACACCAGGTGGGCTGTGAGCTCGTCCACCCATCTATGCAATAAAATAAATATATCACTAATGGCATCCCATTGGGAGCGCAACGTGAACGCACCCTTATTCAAGTCAGACCGCGAAGCAGACAGTGTAATGAGTTCAATTTACCCTACCCTGCTTCATTGCAGCTTCATTTAGGACCTTCGCAGAGTTATTGATGTCTTTAAACGAACAATTCTTGTTTAACTAAATATATAAATAGACTAGCCGTACTCGCCCGCTTCGTTGGGCATTTTAAATTAACATTATTATTTATTATCATTATCATTAGGGAGTGCAACACTCATATAAATATTAGCCTATCCATTAAGTGCATGTATTTTCTACATGGATACCAAGTTTCAAGTCAATCGGATGCATGGTTCAGTAGTTATAACGGAACATCCGTAAAAACCACTGTAGATTTATTTATACTAGAGGCCCCGCAGTAGTCGAAATTCGACTATAATTAATTGGAATTGTAAGTTTGTACACTGTTATGATTGTAATTTATACTTCTATAATCACAAATTTCGCCAAGGCTATGCTATAAAAATATATTAATAAAGACAAACAATATTTAATCTATTCTCAATTTGACCACAAACGTCAAGAACAAAAGTTTGACAATAAATAGTATGCATGCGTGTGTGCGTCAAATACATGGTATGTAGTGTGTGTAATGTTTTCTTGATTGATTTAATGTATCTTTTATGCATTATTTTAAAAAAAAAAATTAGCGTTGTGCACTTCTTCTCTATATTCTCTATAAGTGTGGAAAATTTCATACTCCTCCGTCCGCGCAATTTTCGTAAAAAGGAATACAAAGTTTTTGCTTCACGTATTAATATATAGATAAGTATAGATATAGATTTCGTGCATTTCGGGAACGGCCGTGATTTGAATGTTTTGTATTTAAATAAATTTTTGTTTAGTTGAGACGTTGGCGTATAAAACTCTTAAGTTGTCCAATCTAGATTGAGTACTTGGGAAAGCATTTATGCTGCACACATCAGTGGTCTATTATCATGTTAGGTCTTACTTATGTACGATTGATTACGATACTTACGATTTAGTTTAAATAAACACATTAGTCTTTTAATTTGATAAATATTTTTGTATGTTTTTATCTGTAGTATTGTTCTTGTTACATGTCTGTGCAAAATCGACTTACTTATATTAAATTGCTCAGCTATTTCAACTAAAGACTTATTCCCAATTTCATAGGCTTCTATTGCTGTTTTTAATATTAAGGGATCATATCTCTTATAAGGCTTTGCACTCTTTGATACGTACACGCGAGGCATATCTAAAAATAGAAAATAATACGTAACTGATAGTATAAATATTTACCAAACAATAAAATAACACATTGATAATTTTGAATAAAAGTTCTAGACAAAAACATCATGAATAAACTAGATTTTTACCAACAAATTTAAAAAATATTGTTATAACTACATAGACAACCCTACAAACCTGTACCTATTTATACTTAAGACGTTTCCAATTCACTTATTCTCATCCCAATTGACTCCTTTTTCGTTGTTATTTGTACCTAAGACGTCCCTAATATCCCCAAAAACAACAGATTTTTACATGTATTTTTATTTTATCAAATACATTAAAACCAATAACAACTGAGAGTTACCTTTAATATATATGATGGTTCAAACACTAAATAACGTTTATAAATCACAGTCGTCTTCTATTATTATCAAATGAATAAAAGAGAGCAAAGTTTCTAGCACTAAAATAATTACCACCACAGGAAGTTAATTTGAAACGTGATTTTTTATAAGTTAGCAGTTATTATCGTGCATATTCAGAGTTGTTTTGTAAACTTTCAACATTCTACTATTAAACTACAAAAAATGGAAGATTTTGCATCGAATATAAAACTTATATTGAGCGTCGAAAGATTTTCCCGGTTTTTTCCCGATTCGCCTCTCAATCCCTAATCGCCCCATTTTACGGTACGTGTTTAATTTTTAGGCGCTACCAACTGAAGGCGACACTAGGACTTTTTGGCGGGAACGCGAGGAGTGAAGTTGTGTGATTTGTTTTATTTTGTCTTTTTAGTTTCTTCAGGTTTAAATGTGTAATAACGGCGGTTTATTAACTGTTTAATATCTGTGAAAGTGCACAAATATGGAAAAATGAAACAAAGCCGCTGGATGTAAGTTCTCGGGATCCTCCAAAAAGTCAACTGAAAAATCTCAGTAAATGACTACGTAACATTTTACTGAGATTATATTTCATCCCATATCATCTCATCTCATTTCATTTAATTTCATCCTAGTTAATTAATGTTTCAAATTAATCATCTTCATTTAATTTCACTCCATATTATATTTTTTTATAAAAATAAAAATATAAATTAAAATAAGACATGACTTAAAGGTCTCAGTTACCAGGCCATAAAAACACTAGCGCCACGCATCGACGCAGCTTGTGCAACATTCGAAAAAGTCAGTCACGAAATCATTAGCAGTTGGCGGCAAGGCGGCATTTTTTTAAACTTTAAAATTCAATAAAACGCAGCTAAAATACATTTATGATCAAATCGGCCCGATTATACCCGTTACGAAATCAAATATGAGTGATTCATTGTAAATTTAAAACGTAAATTATTATAAAAACAGTTCGTACAAAAAAAAATGTGTGCGTGTACTAGTGTACACACGTAAGAAGTGAAACTTCTTTATGGCCTTATTTTTCGAAAAATGATCTACATGCAACTTTCTAGAAATTGGTTAAATAAAGTTAAATTAGATAAAGTTTAAACAAAAGGATTTTATTATCATAGACATGAATACAAAAAATGATCTACATGCAACTTTCTAGAAATTGGTTAAATAAAGTTAAATTAGATAAAGTTTAAACAAAAGGATTTTATTATCATAGACATGAATACAAAAAAGATGGCGCGTAACGGAAAAAAAATGTGTGCGTGTACTAGTGTACACACGTAAGAAGTGAAACTTCTTTATGGCCTTATTTTTCGAAAAATGATCTACATGCAACTTTCTAGAAATTGGTTAAATAAAGTTAAATTAGATAAAGTTTAAACAAAAGGATTTTATTATCATAGACATGAATACAAAAAAGTTAAATTAGATAAAGTTTAAACAAAAGGATTTTATTATCATAGACATGAATACAAAAAATGTGTGCGTGTACTAGTGTACACACGTAAGAAGTGAAACTTGTTTATGGCCTTATTTTTCGAAAAATGATCTACATGCAACTTTCTAGAAATTGGTTAAATAAAGTTAAATTAGATAAAGTTTAAACAAAAGGATTTTATTATCATAGACATGAATACAAATAATACAATTATTTCACTTTACCTTTTTGCTACTAAGATTATTACAGCATTTCATTAATTGTAATAGAATTATTACTATCATTGTCATTGTCATTATATATTTTTGTAATTAATGGCTTATGGTAACTGAAATATGAAATATATGGTTTACATTCCACGAAATTTAGTGACCGAGTAAAAACTCCATCAATTGTAGTGCCAGATCTTGTTGTTGACGTTTGAGGACTGTTTTTCATGGATAAATTCAATTTATCTTTCAGAAATTCAACTAGCTTCAAAGAATTTTCCGATGCAAAATTTACATTAAAATCTCCACTTAAAATCATCGGTATTTTATAATTATTGTTACCGAGTAAAGAGGCACCTTCACTTGTGTACGGCAACAATGAATGGTGAAGAAAAAGATGGCGCGTAACGGAAAAATGTGACGCGTAACCGAAAAATGTGACGGTAATTTTTTTTCCAACGCCGATAAAGAAGTTTCACTTCAAAAAGATGGCGCGTAACGGAAAAATGTGACGCGTAACCGAAAAATGTGACGGTAAATTTTTTTCCAACGCCGATAAGGAAGTTTCACTTCAAAATGTGACGCGTAACCGAAAAATGTGACGGTAAATTTTTTTCCAACGCCGATAAAGAAGTTTCACTTCAATAAAAATTCGTACCGGCTATGTACCTCTTCGCGCGCATTTGTGAATTAATACATAGCTTCTGTGTTTTGTGTTTTATAATAAAGGATTTCATAGAGTGATTACTGATTCATAATATATACGTACGTTCAGGCATTTAGTATTCTTTTCGTTGCAATATTAAAAATAATTTCGAATTTGCTGGAAATAGGTATACACTGTGTAATTTCATGTCTACCTAATTACCGCCATTACTTTAAGTTAAACTATTAACAAAAAATAACCTTAATATCTTTGCTACTGATAATTCTTATTATCAGTTAAATGAAATTTTAGGATTTCATCTCTTGTCAATTTTATCAACGGTATTATTATTATCCTCTGTATAAAGAAAATATTAATATAGCTTTGTGTTCTACAATTTTACTTAGTATTTTTACTAGATTGCTTCAACTTAGATTACGAATATTATTATTTTTTCACTTTGACGGAAATTTAGAAAATTAGTTTTTAATTAGAGATACTTTCATTATATTAGTAAATTCTAATAGTGATGTAGTCGATATTGGAAAAGTTAATAGTTTTTTTTGGCCGCGACCTATCCCGCACTCACCATCGCAAAATTAGTGCCGCTAACAGCAACAAATTAAATTATCGTGTATAATTGTTTAGTTACACAATTTTGGAAACGAGAGGTCGCTAGCAGACAATATATTCTGATTTTTTTCCCTACCTATGCTGATAGCCTTTTGAGGCCATTTCAGCTTCACCCTAACGTGTGTAGGTGAGCTCACGGGGCTCAAACCGGAGTGTTGCTAACACTGACCCTAGCAAGAGCAGTGCTTCGCAGAATCTATCACCGGATCGGAAACGCGACCCACTGAGAAGATCGGCGAGAAACTCAGTGAGCTGGGTCTATGGGTTAATTCGCTCGTCGAGCCCTTCGTCGCAAGCGATGGTTTCGACGAGGACGTTGACCGGAAATTTCGATAAAATCATTTATTTCTATATAAATACGGTCCACTGTAAAACCGAATCGAAAACACGTTAATTGTTATTGGTATCGTAACAGGAGATTCGGGTGGATTTCGATGGGTGGAATTTTCGATTCTGTGGTTTGTATTTTGTAATCCGCGACCGCGCGACCAACTGAGCGTCATACTAGCGCTACGCGTTATCGCGGTGTGTGCGTCATTTGAAAAATTAGAGGTAAAAGGCTTATTACACTTGGCTAAATTTAGTCGACTGAATTCAGAAGTAAATTTAGAACAAGTTAGAACCTTTTGATTACACTGTTCTTAATTCAGTTACTGAAGCAATTGCCAGCTTAAACGCGACGAAGTTGGACGTGTCGTGCGTGTAAGAGGATGGCCCCAGTATTGTCTAGAAAAAGTCAACAAAAAATTGGTCTTGGCGTAGTCCTCGCTGTCTACTCAACTGAAATAAAATAAATAATAGTTTAATAAACTAACAAAATACGCTTTTATAGAAAATCCAACTAAAAAATAGAAAATAAATTTTAATAGATTTGAATTAAAAATTGAGTAAGAAAAAATGATTTTATTGTAAAAAAAAGCGTGTAAACAGCAAGTTATTGTTGGAAGATTCAGCGAAATAGCGCTAGTGTAGGAAGTGGAAACGTTAATAATATAGCAGTTTTAAGCAGAGTGAAGTGTGCTGGATCGAAGTGAAGTGTGGTAGTTTAAGATGCTGTTTTTAAAATCCTTCCACTTGCTACAGTGGCGCCACCTTAATTGGCTCCCTTTCGGCGGACCCTTTAATAAACTGAGATGGTGTTATTTAAGACTTCTAATCTTTACGTTGAAAATATCAGTTATGGAATCATGAGCAGTTAATGGTAAGTCCGTATTTTTTTTAAACTTTAAAATTCACTAAAGATTTTGTGTCCATAAAGATGAAATAAAAAAAATTTTTGAGTGAAAACAAATAGCTAATCACTAAACAAATGATTGAATTTAAAAATAACTTCTCAATTTTTTTAAATAAAACTCATGTGTATTTAGTTTTTTTTATTGCATTGATAGGTGGACGGGCTCACATCCCACCTGGTGCTAAGTGGTTATCGGAGCCCACAGACAGCTGCAATGTAAATGCCGCCACCCACCTTGAGATATTAGTTCTAAGGTCTCAGTATAGTTACAACGGCTGCCCCGCCCTTCAAACCGAAACGCTTTACTGCTTCACGGCAGAAATAGGCTGGGTGGTGGTACCTACCCGTGCGGACTCACAAGACGTCCTACTACCAGTAAAAAATATTATTATTATTATTAATTTACCTATGGCAGACATTAAAACTACAAACTATTTAAAAAAGACTTTGTATACGACATATCGAGGGATGAGAGGTTATTTGTTTTAAGTGACATTTCGCTTAATACGCGACGTTTATCTTTGTAATTAAAGGTGCGTTTTATTCGGTATCAGCATCAATAGCTGGATGTTTTTTTTTTAATTGAACTTCAATAAAGTTTACTCTATTAGTAGGTGATTTAGGTAAAGAAGTTTTTTGTTATGATAATATTTTTAAATGTTTTGCCATTGCTTTAAATGGCCTTAGTAGTATCGTAATAATTAAATTGATTTCGAATTTTTATTTCGTTGTAGGGCTATATTTTTTTTTATTGCCCTTGTAGTTAGACGAGCATACGACTCACCGTCAGGTCAGTGGTTACCGTCGTCTATGGACTTCAGCATTGCCTGGGGCGGAGCCAAGCGGCTGTCTACAAATAAGTATATTTTGCGTAATTAAAATCCAATACAAGATAATGGACTTTAAATTTCGATATGGTTAATCAGGTCTACGGGCTCCGGTAAATATTTTGTTAAATTTATAGTTTTAGATCAAGAGAGTGGCGTAGGCTATCTTTTATCGCGAAAAAATAACTCATTCCAGCGGGAAGCTACATTCACCCATTATTTTTGATCACGCGAGCGAAGCCGCCGGTACACAACTACTAGATAAATAAATACAATGGTAATTGTAATGTATAAAACTCATACGAACGATGCTCGAAGATGTTGATATGTATTATATATGGTATGGTGGAAAGATGACAGAAAACATTGCTTAGAATTAAAATTTTGAGCAATATCTCTGAAATACCTCTTTTTTCTCCCAATCTATTCGCTGGTAACCTAAGAGGTTATTTATTCCATCTACGCCCAGACGGGTGAGCTCACGGACTCAACCTAGAAGGATTTTTTAACACTAGCCCTAGGAAAAGCAGTGCTTCGCAGAATCTAACACCGGATCGGAATCGCGACCCAATGATAGCCTACTAATTTACTGTCCCACGCATTAAATTCACTCGTTTTGCCAGTGTTTTTTTGTCGCTCTGTATCTTCTACTACGGAATGCATTCAGAGATTCGGATCACTACTAACCAGCGCATGTCCAAGTTGAGGCTTCGGTGAATTGCTATTACAAAATTTAGCGGAATCATCATAAATACATGTCTTTTTGTTTGTTTTCAAGTAGTTTCTGTTACCACATTCCTTTTAATATTCCAAAAATATATGTCGTCGGAAACGACTTATGTAATATTGTTACGCACTGGAGTTCAGGATATATAAAAAAATCTACCGCACTACAAGTTAACACAGTATTTATCATAAGTGATAAATACTGTGTTAGTGTGTGTGTGTTACTGTGTTTTGAAGTGTTCTAAGGAACACTTCAAAAACACTTTAAAATTCTCAATTCCCTTCTTCCGTTTCGCGTCAGGTGATCGGTTCGCTGTTTCGCTTCGAGTAGTTCAAATTGCTGACTGACTGCGTGCTATCCCTGCAACGCTTTTACAGCCGATACGACATCCCTAGAATCATCGAGAGCATTTCTCACAAGTCGAGTACTTTCGATGTGTGTTTCCGCTATCTAGCAATAGATGGCGTTGTACTTCTCGAGCGTTCTAGATGCTACTAGATCCTTCGAAATTCGTTCGACTATGGCGTTACTCTTACCGGTATAACAATATGAAGACATTGTTGTTGAGCCGGTCAGAACGGCACTACCGGCTTACCCTGTCGTTGTGAAAATTATTTGTTGAGAGTATCAATAATTATAATTCAAAAGATTTCATTGACTTTTATTGCAATAAACGGAGTTCTGCCGAATACGATTGATGATGGAACTGCCGCTCAACCATTCCTGGCGCCGTCATATATATTTATTTTATGTAATATGTACGTCTTTTTTGTGTGTCCATTGAGTTGACCGGTAGAGTATGCCTGAGACATTAAGCCCGCCAATGTATTCAAATATAATACATAAAGCATAATTAAATAAAACTAATCATATAGTCAAAACGTGTCACTTATGCGTGTCAATTTTAAAGATTACCGTTTGCATAAATGCAATTGAACTCTCAACTCATCTAAATTTGGGCAGCTGCGCTCACATCCTTGGTGCTTCCGTAACCACTTAATATCAGACGAGCAAAAAATGTTAAAGTCTGCTTTTTTTTGGTTTATACTTTTGGTCTGTCTCAACGGCCATTTTCTATAGTCTAGACACTAAAATATATTAGGAAAATGAATACGCTGGGCGTGGTCTGAAACTCCTCCTTTAAGACCACTCCCCTTATTCCTATTTTCTTTAGTGAAAAGCTGAACGTCGAGACGCTCACACGCCCGCGAAAAACTTCCGGAGATTTTTCAATCAAAACTAAGAACTTATCACTTAATGCTCACGCGAAATTAATTCAAAAAATGCTTACGAACTCATCTGTTGACGGCTCTCAAAGTTTCACTGTGAATATTCTAGAATAATACTGATGTTGTTTGTGAATTTTGTTTGTTTGTAAACATGACCGCTATTCGAGGTCAAATAAGTTCAATCCTTCTGTAAACATTGTGATGGAGAAACTTTTGACGCGAAATAGTGATGTTATTTGCTGAAGTATAATTGTGACGATATAATGGATTCACTAATTTACAGTGTGCAACGTAAATCAGTGAGTTTATAACTTGAAATTGAAGATTGAAAATTTTAAACCGTTTGTATAATAACGATATATTTCTTGATCAAGTGAAAAACGTTAAGAGGAGCATTAATTTTAATTAAAAATGCGACAATAAATAATTAACCTACTGACTTTAAAATTTAAATTATTTGTTAAACTTTAAGAGTTGATGAATTGGTGACGTTAACTTGGATTTTAGACAAAAACTGTCAAATTGGCTGCGAACAATCAATCGAACGGGCCCCTGTTAGGGGCCTCAGGGTTACTTCAAAAGTCAACAAAAACCTTATTAGTCCATCCGTTTACTTGTCAAAGAAACGATAAAAACAACAAGTATCTTTTGGAAACTCCGACTATAAAGAGGAAAGCGCCGCTTCTGGAAATACCCAAAGACTTCGGTAAGAAACCTAAACTGTACGAACCAAAGAATTCCAGAGATGAAAATGATCCGAATATATCAGAAGCAGGTGAAATGGTAAAACTTGTAGCGTCCAACGACTGCAAAAGCACTGTGAATTGCCACCACTGCTGCTGTCGCTCAGAAAGCTCCTGTCACAGTAAAACTACCCAGCAAACCTGTTCCAAAGCAGATATTGTCGTAAATAAACGTCAAAGCGCTATGCCATCCTGTGATTGTTCGAACAAACAAAGCGATGTGCCAGAATGCGCTTGTCAAAGTAAATCAATCGAGAACGGCGTACGCGACAACGTGACCGAACGCAAAATTGAAAAACCAAAGTGCCCGTGCGAAAGTGTCGGTGACCAACCAAAGTGCTCTAGTAAAGTGAAGTGTGACTGTCAAAGTCAGCCCGTCAAAGTGATATTCGCACCAGCAATGATGCCTTCTATTTACGGCCCTGTTCCTGGCATACCTTACTTAATTAAGCCTTCCGTCAAAGTCGCCGATTCGGTAAGCTTTATTTATTAATTATAAATTATTCTTTTGATCACGACTGTATTAGCTTAGTTTTTTCCCCTACCTATTCGCTGGTGGCATAAGAGGCTATTTCAGCTACGCCCTGACAGGTAGGTGAGCTCACGGGCTCAACCTGAGAGGATTAGCTAACACCAGCCCTAGTAAGAGCAGTGCTTCGCAGAATCTACCATGGGATCGGAATCGCGACTCACTGAAAAGATTCGGTGAGAAACTCAGTGGGGTATGTTTGTACGTAACGGAATATTAGAACGTAATTTTCACCGGCTTCAAGAAGTCCGATTAATTCGAAATTTTGCACACGCATCAAGACATTTTACTACTTCGCTCTAATATCCTGACCAGTATCACCAGAATGGAAAAACATACGAAATCAATTGATTTGCTGCTTATGTGATATTTTTTACAGTTTTTAAAATACATCGTGCATTACAGAATTAATATAACCAGTGGTCGCCCGGTAGTCGAAATTCGACTATAATTAATTGAAATTACAAGTTCGTATACTATAGAAAAATATTAAGAAAGACAAACAATATTTAATTTTAATCTATTCTCAATTTGACCACAGCCGTCAAGAACAAAAGTTTGACAATAAATAAATAGTAGGTATGCATGCATATGTGCGTCAAATATATGTTAGTGTGTGTAATGTTTTTTTTATTGATTTCATGTATTTTAAGCATAAATTTAAAAAAAAATTGAATTCGGCACTCCTTCTCTATATTCTCTATAAGTGTGGAAAATTTCATACTCCTCCGTCCGCGCAATTTTCGTAAAAAGGGATACAAAGTTTTTGCTTCACGTATTAATATATAGATATAAAATAAAATCGGTATAAAAATTCAAAGCGTATATTATAACATGTCACGTAGTGCTGAGTTTTCGCGGTAAAAAAAATCACAGACTATAATTTTGACGCCTGAACATGCCCCAGAGCGTTGAAAGCCGTGCTTTCAACCAGAGCTGGATGACTCAGGCATTGGACATGTTCTGTTAAAAGCTCTATTCACTCCAGTCGACGTTCTGATGTCAGTCACATGAACGACGACCGATGAACACGTAATTCCTTAGATCTTTCCAGCACCGAAAAAGTTGATTTACAACTGCTAAAGCAGTTTTCTAGAACGTGTTTTTTGTTGTGACCAGTAGAGACCAAAGGAGATAAATTATCGTAATCTTTCATTTGGCTTTCGAAAGCAAAATAGCATGATGAGCTAACGATGTGTGACTCGGGAAACCCAAAAAGGCCAGGGCCGTAGCTAAACCGCTATATCCTACACAGGACACTTCAAACTTTGAACATGGAAACATTATAGCCTTGCGAAATTATATATGTAACTTCAGATAGAGTTAAGATCTATGAGAATTGAGAGAAGCTCACGAATGACTTCCATGATAAAGGAATATAGCATCGTGTAATAAGTAAGGAAATGACTTCATGGAACGTCTTGTCGTTTAGGGCAGAGTAGAAGGCAGCAGACCGCGTGGAAGGTTGCCCATGCGATGGACCGTCCAAGTCAAGTTGGCAGTTGACGGTTGTTTGCATGACTGTACCAGGCTCATCACAAACCGGGAATAGTGGCGATCGCTCGTGAAGCGCATAGCATCTGCCCACAGCAATGTTACTGAATGACGACCACGACCGCTCTGACAAGAGTGATACGATAAAGGAAATAAGTAATCAAACCACCTTCAAACACGAGTTCTATATTAAAGTTCTTTATAAATTTTTTGGTGCTTACTGGGTGGACGAGCTCACAGTCCATCTGGTGTTAAGTGGTTACTGGAGTCCATAGACATCTACAACCTAAAATGCGCCACCCACCTTAAGATGTAAGTTCTAAGGTCTCAGTATATTTACTTCAAACTTCAAACCGAAACGCATTACTGCTTCACGACAGAAATACGCAGGGCGGTGGTACCTACCCGTGCGGACACACAAGAGGTCCTACCACCAGTTAAATAGTATACACGGTACACAAAAACATTAAATAAACACAAAATACCTACCATTTGAAACTAACTTACAAATGTTAAAGGAATTCACACCTACAAAGAACCGTCTTTGGCCCCCGCTTTAGTTTATTTGGATAAATAAATCACTACATACAAGTCCGTGCTATCCGGGAGAAACCGGATAACGGCACTTTCGCTCGGCTCGCTATAAATCCTTCATCCGGTACAGATACTTCATCCGGTTTTAAGATAAGTGTTTTTTAGAGTGACGTGTGTTTTTGGAAGTATCATCGGCACGTATTGGTTAGTTGGTTCACACCCGCTCACGAAGACCGTACAGTATTTGAAATGCCCGAAATAATATTATAATGACAACAAAAATTAGAGATTAAAACGTAAAAATAAAATTTTAATTATATCTGTGGCTTGCGAAAACTGAAAAAAATGAAATAAAGTTATTATTAAATATTATTATAACGCTCACAATTTATTTCTTCGCTTATCCTGTTTTCTAGAACTTAAGCAATACTCCCGAGTTATAGTTATTAAATTATGTATACTAGTGGTCCCGCATTAGTCAAAATTCGACTATAATTAATTGAATTTATATGTTTCAACAGTATTATGGTCCTATTGTTACAGATTTCGCCAAGACTACACTATAGACAAATGCTCGTAATATTAAAGATAAACAATACTAATCTATTCTCAATTTGACTACAGACTTTAAGCAATAACAAAAGTTTGACAATAAACAAAGAGTATATGTGCGTGTGTAAAATACATGGTAGTGTGTGTAATGTTTTTTTTATTGGTTTAAAATGTATCTTTTATGCATTATTTTAAAAAAATATTAGCATTGTGCACTTCTTCTCTATATTCTCTATAAGTGTGGAAAATTTCATACCTCTCCGTCCGCGCAATTTTCGTAAAAAGGAATACAAAGTTTTTGCTTCACGTATATAGATAGCTATTTCATGATAGGCAGCGGCTTGGCTCTGCCCCTGGCATTGCTGAAGTCCATGGGCGACGGTAACTACTCACCATCAGGTGGGCCGTATGTCCGTCTGCCTACAAGGGCAATAAAAAAAAAACAAAATATGGTGGATCGACCAAATTAAAACTGCAGTTGGAGGTCCCCTAAATGAGTGCACTAGAATGGCCTCGAAGATGGCGAGACATCGTGAGACGCATCAAGTCTGCCCTTTCCAACACTACACGACGATCACAACCACTCTGCCAAATTCTACTTCAAAAGAAGAAGAATTTATTTCACAACATTGAAAGAAAGAAAGAAAGAAAGAAAGAAATCCGTTATTCGCTAAGCATAATATGTAGTGAAAATGATTTATTACATAAATTAAAAGCAGCGTGTATGCTTCGTCTTTATATGATATGCGAATTTTAGTGCAGTGCAAGATATTATGATAATTATTATATAATTTCCCATTCATTCATCTAATAATTAAAAAATCCATTTATTTTCAATGTTGTCTCTAAGAAAATCATTTACATAAGTGATAATCATTTTCACTAATAAGATTACCTTTTAGTTTTTTCTTAAAATGAAAATCGTCTAGGTTTATTTAATTTCTTCGGTAATTTATTAAAAATAAGGGATTGAAAGAAATCTGTAAAAACGAACTTACTGTCGCTGGCGGTCGTGGCTGCGACTCCATCCGCCAGGTTTAAGGGTCCAGAGTGGGAATCCTATCCCCTCATTATACGCGTATTTCAAGATTATCCGACTCCTGGCCAAGACCTGTATATTACGTTAAGTATTACTACTGGTCGTAGGACGTCTTGTGAGTCCGCACCACCCTATTTCTGCCGTGAAGCAGTAATGCGTTTCGATTTGAAGGGTGGGGCATCAGTTGTACTGTAAAAACTGAGACCTTACAACTCGTATCGCGAGGTGTTTTTTTTTTATTGCTTAGTTGGGTGGACGAGCTCACAGCCCACCTGGTGTTAAGTGGTTACTGGAGCCCATAGACATCTACAACGTAAATGCGCCACCCATGGCGGCATTTACGGTGTAGATATCTAGGGGCTCCGGTTACCCCTTAACAAAAGGTGGGCCGTGATCTTGTTCGCGCACCTAAGGAAAAAATATCATAAAATAGAATATATTATTGGATTTTAATGTAGTCTCTTTTTTTTAGTTACGTTAAATTAATATTTGGTGGTTCTGCAACTGAATAAGAAATCGTTGCTATTTAAGGCATAGAATAAAATGAAGATATTATCGAGTACCGCCTTCCCTTACCTATCAACCTGACAACATTGATTCCGTACATTACTTTGCACTTTAGGTAATTATGTTAACAGAATAATTGAATTCGGTATAGCCTAATGGATAAGCCGGCCGGTGCATTGTTATCGACCGATGCGACTGGGCCGGTGTTCGAATCCCGCAGACGGGCACAATTTTATTATTGGTCCACAATGAAGCAATAAATTCGTGTAACAATAATGTAACCCGATATTAATGTAATTTTCATAAATATAATAGTTAACAATCGTAAAGTCCCGAGGTGAGTTACGTTGTGATGCCCATGTGTATCCACCTAACATTAACTGGGCCGTGAATGAGTTCACCCGTCTGAGCAACAAAAAAAATTACATGTGTGCAATTCACACGTGGTAGAAGTGAAACCTTCCAAAATTAAAATACAATCATCCTAAACGTCTTAAGTATTTGTAAAATTTCATTAGTAAATAATTGTAAGGTAGCGCCCTCTGTGAATTGATATTTTAATTTCACGTATAATCCTAAATTAAAATTCACTACAAGAGCTTTCATACACACGTTAGTATTAAAAAATCTCACAGATGGCGCTGTATTAAATAGTATGTATATTTCTGTCTCATTCTTTGCTGGCTTCATCCTACACATTTGTATTTGTGTCTCTTACCTGTCGTTTTTTCCGTTGCATCCGGTTTGAAATCACAACGATTCTAAAGAAGTTTTCACTTCAAAAAACAAGAAATTTAATCGAATATAAATTGGCGTAGACGTTATTCAAGCATTTTTATAAAATAAAATGTCCTTTCAAACTATACAAACGCCTGCTATCTGAAAAGTGTAAAGATATTATAATACCTTAAATATATAATCAAAATTAATTTTAAATTAAAATTTATTTTACGGTTTAATCTTGCCTTTTTTAAATATCATTATCTATATCTATTCTATACTAATATAAATCTACAGTGGTTTTTACGGATGCTCCGATATAACTACTGAACCATGCATCCGATTAACTTGAAACTTTGTATCCATGTAGAAAATACATGTACTTAATGGATAGGCTAATCTTTATATTAGTGTTGGCCTCCCTAATAATAATGACTATAGATAATAATGTTAATTTTAAATGCACAGAGAAGCGAGTACGGCTAGTATTAACATATTTCCAAAGTTTCCGCGTCGTCCGCGACCACGAAATCTGTAAAGTATTCTTAACCTCGGAAGCAATATTATGATGTCAATAAAGAACGCGTTCTTAAAAGTTAAAATTAATTTTAATTATAAACAGTTCTGATTTTGTAAATAGTTCACCATCAAATGACTATTTAAGGAGTGAAACTAATGAAAATACACAATTTAACGATTTAGTTTTGAAACATGCGAATTCAAAGTTTATTTACTTTTAATAATTGTTGTTTTTTAAATTTTCTTTTAAATACATTCAATTGTCGCAACCAGCACACTATATGGATAAGAATTTCGGAAACAAAATAGAACGAAGCGTAGAGAAAGCTATGAATAAAATTTGAGTGGATTAAAATTTATGAAGCATGGGAAATGTATGGGGTTGTTACGTATAATAATATGTCTGCATAGAGAGATCTCATGGTTCATAGTCGTCATTGTATAGGGGAAGCAGATGCCGGGGAATTTTCTAGAAAAGAAGTCTAGGAGTCGTCGTGATCTTAAACATAAGGTGGCCTGTGCATTCGTATCGAACGATGCAACTGTGCCAGTTTTTTTTCTCCCTACCTAGTCTTTTGTATGGTAGGCAGCGGCTTGGCTCTGCCCCTAGCATTGCTGACGTCCATGAGCGACGGTGACTACTTACCATCAGGTGGGCCGTATGCTCGTCTGCCTACAAAGGCAATAAAAAAAAAAAATTGTTGTCAAGGCATCCGATTAACATGGAAACATGCGATGCGTCAATGATCAGACCATTGTATCCTGGTCCGCGATCACAAGAATAAAAACACTATTAGTGGTGGTAGAACGTTTTATGAGTCCGCATGGTTAAGTGCCATCGCTCTGCCTATTTTAGTCGTGAATCAGTAATGCCTATCGGTTCGAATGGCATGGTAGCCGTTTTACCGTAGAAAGTATGTATGTTTCAAGGTGGATGAGAGCATTTACTTTGTTGATAGTTGTCTATGAGCTCGTCCACCTGTCTAAGCAATAAATTGTTTAGATCTGATGCAGTTCATCGACAAGAAGATGGGCAAACGGTTTGAGCGCTCGCTCAGCCCAGGACCAGAGCCGCATCGCGGAGAAAAGCAAATAAAAAAAAGATGTGTGGTGTCGTGGGACACTGGATAGGAACGAAGTTCCTTATTATAAAAATATTTATTTTGAGTTCTATTCGAGGTATAAAGAAAATAAAATTGGAGGTTTCGCCACAACCCACGGTCATTCGGTAACGTGCGAACTTATTGTGGTACACTTCGTTCACGGTTGTTTGCATAAGAGTTAGTGTATTGCGCAAACGAATGCTCTGAGATCGTGGTCAATGAATGATAAAAAAATATGTTATTTTTTGTACGTTATTACAAAGTTAAGTCGTACACTGTGTGCATTACTAATAAAAATCTTACGTTACGGACGTATTTTCCCGGTTGGGGTACCCCTCCGCATCGTCGCATAAGGAACTTCGTTCCAAAAGATCGATCGCGCTGACGGAAATTGAAAAAAAAGAGTATATAAACAAATTCCTAGTAGCAACACTAGGGCCGCTATTAACACCCCTCCTTTGGGTCCTAAAATCTACTTTGGCCACTAAAATCCGTATGCGTATTGAAAATTCGATCGCAGAAGCGTTGCCGGCTCTGTATATATTATAAAACTTGAATGTATTACAAAGAATAAAAACGGCAGGTAGAAATGAATGAATAATGTTGCCGGCCGAGAAAAAGTCACGTAAGTGTAATAAAGCGAGTCACGAGTGGTTTTATAACGTCTTTTGAGTTGGCAACATCGTGTAATACAGCGTGTTACTTATAGCTTGTTTAATATTTCGTTGAATTCAAGCGTTGGTCCCGGAGCCCTTTTTTTATTGCTTAGGTCGGTGGATGAGGTGTTAAGTGGTAATTATAATTTCGGTGGTGGTTAGCTTATTTGTTAGTTATAGTTAGATATGCGTGCGCTGTTGGAAAGTTCGTCCAGCTTATTCCTGTAAGCTTAAAGTGAGATATTTGTTATTTCAATACCGATCTGAAAAAAAACAAAAAAAATAGAATTTTAACTTAACACGTTGACTGCCGTGTAGGTCACCGGTGCACTACGCGGCGCATCTGGCCGGTATTAAAAATTCATTCAATTGTATTTAAATTACGTCTGTGTCGCACAGCAGCACACCACAACACAACCCGGCACGATGTATCGCGTCAACGCGACACGTACCTTCGCTCACTAATGTAGCCCCAGCATTACTCTTATGTCGATGTAGCCCTTCCCCCCGCGAATAAGCCGATAGGGAACTACTATGTCCAAAATACACTAGACAAAATCGTAAAACTATTTCGACGGTTGAAAGATAATTTGGTTTAAGCGAAATTTTTGCAATTTTACAGGAGAGGCGTTGAAAGTTTAAAATTTGGAAAAAATATTATGACAAACAAAAACTTCTTCAGCTAATTGAATGCGGTAAACATAATTGAAGGTTGCCAATGCGAGGGACCGAGTTTTTTGTTGTGAGCAGTAGAGACCAAATTATCGTAATGTTTCTTTTTGCTTTCGAAAGCAGAACAGCATTAAGAACCAATGGTGAGTGGTTCGGAGCCCAAAAAGCCTGGGCCGCACCTAAACCGATATCTCCTACAAAAGACACTTCAAACTTTGAACGTGGAGACGTTATAGCCTTGCAAAATTATGTATGTAACTTCACTATAGATAGAGTTAAGATCTATGAGAACTGACAGAAGCTTACGGATGACTTCCATTACAAAGGAATATAGCATCTCTAGACCTCTTGAGAGTCGGGTAGGTACCACCAACCAGCTTATTTCTGCCGTGAACCAGTAATGCGTTTCGGTTTGAAGGGTGAGGCAGCCGTTGTAACTATATCTGAGACCTTATTATAACTTATAACTCAAGGTGGGTGGCGCATTTACGTTGTAGCTGTCTATGGGCTCCAGTAATCACTTAACACCAGATGGGCTGTGAGCTCGTCCACCCATCTAAGCAAATAAAAAAAAAAGTAATGAAATTACGCCATGGAGTGCCTTGTCGTTTAGGGCAAAGCAGAAAGCAGCAGACCGCGTGGAAGGTTGCCCATGCCATGGACCGATCAAGTCAAGTCGGGAGTTGGCGGTTGTTTGCATGAGTGTACCAGGCTCACCACAAACCGGAAGAAGTGGCGATTGCTCGTGAAGCAATGATACTGAATGACGACCACGACCGCTCTGACCAAAGTTATACGATAAAGGATAGGAAAACATAATTGGAGTTCATTGGAGTTGATACTAATCTATATATTAATACGCGAAGCAAAAACTTTGTATCCCTTTTTACGAAAATTGCGCGGACGGAGGGGTATGAAATTTTCCACACTTGTAGAGAATATAGAGAAGAAGTGCACAATGCTAATATATTTTTAAAATAATGCATAAAAGATACATTAAATCAATAAAGAAAACATTACCCACACTACATACCATGTAATTGACGCACACATGCATGCATACTATTTACTGTCAAACTTTTGTTCTTGACGTCTGTGGTCAAATTGAGAATAGAATAAATATTGTTTGTCTTTATTAATATTTTTTTATAGTGTAGCCTTCGCGAAATTTGTGATTATAGGAAGTAAAAAATACAATCATAATAGTGTACAAACTTATTATACAATTCCAATTAATTATGTTGAATTTCGACTACTGCGGGACCTCTAGTACCAATAAAAACGAACTTTTAATTGCAAAAGTAAACGTTTACTAGTCTACTAGTCTTTCACCCCTCGATTTATAATTACACTAGCTTTTGCCCGCGACTCCAACCGCGTGGAATAGTTACTTTGGCATAACGCAAAATTTTACCCCCCCACTTCATTTAAGTAGAAAGTAAAGATATTTTTGAATTATAGAATGTGAAGGAGCTATTTAAACCCCTATTTTGAAGCATTCTACCGTGATGTTATATAGCCTATAGCCTTTCTCAATAAATGGGCTATCTAATACTGAAAAAAAAAATCAAATCGAACCAGTAGTTCCTGAGATTAGCGCGTTCAAATAAACTCCTCAGCTTTATAATATTAGTATAGATTCAGGGCTCGGTGAAATCGAATAAAAAATAAAAATACTATGACCCGTTAGTTTGTTCATTTCGAATTTCACGTTCATAAATGAGAAGAAAACGAGCCTCCTGTATATACGGGGTGCGTGGATTTGGGCACGCTTTATGCACTCCTAAATTTCGTGCCGCGAATGTGTTACAGCTTTATTATGATGAGAGTTTTTGAAAACACCAGAACGCTCGGTCTGAGCTCAGAATACGAGCCGTGGTGTCTCATCAGGGGCGTGCGAGAGGGAGAGCTTATACGTAATTTTTGTTTATAGTTTAGATGTTTAGTCGAGCTCATGAGCTGGTGTCTTAAGTTTTTATTTTATTTTTATTGTCCTAGCAGACAGACGAGTGTACAGCCCACCTGATGGTAAGTGATTACCGTCGCTCATGGACGTCAGCAATGCCAGCGGTAGAGCTAAGCCGCTGCCTACCAGAGGCAAACAAACATCAACAATGTAAATTAAGCTGTATACCCTGAGACCTGAGTTATAAGCCTCAGTTATTACAGTACAACGGCCGCTCCGCTCTTCAGACCAAAACATATTACTGCTTCACGGCTGAAATAGGCAGGGCTGAAATTAACTACCTTTGAGGACTCACCAGACGTCCTCCCATCGGTAATCTATGACACACTAAAACATAATTAACATTGGAAATTTGTTGATAAGTAGGATACAAAATGGGCTTTCTTGTTTAAAAATATTTTTTTATTCTCGCGTTTTTTATTATCGTTATATAATTCCCGATTTTTTGAATCTTGACAGTTTTCCTATAGGTACACACGAACGACTTTAGTCGCGAGATGAAACCGTAAAAGTAATTTTATTTACCGAAGGAAAAACTATTAGTCTTTAACAAATAAAAAAAATTAACATTTTCTTATCGGTTCGTTGATACGTTTTCGAATTTTCTAGACGATCAGATGTTTTGAGGTTTGTGAGAATTAAACTAGATTCCTCTACAGGTCCATCTAATAGAAGCGTTCTAAATACTTTTTGATGTGAATTCAAGATGGCGGAATGGCGGGCTGTGACCCCGTCAGGAACAGGTGTCCCTTGTATTATTACAACCCTTATCTGCGGTCAAGCAGGCCCTTTGACGAAACATCGAAGGGTGTAGGTACAGACGCGCACAGTGCTTTTTATGGAAACTATTACTGGTGTTACGGCCTCTTGTGAGTCCGCACGGGTAGGTGACATCACCCTGCCTATTTCTGCAGTGAAGCAGTAATGCGTTTCGGTTTGAAGGGTGGGGCAGCCGTTGTAAATATACTGAGACCTTAAAACTCATATTTCAAGATGGGTAGCGGCATCTACATTGTAGATGTCTATGGGTTCCGGTAACCAGCTAACACCAGGTGGGCCGTGAGCTCGTTGACCCAACTAAGCAATAAAAAAAATAGCTATGTTTTTTTTAATAGTTTTTCGAACTTACTAGCCGTACTCACCCCCTCCGCTGGGCATTTAAAATGAACATTATTATTTATTGTCATTATTATTAGGGAGTCCAACACTCATATAAATATTACCCTATCCATTAAGTACATGTATTTTCTACATGGATACCCAATTTCAAGTCAATCGGATGCATGGTCCAGCAGTTATAAGTGTTATAACGGAACATCCGTAAAAACCACTGTAGATTTATATATTCGTATATATGTAGCTTTAAATATATGACGGCGTGACTGGCGTCATCAGAGAGAGCCGCTTCGTTCAACTGCTGGAGTCAAAATGTATTGTGCGTTTTTTTCCTTTTTTTTCCTACCTATGCTGATAGCCTTGAGAGGCTATTTCAGTTTCACTCTAACATGTAGGTGAGCTCACGGGGCTCAAACCGAGAAGGTTGCTAACACTGGCCTTAGCAAGAGCAGCGCTTCGCAGAATCTACCACTGGATCGGAAAAGCAATCCACTGAGAAGATCCGGTGAGAAACTCAGTGGGCTAAAATTGTACGACAATAGTCGCTTACCAATTGTACTTAGATATTGTGTACAACAGTATGTTAATAATTTGGAATAAAAATATGGCGGCACCCAAAGAAAAAAGAAATTTGAAATTTAATGTTTTCGTGCTCGACTGTACCGATACAATAGGATCAAAGTGACCGCTATCACTCGACTGCAGACAAAGTGAAGAAAATATTATTTTTACGAACCCACTTCTTTTGGGGGATATAAGCTTTTTTTTTGACAAAAAAAAAATGCGTGTTCAAAAGGCTTTTGTGGTTTTATCTCGTGCTTACGTAATTTTACTTAGTTTCAAAATACAATTATCCCATTAACTGTTAGTGAATTATAGATTGGTAACGTGACCGCTGCTTTTAGAAAACTTTACAGATTATTATAGATTTTTAAGGTTTTTTAAAAATTAAGTTACGTAAATACATTCCTCAAATAAAAATAGTAAAAATAATTAAACTTATGCGTGTGAGCATAGCCCAAAGGATTGCGACGTTGAAGTGGCAGTGGGCAGGGTCCATTGCTCGTAGAACGGATGGTTGTTGGGACCGAAAAGTTCTTGTGTGATGATCGGGTACCGGAAGACGTAGCGTGGGTAGGCCTCCCACAAGATGGACCGATGACCTATTGAAGTTCGCGGGAATCCGCTGGATGCAAGCAGTTCAGGACCGATCTTTGGCCCTAGAAACGTCCTTACGGATCCATCAGATTCAATAACCCTTGCATTAGACACCTTTAGCTCTAACCCTAGGAGTAGGGACCCCGGTAACCGTACTCGTCGAACTCGGCAAAGAGTTCGACGTGCAACCTAACCTAAACATCAGCACGCTGAGTTTCTCGCCGGATCTTCTCAGCGGGTCCCGATTCTGATCCGGTAGTAGATTCATCCGCGAATTAGCTACTCTTGAGGTGTTAGGTCTCCTTTGGAGGCGCTCGGGTAGCTGTTAGCAAATCCTACTCTTCATGGCTGAGCCCTTGCTCGCCCACTTGCTCTGGTAAAACTGGAAAGGCCTCTGGGCCACCAATAACCACTCAAACATCAAAAAAGACCGGTCTTTGTGGCGAGGCTTGTGGGAGGCCTATGTCCAGCAGTGGACCTCCGTGGGCTGATAGAATATAATAGAGTAGAAGGTGTGTACCTATGTATTTTCATGTTTTTAATTTATTTATTAATGTATTTACTGTATTTATTAGCTGGTAAAGAATAACTTAAGTCTTTAGTCTTTTGATGCTCTGTGGTCTAGCTCGGGGAGGTCAGCAAAGCCATGGGCACGCACAGTTGAGCCGTTCTCTACCGCTAAAGTTAGTTTTAAATCCTACTGATATTATAAACGCGAAATTTTGTAAGAAAGTATGGATGTATGTTTGTTACAAGTAGTAATACTCACAATACGTGTAGTAAAGTATGTAATGTAAAATAGAAATGTTTATTTTAAATAGTCGTACCAAAAGTCCGCGACACTATATATCTATCTTTTATGTTTTTTTTATTTATTGCTTAGATCGATGGATGAGCTCACAGCCCACCTGGTGTTAAATGGTTACCGGAGCCCATAGACATCTACAACGTAAATGCCGCCACCCACCTTGAGACATGAGTTGTAAGGTCTCACTTTTAACAGTACAACGGCTTCCCCGCCCTTCAAACCGAAAAGTATTACCGCTTCACGGCAGAGATAGGCAGGTTGGTGGTACCAACCCGTGCGGACACACAAGACGTCCTACCACCAGTAAAAAGTATATTTTTTATTTATTTATTTTTTATTGCTCAGATAGGTGGGCGAGCTCACAGTCCATCTGGTGTTAAGTGGTTACTGGAGCCCATAGACATCTACAACGTAAATGCACCACTCACCTTAAGATATAAGTTCTAAAATCTCTGTGTAGTTACAACGGCTGCCCTACCACCCTGCAGACCGATACGCATTACTGCTTCACGGCAATGTGTAAACCATGTGTGTAACCCATGAATATAAGAAGAGGAAAGATTTTTTGTTTGTTACGTACTTTTTTTGTGTTTGTTACTGTCAGGACCAGATTTATGTAAAAGAAATTATAATAAGATAAACGATTATTACAGCTTCTTGTTACGAACGAAAATAACAGTATATTGATGTGTTTTTCTAAGATTTTAACTGAGCTATTCCCGGACTTTAAAAGCTGAGGCTATTAAAATAGATATTTAAGTAGGTACGCGCCTGTATTTGTAACGCCCTGCCTCTGTCTACCCCTAAGAACAGTGATTAGCTTGAAGTTTGTAAAGGGCTCCATTTGTATGCTTATTAGCGATCCTCCGGACACTTGACAAAAGTTCCCCCGTTTAAAGTAGGGCTCAAGTTATAAGAGTTGATTTATAATTTGTTAAACTTTTTTTGTTTAACGCGGCGGACTTTTAAGCTATTGCATAGCTTCTCTCGCGGGCCTTGAACACGGCGACTAAATCAAGAAATTCCGTAACGAAAATAACCTGACACCCCCACTATGCCTACTATGTAGCTCGCGTTCAACACATTGACACGTTGCGCTTGTGTAGTGTTTGTGAATAAGCGCGTGGCGTGACGTCGCACTGCCGCATCCATGCACATAATGAAAACTCTGCCCATCTCTCCCTTGCGCGGTCTAGGTTATGAGTGTGAAGGGGACAGTTAATGTTTTGCTTTTGTTAATGTTTATAAATATAGCGTGGTCTTAGTTTATTGTTGTTTTAATATTAAATTATTATTGTCGATTTATAATTGCATAAGTTGATAAAAAATGCTATGCAATAGCTTTACCGCAGCAGTCTCCAAGTGCCACACATGTTTTTGGCTAAGGCATTCTCTACGGGTCAACCAAGGGTCGTGTGGAAGGTGCTTCCTTTGTAGGTGCAATGCTTTCAACATCATCATCATCATCAGCGTATAGCAGTCCACTACAGGACATAGGCCTCTAATTTTTTTTAAAATCCTACCTAAGCTGTTAGCCTTGAAAGGCTATGTCAGTCTAACCGGGCGAGTAGGTGAGCTCTCGGGGCTCAAACCTGACGTTGTCCCTAGCAAGCCGTGCTTCGCAGAATCTACCACCGGATCGGAAACGCGACCCACTGAGAAGATCCGGCGAGAAACTCAGTGGTCTGTGTCTGTGGGTTAATTTACTCGCCGAGCCCTTCGTCGCAAGCGACGGGTTCGACGAGAACGATGACTGGTGCTTGAGGTGCCTAAAAGCGCCGTTATGGATCGGGAGGATCCGAAATGACGTGTTTTGGGCGACGTCGACTGTTTGCCATTCGGTCTACAGGATCGGGAATGAGCCTCTACAATTGCACGCCACTGAACACAATCCTTGGCTTCTCTCGTCTAGCTTTTGTCAGCCACCCTTCATAGATCATCACTCCTTCGAGCCTGAGGGCGTCCTGCACCACGTTTGCCAATTCACAGTCTACTCAAGAGCAAGCTTACTCCAACGGCTATCGGTTTTCCGGCTAACATGGCCAGCCTATTGCTCAGCTTATTAATCAACTGTCTCATGTCGATACATTTGGTTCTCTGTCGGATCACCTCGTTCCGGATCCGAACCTTCAGAGAAACTCTAAACCCTCTCCAGAGCTCGCTGAGCGTCTTTAGACTTGTGGGCCAGTCCAATCATGAGTGTCCACGTTTCGGCTCCGTATGTCATGATTGGCAGGATGCTCTGATTGAAGACTTTAATCTTTAGACTCTATAGAATAGACGATGAAAATACTCGACGTAATTTCTCAAGTGCTATGGCATATTAGTTATATTCATTCGTTTTTTATTTGTACCAAACGCCAAAGCTTTAAGGAAGAAAAAAAAGCGATAAAACCTAATTACTAAGAACATTTTATAGCTTCTGAAATATCTTTGTAACGAGGAACGTTTTGTTTGAGATCGCGTGCAAGAAAAGAAAATACTCATCTATTCGGACATCAACTTAAGTGGAACTGTATAGAATATTAATTGCGTGAATATTAATTGATGCACCGGTGTTCGAATCCCGCAGGCGGGTACCAATTTTTCTAATGGAATACGTACTTAACAAAATGTTCATGATTGACTCCCACGGTGAAGGAATAACATTGTGTAATAAAAATCAAACCGGCAAAATTATAATTTGCGTAATTACTGGTGATAGGACCTGAGTCCGCACGGGTAGGTACCACCGCCCTGCTTATTTCTGCCGTGAATCAGTAATGCGTTTCAGCTCGAAGTGTGTGGCAGCCATTGTAACTATACTGAGGCTTTAGAACTTATATCTCAAAGTGGGTGGCGCATTTACGTTGCATTCAAGTACTATCAGTCATGTACTATCTGAAATGAAACAGCTAACCCCTAGGCTCAATAACCTCGAGCGACCGGCGCTGTCGGCGTAGTTGATGTTGCATTATTGCTTCACAAAGAAACTGACGAAAACTTCAAGCATCCGATAAAAGTGTTCAGTTTATGAATTAACATTGATTTCTCTATTCTTCTTGTTTCTGTTTTTATCTCTTAACGTATTCAATCAATATACGGGTAAATGAGCTCGCGTGGCAAAACTACCCTCTTTTATTTATTTATTTTTTATTGATTAGATAGGTGGAAGAGCTCACAAGCCACCTGGTGTTAAATGTTTACTGGAGCCCATAGACATCTAGAACGTAAATGTCGCCACCTACCTTTAGATATGAGTTTTAAGGTCTCAGTGTAGTGACAACCGCTGCCCCATCCTTCAAACCGAAACGCAGTTACTGCTTCACGGTAGAAATAGGCAGGGCGGTGGTACCTACCCATGTGGACTCACGTATGGTCTTACCACCAGTAAAACCACCTTTTTTACTGTCTTTACTTTTTGGGAGGCTTAACGACCAATAGAAGATCTTCCATCGAACGAGTGAAATTGCTCGATAGACCGACGGTCCGAATGTTGTTCGGAACTTTATCTAAGCAAGCTTATCATGAAAATGTCGTAAGCAAGATTCAGGCAGCTCTCAAATAGCTTGTGTTCTCTAATGGCTACCGCCATAACATCTATGGACGTACTCAATGCAGCTATGTAAATAAATATCGCGTTAAAACAGCCTTCACCTAAAACAAAGCCACATACCATCCGGCTATGGAATGAGCTCTCTTCCACGGTGTTTTCCGAGCGCTATGACATGTCCTTCTTCAAACGAGGCTTGTGGAGAGTATTGAGCGGTAGGCATCGGCTTGGCTCTGCCCCTGGCATTGCTGAAGTCCACGGGCGACGGTAATCACTCACCATCAAGTGGACCGTATGCTCGTCTGCTTACAAGGGTAATAATAAAAAAAATATTACGTAATTATTCGCTACAGAGCACTGTATGTAGTACATTACAATATTTCGATACTCGTTCCGCTCGCGTTCATCACGAATAAAAACCAACACGGAATCACACGCAAGGACGAACGCAATTTCACAGATCAGACGTAAGGTGCACGAAGGTATAATGTGGATGTTCCACATTTATTGAAGTGAAAATTTCTCTAGCCGCGTTCGGGGGAAATTTTATGGGCTCGCGTTACAGACACGCTAATGTTACATATACACGTATTGGAATATACCTGACCGTGCGCTGCACGCTGTAGACGGTTTTTGGGCGGGTGAAATCTCGACATACATAATAGCAATGTATCTGGGGTTATATAGGTGACGTATGCCGCTGCCTACGGCTAAGTACTCTCTCCACTAGCCTCCTTTGAAGAAAGCCATGTTATAGAGCTCGGAAAACACCGTAGAGGGGATCTTCTTCCAAAGCTGGATGGTACGTGGCAAAAAAATATCTGGAAGCGCACTGTGGATGAACACAGTGGCTCCAGGTAGTATGGAGGAACTCTACTCCGGTGGCGGGCGTTGCAATGGTAAAAACGAGATCATAATATCATCTCAAACAATTCCTCAGAGCACTCCTCATGGAACATACTTATAATTTTTGAAATTATTGGTGGCGCATACTTTCTAAGCCCTTATAGAACGATCCAAATACCTACGCCTTGTTTAAATACAAAATTCGTAATTTATGCTATCCACGTTTCGCTCAACGCACAAAATAAAATAAAAAGTTAAACTGTAAGAATGATTCAATCTTGTATATTTAAGACGCTCCCCTTCGAAATGCAAATTCGGATCTGAACATAGAAGTACCCTATTATTTTTATTTCTGTTCAATCTGTTTAAAATGTAAAGAATTCCTCTTTTAGTGCATTTTATTACATCAGAGCACCTCCGGGTAGATGCGGGGTGCCACACGCGGCTGAAACAAAAAATAACGGACAACATTTTTGACCAGGTACCTAAAGTTTATATCAATAGAAAAACACTATGTTTAAGTGTACAAGTGTGGAAAATGAAACAAAATCGGAAATGACTTCTCGGGTCTTCCCGCATAATCCACTGAAGTGTCAGAGGTTATAATATTGAGACTCTTTCATTTCATATCCTCTCGTTTTATTTAACTTCATCCCATTTAATTATACTCCAACTTAAAAATTCATCTGTTATGTATTTATTGGTGGCGGTATTCAATTCTGATGTCTCCGGTAACAATACTAGAAAGAGTGTGGATTCGTTCACCTTGTAATGTTAGCGATTACACGTCATTAAGGATCCTCCCAATCCATTAACGGTGCTTTTAGGTACCACAAGCACCGATCACCGTCTTCATCGAACCCATTGCTTGCGACGAAGGGCTCGACGAGGGAATTAGCCCATAGACACAGCCCACTGAGTTTCTCGCGGCATCTTCTCAGTGGGTCGCCTTTCTGATCCGGTGGTAGATTCTGCGAAGCAATGCTCTTGCTAGGGCCAGTGTTAGTAACACTCACGGTTTGAGCCCCGTGAGCTCACTTACACGTCAAGGAGAAGCTGAAATAGCCTCTCAAGGCTATCAGCATGGGTAGGAAAAAATAAATAAAAAAGTTAGCGATAAGGGTCAGTAGCATTCATATGCTGCTGCGTAATAAAAGAGGGGACAGAGAGCTCAGTCAACAAGGTTCTGAGTGGCAGTATCTAACTACCGTCAACTGTAAATAAATAATATTATTTGAGCGTTATGCAGCGTTTAAGAGAGCAAATATGACGAAAAAGGCTAGATTTGTGGAAAGAATTCATAGATTATGCACCACATTAATGCGCTTTGGTACAAAGCCGTCATAGTGAACGATTTTTTTTACCAAAACCCAACATATTCCGTCGAGCATCCACCTCATTCACCAGATAGGGTCCAGCCAAATTCTTTCTTTTTTTATAAACTCAAACTATAACTTCGTGGCAACCGTTTACATTCGGTAGAAGAAATAAATGAGAATGTGCGGCGAGAACTGAACTCAGTTCCGGATAAAGCGGTTTTTTCTTTTTATTACTTATTTGGGTGGACGTGCTCACGGATCACCTGGTGCTAAGCGGTTACCGGAGCCCATAGACATCTACAACGTAAGTTCCGCCACCTACCTAGAGATATAAGTTATAAGTTCTCAGTATAGTTACAACGACTGCCCCACTCTTCAAACCGAAACGCATTACTGTTTCACGGCAAACATAGGTAGGGTGGTGGGACCTACCAGTGCGGATTCACAAGAGCTCCTATCACCAGTAATTATGCAAATTATAATTTTGCGGGTTTGATTTATATTACACGATGTTATTCCTTCACCGTGGATCAGTCAATCGTCAATTGTTAAGTAGGTACGTATTTCATTAGAAAAATTGGTACCTGACCTGACGTCTTATCTTTTAGGCCACGACGACTTAGTGTTATTATGTTATGTGCTTAAAAATGTTTTTGCTATTATCCCTTGGCGTAAGTGTATCGCTGAAAAAGAGAAAGATATTGTTTTACGGGAACTTTTATGACAGAATAGTATATTTTTATTACTATTTTCACACTTATCAATTTACTTTCTCATATGAATTGTCAATGCAAGGGGACGAACGAACCTTAATATGAAGAATACGAAATGAATATATCATATCGAGTCACATGTGCTGTAGGGAGAAATATTCCCCGTATTCCTAATGTCATTTACATATACATACATATTATGTATATCGTTTAACTTATGTTTTGGGAATTACATTATATAAAAAAAGAAAAAACGTTTCATTAAATACAGTTTTTTTATTGCTTATATGTGTGGACGAGCTCACAGCCCACCTGGTGTTAAGTGGTTACTGGAGCCCATAGACATCTACAACGTAAATGCGCCACCGACCTTGAGATATAAGTTCAAATCGAAACGCATTACTGCTTCACGGCAGAAATAAGCGGGGTGGTGGTACCTACCCGTGCGGACTCACAAGAGGTCCTACCACCAGTAAGATACGATAAATTTCGGCCAGTTTAGATGAGATTGTTACCGGTGTGGCCAATAACATTGCTGTTAGAAGAAGCTTTTTAAGTCGAAATTCATTTTCTGTCAAAATTCATAAATTTACGGCGAATGTGTTAGTGCAATTTTGTTTTTTCATCACCTCCGCCTGTTCACTGTCAACTGCTGAACTAGGCCTCTCCAACTGATCTCCAGTGCGGCCGTTCCGTTGCTAGCTGCATCCAACGTGACCCAGCGATTCTCATTAGGTTGTCGGTTCATCTTGTAGGTGGCTGTCCCATACTGCACTTGCCAATACGTGGTCTCCACTCGAGGATCCTTCTGCGCTATCGGCCACCCGATCTTCGCGCTATGTGGCCGGCCCACTACTACTTCAGCTTGCTAATCCTACACGCACGACAGTAATTTTGGTTCTTCTACGGATCTCCTCATTCCTGATTCGGTCTCGTAGAGAAATACCAAAAATATCCCTCTCCATAGCTCGCAGCATGACACTAAGTTTCCTAAAAAGACCCACACATTGGTTGTAAACCTTTGTCTTAAAGCACTGAGGGATTTTGTACGAGAACACATTTTTTTATTTATATGAGAGGAAGTGTGAAAGTAGCCCCGATAATTAATTAATTAAAGAGTGGAGGGTTTGCGTGGTATGGATATGTGATGCGTAGAGAGGAGATGCATGTGACTAGGAGATGCATGTAAATGGTAATGCAAGGTGGAAGGGGAAGAGATCGACCGAAGAAGACGTGGATGGAGTGTGTGAATAACGATATGAGAGAGAACGGAGTGAGTGTTGAGATGACGGCTGATAGAAGGAAAATTCGCTGTTTCGACTCCACCTAGTGGGATAGGGTGGAGCAAAAGAAGAAGAACACATTTTTTAATTTACTGGACACTCAGCCGAGTTGGATCCGCTTACTGGCCTCTCTCTCGAAGTTGGCCTTGCCTAATCGAACTGCCTATCCCAGGGGTATATATTTGTCTACGACTTCAAGAGTAGAGTTCCCAAAAGTTACTGCGGTAGGCTTAACATGGACATTGAAAACACGACCCCGGCACTGTCGCATCGCTCGGTACGAATGCACCGGCCGATTTATCCTTTAAGCCACGACGACTTACAATAAAGAAATAATCGATTGTAGTTACATTGCCTAACGATCGCATAATATACGCAATAACGCATTGGTTCAGACTATTTTTTCCCTCGTCGGTTCCGCACTGCGACGAAGCGACATCTGGCGTTAAAACGATGAAAAAATTACAACGTCGAGACCGTAGTGATGGGAAAGTGTTTTTTTTTTAAGTTTTATCGATGACTAACCAAACCGAGTTTTGGTTTGATGGCCGATCTTTGATTGTGATCGCTGCCAAACTTGACAGGCCATCTGAAGGACATCGTGAATATTTCTTCGACACCGGTCCAGCCTTTTCGGAGGGGTGAAAGACTATTTGATATAAGCGATATTTATCCATGTAAATTAAAGTCCGTTTTATTTGGTATCAGCATTAACAATTCGATGTTCATAATTGAACTTCAATTCTGCTTACCACATTCAAATAGCTGAAGAAGTTTTTTTTTGTCTACATATTTTTTCCAAATTTTAAACTTTAAATGGCTCTCCTGTAAAGTTGCACATATTATTATGACGCTTAAATGAAATAGCATTGTACCCGTCGATGTGTATATTCAATAATAATTGTGAATGAAGTCGTAAGATTTGAAATACGCTCGGTGTTTCGACTATGCCTAAATTAAATTATCGTAAATAATTACGAATTTTCTTAAAAAAAAGTACGTAATGAAGGTATAATATCGTGTAATAAAAATTAAATCCGCAAAATTTTTTAAATTATGGTAATTTAATATACCTAATAAGGTGGTGGTATCACGGGCGAAATACGGGGCGAAATTAACAAAAAATATAATAAAACCAATAAGAAAATAATTTATTGCCTTTCACACAATCTTAGGACTTATGTCTCTAAGTCAGTTGACCCCATTTACGTTGTTGATGTCCATTCGCCCCGGTAACTGCTTAACAACGTTTGGGCCGTGAATTCGTTCAAGTGTTATCTAGCCGGGTTCATAATATACCGTGCCACCAGCTAAAACCTTTGGTATTTGATTAAAGATTCCGCGAGATCTGTTCAATGTCTGCTTGACCAGTGTGCTCAGTGCGAACTTTTTAACGTTCTCGATCGCGTAAAAGTAAACTCAAATTTGTATGAAATTGGAACAGCGCCTCTAGCGGCAAAAGAAGGGAAGCTGTTCCAACTCCATACAAATTTGAGTTAACTTTGCACACTGTACTTAAGTTTATCGATAACTCAACACGGATCAATTGTCCCCTCGCTTAACCAGAACGTCAGTTGTCAATTTGTGTGTCTGGACAATGTCTCCGTATTAAATTAGGGGAGCGGGAGAAGTATTTCTTTGATGTTTTTTCACTTCTTTCGTAAATTTACGTTGATGTTACAATTAGCAGAGGCTGTTCTCGAGTTCGCCGCGACGAAGAAACATGACGTCATTCAGGTCTGCTAAATTGCTAGCAACAAGACAGGACCAAACAGTATACGGTCGATAGCCGAAGTATTTCTTTATTAGGACACAATTTATTTTCATTTCAAGGAATCTTTAACTAATTCGTTGATTTCCCAAAACCATTCATAATTGTTAAAAAAAAAGAACTAATCTTTATTTGGCTCCAAATAATTAAACAAGTGGTCCTCCGGTAATCGAAATTCGACTATAATTAATTGAAATTATAAGTTTGAACATTATTATGGTTCTATTGTTAAAGACTATTAATATACTTCTATATTCACAGATTTTGCCAAGACTACACTATAGAAAAATAATATTAAAGACAAATAAAATTAATCTATTCTCAATTTGACCAAAGACGAAGAAAAGTAATTTCATAAAATATTAACATTTTGCACTCCTACTCTATATTCTCTATAAGTGTGGGAAATTTCATACACGTCCGTCTGCGCAATTTTCGTAAAATGTTTTTGCTTCACGTATTATTAGGTATATAGATTTATCACGTCAAAAGAACGCGAGATTAAACCATAAAATTAGTTTTAATTGTATGAATTATTTTAATGTATGTTATTTAAAAGTTTCTATTTAAATACCACCAATTAATACTAAACTAGATGATGACCGGTTTTTTTTTTATAACGCCATCTTGTTGTATCTTTAAAGCGGTTAGTTGCCCTCAATTGAGAAAAATAGTATTATTATTCGCCAATAGATGTCGGAAAGAGTTGATTATTGAAAACATCAATAAAACAAGATTTTCTGAAAATAAATCGTAGCTAGATCGATTTATCGCCCCCCAAATCCCCTGTATATTAAATTTTATGAAAATCGTTGGAGCCGTTTCCGAGATTCAGATTTCAGATATATATTATTATATATACAAGATTTCACGTTTAAAGATATCTATATATTAATACGTGAAGCAAAAACTTTGTATCCCTTTTTACGAAAATTGCACGGACGGACGAGTATGAAATTTTCCACACTTATAGAGAATATAGAGAAGAAGTGCACAATGCTAATATTTTTTTAAAATAATGCATAAAAGATACATTAAATCAATAAAGAAAACATTACACACACTACATACCATGTATTTGACGCACACACGCATGCATACTATTTATTGTTAAGCTTTTGTTCTTGACGTCTGTTGTCAAATTGAGAATAGATTAAATATTGTTTGTCTTTGTTAATATTTTTTATAGTGTAGTCTTGGCGAAATTTGTGATTATAGAAGTATAAAATACAATCATAATAGTGTGCAAACTTATTATACAATTCCAATTAATTATAGTCGAATTTCGACTACTGCGGGACCTCTAGTAAGATTTAAAAGCTTCTATTTAAATACCACCAATTAATACTAAATAACTTCGAGTAATTGACTTGTAGAATTTCGTACGCGCCAATCCTAAGAGACTTTTTATCGTCCACAGCTCACTTCGAAGCAGTCAGTCTGCCCGACCCACGGATCGTGTACTGCCCGCAACCTACCCTTGTAATTCCGAAGGGGTTGAATGTGTCAATTAACCCCGTCGAGTCGGCACGTGAAAAATGCAAGTCCGCCCTCGACGGGGGGTCGGGATTTTGAATGTTTCGTTAAAAAGGAATTTTTAATTAAAAAAGAAGAAAAAAAAACCTCTTTTTTCTACGTTCATATTAAATGCGTTTAAGATTTTATTTATACGAGAGAAACACGTTATGTTGTAAAAAATTTATGCTTTTGTTATGAGAATAAAATATTTCATCATCTATACTAATATTATAAAGAGGAAAGATTTGTTTGTTTGAATAGGCTCCGAAAGTACTGAAGCGATTTGAAAAAATCTTTCCCTATTCCAAACAGTCGTAGGCTATAATCTTTTTTGAAAAAAAATGGGAATCCTTACTAAAACTCCAATAATGTAACCCAAGGTGTAAAAAAATTACCTAAAATATGCTTTACATCGCGTGTCCTGCGAAAACTATTGATGATAGAATAAAATAATGTAGTACGACTTTGTAGAACACATTATTATTTACAAAAAGCGTCGCGGCAGCATATGTCTAACTATTATAGTTAGCCGCAATAAGTGGTCTTTTATTTAAAAAAATAAAACGACGTCAAATATCGTTGAAATTTTTGTTAGAGACCCAAGCGGAGCCGGATCGGGCTGCTTGTTAATTAATATATATCGAAAAGTTATAAATTTTTTTAGCAGCAGCAGGTAGCGGCTGCGCATTGCTTATATCCACTGGTACTTACCATCGGTCGCGCTGTGTACCTACTCTTCTGCCTAAATCGACAATAAAAAAGCGAACAGCTTACAATACGCGCAGTCGAAGCTCTTCAAATCAATAATGAAGATGCAATCAGCAATATTACTTTGTGATTAAGATACAATCTGTTCACAGCGTAATTAAAGGTCAGTGAATGGGAAAAATATCGGTGTGGACAGAATCGGAGCCTCCCGCCTCCCACGCTCACCTCTTCTGTGGTTTTTTCACGTCTGCCAGTTAATAGGAAATCGGGGATTTCAACGCCATTTGTGAATGTATTTAACGTTTCAATATGTTTTGTGAAGTAATGACAAAGAGAGCAGATCTCCGATGACAGGTTCTTTGAACGTTGATGCGCATGTGGTTCATCGGGTCGGAGGAATGGTCACTGCAGCGCTAAGTAATGTTTTCAAAATTCATCGAAATAAGGACGTGTTTTTTTATTGCTTAGATGGGTGAACGAACTCACAGTCCACCTGGTGTTAAATGGTTAATAGAGCCCATAGACATCTACAACAGCTGCTATACAATTTACATTTACATGTTTTCCTCTAGTATGAAGTTCAGTGAAAAGTGAATGTGGTGTCAATTGTTTATAGCAACGATAATTGCGATAATTGAAAAATGAAACCATTCCATCAGTATTTTTTTATGACGTTATCACGTTCAACTATCGTCAATAAACCGACTTTACAGACAACCGATATTTTTTTTTTAATTTCCGACAGCCCGATCGATCTATGCGGTATCACATCGCTATCAGGGAGCAAGCCTCCAATATGTAATAACTGCTGCCTCTATGAACATGACTGTGAAACGAGAACAAAGCTATAGCGCCAGCCGCGGCTCCACAATCGACCCTTTGTCCTACTCGATTAATATTTAAACAAGAAGCAAATAGGGATGTGGTAGTGTCGATGATAATTTTTTTTGGTATCTCGGAAACAAGTAGCTTGGAACCTTTTGGTGTGATTTTGGAGGAAGTTTTGATAAGCCCTCGGTAATTAATTAAGGTGACCCCATTCTGACTATGGCGTATAGTCATATGCATAAACTTAACTTAAGAACGGGCTCTGAGACTATGTTTTTTCAAATAGTAAGATTATTTTCAGAATCGGTCCACAGTAGAACATAAAGAGCATCTTTCCTTTTTGATGTAGGCTACAAACTACCCTAGTCTCTCTCCTCCTTCTTTGTCGTTTTTCTGCTTCCCTTTTTCCTTCCCTTTCTTCCATTCAGTATCGCATAGATTGTTGCCGGTTATAATTATAATTAATGAATTTTATTGTATGTTTGTTCGCTGTGCATTTACAAGCCAATAGTTTGATCGTGATGAAATACGTTACGGCTGTTATTTAAACTTGAACAATGGTTGAAGTAACGTTCGTTTGGTATAATGAGCGGAGCTTAAATAAATAGATGTGTCTATACTTTTTCGTACCTTAAGTCGGACTGCTCGCCACCCGAGCAGACTTCGTCTATACTACCTAAAATCACTGCGTTCATCCACAGTGCGTTTACAGATATCTTTCTTTTCGACGCGTCACCCGGCACTGTAATGAACCCGCATCGGTTATCCCTAGCGCTATGACATGTCTTTCTTCAAATGAGGCTTGTGGAGAGTACTCAACAATAGGCAGCCACTCAGCTGTCCCCCGGGCATTTCTAATGGCCATGAGCGACGATATAGCCCCAAAAAATATATATATCGACAATTCTATGCATAATTCGATCCACCCTTAGACCGCCGCAGGCGTCGGTGCGTTCCAATTAGCCAACGCAAACACACAGACGTACGTGCGGTGTTTTCTTTGCTAATACCGGATCCGTTTGAGGTTAACCGGCTGTTACCAGGTAGGAATTCAATCGAATGTTTCTTGAAATGATTCCTAGAGCATTTTTTTTTTTTTTTTTTTTTTTTTTTTTTTTTTTTTTTTTTTTTTTTTTTTTTTTTTTTTTTTTTTTTATTGCTTAGATGTGTGGACGAGCTCACAGCCCACCTGGTGTTAAGTGGTTACTGGAGCCCATAGACATCTACAACGTAAATGCGCCACACACCTTGAGATATAGTTCTAAGGTCTCAGTATAGTCACAACGGCTGCCCCACCCTT
The DNA here is from genome assembly GCF_030269925.1 of Bombyx mori. Taxonomy (NCBI): domain Eukaryota; kingdom Metazoa; phylum Arthropoda; class Insecta; order Lepidoptera; family Bombycidae; genus Bombyx; species Bombyx mori. The sequence goes on along the minus strand of NC_085117.1, from coordinate 3,941,134 downwards.
CAAACCGAAACGCATTACTGCTTCACGGCAGAAATAGGCGGGGCGGTGGTACCTACCCGTGCGGACTCACAAGAGGTCCTACCACCAGTAAAAGCATTTCATTTAAGCATTTCGTTTGCTTTAGTCTTTATGATAAAGAAATTAATATAATTTAAAAAAAGCAATCAAATTTAGAACGCTGAAGTGGAGATGGATATGTTACACCTTACCACCACCTTACACCACACCACCGCCTTACCTATTTCTGCCGTGAAGCAGTAATGTTTTTCGGTCTGAAGGGTAGGGCAGCCGTTGTAACTATACTGAGATCTTAGAACTTATATGTCAAGGTGGGTGGCGCATTTAAGTTGTAGATGTCTATGGGCTCCAGTAATCACTTAACACCAGGTGGGCTCGTCCACCCATCTAAGCAATAAAAAAAAAATGATACATATGAAGAGTAACACGAGAAATTGACCGAAATAATTACAGATTAGTACCTATGGGACATCTGTAGAAAGGAAGAGTTCGCCCTATCAACCAAAACGCTGTGAAGATGAATTAATGATTATAGTTGGCCCATATTTGAGTCGAATAGCTAAAATAGAGAGTATTAGAAATCTTTTAAGGACGCTTTTGTAAAAATCTTTAGAGGAGACAAGCTGTTTCGAAATGTTTTAGTCTTAAATCTCGGCGTCAAATGCGATTGGGTGTGTCGGTTGACACGTTCGCTGCGGGTTCTTTGTATTATTGTTTAGATATAACCATAATAACATCCAAGATGAAGAGGAATTAGCCAAGGAATCTCGATAACGAAGTTTATTCTCTTAAACGGCGATCAATAAAAATAATAATCATATGATAGTATAGCACGAGAATGTCGGAAAAAATCTAAATCGTGTTAACGGTATTTACAAGATAATTTATACAAGTTTGTACATGCTGTAGAAACTGGTGGTAGGACCTCTTGGGAGTCCGCACGGGTAGGTACCACCACCACGCCTATTTCCGCCGTGAAGCAGTAATGCGTTTCGGTTCGAAGGGTGGGGTAGCCGTTGTAACTATACTGAGATCTTAGAACTTATATATCGAGGTGGGTGGCGCATTTACGTTGTAGTTGTCTATGGGCTCCAGTAACCACTTAACACCAGGTGGGCTGTGAGCTCGTCCATCCATCCAAGTAATAAAACTTATCCTATTTAACCTTATTAATTTAAACTTATCCTATGCTTGGTCGCGGAAGAATTTAGAATAAACAGCCATTCCTCATGCTACAAGTGAATAGAAACTTTAATGTCAAGAAATATGTATTTTTTATTGAAAATCAGACGGTAGTTGGCACTCGGCACTATATTCAAATATCAACGAATAACGCGTTTGGACGTCCGCGATCACGTAACTGCAAACTAATCGAAACTTTCTAAATACAGCAACAATAAACGGGAGGTTAAGCCGTTGAAGCAGATTTAATTATGCCCACGGGACCCGCAAAACCGAGGAAAATATTTCAATATTAAGTTTTAATTCATTAAGGGTAAGCTAGCTCTGTTCGAAAAACCGTAACCACGTTTTATACGTACGAGAATACATTCGCCGCGTTATTCAAAATTTAATGTGGTAAAATGTACTACTTAATTTAGTAGAGTAATTTAGTATTTAGTAGAGTTCATCCATACTAGAGTAGAGTTCATCCATACTACCTAGAGCCACTGCGTTCATCCACAATGCGCTTCCAGAGATTTTTTTGCCACATACCAGCCGGCTTTGGAATGAGTTCCCCACCATAGTATTTCCCGAGCACTATGACATGTCCTTCTTCAAACGAGGCTTGTGGAGAGTACTTAACTGTAGGCAGCGGCTTGGCTTTGCCCCTGGCATTGCTGTAGTCCATGGGCGACGTTAACCACTTACCATCAGGTGGGCCGTACGCTCGTCTGCCTACACGAGCAATAAAAAAAAGTAGACTGTCATCGGCGTGCGGGTTGGCATGTAAGCATCCCAAAATGAAAAGGCAACCGTAAAATCAATTAAGACTTGAATCGTTTAGGCGGTACGCGAAATCCTTAAGCACTCAATATACGAACATCAAAGAACCCGCACTTTCACTGTTCACACAACAGCCGATATCAACCGTGAAGATACGATAAGGTAATAGACAAAGATGACTGACGGAATTACTGGCGGCCCTCCCCAAGATATCTCTTGTAATTACTTTGTATTCTCAACGGAACCGCACGCTCGGGTGGATTTCAATCGTTCGACAAATTGCATGTTATTTTTAATTAAGGTCTAATTACAGGGCTGCTTCAGGCAGGGGTAGCAACAGAGTTGACGATAAAGAATATGTGGTTTGTAGCGACGTGTGTGAGAGAGTCAGTGTCGACAAGGCACACAGTGAGCACGTCACCGAAGAGTGTCTGCTGTGCTCACGTGTAGCGACGTGTGTGAGAGAGCCAGTGTCAACAAGGCACACAGTGAGCATGTCACCGAAGTGTGTCTGCTGTGCTCGCGTGTAGGGACGTGTGTGAGAGAGCCAGTGTCAACAAGGCACACAGTGAGCACGTAACCGAAGTGTGTCTGCTGTGCTCGCGTGTAGCGACGTGTGTGAGAGAGCCAGTGTCAACAAGGCACACAGTGAGCACGTCACCGAAGTGTGTCTGCTGTGCTCGCGTGTAGCGACGTGTGTGAGAGAGTCAGTGTCGACAAGGCACACAGTGAGCACGTCACCGAAGTGTGTGTGCTGCTGTGCTCGCGTGTAGCGACGTGTGTGAGAGAGTCAGTGTCGACAAGGCACACAGTGAGCACGTCACCGAAGTGTGTCTGCTGTGCTCGCGTGTAGCGACGTGTGTGAGAGAGCCAGTGTCGACAAGGCACACAGTGAGCACGTCACCGAAGTGTGTCTGCTGTGCTCGCGTGTAGCGACGTGTGTGAGAGAGTCAGTGTCGACAAGGCACACAGTGAGCACGTCACCGAAGTGTGTGTGCTGCTGTGCTCGCGTGTAGCGACGTGTGTGAGAGAGTCAGTGTCGACAAGGCACACAGTGAGCACGTCACCGAAGTGTGTCTGCTGTGCTCGCGTGTAGCGACGTGTGTGAGAGAGCCAGTGTCGACAAGGCACATATACCGGCAAATGAAATATATATGCACAACAAGTAAAACGAACGCTATTATTCTTATATCTTTTGTCGAAAATTAGTCATAAAATATGTAAAGCAGTGGAACAATATCTTATGAATACTGTAATGGGTGTTGGCAGCCCTGAAGGGTAAAGTTTTTAATTAAATATTTAAATTCATGCTACAGCCCGAGATAAGAAAGCAGCGGCCCTCGCGGATGTCGATACTACAACTAAATCGTTTCGATGCTTGCTAATTCAATTCTAATGTTAATTGTATTTGTGTATTTAAATTATATCCTAATTGATACAATTCAAAATGGACACAATTTAAAAACACTATTTCTTTAAAGTTTCCCTAAACGTTGGAGATGTCTTGTTTAAAATTGTTGTCCGCTTAAAGAGATTACTGGAGCCGATAGACATCGCGTGATTGTGGTCATCAACTGTAAAGCATGAGGTCGAAGTTTCAATTTTGTGGCTTTCCTACACAGAAGGATAGTAAGATTGTGGTATGTACCCGTCTGAGCTTATAATACACACAGCCACCAGTAAATACCGGTTGTAATACTCAAAGAATGCCACTGCCCGTTCTCCAGTTGAGAGACCTGAATACAGTACTCGTCTTTTTTTTATTGCCCTTATAGGCAGGCGAGCACCGGATAGTGAGTGGTTACCGTCGCCCATAGACGTCAGCAATGCCAGGGGCAGAGCCAAGCCGCTGCCTACCGTTGAGTACTCTCCCCAAGCCTCGTTTGAAGAAGGATATGTTATAGCGCTGTAAAGAGGAGCTCTTTCCAAAGTAGGATGGTACTTCGCAAAAAAGATCTCTGGAAACGCACTTTAGATGAACGCAGTGGTTCCAGATGGTATGGATGAACTCTACTCCGATAGTGGGCGGTACGATGGTAAAAACGAGATGATGGTATCATCTCAACAAACAATTCCTCAGAGCACCCTCCCTTTAAGACACTCGTTTTTTTTTGTTGCCCTTGTATGCAGACGAGCATACGGCCCATCTTATGGTGAGTGGTTACCGTCGTTGATGGACTTCAGCAATGCCAGAGGCAGAGCCAAGCCGCTGTGTACCGTTACCTACGTGGCAAAAAATATCTGGAAGCGCGCTGTCGATAAATTCAGTGGCTCCAGGTAGTATGGATGAACTCTACTCCGGTAGCGGGCGGTGTGATGGTAAAAACGAGATGATAGTATCATCTCAAATAATTCCTCAGAGCACTCCCCGTCTTTCAAGACACTCGCTCACTCAGAGCCGTACACGAATCGGTATATGTCCACGCGATGCGAATACGAAGTCACACTAAATCTGTTAAAGTATCAAAGTGAGTTCGTCCGCTCTTGTTCTGGGATCGGACCGCGTCACGTCTCGTCGCCAAGTCTCGGAGAATTACCAGCTCAACCGTGAACTGTTCTGCACGGTACACCGCCAGGGCGGGCAGCGATGTTATGAATTATTGATAATTCAACATTTAGATAAAGAAGTAGGTAGTGCTAGCTCACTAGCTATTTTTAACCTGAAATTCAATATTAATAAAAATTATATGTATGTTTTTTTTATGTTTTTCGAACGAAGTTCCGTATGGGATGATGCGGAGGGGTACCCTAACCGGGAAAAAACGTCCGTAACGTAAGATTTTTATTAGTAATGCACACAGTGTACGACTTAACTTTGTAATAACGTACAAATTAGTAATGCACACAGTGTACGACTTAACTTTGTAATACCGTACAAAAAATATCATTCATTTATCACGATCTCAGAGCGTTCGTTTGCGCAATACACTAACTCTTATGCAAACAACCGTGAATGAAGTGTACCACAATAAGTTCGCACGTTACCGAATGACCGTGGGTTGTTGCGAAACGTCCAGTTATATTTTCTTTATACCTCGATTAGAACTTAACATTAATATTTTTATAATAAGGAACTTCGTTCCTATCCGGTGTCCCACGACACCACACATCTTTTTTTATTGTCTTTAAACGTGCGGCCCACCTGATGGTAAGTGGTTACCGTCGCTCGTGGACATCTGCAATGCCAGGGGCACAGCCAAGCCGCTGCCTACCATTGAGTACTCTCCGCAAATTATGACCTAAAACCCCGTTCTGGCTTCGTCCAGACTCTTCCAGGATCATTGACCTGAAAACCAGCCTTTTATTTTGAATATTTTCATAATGTCTAATTTGTGTGTGGGTATGGAGATTTCTTGGCTTATAGTCCCTTTTACATCATCACTCGCTTCTTCTCAGTATTTTTGTGTCGCAAAATGTCCTTGCAACATGTCCAAAAATATTCATGCAATGATAAAAACCAAATTGTCTCATCAATTGAGCTTTCGACATTCCGTCTCAAACTTCATACCTCATGGCCAAGTAAAAAAGAAAAAAAAAACGAATAAAAAAATAATTACCCAAACATCGAACCACAGGCCAAACTTCCCTTGAATCGATTATTTCAAAGCACACAGTTTTTCCATCTTGCGTCTGACATATTTAATTCGCTCATATGATTTAGGGCCACTTACCGTGGGTGGTTTTAGACCGAAATACGGAATTTATGGTTCCAAGCCCTCCCCTAGGGCTGGAACCCTTTGTGTTTTAAAATCGATATTGGATTCAACTGACATATCCTATTGAATACTATCATCAACCCTAATCTAATGGTCACAATTCAGAGTTTTTTTTATTAATAACTAGCTGACCCGGCAGATTTCGTAGTGCCTCAATCGATAATGTATAAAATAATGTATAAAACTTAAAACAAACAAAAGGAATCCGTCCGACGGGAGACACATCAAAGGAAAAACAAAATTGTTATTTTTATTTAACTCCGAGTATTTTTATATTTATCTACCTTTTAAACCTTCTCTGGACTTCCACAAATAATTCAAGACCAAAATTAGCCAAATCGGTCCAGCCGTTCTCGAGTTTTAGCGAGACTAACGAACAGCAATTCATTTATATATATCGACTCATCCGCAGAATATAGTCCTATCTGTAGGATTGATAGTTTTCAGTAGAGGTTAAAGAAGTTGTTGACTTGTGTAACTTTCAAACGGTGCGACTTGTTGTTTAAATTTTTTGGTATGTTGTTACTACGTCTCAGCTTTGTTAAATACTGTGTAGTTTATAACTGTTATTCTTTTATTTCTGGAGATAGTGAGTTCTATATTAACATAAGACGTTTTATGGCAAAACAGCGAGGGTCCTTAGTGAACGTTACACGTTGTTTTATGGACACATGTAAATTAAATGACGTTCTATATTAACATGAGTCGGTTTTCTTTGGAATTACTAACTACTAATGAGTCCTACGTAAATAACAACCTTGAAATATTTAAACATAACGTTCCTCATATCATCACTGCCCTCCTATATAACTAAATAAAAAAGATAGTAATTATTTAAAATCGTTTATTAAGTGAAAAAATCTCAAAACTGGTATAAAGAATCATCATAAACAGCAATCATAACACTAAAAATTACAAAAAAACTTACAGGTTCATGTATCAATTAGAAGATTGCAGGACGCAGACGCGGACGAAGATAATAAAACTTATTTTTTTTTATAATAACAACATTAAAATCAGCAGTCTCAAAGTTTTTTTTATTGCTTAGATGGGTGGACGAACTCACAGCCCACCTGGTGTTAAGTGATTACTGGAGCCCATAGACATCTACAACGTAAATGCGCCACCCACCTTGAGATATAAGTTCTAAGATCTCAGTATAGTTACAACGGCTGCCCCACCCTTCAAACCGAAACGCATTACTGCTTCACGACAGAAATAGGCGGGGTGGTGGTACCTACCCGTGCGGACTCACAAGAGGTCCTACCACCAGTAAACTATCTACTCACTAATCGTAGAACTAATCTACTAATCACTAATCTATAATAATCAGCCTTCATAATTAATCAATCAGTCTTACATAGTAACCTAGACTTATAACAGGTGCACATACTTAATAGCAATGAAATGGCATGTAGACAAACATTAAATATTATAATTAACATTGCTTCGCTAAATTAGTAGGAAGAATTCAGCTCTAAAAAGAGGAAGCAGACACTAGATAAAATTATTCCGATAAATTATCATCCGATTCTTCAGAAGCAGTAACAGTTATGTGATGTGGCAAAGAGTTAAAGTATGGAGTTCCTCTAAGGGAATAAGTTCTGAGCGGCACATAGCCATTAAATCTTTATACTTCGCAGCAGGAATCATAATAGGTCCAGAATATGCAGCTTTTAGTTCAGCTTGTACCGAGTTCCTCATATTACTACGAATTACTAAAATATTATAATCAGATCGAGTTAGATCATATTTAAAAAACAAATTTGTTGGGATGTTATTCCAGTTAATCTTCTTGCCCTTAATGTCTTTGATCCAAACCTTAATATTAACAAGACTTTTAAAGTCGAATACGTCATCCTGGGTTACGTTTCGAACAACAAAGGGTTCTCCTTCATTCTTGGCCCATCTTACTAATAAACGCCATTAATGAGGGGTATATATAGTTTTGGCTTGAGAAGCTCTCTTGATGACAGAGTGGATGCTGTCCCCCTCATTTTGGGTATGCCCTTTCTGTAAAAACCGGTGTGTAATGTATATGTTGAACTTTTTGCGGCATAAATGTATAATGAATATACAAAGCGATTACAATTTTGGCCAGCACAATTGTCTGACCAAAAGCGGAACTCCTTGGTCCCTTGTTCAACATTAGTCTGTATAAAATTTAAGAGGCAACTGCTTACCTCGTTTGCTCCACGTTTTTCCACAGATTCATCCCACAAATAGCAAATGGCCTTCTTTTTACCCATATCAAAAACCGTAAAGTTAAAAGAAGATAGCTTTCTGTTATAGTAAAATATATTTATATTGCTTAGAGGACACTGTAAAACTTTTCAAAATCAAACAGCAGTAGCCATGTTTCCGTTTGACTCCTCAGCATCTTTTTTATCTAGGCTTTTTAAATGCCTTGCCTTCTTATTTGTCTGGTGTTATTGAAAAGCTTCTTTCTCTTGGTCAGTTGGATTTTTATTCAATCGAAAAACGTGACATTCCTCGCACTAACTTATTGGGAGTATGAAAACCTAGATTGAAGTTTGAGTTGACAATGTCACGATACTGGCGTTCTTTTATGGCTTTAGTGTTGTATTTTTCATGGTCATGATACATGATTAGGGCAGAATACGGTGTTGCAGATCGAATGGATATTAGTAGGAGATTGCATGAGGGCTGGTACTGACAGTTCCAAATTGAACGGAGTACATCTCTGGTGATCTTCTAAATCTTCAAGCTGTATATGTGTTAAATTTTCGTAACTTAAAGGCACTTTCAAAGAAAATATACTAGGTTGGTTGCTGTAAGCATCCAAGGCAGATACATCAGGCACGAGATTAGGTACTGAGCTGTCGCAGGTAATTTCCTTGGTCCCACTATCTTCATGTAGCATTTTTCCAATACATCAGCTAGTACCTGACTGATGTCTACTGGACCAGGAGGCAAAGGTGACGTTTGTATGTCCTACAGGTATCATCATCATTTACAACTTAAAATTTAAAAAAACTCATATTTTTATGACAATTTATAAAATACTATTCATATTTATGTGTTTTGCAAAACAATTTAATTATTCAGAAATAATTTAACAAAATTTAAATAAAAAATCGTTATATTTAACAACTTTTTTACACGATTAACGTCCTAACTGATTTCATTATCCTAGTAACAACGTCTCATCTTACTAACGAACCAACAAATCGCGTCACAGAGTTCGTAAAAAAATGTCCCATATTCACATAGACCGCTTAGAGGTTCAATAGTGTTCGTAAAATATCGTCCTAATATTTCATATCGCTTTTATTTTTAACAGTTAATTATTATAGAAAGATTGATTACTCCTGTGAATATGCATTACGCCAATTGTGTTTTTGCATTAAAAATGCGTTTCATTACCTATTCGTCAAAAAACGTCTTATAAAAACATCGATCGACTACAAGCACTTATTGAAACAAAAAAGCAATATAGATAATATTTTTTAATTTAGAACTTAATAGGGTGTGAATTATGAAATAATACAACTGAAAAGTTGGCAACTTAATATTATTTATATGTTTCTCCATATGAACAGCGGCTACATTAGAAAATGATGAACTAAGGTCAGGGTCTTCTGTATCAGCCTTAAGTATATTCAACATTTTCCGTGATCGTGACATGTCTAAAAATATTTTTTATCGAGCAAAATACGTGTTACATTATTAATTTAAAATCAAACAGTAAAAACCTAAGCGCTTGACACAAAGACGCCCTCTCTCCAACAAGTCCAACGAACAGCGGCCGGACTGACGAACGAACAGTGCGGCCGCTCCGTGCGGGCCGGCGCTTGATCACTCCGTACGTTTTTATGCGGAGCTAACGACAGATAGAACGTTATTCAATTATATATTTCCGAAACTAAATGAGATACAAAAATTCCAAAAACACACGTCCGTAGAGTTCGTATCCCTTATTGCACCTAGCTATATAACTCGTTTTTGCTCTATGATCACATCGGACTTTGTTCTGCGGATGAGTCGATATATTGATAGATAATTCCTGCTCGTTAACGTAATTTGGTGTACTTAGTGCTTAAAGTATTATCTACCAGACAACCAAGGATGATATAGAAAATATTGCAGCAACAATTAATTTGTTAAACCTACTATATATTATAATATGGTAAATAAAATGAGTAATTAATTGTGTTTAAATTTGCACGAGGGTTCCGAAAAATCTATGGAATAGGATATTTTCTCCAGTGTTTTTCTTCATATCTATGCTGCTAGCCTAGGAGGTATGGTTATACCAGTGTAGCCGGGCGAGTAGGTGAGCTCACGGGGCTCTAACCATAGCTAGCTACGTTGCTAACACTAGCCCTAGCAAGACAGTGCTTTGCTGAATCTACCACCGAATCGGAAACGCGATCTGTAGGCTATAGACGACGAAAGGAAGATCTTCCACCGAGCGGGTGTAATTGTTCGGTAGACCGACGGTTCGAGTGTTGTTATTCGGAACTTGTACATATGCAAGCTTATTTTGGATGTCGTAAGCGAGATTAAGGCATCTGTCAAATATCTTGTGTTGTATGATGGCTAACGCCACGCGACCCACTGAGAAGATCTGACCAGAAACTCAGTGGGCTGTGTCTGAGGGTATTTCAGGTGTAATCAGATAAATGAGTTATATATTGATAGGGTTGGTAGGTATTCTGAGTCTACGCCGGTAGGTACCACAATCTTGGAAGTCAATAGTATATTTCGGTGTAAAAGAACAGCTAAGGTAGGTTTAACTCTGCCCCTCGACCCTGGCATTGCTGACGTCCATGAGCGACGGTATAAGGACAACATGAAAGAAAATACACCATGCAATGAGCATTGGCCTAAAAATATATATGCGATTAGAGTTTTTTAAACGAACTAATTCAAATATTTTTTTTAAATACACAGTTAAGAATTTGAAAATTTTATTGCATTTCAAGATGTTCATATCATCAGTGGCACAATGAAAGCGGAGACGATGCTTTAAAAAAATAAATAATAGCTTGTGAATTGTACTTACTTCTTTTATGAATATCACATATACTATTTATATATTAATACGTGAAGCAAAAACTTTGTGTCCCTTTTTACGAAAATTGCGCAGACGGAGGAGTATGAAATTTTCCACACATAAAGAGAATATAGAGAAGAAGTGCACAACGCTAATTTTTTTTTTTAAATAATGCATAAAATATACATTAAATCAATAAAGAAAACATTACACACACTACATACCATGTATTTGACGCACACACGCATGCATACTATTTATTGTCAAACTGTTGTTCTTCACGTCTGTTGTCAAATTGAGAATAGACTAAATATTGTTTGTCTTTGTTAATATTTTTCTATAATGTAGTCTTGGCGAAATTTGTGATTATAGAAGTATAAAATACAATCATAATAGGGTACAAACTTACAATTCCAATTAATTATAGTCGAATTTCGACTACTACGGGACCTCTAGTACATAATATATAATATCTATTTTTATACAAACTCAGCACAGTAGGTATCTCTGAAAACACGTTCGCAGTTCGCATTGATATATACCATATTAATTGACAAGTATTAGAAATGTTCAAGCCATGACTGCCTTAATGCTTTGGTCGGCAAGAGGTGAATGAGGCAAGCCGAAGACCAGGAACAGGAGTTTGGATTGCAGAGGATAATTGTGGGCTGATGATGAAGTTTTTTATTTTTTTTATTGCCCTTGTAGGCAGACGAGCCTACGACCCACTTGATGGTGAGTGGTTACCGTCGCCCATGGACTTCAGCAATGTCCTGGTTCAGCAATGCTAGGAGCAGAGCCAAGCCGCTGCCTACCGTTAAATGATGATGAAACGCAAGATTAACTTACTTGTACATTAAACACGTATTGATCGCGTAAAGCTCTGAAAATGAATAGGATTTTTCTGTTTGTTAATAATAATCATACTTAGTTGTGCTTCAGACGGATGGCCGCAGTGTAAATATAAATCAAACGGCAGACCGTTTGGTGTCTTGCCAAGATCGTAACTAGACTGTTGAGGTGTTGAACTGCTAAAAATGTTACGATACACAGTGCTTGTCAAACTGGACAACTTTGAGAATAATGTTTGGATGCGTAACATCTGTTGAGATGAGATGAAGCTAGGGTTGCGCATCGCTCACGATTTAATCGTGTGCGCGTAATATACTTTGTGAGTTTTGCGTTTCTATATGACGATTGATATACTAGCCGCCCTCACCGCATTCGTACGTGTCTCTTCTTCAATTCGTGTCCAACCAATGAGTGTAGGTCTCTTTAAATGTACTCCTAAAAGTCGGTGCATGAAGGTTTTAAGACGTAAGAGTCAATAATAGTCGTGTGATGGTGGGAGGTCTACTGATAGTAGGACCTCTTGTGAGTCCGCACGGGTAGGTACCACCACCCTGCCTATTTCTGCGTGAAGCAATAATACGTTTCGGTTTGAAGCGTGGGGCAGCCGTTGTAACTATACTGAGGCCTTAGAACTTATATCTCAAGGTGGGTGGCGGCATTTACGTTGTAGATGTATATGGGCTCCAGTAACTACTTAACACCAGGTGGGCTGTGAGCTCGTCTACCCATCTAAACAATAAATAAATAAAAATTGCGTTTCAAACTACATATTATGTTGTTGAAGGAAGAATAAATAATGCTTACCTTTCTTGCCCGGAGTATGTAGTCAAAACTTCAAAAAAAAAAACAGACTTGTTGGCAGCTAATAATCTCATCTTTCGTAAATGATAATATGATGTTAAATATTCTAATTTAAATATCTTAATTGTTAAATATTGTGTTTCAATGCTAATTTATCAAATGACGATTACAATGTCACTCGATGACTGACTCTGTGTTGTAGTAGTAGTTAGCGGGTTCGATTCTCGTATCGGGCAAACATTCGTGTGATGAACAGGTTTATTTGTTCTTTGTCATGGTGTTTATTAACTAAAAATGTATATCCTCTTCCTCCTCGCGTCGTTTTTCTCATTACTGAGGGTCGTAACTCCCCCGCTGCATCAGTTTCACCCCTATTATTCCACTCCATCTGCTGCGATCCTTAGCTTCATGAAGGGCATTGTGGAAGTTGATGCTTAGAGAAGATCGTATTTGGTCCGACCATCTCGTGGGACTACGTCCTCTGGGACGTTTAACATCTACCTTTCCTGTCACCATCTGCTGCTCTAGATTGTGACCCTCTTTACGAGCAATATGTCCGAAGAATTCCAGCACCCTACGAAGCCATATAGTGGAAAGTCTAGTTTTGATATGAACATGTATATATTTAATAGGAAAGTTGCCCATGCGGTGGACCGACTAAGTCAAGTCGGCAGGCGGTTGTTTGCATGAGTGTACCAGGCTCACCAAAAGTCGGAAAAAGTGGCGGTTACTCGCGACGCGCATAACATCTGTCCACAGCAATGTTACTGAATGACGACCACGACCGCTCTGACAAGAGTGATACGACAAGGAAGAAGATATATTTAAATATACTAGTGGTCCTGCAGTAGTCGAAATTCGATTATAATTAATCGAAATTATAAGTTTGAACATTATTATAGTTTTACTATCAAAAACTATTATACTTCTATAGTCACAGATTTCGCCAAGATTACACTATAGACAAAATATATTATAGATAAACAATATTAACCTATTCTCAATTTGACCACAGACTTTAAGCAATAACAAAAGTTTGACAATAAGCAAAGAGTATATAAAATGTATTTGTGTCAAATACATGGTAGTGTGTATAATGTTTTCTTTATTGATTTAATGTATTTTAATGTATAATTTTTAAAAAATTATAACATTCTGCACTCCTCTATATTCTTTATAAGTGTGGGAAATTTCATATTCCTAAGTCCCCGCAATTTTCGTAAAAAGGGGTACAAAGTTTTTGCTTCACGTATTAATATATAGATACTATAAGTATGTAAACCAGTTTCTTCAGATGACTGTGCGTGATTTGTTCCAAAAATAAAAATGTCAAAATATGACTTAATTAGAATTTACCGTCTCAATCCTCTTGTGTAATGGTTGCCCCATCGTATAATCTATCTACTGCTTCGCGGTACAATAATGGCGTGAGCTACCCTCGTAAAATATCCTGCGACCAGCTAATTCCGAAAATTAATTAGTTAAATGCTTCTCATTACTCACAACGCTATTTGATTAGTTAAAGTCATTCATAAAGTACGTATTAGTACTTATTTTTGTTTATTCACACAAAATCCAGTGTCTTTGCTATGAAAACAATTATATATAACTCTGTCTGCCCATAGAAACGTCAGTCGTGAACTAGCACAGTGCCGGCATAAGCTGAACACAAAAACTCCGCTTCCTAAAGCTACTAACGAGATGTTAGAATATTCATGACGTAATGAATATTTAATGGATTAAACATCATTTATTCTCTATTATCTTTTCCGAGGCTTAAAAGGGAAAAAGTTCTTTGTTAAACTAAAAAGGGACTGTCTGTTTTTGTACAATTCGATAACTTATTCTCTTTGTCTCTCCCACACCCGAGGCTACACGCAAGCAAGGCAATTCGTTGACGTGCTAACTATATGCCTTGTCGACACTGGCTCTCTCACACACGTCGCTACACGCGAGCACAACAGACACACTTCGGTGACATGCTCACTGTGTGCCTTGTCGACACTGGCTCTCTCACACACGTCGCTACACGCGAGCACAGCAGACACACTTCGGTGACATGCTCACTGTGTGCCTTGTCGACACTGGCTCTCTCACACACGTCGCTACACGCGAGCACAGCAGACACACTTCAGTGACGTGCTCACTGTGTGCCTTGTCGACACTGACTCTCTCACACACGTCGCTACACGCGAGCACAGCAGACACACTTCGGTGACATGCTCACTGTGTGCCTTGTCGACACTGGCTCTCTCACACACGTCGCTACACGCGAGCACAGCAGACACACTTCGGTGACGTGCTCACTGTGTGCCTTGTCGACACTGGCTCTCTCACACACGTCGCTACACGCGAGCACAGTAGACACACTTCGGTGACATGCTCACTATATGCCTTGTCGACACTGACCCTCTCACACACGTCGCTACACGCGAGCACAGCAGACACACTTCGGTGACGTGCTCACTGTGTGCCTTGTCGACACTGGCTCTCTCACACACGTCGCTACACGCGAGCACAGCAGACACACTTCGGTGACATGCTCACTGTGTGCCTTGTCGACACTGGCTCTCTCACACACGTCGTTACACGCGAGCACAGCAGACACACTTCGGTGACGTGCTCACTATATGCCTTGTCGACACTGACCCTCTCACACACGTCGCTACACGCGAGCACAGCAGACACACTTCGGTGACGTGCTCACTGTGTGCCTTGTCGACATTGGCTCTCTCACACACGTCGCTATACGCGAGCACAGCAGACACACTTCGGGGACGTGCTCACTGTGTGCCTTGTCGACATTGGCTCTCTCTCACACGTCGCTATACGCGAGCACAGCAGACACACTTCGGTGACGTGCTCACTGTGTGCCTTGTCGACATTGGCTCTTTCACAAACGTCGCTATACGCGAGCACAGCAGACACACTTCGGGGACGTGCTCACTGTGTGCCTTGTCGACACTGACTCTCTCACACACGTCGCTACACGCGAGCACAGCAACACACTTCGGTAACGTGCTCACTGTGTGCCTTGTCGACACTGACCCTCTCACACACGTCGCTACACGCGAGCACAGCAGACACACTTCGGTGACGTGCTCACTGTGTGCCTTGTCGACATTGGCTCTCTCACACACGTCGCTATACGCGAGCACAGCAGACACACTTCGGGGACGTGCTCACTGTGTGCCTTGTCGACATTGGCTCTCTCTCACACGTCGCTATACGCGAGCACAGCAGACACACTTCGGTGACGTGCTCACTGTGTGCCTTGTCGACATTGGCTCTTTCACAAACGTCGCTATACGCGAGCACAGCAGACACACTTCGGGGACGTGCTCACTGTGTGCCTTGTCGACACTGACTCTCTCACACACGTCGCTACACGCGAGCACAGCAACACACTTCGGTAACGTGCTCACTGTGTGCCTTGTCGACACTGACTCTCTCATACACGTCGCTACACGCGAGCACAGCAGACACACTTCGGTGACGTGCTCACTGTGTGCCTTGTCGACACTGATACCGGTCACTCACATGCGCACGAAATGATTATGCAAAGTTTTCGCTACATTCGTGGTTTTCCAAGCTGTGTCGGTTTTTTAACAGATATCAAAGCGCGCGAACCGCGAACCTTCGCGTAGTCTCCCACACATTCGTTTGCCCAGTTGCGCCGACGATTGCGAAGGTAACGGACGTATCGCCATTTTCATAGTTCGTGACGTCTACTGTGTAGCGTATCTTCATCAAAAGAAATCCCATAAAAACAGCATGGCTGTTAATGATGTCCGGGAAATAATTCAAAACTCTTTTTCTCTTCAATGTTCTATTGACGAATTAAAAAGGAGGAGAAATTCGTGAGAGATTCGTAAACAAGTGTAGGAGGAAGAGTAAACGGGTTCGCAAATTGAGTATGCGAACCCATTTGCACAGCCGCTAGATTTGCGAATGAATGTTTGACGGCCCTTCACATGCGCGCAAACATTCGTACAATGTACGAATATTTGCGCGAATATTTGTACATTGTACGAATGTTTGCGCGCATGTCAGTGGCCGGCATGACTCTCTCACACACGTCGCTACACGCGAGCACAGCAGACACACTTCGGTGACGTGATCACTGTGTGCCTTGTCGACACTGTCTCACAAATATTTCGCTACACGCGAGCACAGCAGACAGGTTGCTGCCTACTTAATTCACCGTGCCCTCAAATCGAATGCAAGTCCTTTATCTTTAACACCTTCAACAAAATTTACATTCCTTTATCTCCGAAAACCCCGGCTTTAGTGGGTGTAATCCCGGGTAATTGGAATTTAAGATCCCGTTAAAACAAAGTTAATTACATCTAGTCTGCAAAAGGGGCTTCGCAGAACAGGCTGCATTATACATTTCCGCACTATATTGTTGTTTTAATGCTTATTCACTACTGGATGAGGCTTATTTATTTAGAAAACCTATAGATATGACATTCGTGCGTTTCAAGGTCCTTGTTGCTTACGGATGCTGAGGATGCATAGCTGTTGATTACGATTTGGAAGTGATTTTTGGTATACCTGCCTTCAAATTGTTTGCCTATAACAGCTTAGCCAAAACGAATTTGTTTTGTTCAATGATTTCTTACATTTATATCATCCTATTACTGGTGGTAGGACATCTTGTCAGTCCGCGCGGGTAGGTACCACCGCCCTGCCTATTTCTGCCGTGAAGCAGTAATGCGTTTCGGTTTGAAGGGTGGGGCAGCCGTTGTAACTATACTTGAGACTTTAGAACTTATATCTCAAGGTTGGTGGCGCATTTACGTTGTAGATGTACTACCACAAATTTCAAAAATTCACATGTATGATGATACTACTACCACAAGTTTTCGTTAGTAGTCGTAGATGTCTATGGGCTCCAGTAACCACTTAACTACAGGTGGGCTGTGAGCTCGTCCACCCATCTAAGCAATAAAAAAAAGTATATCGCAGCTTAGCTCCTAACAATTAGCGATTTCTCTCATCGATCGTGTGATCTTATGAACTGATGTATTATTATGTATAATATTATTGCCCGTATGTACTGAAGTGGAGTACAGACAAGAACATAGTAATTAACGCGCTGGACTATGTACCTATGCTCGCTCCAAATATGGTGTGGTTTTTTTAATGTCGGTACGAATAACGCCATCTGTCGTCAAATAGCTAAAACGGATATTCGAATGTTCTATTTCTATCAGGAATGTTCTGGAAAATTATAGACAGTCGAAACGACCATAAAGACGTGAGTTACGCGAAGCAGTTCGATTCGAAGCAACGAAGAGATCCCCTCAAGATAGCGGAAAAATGAATTTTAATAGTTTAGCCTAATTTGATTGTCGTAATAAATAAAATGGATTTTAATTAGTATTTAGGTGAAGAGTTTTCATTTATCTCGGGCCCAAGGTCGTAACAGTGTTTTGATAGTAAAAAAATATATTCAATTGTGTTTATTTTTAAGGAAAATCTAGATTTAGGTTCAGTCTAAATATTTGGCACTCTACCGAGTCCATAGGTCTTGCTAAAAGCCTGTCAAACAGACTTAGGTCTTTTCGCAGCTTTTAATTTTGAAAGGGTGTTCTGTGCGCCATGTTCAAAATGTGTCTTGTTTTATTAGTACGAAATTATTTTAAGGTCTTGTCCATAAGCCAGCAAATGGTGAATGGTTAGCATCTTAACTACTTGGGTGAAGGTCGTAGCTTAAATTCCCAATTTGTGCTATGTACAGCTTTGTTTTCCCTATGTATAAATATTTGATATATGTATTTATTAATTAAAACTGATATAAGTATGCATAATGGTCTCTGGATCTCACAGAACAGGGAATATTAGTTTAGGGGCAGATTGCCGTGTATGACTTAGTCTTGTTCCTAGATTAGATTAGATTTGCTAGTTTAAAACTCCTAGCAGATATATTCGCGACGGGCTCGAACATTAATACCAATTCACTAATTCAAACAGAACTTTAAAATCAATTCAAAACCAATCTTCCTTTATTGTCAACAATGCCAACTCTCTGCATCCAGTTTACGAAAGCTCTGTTCTGCTGTAGGTCAGCTTTCTTGCCGCCAACGCATTCGGAGAGAGGTCGCATGTACCAGGCTGAAATAATTACGTTTTATTTGTAGACCAATCTGATCTTGTTACCTAGACCTGTAGTCACAATTAAGACATGAGGTCCAAGACCTCGAAATCTGATTGTATATGAACGTATAACCAGCAGCTTACGTATTCAGGGTGCTTGTACCTATACATGTGGGCCTTACAATACAAAGTATTGTGTAGGGGAATTCTATTATGCACGTCTTCTTTACTTTATCATACAGAAATATCAGTGACGTAACAGGCATAATAATGAGCAAGTATCGAGTGATACGATCTTACCAGACTTCGAAACCTTCTGAGTCAGAAAATCAGAAAAGACACCCCCAGGGAAATAATACTACTATGTACAAAATAAATATATTGTCCACCAATTTGCATACGAGTAGTATCATTATCTTGAAAAGGTCTGCTACGAACAGACGTTGTTTTATAAACATGACTTCGATCTAAAGACTTGAGGTTCTTATGAGTATCTGTGACCTTTTGTAACTTCTTAAAATCAAATTGACAATGCTCTGCCCTGTCCGCAAAGTCGGCTACAAGGAATAAACTTACCTACACCGTACAAACAGGAATTGTAGTCCATTTTGCAGTGGTTTGCGAATACCTTCTTCTGCCCAGTCTGGGATATGGCGCATTGAGGATCATAGGAATCCGGGCATGATGTCGGACAAGTGTGCGTGCAATATCGCCCATTTATGCCCATGCTTAATGACCTGGAAGATATAACAGAGTTGGAGTCGCTCCGAAGTTATGGGGACCGTAAATGTAGGTGTTCAAATTCTGCAAATATTTCAATAGAAATATTGATTATAACAAGGGACAAGGTCGTGTGATGAAAAGCTATTAACCGGTATTGGAAGATATAGAGAGCCCACTCGGATCGGTATAACAATCCTATCTATTTTTGTCCGAAGGGTTGAGCTGGTACACGTACATACAATACCAACCTAATATCAATAAAATCGCAGACTAGGCAGTCTCTGATGTAAGCAGATTATTATTTAAATTTGCTTAGAAGACTCTTTCTAATTTGTATAATATAATTTCTTTTAAATTTCAATTTATGTGAAATAAGTGTCAATTTAAAATTTCCTTTTTTAAAAGAGCTGCTTGACTGTCCCCGTAATAGAACCTCCTATGAGGCTCCCGCGCTGTGTGGGATTTGGTGGGCGAAGATGCTAAGGCAGAGTAGAAGATAACAGAGGTCCACCCACTAAAGGACTCCCCGGCACTCACGCCAGTCGCCCAATCCCAGCCCGAAAGAAAATCCGGGAAAAGTAGGGTAACATTCACTAGCTCGTTCACTCAAGGGGGAATTTAAAAGCAGTCAACATCTCTGTTAAGAGATATATAAACATCGCAGTAAAAAATATCGCAGAAACTCTATATTTGCGTAATTAGCGGCGGATGGACGTATTGGGCGCATGGGCATGTGGTATGTCCGGGTGGGGCAGCCGTTATATAGCAATATAACAGTCTTCCAGGCGGACCACGAATTCACTCGGGTGTGCTTATCCCACACGTATTCCTGAAACCCATAACACAAGAGAAAATAAAAAACCCATATACCGTCTCGACCCAAATCTTCTTGTATTATTCCAGTTGGCCACATCCGATCTCACAGGAATTGGTTTGAATGGTAACGGTCTTTCATTATATCGTGCGGCTGTATTGTTGCATTTCTCCAAATCGACCTGTTGATATCCTGATAAATGATGTTTATAATAATTGTAACTTGATCATTTTACTAATTACCAATAGTCGGTGCATTGCGACAAACCTGCGTCTGTTAAATAATTACTGTTTCGGAAATTGGTTGTTTGGTTGTTAATCATAAATAAATAAATAATCTGGGACAAATCACGTGCATAAATGGTCACAAAATAAAACAATCTTGTACGATAGCAACCAGGGATTGACTCCAGAACCTTCGACAAGTATTGCACATCGCCCTTTGGAAAGAGACGATAGGCTAATTTCTGCTTCCTAAAGCGTTATCTCTGAGTGAATTTTAATTTGTGTATAATGGGTAAGAACGGCACGTATGGCAAAACCCATACTCTGCTCAACCGAGCGTTAAGATGTGGGTGATAGAAAATTGTAAGAAAGGGATAAATATATTAATAAAAAGAAAGCAGAGATAAGAAGCAAACACCACGATCCCAATTCTGGCTTTGAAATGAGTGATTATGGTTTGAAGGGCCCGTGCCCGTGACGTAAGTCCGTAAGTCCGGAGGAACAAGGACTACGCCGTTCGGCCGGCATTGGACCGGCCTGACAAATATGACCCGAATACTTAAAGAGGCCCAGTTTGTCAGTGTGACAATTAGAATTGAATTTTCTGGTTGGACTGGACTAGCTTGTCGAAAAACAAAAAATCTAGACTCATAATAGCTTGCTGGTCGAAAAGGAGTTATTGTGCAAATTCAAGTGCCGTTATAGAATACAACTGCCACCAATTTGATCGTAATAGGAATTAAGGGAAGGGGGATCGGGCTCTTATTGCCAACTGTGACAGACAAATTTGCGGTCCCCCGAAGGAGAGAAAGCCGTCAGCGGTGTCTAAGGCCTAGATTGTCAGTGTGACAACTCAGAATAGAAATTCCTGGTTCAGACGAATTAGGAGAGCCGATCCCACCTAAAGTGGGATAAGGAAAAGAAAAAGATCAGAGAACAGTATTCAAGTTAGACACGTCCTTCAAAAATTAAGATAGTGACTTGGTAGGAGAAGGTATTTTCCAGACTTTTCGAAGGAAAAACAAAATGGTATAAAACATTGAAAATCGTTATCAACTCACTGTTGATTTCGTGTTTAAAGCCACAATTGACTTTACGAAAATAGCATTCATTCAAAAATAGTCTGTATTTCAACTGCTTATGCTCAAATTTGCTGCCGCACACCGAATCTTGTGTGTTATTGCAGTCCAGCTCCGCACAGTTCAAGGATTTGATTTTGAGTTTTCTCGTATCAGTGCCATGTCTTCTGGTTTCCGCTTTGGTTGTTTTTTCAATGTCTTCATTGTTTTTCGCCTTTATAAACAATACATCTTTTGGTGCTTCTGTTAAAGAAATATTTAAAAAATTCAATAACAGTTATACAGTTTTCAACTAACTGGTATAACAAATGATAATTTCTTCAATGTATTCATTATTAAGGATAACTAAAAAACTACTGGTCGGATCTTGATAAAAGCCTCAACTTGCTTTCGGATACAGCAAGCATCATCGAAATCGTTTGACCTAGAGAAAAGTTTTGAGGTATAACACACATAAAAAAAACAGTCAAATTCAGAACCTAAAAATACATGTAATGCCCTATGCTTGGTTATATTCGTACTAAGTTGTTACGTGTTTCGCTTCGAAGGACGGGACTTTGGAGCAATACGTCTCATACCGGGTCTTCCTTTTTAATATGATACCGTAGATATGTATTCATCTCTTTCTTACACCAAATCAAATGAGAATAACAGCCCGCACACGACAGTGAAATATCGGTTTTCTTAGATTCTTTCTTAGACCTCGTCAGATTGGTCGTCAATAAGGAACAGGATAAAAAACCACACTGTCCACACCTTCATTATGTGTGTTTAAAATAACAGGCTGCGCACGACAGAGATATCTGGGTTTTTTTAAATTCTTTATTAGACCTTGTTGGGTTGGTCGTCAATAAGGAACAGGATAAAAATTAACAAAGATTCAACTTCGGTATGCAGAGATTTGACTATACGTTCATTATCGAAGTTCTTTCATTAATTCATTAAAGTTCAATAAAGTTTATTCAATCAAATTCACTAAAGTTATTTTGCTGTGAATTTAGCATTGATTTTTGTAGTTTTAAATAAAATAAATTATATAAGGTATTATTATTATTATTATTACTATTTTAAAGAAATGTTTATCATTTTAGGCAAAACACGTGAAATAAAATCGGCACAAAATAGGTTAAACTTCCACACAGTAATAACGCTAACACTCACCGGTTTCAAAATTAACATTCTGACGTTCCAAGAAATCGCCGATCGTTTTTTTCGTTATAATTTCATCGATGTTAAATCTATCGACATTCCGCTCAGCACTGTTCGGCACGAATATTACGTCATCTGTCACGTTTGGCGCGTCAGTAGCGTCTCCGACGTTTGGTGTCAGTTTGACGTCTGTCATTGCTTTCTCGTTGACCTCGGCGTGCCCTTCATACGTGACGAAGACATCGGAGTTGTTCTTCGGAATGTGGCACCGCGAGTCCAATATAAAGAACGGTATGAAAACTATAGTAGGTATCAAAACAAATTTGTAGTACATTTTACATTCTTTTTGTAGAATTGTGTAAAGCTATAGAATTGTTTTGTAGGTTTGGGTACTTAAGCTTTCAGCAAGACTCTGTTTATAGGTCGCGAATTGTGAACAATGCTAGCGCGTAACGTGCTAACGGTGTTGCCATTAAAACGACATGAAATTCAGAAAACTAAAAACCTAGACTCGTAATAGCTTGCTGGTCGAAAAGAGGTGATTATACAAATTTAGGTGCGGTTATAGAATACTACTACCACAAATTTTCGTCATAGGGATTAAAGCTAGGGATTGGAGATTGGTCTTTTATTGCCAACTGTGACAGACGAATTTGCGGTCACCCCGAAGGAGAGTAAGCTGTCAGCGGTGTCTAAACAAATAAATGAGGCTTATAAAATCAAAGGCAGCTAAACGCCTTAATGTAGTAAAATGGATTAACTATGGTGCCATATTGCTTAGTTAGTTGGATACGCTTTAGTGTTTTCATGTTATAACAAATGCAGCTAAATCTCTAGCAAATTCAGTTCAAAAAATTTATCTTGACTCTATACTCAAATATTAACGAAGTTTTATCATTCAAAATTCAGATTATTAGTAATATTCTCATTCTTTATAAATCTGCTTTAAAATAAAGAATATTGTAGCTACCCGAACAAAGTTATTTCAGCTTCTCAAACCGGGAGTATTGTTAACACTGGCCCTAGCAAGAGCAGTACTTTGATGGGTCAGGAGGATCCGTAATGGCGTGCTTAGGGCCGATTTTTGTAGTTTACCTGAATAATTGACAGAATTGGATTTAGCTGCCTTTGATTTTATAGGCCTCAAATAATAGTTTAAAAAAAATAACAAATACGCTTTTATAGAAAATCAAACTAAAAAAAAAGAAAAGAAATTTTAATAAATTTGAATTAAAAATAGTGTAAGAAAAGATGATTTTATTGTAAAAAAGCGTGGGGTGCATGGAAAAAAGTATCCATCTATTTCGTAATGCAAATAAAAATTTACTCACTAAAAAGTAATTGAAATTAATTTGTTAGAGCTTTTAAGATGGCAACATTACTGCTATAATTGTTCACAGACGATTTATAAACATTTACCACAAAAGAGTTACGGCTCAACTAGTTTCAAATAAACATAAATGACGCACTTTAATTTTACATATCCTTTTTTTTTTGTTAATAGGGTGGACAAGCTCACAGCCCACCTGGTGCTAAGTGGTTACTGGAGCCCATAGACGTCGACAACGTAAATGCTGCCACCCACCTTGAGATATGAGTTCTAAGGTATCAGTGTAGTTACATTGTAAAACTGATATGAGATCCACCTTAAGACATGATGTCTACATGTCTCATGTTTGGTACTGGTATCCATGTTGTTGATGTATATGGGCTCCGGTAACCATTCAACATTAGGTAGGCCGTGATTTCATTCTCAATATAGGAAATAAATAAAAAAATAGTATGATTTAGATGTTCTGATAAGATTCGAAACTATTTTTAAGGTTACAAATTGTTTTTCAGAACCTTAAATGAGTCGTCTATTATCAAAGGTGGCAATCTGTGCATTTGGACAAAACATTTTTATTGATATGTCAATACAGATTTATTTGAATATAATCGTCTCCTTCAAAGAATACGGTTCAAAACCTGCATTAAATAAAGGTTAATAGTTAACCTGTTATTTATCTAAGATGTCGTTCCGAAGAGTTTTGTGACTGCCAATGGAATACAAAGTCAATAATTCGTTTTTCTGATTTACCAATCATTGTCCAAAAGTCAGATTGCCGCCTTTGATAATAGTCGACTCAAATGACGGTTTTACGGTACTTGTCATACTGAATTTTCGTTTCAAGCACCCAATTATATTTTTGGAAAGTAGCGCCATCTCTTATCGATTCTCAGAACTACTAAGTCTAAAACTGTTCGTGATAATAATTTAAAAGCTCGCTTTCTTATCTTACGTCCATTTGTTTCGTGAAAAAATTTATAGATGGCGTTATTTCTAATAGAATAAAAAGTCGTGGCTTAATTTTTAACAAGCTTTTGTCTGCTCGGTATGTTTGTTTGTAACAGAATCTTTAAATGTAATTTTCACTGCACACGTATCAAGGACCCGTGACGATGCAATAATTTTATAGCATTGCTCTAACATTCCTGACCGGTATCTATACGATATAAAAATAAGTAGTGGTCCGGCATTAGTCGAAATTCGACATAATGGTTTGAACATTATTAAGGTTCTATTGTCAAAGACTATTAAACTTCTATAATCAAAGATTTCGCCAAGGCTACACTATTGACAAATAATATTAAAGATAAACAGTATTAACCTATTCTCAATTTGACCACAGACTTCAGACATTAAACAAAAATTTGATAATAAACATAGAGTATATATTATTATATACATGTGTGTGTCAAATACATGGTAGTGTGTGTGATGTTTCTTTTATTGATTTAATGTATTATTATCGCCTAAATTTCATTTAAAGACATTAGCATTCTGCACTCCTTCTCTATATTTTTTATAAGTGTAGGACATTTCATACTCCTCCGTCCGCGCAATTTTCGTAAAAAGGGGTACAAAGTTTTTGCTTCACGTATTAATATATAGATGAAATAATTTTTTAGTAGATACATAATTCATATTGCTTTCTGATACTGCACTACGCCGTTGTTTAGAATTAAAGGTTGCTTAATTTTATTAGATTAACTGGTCTAATCACCCAGAAGATTTTTTTTAATTTCGGATGTATTAAAGTTACCTTTTGTCCCTACCTTAATCGTTGGTAGCCTAAGGGGCTATTCCAACTAATCACGGACCGTTAGTGGAGTCCATACACGCAGCCTGAGATAATGGCGAACACTGATCCTTGCAAGAGCGGTGCTTTGCAGAATTTACCACCAGAACGGAATCGCGAGCACTGATGTCGGAGAGAAACTCAGTGAATTGAAATAATAATACAAACTCTTTGACGGCAAGCATTTCCAGTCTCCATGGGTGATGAACAAACAATTCACTTGCACTAATTTAGGTTTTTTTTATTATCTTCGAATTTAAACGAACATAAATCCTATGAGATGCTCCTGACGATGACCTGGGTTACGGCTGATCCCAGGAGTCCTTTTTTATTACTAAGACGAGCTCACGGTCTACCTGGTGTCAAGTAGTCATCGGTGCCCGTGGATCAGTTAATGCGACCGTCCATTTTGAGACTTCGTTTCATGAGTTTCAGGAAGAGTGGTGTCCATAACGTTGCCAAGTCGCCATGTCACTAGTAAATCGTTTGAAGAAGGACATTTGTTTGAAATTAAATCTTCTGTAGTATCGTTGTGATTCGAAAGTCGATGAAACGAAAAAGAGACAGTAAAAAGAGATAGACACATAAATTCATAAGATTTAACGTGGGAGAAAATGAGATAGGAGTTTCTTATATTCGTGGTTCTCTTTGTGCTCTGCTTCGTACCTAATATTCGTACATAATATATTATTAATAAATCTATATGATATATACGAATAAAATGTTAAATAATTATCAAAGTTTGTATCACTAAGATCATTACTAAAATCTATAATTATCCTCTTCCCGAAATTTTACATTCGTCTCATTTTGGAGTCGTCGTGGCCTAAGGGATAAGACGTCCGGTGCATTCGCGTTGAGCGATGCACCGGTGTTCGAATCTGAGGCGGGTACCAATTTTTCCAATAAATTACGTACTCAACAAATGTTCAAGATTGACTTCCACGATGAAGGAATAACATCGTGTAATAAAAGTGAAACCCGTAAAATTATAATTTGCGTAATTACTGGTGGTAGGACCTCTTGTGAGTCCGCGTGGGTGGGTACCACCGCCCTGCCTATTTCTGCCGTGAAGCAGTAATGCGTTTCGGTTTGAAGGGTGGGGCAGCCGTTGTAACTATACTGAGATCTTAGAACTTATATCTCAAGGTTAGTGGCGCATTTACGTTGTAGATGTCCATGGGTTCCAGTAACCACTTAATACCAGGTGGGCTGTGAGCTCGTCCAACCATCTAAGCAAAAAAAAATTATTATCACGAAGACAACATTTTTGAAGTGACTTCTACCACTTGCGAATTGCACACATGTTTTTTCCCCTTACCTATTCACTGGTAGCCTAAGGGGTTTGCTTAAAATTATTTAGAAAATTGCATTATGCACTAAGAACACAAAATATATGGGAATAACCCAAAATTTTACTGCTTTTTTATGTATAATAGGTAAAACCATACACGCAGGCATGGTTGAGATGTTTCATTCAGAAACATTACTCTCCCTTTTATACTAGCTTCTAGTCACATATAGCACGGTTTCACACAACACGGGTCTCTGTAGGAACGTATCTACCGTGTTATAGGATTACATGTACTGTGCTAATAATTTTAAGTTATAAGTGTTTTAAGTATATTCGAAATTTCGAAAAGAATGTCATAATTAAAAATACTTGAATTTATACCTTAAAATTACTATTAATTATAACTACGACTCAAAGAAAACTAGAAAAAACTATATATTCTTACATAACAGACGTCAAGCGTTTTTAAACGAAAAAAAAAAGTGTCTTAAAGATTCTGTTGTTTGAAAGTAATTAATTATTATTTTTACGAAAATGACCGGGTAGATTTAGAATTTTCCGCGAAAACTTCAGAACCACAAAGGCTGCAGGGATTTTCTTATAACAATAATAGGTAATGTAATAAACGGGGATGGCCCTGGGGCGGGCGCGCGTGTCCAATGTACCACGTTAACTAGGTTTTGTCGGATCGTTTTGGCCACGAGTTTTAGGGTATAGACCGCGGCCGCGTGCTAACACTTGTCGATCAACTTTTTCAATTTCTTGAATTCCTTTCAACTCGATTAATTCCTTGAATCCACAGATTCGGTAGAATCTGACGCCAAGTTCCGTTCAAAAATCTCGTTGTTATAAGTTAAATTTCATTAGTTTTATAACGAAAATAGAATATTACAAAAATAATAATAATTGGTTGTCTGTAAAGTCGGCTTACGGTCGATAGCTTTACGTGATAACGTCAGTAGCAGAACTATTCGAACTGCTAGCTCTGACGTCACGCGAGAAGAGAGATAAATGTGTCACAAGACAACGCTTGGACCGATCGTGCCTCTCTATCGGTTGTTCCACGCTCTCGCTCGCACGCTCAGGTTCAGGCGGAACGTGATACTGTTTTGTGCGTGTAGCCGGTTTTCATCGATTTATAAGACGTTATAACGTCGAAAGCCGTGACTGATGTCAACTTGATATGGTATGATAAGATATGGTATGATATAGATTCACATGTTGATCGTGTTGGCATTAAATAATCGACATGACAATAATCGACGACAATGCGGACCGCGTCGCAGGCCGCAGCCGCCGACGCGTCGTCCCGTCCTCGCCTCGTGCCAGCGCGCTAGTGCTCAATCCCCTCAGGCCGCTCCGTGACCATCACCGGAGGAGACTGCCTACCGCTTAAGTAAATGCCGCAACCCACCATTAGATGTGAATTCGAAATCTCAGTTGCTACAGATACTAACAGCTCTCGCACTTTTGAAACCTGGATGAAATCATTACAGAAATGGGCGAATCACGGCGACTACTCAACAATCACAGATTATTTAACGCTAACACGATCAACATTTGATTCTATATCATACCATATCAAGTTGATATCGGTCTCGGTTTTCGACGTGGTAATGTTGTATAAATCGATGAACACCGGCTGCACGCACGAAAAAGTGTCACGTTCCGCCTGAGCCTGAGCGTGCAAGCGAGAGCGCGGAACAAGCGATAGAGAGGCACGATCGGCCCAAGCGTTGGCTTGTGACACTTTTATCTGTCTTTTCGCGTGACGTCAGAGCTAGCAGTTCGAATAGTTCTGCTACTGACGTTATCACATAAAACTATCATCCGCAAGCCAATCATTTCTTTCTCGTATCGACTGTAACAACGAAAACGTGCCCAGTACCGTTGGTTGTACCGCCCGTGTAGTCTAATTAGTTATCTGGTAGCCTAAGGGATAGTCCTGTACGATGTTAAGCTACTTGCCTTTCGTTTGTACAAACTGCTCTACGCGGCGAAGCTACGCTATGATTTAATAGGTAGTCTAAACTAAAACTGACTATTAGTATTCTAGTATATTTTTATTAGTACACATAGAATATTGTGAA
The DNA here is from genome assembly GCF_030269925.1 of Bombyx mori. NCBI lineage: Eukaryota > Metazoa > Arthropoda > Insecta > Lepidoptera > Bombycidae > Bombyx > Bombyx mori. The sequence continues at coordinate 3,912,183 of NC_085117.1, read as the reverse complement.
AATGATAAAATCTTTGTCAAAACTAGGAAGAAGCTTCTGCGTTTTGATATACTTAAGTATTTGGTTAGTTCTATATTTTAGCTGATAAAGGCACGTTGCGTGTGATCGTTATTATAAAAAATTTGCTCTCGATTTGTTTTGGTCCTTATTTTAGCCATAAAAATATCTTCTAAAAATAATTTAAAGTACTTATTATTTACGGCTTAACCTCGCAAAATAAGACGCTAATTATCATAATGTTCGAATGTCGACGAATTACCTATATACTTATATATGTTCCTACCTATGCGCTGGTAGTTTGAAGGCCTATTCCAGCCTAGGCCTATGCACGGACGATAAGGTGAGGTCAACCTAGGTTCAACCTGAGAGAATTTGCTAACACCGGCCCTAGCAAGAGCAGTGCTTCGCTGAATCTACTACCGGATTGGAAACGCGACCCACCGAAAAGATCCGGCGACAAATTCAGTTGGCTAAATAATGATATTTCATTCTCTGCTCCTCTGTGCTTGTGACAAAAGTGACGATAAGCTGTAAGCGTTCTTAATCTATACCAGCTCAGGATCACGCGCTGAATGATTCAAACTGTAACACAAAAAAGACGTGTGGTATCGTGGGACACCGGATAGGAACGAAATTCCTTATTGTAAATATATTCATTTTAAGTTGTATTCGAGGTATAAAGAAAATAAAACTGGAGGTTTCGCAACAACCCCCCCCTCATTCGGTAACGTGCGAACTTATTGTGGTACACTTCATTCACGGTTGTTTGCATAAGAGTTAGTGTATTGCGCAAACGAACGCTCTGAGATCGTGGTCAATCAATGATAAAAAAATATTTTATTTTTTGTACGTTATTACAAAGTTAAGTCGTACACTGTGTGCATTACTAATTTGTACGTTATTACAAAGTCAAGTCGTACACTGTGTGCAATACTGATAAAAATCTTACGTTACGGATGTTCTTTCCCGGTTAGGGTACACCTCCGCATCGTCCCATAAGGAGCTTCGTTCCAATAAGACTCGTTTTCAAAAAATGGTAGCCACTGGTTATGATGATTTGTGTATGATCCGTCGTCTATTACCGATAAACTGTAGCTCAGCGTAGCTTCGTCGAGTGAGACGACAAAATTAATTCCTTAACAAAAATAATCGGTTTTTCTTGTAATTTCTCGTTGTAATTAAAAATTCTAAGAAAACTTTATAACGTTGTACCCGCAGTTTTTTCTGTTTTCTTTTACTCAAGACTATGGCATTACGTCGATAATGAATGAAATCGTGTTACTGGTGTGCGAAGGTCGTTTTTTGTTTGTATTAGTTAATTCAATCTTAACTGGTGGTAGGACCGCTTGTGAGTCCGCACTGGCAGGTACAACCACCCTGCCTATTTCTGCCGTGAAGCAGTAATGCGTTTCGGTTTGAAGGGCGGGGCAGCCGCTGTAACCTTAGACTTTAGAACTCATATCTCAAGGTGGGTGGCGGCTTTACGTTATAAATTGCTATGGGATCCAGAAACCACCTAACACCAGGTGGGCTGTGTGCTCGTCCACCTATCTATGCAATAAATAAACAAACGCTCCGAGTTTCTGTACGTTTCTATGCAAAATAAAATATAAAACAAATATATTAATAACAATAAAAAAAACTGTGTGTGCAGGTATGTGAGTGTGCTTTTTAATGGCTTGTAGGCAGACTCATACGCCCCACCTGATGGAAAGTAGACATTGTCGCTTATGGACGTCAGCAATGTCAGCGATTCCACTCTCTCCTTGGTTTGAAGAAAGACACGTGTGAACTTAACTTTATTTTTTACTGTTAGAACTTGGACATGCAAATATATGAGAACATGTTTTTTTCGTTTGTTTCAGACATCATGCTCGATAGCGCCAGTTGGAGCGTCTCAAATGAAAGGTAGGTTTTGCGTCCCCCACCTTGAGACATGATGTTGAGGTCTTTTACTGGGGTTGGGCGTTTTGTGAGCCGACACAGGCAGGTATCAACGCCCTGTCTATTTCGGCCGTGAAACAGTAATATATTAGGTTTGAGGAGTAGAGCGTTGGATTATAATAAAACTGACACGGAAAACTTGTCTTAAGGTTCACGATGTTGATGTCTATGGGCTATAGTGACCAGTTAATACCAGGTGAGCCGTGAGCGCGTGTACCCTAGTAAGCAAAAAAACACTCAATCATGTCGGTTGGCAACATTTACCTTATATCCCTGGTCTCCGGTAACCACTTAACAACAGAAAAGCCGTGAGCTCATCTGCCTAGCTTAGCTCGATCAAATTTCATTTACTCCACGAATCACCGTGTCTACGCCGTAGGCGCTACGTCGTAGCAGCCAAAGCTCTACGAATTTTCTTGTATCTTTTTGCACTAATATTACATTAATTGGAAGTTTTTTTGTTAAATGTTGAACTAATTGATTATATTCATGTGGGATTTGAGATAATACGGTTAGTATATTATATATTATATGTCTTGTTTTCCTTATATAATCGTTGGTAGTCTAAGGGGCTATTTATTCCACTTCGCGCAGACGTGTAGATGAGCTCACGGGGTCAACCTGAGAGAATTGCTACCACTGTCCCTAGCAAGAGCAGTGCTTCGCTGAATCTACTATTGGATCGGAAACGCGACCCACTGAGAAGACTCGACGAGAGATTAAGTGGGCTGTGTCTATGGGATATAATATTCTGTTCAGTTATTTATTGGAACGTCTCATAGTAATTTACATCTACAGTGAGTTTTATTGGAACGAAGTTCCTTACGGCAGGCTTGGAGGATAGGCTTTTTTTCGGCTGGCAACACTGACCGCTACTTGTCAATATTATTGTGCTCTCCCAATTATTATTTAAATTAAATAGTTATAAGTTCTTTATTGTACTTATAATTGTATAAAACATATACCTAAGTGATAATATAAGTTTATTGTTACGTAAAATATTTAATTAGTGCATTTTACTGCATAATTGTAAAATTTTTTATTTTTACGTGGGTACTATCAATTTCTGCAATTCCAAAATGATGACCAGAGGTACCAAAGCTCGTCAAGTTGATGACCAACTTCAAATGGCTCTTCAACAACTGAAAACATCACGGGAACAGTGTCAACAACTGTTAAAAGAGAGAGAAGACAACGAAGTCGAAACACTCCAGGTAATTAAGAAAAATACTATGTTGAAAGGACAGTTGTCTCAGCTCTCCATTGAATACAATGAAGTTCTTGAGACTAACAAGAAATTACAAAATGTTGTAGACGGCTTCGATCAGTGCAGCGGTGAGTATGTTGAGTCGCTCCAACTCTCAGCTGAACTGAAAGTCAAACTTTCTCAGGCACATGATTGTATCTCTAATTTACAGTTAGAGATAACAAATCTAAAAGCCCAAAAAACACAGAGCCTGTACTCGGAACTGATCGAGAGTGAACCAGCTTCGGGAACAGTGATCACCACCTCTGAGTGTGACATACCTACAATAGATTTGACTGGTGGTGACTCCGATAGTACACATTCCTCTCGATTAATTCTTAGTAAGAAAAATTATAAGAGATTCACTAAATTAAATAAGTTTATAAATAAAACGCAGCAACTATTGAAATCTAGAAAATCTATTAATTATATGAAAACTATATGCAAAGAACGAAATGCACTGCGTACAAAACTAAATACTTCACTTGAAAAATTACAATATGTTCATCACAATCATGAGTTAGAAATAGAAAAGTTAACCTCACAAATAAATTCATTGAAAACAGATTTGGACAGTGTTACTAAAAATTATGAATATGCCCAAAAGGACATATGTGAACATATATCGGTGATGGATAATCTGCTTGATTTATGTAATAATAATAAAGAGCGATTTGAATCTTTGACATTACAATATGCTAATTGCAAGTGCCACTGCTCTATATCAGGTTCTCCACTACCAGACCATTCCAATAGTCAAAATCAATATTCTATTTCTACCTGTAAGCCCGTTGTAAACAATATAATTAAACCTTTGCTTACAACAAACATTATTAAAATATTCAGTGATGAACTAGGGAAAAATATGGGTGTAGCGCTGAATGATCTGTGTTCGGGACAATCTGTGATAAATTATTGTATGCCAGGGGCTTCATGTACCCACATCCTTAATAAAATTTTAAAAGTGACTCATTGCCCAAACACAACAATAATTATAATGATTGGGAGAAGGGGAAATGCAGATATAAGAGATATAAAATATCAAATAAATCAATTATTAACACTACAGGTGAAAAAGATCATTATGTTTGCATTTCCATTTATTCAGAGTATGCCAGCGGAAAACAAAATGAGACATAGTATTAATGATTTTATGCAAACAATTTCAAATGTAAATAATTATTATGTCACGACACCATGCAAGTCACAAAATATATTTTACACTATTGACATTAATTGCATGATAAAAGATAAATGTATTAGTATGACAAAACCTAACAAATACTATTTAGGTAGCTACAATTTTAGACAAGTAGCAAACTCGCTACATTATTTTTTACACATTTATCTAGCCATGAATTTGGCTAATCAACCTACTGCTTCTTTTGAGCAGGAAAAAAATATGACATCTATTAATTTGGAATCCGTTCCAAGTAATTTAAATTAAATACTAAGACAACAGAGTTTACCTCTTGCAGTAAATATGATTTATTTGGACACAGCCCATCAACAAATACTGTTTCTTTGAAAACAACTGTGATCAACCTGGTGCATCAGAACTTACAAGGTTTGATGGGTAAAGAACTTGAAATTGATTTGTTTCTAGATTACAACAAAGTCAACTTTCTATGTGTAACTGAACATTGGCTTAAAAAATATGAATTAAATTGTAATTTTAAAAATCACCAGGTTATGAGTTCCTTCTGCAGAGAGAATGCTATACGAGGAGGCTCTCTTATCATTGTTAATAAAGATTATAAATGTAAGGAACGTAGAGACATTGTGAGCCTCTCTGTGGAACGGATTATTGAAATGGCATGTGTAGAGCTTGAGCGATTCATTGTTGTAAGTGTGTACAGGCCCCCGAATTCGTTATATGATTCTTTTGAAAATATATTGGAACATGTTTTATTAAAGCTCTCTGTTTCTAATAAACATATTTTTATCTGTGGTGATTTTAATATAAATTTATTAGAAAATACAAATGCCACTATTAGATTCAGAACATTGTTAAAATCATATAACCTTAGCAATTTATTTTCAGAGCCCACAAGAAAAACTAGCACATCGGCAACCTGTATAGATAATATTTTCACAAACGTAAAACCTTTGCATAAATATATTATTAATCATTTAAGTTCAGACCACAGTGGACAATTCATATCTTTTAAAATTAAATCTGTTACAGATGTTAATAGTTCAAGAAACCTACAGTTTGTTCCTATTAATATTAGACGTATGGAGAAGTTTAGAGGTAAAGTTTTGGCAAGAATTGCGAATGTTTGTTATAGTGAAGATCCTAATGTTCACTACATGGATTTATTTAATTGCATTAATGATGAATTTAGTGCCATCTTTACTTCTAAAACTCTGATCTTACATAATAAAAGATCATTCAATGAATGGGCGACTGTTGGAATTCACAAAAGTAGGCAGAGATTATATGACCTTTATCATGAAAAATCCTATAATCATAATAAGTCATTTCATGAGTATGTCTGTAAATATTCCAAGCTTTTTAAAAAAGTCTGTACATTGGCCAAGTCATTGCACTTAGGCAAACTTATAAAAAATGCACCTGACAAAATTAAAATGACTTGGAATATCATTAATAGGGAGACTGGGAATGTCAGAAACAGCAATGCTGAATCAATTTTGAAAATCAATGATAAAATAATAACTTCTCATCAAGAAGTGGCCAGTGCTTTTGAGCGCTACTTTGCTGATATCCCAGCTTCTACTACAAAATCTTTAATTTCATCTCCTACCGTCGCCGAATCATTACTGCAAGATCATGTTGATGAATGCAGTGTTAACTTTAAGTTCACAAATATTGCTATAAAGGACATAATTGATAATTTCAAGACCATTAATATTAAAAAAACTGGTGATTTATGGGGAATATCAATTAAGGTTATAAAATCCATTATTGATATAATCGCACCTTACCTTGCTACAATATTTAATGACTGTATTTATAATGGTGTGTTTCCTGATCTAATGAAATATAGTAAAATAATACCTCTGTTTAAATCTGGTAGTACTTTTGACCCCACTAACTTTAGACCCATTTCAGTACTACCTACATTGAGTAAAATTTTTGAAAAAATTATTTTGGAACAGCTTTTGAACCATTTCTATTCCAATAACCTGCTTCATAACAAACAATATGGATTCACTAGAGGTCGTTCGACTATTGATGCAGGTGTAGATCTTATTAAAAATATTTTTCAGGCTTGGGAGGAATCGCATAATGCCCTTGGGGTATTCTGCGACTTATCTAAAGCTTTTGATTGTGTTGAGCATAATACATTGTTGAGGAAATTACACCATTATGGTATTAGGGGCGTTTCATTAGAACTTATTAAATCTTATTTATCCGGAAGAATCCAAAAGGTAGACGTTAAAGGAAAGAGATCTTCCGGTGTCTTACTTAATATGGGTGTTCCTCAGGGTTCCATATTGGGTCCCTTCTTATTTCTTGTGTATATCAATGATTTACCAAAGTTTATTGAAACCCGTCACGAGGTCGTATTATTCGCTGATGATACATCCTTATTGTTTAAAATTAAACGACAATTGGAAGATTATGACGATGTGAATGATGCTATCTCGCGCGTGGTACATTGGTTTAGTGTTAATAATCTGTTATTAAATAACAAAAAAACAAAATGTATAAAATTTACCACACCCAATGTTAGACAAGTAGACACTAATATCATTGTAAGTGGAGAGACACTGGAGCTTGTTGATTCGACAGTTTTTCTTGGTATAACAGTTGATTCCAGGCTGCAGTGGGGTCCTCACATATGCAAGTTAGCGAATAGACTTAGTTCTGCAGCGTTTGCGGTAAAAAAAATACGAACGTATACTGATGAAGATACGGCACGTCTAGTTTATTTCAGTTATTTTCATAGTGTTATGTCCTATGGCATTTTGCTGTGGGGCAATGCTGCCGATGTCGAAACGATTTTCATCCTGCAGAAGAGGGCTATTCGTGCTATTTATAATATGCACCCGAGGGAATCCTTGAGGGACAAGTTTAAGGAAATCAAAATTCTAACTTTAGCGTCCCAATACATTTTTGAAAATTTATTGTACGTGCGTAAAAACATTGTAGAATTCCCCAGAGTCTGCGATTTGCATAATGTGAACACTAGGAACAAACATAGGCTTGCGTTACCGGCGGCTCGAATTAAGAAAATAAGCAACTCTTTCAGGGGGCTGGGTGTACAACTTTTCAACAAGATCCCACAAAACGTTCAACTACTACCTGTTCATAGATTTAAGAAAACTGTCAAGGAACGTTTGTGCAACAAGGCCTATTATAAAGTTAAGGATTTTTTACTAGATGGCACTACGTGGGAATGAGGCGTTCGCTCCTGGCCTTTTCATTTTTCATTATTATTATTATTTATTTGAATTGTATTTTTTTGACTTGTCTTTTTGTATACTGTAAATATGTTATCATGTTTAAAAAAAAAAAAAAGAAGAAAATAGTTGAGAAAATACATAAAAAAGCCCGCTGAGTTTGTTTCGCCGGTTCTTCTCAGGACTGTGGCTTTTTTGGAACCGGTGGTAGAGTTAACATTTTCTTTTACATTTTGACATTCAACAAGTGTGTTTTTGATGACATCCAAGTTGAAATAAATGATTTTGAATTTGAATTGAATTTGAATAGGGATTTTGCTGCGCGACCGAACTGTAAAAATATGTAATAGTAAAACCGTAAGAAAAACTCCGTGGAATAAAACCGTTAAATGAGACGTGCGCAGGCGCGACAGTAGTATTACACAATGCGAGTAGTGTATAATACTTTTCTCTTTCTCCTTCATTCTTTTCGTTCTCTCATCTCTTCTCTCTCTATTTTGTAATTATTTCTATTTCTATGTAATTTTATGTTGTCAAACAAAAATAAAGAGACATATTTTGTTATTTTAATTGATAATTTGAATTATGATTTTTTTTTTTAATTTAATTTATTATTTCATAAAATACTGAATTTCCTAAATACTTTCCTGTACTTAAATAAAAACTAATCAGCAAAATTTAAGAGAAAAATCAAGAAAACCTACATAAAATTGAGCACGATTTTTTTTTGCAAATTGTGTCGATTCTACATTAGCCGAAGGAACTTCGTTCCTACCCGGTGTCCCACGACACCACGTCTTTTTTTATTTTGTTCATATACTAACAAAAACCCGAATTTCTAGAACAGTTAAATCACGTCGGCTTCGTCACGTAAGCAAAAGTGTTTTTGGTTATGCTCGTTGTTTTAGCAAGCAGTCCAGGCAAGCTCCTTTCTAGGGGTCGGTTAAGCATCAGGTAACCGGGGAGAGTTCGAAGTAAGCTACACGCATAAATAACTACGAAACTATCACGGTAAGATTAATGTGGAAGTTGGGTTGAACGAAAACTTTAAACGGTCGATTTGAACTTTAACCGTTCGTTTGGTTCAAACGTTGATTGATAAGTCGTGATTATATTCGTAAGAAAGATTGGGAGTCTGTGTTTCAGGTAGTTAATCGCAGTTATAGTAGATATATACATGATATTGAAAAGGTATTTCGAACGAGACAAAACAGCAGTTTACCAAAGTAAGGAGACACAGTATTACCACACAGTACCTTAGAGAATAGATATTAGATCTTGCAATAAAAGATGAAGATGTCACTGGACATCTGACTCTGTTTATACCAGCGGTCGGGGAACCGGGGTAAATTACCCCAAATGGGGTAAAATTAAATTTTGGGGGGTAAAAATGTAACTTTTGTGAGTAAAAAGTATATATTGAAGTGAAACTTCTTTAGAATCTTTGTGATTTCAAACTCGATGAAACGAAATGAAACGAAATAAGAAAGAGGAGAAATAAGTCCATAGAGACAAAAACACATAAATGTATAGGATTCAGCCGGCGAGAGAATGAGATAGAACACATTAGTTAATTATTGAATAAATGATGTTTAAATATTTTTTTTAGCCATTGTTTTCTTTTTAAAATTATCATGGAGGCTATAATATGAAAGATGCTAAAAAGAAGCGATTTTGGTTTTGTTTTGTTCTTCGCCATGGGGGTTCATCGCCATCAACTTACATAAAAATATTTTGAGGTAATAATTAAAAATGTTCCCCGACCGCTGGTTTATACCATTAATAAGATGAAAATTAGCCAAAGGCTGAAGGCAAATGGCTCATTGTTAGTTGAAAAAGATCGCTACGTAACATTAAATCAAAAAAGAAAATATGTTTGTTGAGGATACCGCTTGAGATATATCTTAACATCGTCACGGTTTTGGTGGCTTTGGAAGATGATGCTTGATACAGCATATCTAGCAGACTTAGGCAGCTCGATGTCAAAGAGCTCTAGTTCTACTCAAGTGAAAATTGGAAGCGAAACGAATTAGAATAGTTAACATTTAATCAATGTTTAGGCTCTTTCGTTTTGTAGTCACCGGTTTTCAGCTCATGAACTATTAATTACTATGTTAGCCGGGCATCCGGGTTGAATATTTAACTACTCGATTAAAATCATGCACTCACAGAGCGTATTGGAAATCTGAGTAACAGAAACATTTGATAGTTGTCGATACGATAGTACAGATATTGTGAAATTTTTTGGCACTACGTAATGTATCACGATCAAATATAATTGACCTTGAAGATATATATCTACTTTTTATGATACATTGCTGGTTTACAAATTACACTTAAACGACCAGTATTTTTCATACGCATTAGTGTATCGAGTTATTTTCTGAAAAAACATTAGATACCTTTTTACTAGTGAAGGGTCTGTGGCCAAAACGTGTAGGACACTCACTGTTGGATCGAGTCCTATGACTTTTTTCACGAAGAACTTCCACGATGAGGTATCTAAAATTAATGCAATCTAAACCTTAAAATTATAATATAAGTTTGCGTTATTAGATTAGGTAGGTTAGATTGAAACAGTGATACATGCATTCCAGTTTAAGGGGTCGGACGCTTGTTCAGAACTATTGTGGTTATTGTTGTGTCAATAAAACTGTTTTTGTGCGCTCATACTAATGACCTTAGGAAAATGTCAAGAGCAAGTGTGGTCCACTCGAGAGAAACTGCAGAAGAGTAACTGAAATAGGACATACACTCTCTAAAGAGCCGTAATATAAATTAATCTATAAGTCGGATGTTATTCCAAGACGCATTTCAAGATGATGTTAATCCTAATGTAATATATTTAAAATTGAGACTTTTTTTTCGGAGATATGGTTTTAAAAGTGAACTAAACTCACAAAAGACACCGGCTTCCGTATCCGGTGTGGCACTTTTTAAAAACTATTAAGATTAAGAATCGAACGATTAAAACCTAGAGCTACCTGTGGCCCTTTTAGTTATAAAGTAATTCGCCACTGCGTCATGAATTTTACAAAGACCGAGGGCTCGACGCTGCGCGGTCGGTGGCGTGGTCCAATACACGAGATAAGTGCGGGCTCATACAACAATCTTTATAATAATTAATTTGAATTTAAATAGAAAAATGATCATTATATCGTAAATATATATTTGTAAATATATTATAATATTTTTTCAACCGATAAGTACACTGCGCTTAATTGATTTGCTGATGTGATTCTTGTCCACCTGGTGGGTTTCTGGAAGAGATCGCTCTTAGCGATAACACCGCGCATTGTACTTTCGTAACTAATGTTTTTTATTTGCGTTTATTTTGGTGTACAATAAAGCATTCTGTACCTCTCTATGTATATCTCTTTCTCCTTCTCTCTCTCCCTCTCCCTCTCTCCCTCCCTCTCTCCCTCTCTCTCCTTATTCGTCAAATGTTTTTGGTTGCTTTCAAAATCATACGAGCATGATTATGAACGAATATGAATTGATGATGAATCTGATGATGTCAGCAAAGTCACTGATTTACCGTAAATTATTTATAAATTCTAAATCTTTTTGAGCTTTTGTATTAATTTCATATTCATTAAATTTTTAAATATGTAATTACGTGTGCTCATTGAAATTCTAACACTTTCATTTCCAATTGAATATCCGTCTAACATAGTGATTTGAATGTCAAAGTCGAAATTTTAAGTCGTCGTGGTCTAACAGATAAAACGCCTATTGTATTCTTATCGAGCGACGTGTGTTCAAATCCCGCAGAAAAGTTCTGATTTTTTTATTTAATTAAGTATTTAATACGTGTTGACGTATGAGTTTTATGAAAAGAATAGCGTCGTGAAGTAAATATGTAGGTCGGTAGAGTATTGTGAGCCGACTTGGATAGGCATCACCAGCTCACCTATTTCTGACGTGAAGCATTCACGTATCCTAGTTTGAAGGGTAGAACTAAATGAAACTTTGAGTTCATTTATCAACGCAGTACCCAAGAGCTAAGGCATCGGATTAATATGTTGAAAGCTATCAGTCGTAACCGTCTGCAGCAGCATAAATTACAACGAAACAAGTTACTTGTTTATAAAACTGTGACGTCATAAGTGTTCGAAAGGAGCGAGAGTTTTGTGCGTTAACAGGTTTTTATTTAGTGCAAGTATTTTATTTAAATCCCTAATTCAAAATGGAAAAGGTAACGGTAGCAATTGGACGCTGTTATTTTTGAAATTTAATAATAAAAGTGTGTCCGCACAGTTTTATTAATTAAACACGATAAAAACGCTTCAGTTTATAGAATGAGACAAATGGCAATGTCCGTGTATAGACGCGTGTGGTTGTGTGCACTTATGTGCTGTGTGTACACACACCTTGATTTCCCAAATGAATAGCCCACGGCGTAACTTTGGCGAACCGTTTTGTAAATACTGTACGGAACCAACAACTAAGACTCTAATTTTATAACAAAGGAGCAACGACGAGTAAGTACATGGTGAGCACGTCACCGAAGTGTGTCTGCTGTGCTCGCGTGTAGCGACGTGTGTCAGAGAGTCATACCCGTGTCTTAAGACGTTTCGTCAAATATTCCTTCACTCTTAACTCATCCGATGCCGCTCGAGCATTCCTCCGAAACTTACTCGAGTTTGGTATTTTTAGTCGACCATTACACTATTCCTCAACTCTACTCGAGTGAGGTAGAGCCGTGGTATTGCGTCACCACCACGTCATCAGTTTGAGGAAAATTTGATCAAGCTAGCATCAAACCCATAGAGTTCTATAGTCTATGGTCGAACTATTTACTTTATTAATAAAATTTATCAAAATTAAATTATCAAAATATGCGCGAATAATGCACAGATTCAGGCCACTGCACAACAATTTCCATTTGCGGTCCACATACTATTTGGACATTGATCGAAAACCAGCATTGAGGAACGTTCACGGTACGTCGCGACGTACCTTAACTTGACAGTTCATTTACTCCACTCCGGTGAGGAAAAGTTTCCAAGGACGTTTGAGTGGAGTTTATTTTTACGACCAAGCATACCAAAACGCGCGTTGAAGGTTGAGTCGAGTCGAGTTAAGCTCGTGTGAACGACTAAAGATACGGGGGTCAGTGTCGATAAAATATACAGTGAGTTTGTTTGTTTGTTGTTGTTGTATAGAAGTGTGTCTGTTGGGTTTGCTTGTAAAGAAATAAAATCATTAAATTCTTGGTTCTCTTTCGCTAGTTCTGAAACATAAATACAACACGCCACAAAGGCAAATTACTTTAGATTCTCATCTTTTAAACTGGATCCCAACATTTCGGTGTTAGACTTTTAAACATTGTATGACATTAATGCTGATTTGTTGATTTGTTATTTTACTGGATTTATTGTGCCCCACGCTGACAGTTAACATCATCTATATATTAATACGTGAAGCAAAAACTTTGTACCCCTTTTTACGAAACTTTCGCGGACGGAGGAGTATGAAATTTTCCACACTTATAGATAATATAGAAAAGCGGTGCACAATGTTAATATTTTTTTTAAACAATGCATAAAATATACATTAAATCATAAAGAAAACGTTACACACACTACCATGTATTTGACACACACACATGCATACTATTTATTTAATTTCAAACTTTTGTTCTTGACGTCTGCGGTCAAGTTAAGAAAAGATTAAATATTGCTTGTCTTTTTTTTTATAGTTTAGTCTTGGTGAAATTTGTGATTATAGAAGTATAAAGTCTTTGAAATTAGAATCATAATAGTGTACAAACTTACAATTTCAATTAGTTATAGTCGAATTTCGACTACTGCGGGATCACTAGTAACTGTTAACATACCAACATGTTGCCTAAGGTCACGTTGTGGTCCATGGCCTTGACTACTAAACACGAGCCATAAGGCGTGAGCTGGTTGGCCCACACACAGCCAGTTTGCCCATAAATAGCAATAAGAAACCATTTTATCTCTCCCCCAACATCTCCGCGCGCTTCCACAATATTTGGCTGAGTGTGTATTATTAAATAAGAACAGATCCGGCTCGAGCTCGCCACATAACTATACGGAGCTTCGGTTAAGCTTAGAAGGTTCTCAAGACTTAGGGAAAAGCTGTAGTGATAGATATTTTAAAGGATTTCCATTTCGAAAAATGATTTCAACATTTCGACTGGATATTTCTCAAAGACTTAGACAAATTTTTATGATTATAGTTTGTATTATTTTTGAGTGGTGGTTTTTAACACCTGGTATTGAAGTGGTTATCGGAACCCATAGACGTCTACAACGTAAATGCCGCCACCCTCCTTGAGATTTGAGTTCTAAGATATCCGTATAGTTACAACAGCTACCCTACCCTTCAAACCGATACGCATTACTGCTTCACGGCAGAAATAGGCAGGGCGGCTACCCGTGCAGAATCACAAAAGGTCCTACCACCAGTAAGGAGTAAGGAGTAAGAGTATGTATGTCGAAAGTCGTGCTTAACAAAAGATTCAAATGCACATATGAACATAGCAATTCGTGATAATACTTCTCCATAATTACATCATTCCCAATTCATACCTTGGATAAGACGTGCAGTGCGTCAACCTGAAACTAGCAGGAGCCATTATCCCAGATGTTTGTACCTTGAAGTCATGCTGTGTAAATAGTAGGACAACTGATACATTACGAATAAAATTTCGTATAATTAAAGGGGCTCTAAAAGCTTAACACAAAGTAGGGAAATGTTTCGCCACGTTAGGAAAAGCATCCCCCGACGAACTTAAGCTTGACAAGTCAAAACTAAGGTTTCTAAATGACACTGTTGGGTTGTAGTGAATAAGAGTGGACTGTATTCTTAGTTTGATATTTTTATTTATCTATAAGTGACAAAATAAAGAATTTAAAATTAATGACTATAAGAAATAAGAAACAGATGTGTCGCCCTTGACGGCTGGAAATGGAAAGGGGTAAAGCGTCATAGCGGACGTCGCCCGTTGACACCTTTAACGTTCCGAATTCAAACAGACACGCATGTAGCACTAAATAAATGCTTAAAATGCCGTAATGTAAAAATGTTAAACTCTACAGACCTCTCCAATGACATCCATTGAATTTACCGGAGCGATTGCATGGAGGTCTGTTAGGAGATGTACATAATATTAAAATTTGGGTTAATGCAATCACTCGAGAGACAGCTACTTTCAATTTATCGGGGGGGCATGAGTCAATATAACGGGGGGACATGAGTCAATATAACGGGGGGACATATTTTTCTATCAAGACCTCGATGAAATTAGATGGGTTTCAATTATGTTACGAAAGTTGCCATTGATCATTCTTGAATTTATAAATCAAAGTAGACTGATTAAGGTAGATAATGCCGTTTTGGCTATTTCTACCGCTAAGTCAGGCGTTTTGGGGTAAGGGTTTTTGACAAGTGTTATAAAAATCAATAACTTCGATCTTATATTTGAGGGAGGAGAAGGTGATTCATGTTGATATTTACAGGCCTTGGTCTCCACTTTACATCAGGTGGACCGTATAATCACAATACCTTTACAAGAGTTTGGAATTAGGAGAAAGATTAACACGTCAAACAGACTGAGGGTATCTTTAATAATAGTGGAATCTTCTGTCATGAGACCGAAGCTTACTTTTAAATACGGAACCCAGCAGAACAAAACTTCATGGAGCTTTATATCGCGCGGGAGGAACCAGTGGTCACTAGTGGGAAGATGAGAGTCTTGTCCTGGCTACATACTATTTCCATACCAAATTTCATAAGTCATGCGTTAAAACGTAACGAACAGAGTGAATTTCTTATTTAAAGTAATTGTATGATTACTGAATAAAACTCAATTAAGTTTTCACGACGCTCATGACAGATTTCAATATCACAAATCGTCATTTTAAGCTTCGCTTCGAATAGAACAGATTGCTAACTAACTGCCTTCATGTCGTCTTTGTAACGCTTTTAGAGTCGTTACGGCATGTCTACGATTTTCCAGAACATTTCCGGTTATACCCCTTCTTGCGTCCATAATCCTCAATGCTAAGGGTCGTGGCCTCATGAGGCTTTCTTAATACACATGGTGGGTACCCGCGTCCTCCCACGGCAGTGCTTTTGGAAGAGATTTAGTTCTTCGAGGCCGCTGAAGCCTTATTTGGATTCGGCTAATCAACCGCCGCCAGACATTCGGCGTTGACTGTTTTACGGTAGAAAGGTCGAGCTCCAAGTCAACCATCCTCTTTTCGCATCCGGGCTTGGGATCGGCATTTATAGTAGTAGTTAGTAGTCGTTTGGAAATCCGTTTTCGCTTTTGAACGACAGACGGAGTTACTCGCACCGGCATAACAATACAAAAGTTTCTAGTAAAAATAACACACTCATTTCACATAGAAGAATATTTATCTTTTAATATTTTTGTAGTATATCTTAAAATAATAATATGAATCTGTTTGACAATGACAAACGGATGTTTATTTGATTTCACTGAAGCATTTTCTCCTTTTGCGGGTCTTCTTCGATTCTGAAATATTAAAAAATATCTAAAATAATATTTCGTTTCAATGTTAAAATCACATGCGTCAGAGAGCTCTGGTAATTTCGATTCCCATTTCGTTGTAACAGCCACTGATATAACCTAAAATAGATAATACACATAAATTAGTTAGATAAGCAACTCAAGCATTCAACAAAAATGTTTACGGGCGTCGGCCATTAGATGGCTTCGCTTCGATTAGTTTCTTATTGCTCCTGTAGATGGCAATAACAAAATATATTATTGTATCCTATATTTTATTTTTAATGAAGGATTTCGTAAATTTTCAGAAACTACAAACTTAATCAATTTGCCTATAACAAATAAAGACTAGTATGATTTTTTTTTATTTTTATTTTCTGTGCTTAGTTATACACTAATTAAATGCCTTAACTTTAACGACATACAAGTTTAGGGGCATCCGCTGCAAGGTGTCGCTAGTTTCGATATAAAAAATTTTTTGTCTTAAAGTATAGCAGTTTCAGGATCCCGATAACCTGAAATAACTTAATTTGATTGATATAACCGACCCGCGCTATGTTTTCATCTTGATCTTCACCACCCATTCTAAAGAATGGATAAATCCACAACTGAACATGTTGTTCTTCATATGTCCGAATGGTCTCCTCACTGCTTAACACAAATACGACTGGCCCCCCTGGTAATGGTAGCTGGCAACTGGAAATTCTAAATATTAGTTGCTAAATAGTAGTAATAAAATGCATATCATAAAACCAAGAACGGATGAAGTCAATGAAACACCAAATGAAGAAACAGCGAAATGCCCCACTAATCGCACTGTTTCGAGAAATTATTAGAAAGGCTTTTTAAAAAAAGAAGTTTATTTTAATTTAAATAATTAAAATATTTAAAACTAACAATTGAAATTAATTGGGGCAAGTGTCACCGGGAGTGCGGTTAGAATTGAACTGTGCGATCTATCGGCAAACTTTTTTTTTTTTTTTTTTTCGGGTCCTCCGAACCTCCTACGAGGTCCCCGCGCAAAAGGGGCGCGCGGGGTATGTGAGACTCTACGATCTGCATGGTGTTGTGAGTAGACCGCGGGCCCAAGGATTTTAGGACCCACCCACTAACAACCTAACTATCCTGCATTACGTTATGCACCTTAAGTTGCATTTTTAGGTACATTAATACAGTTGGTAGGACCACTTGTGAGTCCGCACGGGTAGGTACCACCGCCCTGCCTATTTCTGTCGTGAAGCAGTACTGCGTTTCGGTTTGAAGGGTGGAGCAGCCGTTATAATTATACTGTTACCTTAGAACTCATATCTCAAGGTGGGCGCATTTACGTTGTAGATGTCTATGGGCTCCAGTAACCACTTAACACCAGGTGGGCTGTGAGCTCGTCCACCTGTGGTGCAGCGTGATGAGAGGACATGCAGGTGATGATGTGGTCTCCGGAGTTTAAGACCTAAACTGGCTTTCAGATTAGGTACAGCACCATATTTATTCCATTGCAATTATGGATTTAGACCATATGTAACCAAAATGGGTGGTGGCACCCACTTTCTGGTGTCAAGAAACGTAATCAATGTTGCCCTCTATAGAAATAATAATGGCAGAGCGTCTGATCGCTTACTATCATAAGATGGATAGATCTGTCCGGTAAAACCTCAAATAAATAACAAACAATCAATCAAAAATATAATTTTCCAATATTTGAGAACCGCCAAACCTCCGCGTAGCGAAATTTTGTCGGTACCAACGACCGCGCTGTAGTGTGAGTGAAATAGACTATACGTGCGTTAGAAAGAGAGGTCGGCTGTCAGTGAGCTACGCCCAATCAATGCATACAGCCTTCTATGCCTGCAGACATTTCAGTATACCGTGGCTCTCACCAAGAACGGTTGTGTCCACGTTCGTTAGATAGAAAAAAAAAATTAACCAAAAAAAAAAGACAACAAAATCCAAATTGTAAATAGCAGCTAACGTTGTTTATAACGTTATTAATATAAACGTAAAAATAGCGTATTCAATTTATTCGTTATATAGGGTTTTGTAAAATTGAAAATCGAACGCGTCGGGACGACGGTGAACAAAAGAACGCGCGCGGGTGTGAGGCTTTTTGCAAATTATTTAACGTAAATTCCGGGAATAGGGTGTGCTGAATCAATGTGTCGGCTTAATTAACAAAAAAAGAAAAAGCGTTATATCGAACGCTATATTCGAATTACGTACGCATATTGTGTATTTAAATATTTGTAAAAATAATTAAACGTAGCAAAGTGTTATTTGCAATTTATAACGTGTGTTTTTAAAATAGCGCGCTAAAATAGCGTTTAAACGGTTTTTTCCCGTGAAAAGGGGGGAGGAGCTGGTATGGCCTGTATCCTTTGTTCCCGACTGCAGTTTGTATCGGACGTGACCGGCGCAATGGAAAGAGGTAACAAGTACTATAATTTTGCAATGTAGATATGTTGCTTCATATTATTTTGTGCATGGATTTCCGTGTTTTTTTTTTAACCGTTTTGTGATATGATTTAAAGACTGGACTATTTGTACCCAACTATCGAAGCTCGTGGAAAGTATTAAGCAGTAAGCTGGCCTGGCATTGCTGACGTCCATGGGCGACGGTGACCGTTGACCATTTAATCGGTTTGCTATTGCGACGATCACCGCTTGCCATCAAGTGGGTCGTATGCTTGTCTGTCGTCATGGGAAATAAAAAATAAAAATAAAATACAGTATAGAAACAAATAGCATAATGATTATTTTTGAATAAAAAAATGTGTTTTTTTTAAAAATGTTTTTTATAGAGTACCTGCAGCATTATCGTCAACTGTAAGCTTATCGTATTACTGAAATATGCGTTTATAAATTATGTTTTATCACGTGTGTGTGTATGGTTCTTAGGAACCATTGTTTTGCAAATTCTATATTTACAGTTGTGATGAAATACAACGGATATTTGTGTGTTTTAGAAGACAGGCGAGCGTACGGCCCGCTTGATGGTAAGCGGTGACCGTCGTAATACCAATAGCAAATCCAACAAACAGTTTGTTTCATCTTTTATTATCCTGTTGATATCGGTCAGGATATTAGAGCGAACTTATAAATATGTATTGTCATCCTTGACGCGTGTGCAAATATGGTTAAAATGACTTCGAAATATTCCAAAAACATCCAAACATACAAACTTACCAATAAATCGTGTTAAAAAAGAGTTTATTAACCCGTTTCTATTTATGTATTTTGTAGACATTTAGATTTATAGACACACATCTACACACATACATCCTGATTTCTACTCTGGATACTCTGTGTCTACAGAAGATCCAAACTGCAATACCGATGTGGTGATATTTATTTATTTTATTTTATTTATTATGCTAGATGAACCTTAATGTATGTTGGTCTTCTAAAGCATTCTCTATCGGTCAATCCAGAAAGATGCAGAAAAAAGTATGTATTAGTTGAATAATTAAAGGAAATAGATGCTAAATTTTATTGTATAATGGTTATGCTTAGTAAACAGAACCTAAATAAACCCTAATAGATATGTATGTAAATATTTTATATTAGATAGAAATATACTGGTGGTAGGACCTCTTGTGAGTCCGCGCGGATGGGTACCACCACCCTGCCTATTTCTGCCGTGAAGCAGTAACGCGTTTCGATTTGAAGGGTGGGGCAGCCGTTGTAACTTTACTCAAACCTTCGAACTAATATCTCAAGGTGGGTGGCGGCATTTACGTTGTAGATGTCTGTGCTCCGGTAACCATTTACCACACCAGGTGGTCTGTGATCTCGTCGATCCATCTATGCAATAAAAAAAGTCCATCAATTCTCGAGCCGAGTCACTCAAATCATTGGAAATATCGTTTTATCTAGTAGATTGGTAATGATGGTACCGCATTTTGAGTTAAATAGCACCATATTACCTAATTCTGTTGCGAAGCAATCACAAGTTACGCTTTGAAGGGCGGGGCAGCCGTTGTAACAATACTCTTACCTTAGAACTAATATCTCAAGGTGGGTGGCAGGATTTACGTTGTAGATGTCTATGGGCTCCAGTAACCACTTAATACCAGGTGGGCTGTGATCTCGTCGACACATCTATGCCATAAAAAAAAGTCCATCAATTCTCGGGCCGAGTCACTCAAATCATTGGAAATATCGTTTTATCTAGTAGATTGGTAATGATGGTACCGCATTTTGAGTTAAATAGCACCATATTACCTAATTCTGTTGCGAAGCAATCACAAGTTCCACTTTGAAGGGCGGGGCAGCCGTTGTAACTATACTCTTACCTTAGAACTAATATCTCAAGGTGGGTGGCAGGATTTACGTTGTAGATGTCTATGGGCTCCAGTAACCACTTAATACCAGGTGGGCTGTGATCTCGTCGACACATCTATGCCATAAAAAAAAGTCCATCAATTCTCGGGCCGAGTCACTCAAATCATTGGAAATATCGTTTTATCTAGTAGATTGGTAATGATGGTACCGCATTTTGAGTTAAATAGCACCATATTACCTAATTCTGTTGCGAAGCAATCACAAGTTCCACTTTGAAGGGCGGGGCAGCCGTTGTAACTATACTCTTACCTTAGAACTAATATCTCAAGGTGGGTGGCAGGATTTACGTTGTAGATGTCTATGGGCTCCAGTAACCACTTAATACCAGGTGGGCTGTGATTTCGTCCACCTAACTGTACAATAAAAAAAAGCTCCATCTATTCTCGAGGCGAATCGTTCCATTCAATGGAAATATCGGTGTCTCTGGTAGATTGGTAATGATGGTACCGCATTTTGAGTTAAATACCACCATCTTACCTAATTCTGTTGGGAAGCAATCACAAGTTCCGCTTTGAAGGGACATTATACAAAACATTTTATCTTGTACATACACACACACATATGTCTCAAGGTAAGTACTATCAACTTGTATTATCCATTGCTCGCTTAACAACAATGAGTGAGTGCATTTGCTGCCTGTCAAGAAAAATGAAAATTAAATAACAAATTAAAACACAATTTCCATTTTATTCTTTTCAAAAGCTACACAGGATTGTTAAAAAGCTTTATTTCACTCGTTTGAAGTTCACAAAACGTAGACGAAGAGCTGCACAAAGGCTGCAGCTTTCAGAAACCTTAGCTTTATTTATTTTGAACTTATAAAAGCACATTAATACGGTTGTTGTCCAAAGCGAGCTTAAAAATTGTATTTTAAATGCAGGATTGAAATCGCTTTTGATGTAGATTATATTATCTTTCAATTATCAGATACAATTTGAGGATTATTAAACTGACTTCAAAAAAATATTAATAATTATCCTGATTGTTGTTGTTCAATTCTTTTTATAACAATAGTGGTCCCTCTGTAGTCAAAATTCGACTATAATAAATTTAAATTATAAGTTTGAACATTATTATGGTTCTATTGTTAAAGACTATTATACTTCTATACTCACAGATTTCGCCAAGACTTTAGACAAACAATATTAATCTATTCTCAATTTGACCACAGACTTTCAACAATAACAAAAGTTTTACAATAAACACAGAGTATATGTGTGTACATGTGTTGTGTCAAATACAGGGTAGTGTGTGTAATGTATTCTTTGTTGATTTAAAAAAAAATTATACATAATTGTTCACAGGAATAACATCGTGTAATAAAAATCAAACCCGCAGAATTATAATTTGCGTAATTACTGGTGGTAGGACCTCTTGTGAGTCCGCACGGGTAGGTACCACCACCCCGCCTATTTCTGCCGTGAAGCAGTAATGCGTTTCGGTTTGAAGGGTGGGGCAGCCGCTGTAACTATACTGAGACCTTAGAACTTATATTTCAAGGTGGGTGGCGCATTTACGTTGTAGATGTCTATGGGCTCCAGTAACCACTTAATATCAGGTGGGCTGTGAGCTCGTCCACCCATCTAAGCAATAAAAACAATAAAAAAAATATTAACCTTCTGCACTCCTTCTTTATATTTTCTATTAGTGTGAGAAATTTCATACTCCTCCGTCCGCGCAATTTTCGTAAAAATGTGTACAAAGTTTCTGCTTCACGTATTAATATATACATACTGGTTTCGACTATTTATCATATTATACATACGTATAATATATAAACCTTTTTTATAACATAAATAAACAAACAGTTACTTATAGTTATTATACAGTGAATAGTTAAAAGAACGAAGAAAACCTAGTCTAAGCTAAAATAAAACTAGTCTCATGATTGAATCTCTCGTTGGTTCGTTCACATTTATTATAATTTCGGCAATTTCCACATTCTTTAGAGCAGTGATTCTCAAACTTTATTTGTCGCGGCACACTCGTAATGATAAAATTTGACGGCACAAAAAGAAAAAGAGAAACTATGAAGTTGTTTACTTACCATATCTTGATTAATGCAACGTTTGAAATAGTTCTAGATGATATTTTTTAATCTATATCTATACTAATATTATAAAGAGGAAAGATTTGTTTGTTTGTTTGTATTGAATAGGCTCCGAAGTTACTGAACCGATTCGAAAAATTATTTCACTGTTTGGAAGCTACACTATTCCCGAGTGATTATAGGCTATAATCTTTTTTAAAAAAATTAGGGATCCTTACTAAAACTCCAATAATCTAACCCAAGGTGTAAAAAAATTATCTAAAATATTCTTTACATCGCGTACCCTGCGAAAACTATTGATGATAGAATAAAATAATGTACTACGACTTTGTAGAACACATTATTATTTACAAAAAGTGTCGCGACAGCATTTGTCTAACTATTATAGTTATGCCGCAATAAGTGTTCTTCTATTTAAAACAACGTCAAATATCGTTAAAATTTTTGTTAAAGACCCGAGCGGAGCCGGAGCGGGCCGCTAGTGTAAAATATATAAAAAAAACATTTGAACACAAAAGGTAATTTTCTTTAATTTAAACTTAATAAAAAAGCATCATTTTAAATTGCATTATAATGGTTGGGGAAAAAGTCTTTTCGCATTATAGAATGTATGAACTTGTAATAAAATCTCTTTCGCTATACTATTTGTATCTGGGTGGTTTTGGTATCATTAAAAGTTTAAATTTTAAAGAGGATAATTCCAAATTCAAATTAGGTAAATATGTGATTTTGGAACGAAGTTCCTTATAGGACGATGCGGAGGGGTACCCTAATCGGGAAAAAACGTCCGTAACGTAAGATTTTTATTAGTAATGCACACAGTGTACGACTTAACTTTGTAATAACGTACAAAAAATAACATATCTTTTTATCATTCATTGACCACGATCTCAGAGCGTTCGTTTGCGCAATACACTAACTCTTATGCAAACAACCGTGAATGAAGTGTACCACAATAAGTTCGCACGTTACCGAATGACCGTGGGTTGTTGCGAAACCTAAATTTTCTTTATACCTCGAATAGAACTTAAAATTAATATTTTTATAGTAAGGAACTTCATTCCTATCCGGTGTCCCACGACACCACACATCTTTTTTTTATACCCTTGTAGGCAGACGATCATACAGCCCATGTAAAGCTGAGTGGTTAACATTGCCCATGGACTTCAGCAATGCCAGGGGCAGAACCAAGCCGGCTGGCTGCCTATCGTTAAACATACATCCATAAATTCTTACAACCTTTCGCGTTTATAATATTAGTTAGTAGGATCTTTTTTCTTTCACCGAGGGAAGTAATGAAGGTCGTGAACACATTGTGTCCTCTGCGTGTATTCCCTTTGAGAAATTGGTACCTGCCCACGGGACTCGAACCCCGGCATCGATCGATACGAGGACACCGGCTGTTCCGCTCTTTAGACCGTTATGAATTTTTAACCGATTCCAAAAAGAGAAGTTTCACAATTCGCCTGTTTTTTTTAATATGACGTGCTGCTACCTCAAAATTTTTATCTTGCTCGACCAATTTTGTGTTTTTTTTTTTATATGCAAGCCTGTTCTGCTTTCGCGGTTCCATTAAAATTTTATCAAGATCTGACTGTTACATTGATGTTATTCCCATATTTATATTGTTTAAAGCGATTTTCAATTATTTTTTAAAGTTCTTGTATGTACCAAATCCACACTAATAAGTGATTATTTTGTTAATACGTTTGAAGCAAACGAAGCAACAAGCTAAGCATCTATCATCACGGGTGATCCAGCTTATGTGCTGTTAAGCGACCTCACATTGAGACATGAGGTCGAAGCCTCAATTATATCGTATAATGCTCTCCCGCTCTTCAAACCGTTACGCATTATAGCTTCGCAGCAAAAACAGGCACGAATATGATACCTACCCTTGCGAGTTTCCAAACGCCCTACCAACGGTCGAAACAAGAAGTCGTGTTACATTTCTCGCTATGAAATCGCGACAAAAGAGATCTATAAGCCTTTAATTAAGCAATCCCTTTTATTCCTTTAATTAAGTAATCCTTTATATTCCAAGTTAAAAAGATGCATGAATCCATAATATAGTAATTATTGATTTAGAAATTTTTTCAACCGCCTCAACGTTCTGGTTAAAACCGATTTTCGCATGTCGACTTTCGTCTTCTTAAATTACCTTAAATTTCTCAACGTTCTTCTTATCAGCCCACAGACGTCCACCACCGGACGGTACCATCGCCCTGCCTATTTCTGCCGTGAAGCAGTAAGGCGTTTCGATTTGAAGGGAGCTGTTGTAACTGTACTAAGACCTTAGAACTCATATCTCAAGGTGAGTGGCGGCATTTACGTTGTAGATGTCTATTGGCTCCAGTAACCACTTAACAGCAGGTGGGCTGTGAGCTCGTCCACACATCTAAGCAATAAAAGTCTCGGTTGCAAGAGAACAAATAATCTTATAAGGATTGCTAATATGGTAGATGGAAAAGTTCATTGAATAAATGTCTCGTTGAAAAAATCTGGGAAAGTTTTTTTTTGGGTGCTCCAAAAGCATTTGCATTGCAAAAGTCGATTGAAAAGTTTATGTTATGGCGTAAGAGGTACTTTTTTAAGTTCGATTGAGTGTTCCATAATGTGTCTTTTTTTGGTACGTACGGCCATTGGTTATTCGACCTTTTAGTATTTTTGTTTATTAAAAAAATATACTAGTTGTGGAGAGATATACGACAAATGGAAGATCTTCCACCGAGCGGCTGATTAGGCTCGGTAGGCCGACGGTCAAAATGTTGTTGTTCGGAACTTGTATATATGCAAGCTAATCTTGAAAATGTCGTAAGCGAAATCCGGGTATCTGTTAAATATCTTATGTTCTGTGATAGCTACCGCCACACTAGTTGACAGCGATAGTTGCTAGTTGGTGTCCAGTGGCCATCGAAAGACAATGTCTTCATCTATTTGAGGCTCGAAGTATCAATTATAGTCTATAGCAGGGGTGGTCAACATAATTAGAATCAATATCTACTGTCTACTAACGAAACATATCGATCTACCAATGACATTTCTCGAAATTTAATGAAACAATTCAATACACAAATAAGTAGTTGGTACCACCACCCTGCATATTTCTGCCGTGAAGCAGTAATGCGTTTCGGTTTGAAGGGTGGGGCAGCCGTTGTAACTATACTTGAGACCTTAGAACTTATATCTCAAGGTGGGTGGCCCATTTACGTCATACATGTCTATGGGCTCCAGTAACCACTTAACACCAGGTAGGCTGTGAGCTCGTCCACCCATCTAACAATAAAAAATAAAAAAGAAGTTTATTTTCTTTTATTAAAAAGATTAAAATAAACTTGAAATTATATAATAAAAGAGAACTATTGTGTAGAAGAAAGCATAAATAATGTGACGTAATGGTCATTAACAAATGACATAAGATGAAGATGATGCGTGCGTGATGATGATGATTGGTGATTACGTTGCGCAGTCTGCTTTATGTATTTATATTTTTTGTCTTGCCACGATCGACCGGTCGCGATCTACCGGTTGGCCACCCCTGGTCTATAAAACCTTTCCTGGTCTAAAATTTTTTTAACATTAAACTGGCGATTGTTTCGTTGTACAAATAGGTCGATGATGTTGCGCAAATTCACTAGATCCTCAATAGAAGATTCTAAGAAGCCATGTACGTGGTGTTATTAAATTAAATAGCTTAAAAAAACTATCAATTTATTTACGACGCACAGGAAGCACTAGCTTATCAAAGAAGAAGAGCGTGAAGATATATTTGGATGTTATAAAATGATTGAAAATAGGTAACAAGTGCAATTTCGATTCGGTGGTAGGTAAATTCAGCGAAGCATTGCTCTTGCTGGGCTCAATTTTCGAAATTCAATTGAAGTCGTCGTGGCCTAAGGGATAAGACGTCCGGTGCATACGTGTTGAGTGATGCACCGATGTTTGAATCCCATAGACGGGTATCAATTTTTCTAAGGAAATACGTACTCAACAAATGTTCACGATTGATTTCCACGGTGAAGGTAAATGCGCCACCCACCTTGAAATATAAGTTCTAAGGTCTCAGTATAGTTACAACTGCTACCCCACCCTTCAAACCGAATCGCATTACTGCTTCACGGCAGAAATAGGCAGGGTGGTGGTACCTACCGGTGCCGACTCACAAGAGGTCCAACCACCAGTAAAAAAGCTTTGAATGTGACCAGAAAATTGTCTATGATTTATATTATGTGGATCTAGTCTATACTGTCTATACTAAAGTAGACAAGTCATCCGCGACACGACCGTCGCAGGTATGTGTATACACAGCGAACACGCCCTATACGTACTGACCTAACGTATTCACGAGCACGGCCAGAATCTTCCCGAGCTTTTTCTGCAGCATTATACAGCAAAGCTTGTAGCTTGAAGCCCGTGAAAACATTAAAAAAACGCTACGCAATTATTATCAATGTTTTCCGCATGAAAAAGCGAACAGAATACTGGTGATTCTATGTGGCTTCGTTTTTTGTGCGAACGCTGCCAAATGATCGCGAAAAATTGTGTCAACTGCGTTTTTCCATTAGGAGACACAGCGCGCCTAACGCTTTACTTCCTTTTCGTTACACGTGTATAGAAAAAGTTTTGTCATTTAGCAATAGACGCTTCATACGTCCTTACCTACGAAGTTGCGCTTCAAAAGACTGACCATATGAAAATTGAAAAGTGGCTTATGCATGGTTTGCAATAGCTACCAATATGAAATGAATTTTATTAAAAAAATATAAAAATCGATTTTCTGATCGAGTCCCTTGTTTATTCATTTAGTGTTGCGTCTGTTTCTTAGAGGTATCTTGGGGTGGCCAGGAAAATGAATAAATGCGTTTACTTCTTCAAATACTAATTATATTGTTATTAATTATTTTACAAGCATAGGTAAATTGACATGATGAAAAAGATGGACGCACATCTTTTTTCTTCCTGTAATAATAAAAATTTGACAATTGGTGCTACTGATGCGTTCCCTGATTTCTCATTGGTTCGTGCGATATTACGTCACCGCTGGCCAATCACAGCCATCAATGTATGACGAGACGTTGATCCGTTAACATTTAGTGTTTTAATCTCATTACATACTAGAAGGGGACGTCAGAATTTTTTTCTATAAAGAAGCTGTAATAATGACTATAAATAATAATGTTAATTTTAAATGCCCAGCGAAGCTGGCGGATACAGCTAGTAAGTTTATAAAAGCTTAAATAAAATAAGAATAGCGGTTCTCATCATTAACGCCCCCGCAACTGGTATAGGAGTGTCCATTTTTATAGTTCACTAACCGTACTCGCCCGCTTCGCTGGGTATTTAAAATTAACAATATTATTTATTGTCATTATTATTAGGGAGTCCAACACTCATATAACTATTAGCCTATCCATTAAGTACTTATTTTCTACATGGATACCAAGTTTCAAGTCAATCGGATGCATGGTTCAGTAGTTATAACGGAACATCCGTAAAAACCACTGTAGATTTATATATTAGTATAAATTATATATTGTATATTTTTCATAAATATGGACACGATAAAAATACGAGTGATTATGGAACACGAGTTCCGTTGCGGTAGCAATGTCATACAAACAGCTCCCAACATCAATGCGCTGTACGGAGTTAAGACTACATCTGAATGCACGACTTATTATTTGTTTGAATGCACCCGACATCGAAATTTTGATTTAAAAAATTAACCCCATTGTCGCCCGAAAACTTAAGTCAACAATGACGAATTAAAGGCGACAGTGGAAGCTGAAGATATTCAATCTACCGCTGAGTTAGTAGCAGTTCTCAACGTTAGTGTCAACCAATATTATCCATTTACGTGAAATGGGCATGGTAAAAAACTTGATAAGTGGGTGCCGCACTAATTGAAAGGTCACCAGCGTGATGAACGCCTTAAGGCGT
The DNA here is from genome assembly GCF_030269925.1 of Bombyx mori. Classification (NCBI taxonomy): domain Eukaryota; kingdom Metazoa; phylum Arthropoda; class Insecta; order Lepidoptera; family Bombycidae; genus Bombyx; species Bombyx mori. The sequence continues at coordinate 3,883,785 of NC_085117.1, read as the reverse complement.
GACTTGTGTTGCTTAACAGACACAGAAACGAAGGGATATTAAACCGCATTGTCTCTTGTTTGATAAATAATGAATTCATTTTGATAATTGTAAGCGGGCATCATGTTGGTTAATTCTGAATTTAGCATCCAGGCAATGCCCCTAACGAAAATACACAGTAAAAAGTCACGGTTACTGTCTGGTGGTCTAGTGCCGGTATTATGCAACACAGCTTCTTACCAAATGTCATCAGCATTACTGCTGATGTGTATTGTGAAGATCTGGACATAATTATGGAAGGGCTCGCGAATATCCGGCCGACTTGGTTAATTGCTCCTACACGACAACGCTCGATCTTACACGACCTAACAGAAGGTCTCTAAGCTAAAAGAGCTATGGAAGTTTTGCGTCATCCACCGTAATCACCAGACTTTTCGCCAACAAGATTCTACTTTTTCCAAAGTTGGGGCAACGGATCGCTTGGAACCTTTGGGTCTGTGGAGGGACTTCGGCTCCCTCTGTTTTTTGTACCGTATGTTCCATGGGGAGTGCTCTGAGGAATTGTTTGAGATGATACCATCATCTCGTTTTGACGTGAATACGTCTTTAAAATTACTTCCATAGGGACGCAATCCAAAAAAACGAATGATAACAAAATCGGGGGATACAGTTTAGTGTTGTAGCTACATATCTATCATCTCCATCCGAATTTCAGTTACACCACTGAATAGCTAAAGAATCAAAAAAATTATTACGCTAAGTAAGGACTGTAACACATCGCGCGCGGGGGAGGGGGCAGCCTCGCCATTTTGAAGGTAATTTTGCTACGTATCGAGATTTCCATTTAGTATAACTTTCGACTCGGTGAAGCTACGACTTTCATTCAAACTTCAATCGTAAGCTCTCATCAAAATCTATCGATTATATATATAACATTACTGTAAAATTGTAACTGTGAATATAATAAGGTGTTAAAATAAAAAAAAATATAAAAAAATATATAATGTCGGCCTATACGCGCCGAAAAGCCAAATCGAAATAGAGAGATCGTATACGGTTGGAAAGGGCATCTCAACAGCAATCGAATGGTACCAATAAAACACCATATGATCGAGTCAAGCAGTGCCGGCAACGTAAAATAATGAATGCGGCCGAGCGGATCAACGACGGTGCCAGTACATCTGCAGCTGGGACGGAATACTATGATATTTACTTATCATATCATAAACAAAACATGTATACCCGGAGGACTTCTTATGATTATGACATACATAAATAATAATATTTTATATAGAAACTATTACCTGTTACGAGACGTATTCACGTACAACAAACGGCCGTGTCCATAACACAGCCACACCTCGTTTTTTTACCGTCGCACCGCCCGCCATCGGACTAGCGTTCATCCATAATACCTGGAGCCACTGCGGTCATCCACAGTACGTTTCCAGAGATCTTTTTTGCCACCTACCATTCGGCTTTGGAATGAGAGGGTACTCCATGGAGTTTCTCGAGCGTCGTAACAATGACGTCGTAGCAATGATGTAGCTCCCGGAGCTACGCCGTAGCTTTATATAGTCGTAGACGGATTACAATAAATTTTGTTAAGCTGTTGTGATATCTTTTTTAGCTAGCCTAATATATTTTTAATTTGAAACCAAAGAATAATCTTGGACCTATGATATTGGAACTAACACGGTTCTGCCTATTTCGGTTGCAAGCAGTCATTCGAATTCAAAGCCGATACAGCTGTTATTCAATAGCATCTTCGACCTCACGTCTCAATACCGTTCAGAACCAGCTTGCCAGGTCGGAAACGAGACACTTTCAAGCAGTTGCTCTTCCATAGTAGTAGCAGAACAGTCATGCATGCCGCCTCAGATAGCCTTGACCTTCACCGGGGGGAGAGGGCTTTAAACAAAGACTGAAGCCAGGAGAAATTCCATTTCCGGCCTCCAGCTCAGCGGTGACGGATCAGTGTGAAGAGAGATACACTATCCCTCTCTCATTTTGTCGCCTTTTGCATGTTGATGAACTCGCAGAAGTCGAGCATCAACCTCCAAGACCCATCGAATCCACAGTGGTAGCAATCTGTCGACGGTTCTCTTCCTTGACTATGCTATTGATATTTCTCATATACCAGACCGACGGTGTCCGCGTATTTTCCATTTTTACTAAGTAATATTTTATCATCGAAGCTTTTGTTTGAATGAAATCAAATTCGCGAATACATATTTAACAACGCAATTGTTCTTGTTCAAACGGAATTTTCAATTACTTTCAGTACGGCTTAAATATATTTAATTAGCGTATTATTTGCTATTCATTTAAACTAATGAACCCGAGCCGTCACTGTATGATAATGAATTACATTCGTAGGTATTGCGCCAACTGTTACTATCTGATAGTAATATCTCATCTCATATATGGTACTATCTCATAAGACGTCATAACTAAGTCGCAATATTTACATATATATGTTGGATTAGGACTCAGACATTATTAATGTAACTGAGGTATAGAACATAGGAATTTATTACTATTAAATAAGCACTGATCGTAACCCAATAATTTAAATGAACTATAAAAAATGGATGCTGAATTAATTAAATAACAACAGTGAATGATAACAGTCACATAGGGCAGTACTGTCTGTCACGGATAGAGTTCCGTGAACCCATTGCAATAGGGACAGTACTAATCGTCAAAGACAACGTTACACATCCAATACTGTGCAGTACTAACTGTTGAAGACAGTAGTCCGTACACCAAGACGCATCCGCTCAAATGCGTGTAGAGCTTTTTTTTCAGCGTAACCTTAACTAGTAGGTGAGCTCACGGGGCTCAAACCTGACGACGTTGCTAATACGAACCCTAGCAAGAGCCGTGCTTCGCGGAATCTACCACCGGATCGGAAACGCGACCCACTGCGAAGATCCGGCGAGAGACTCCGTGGAATGTGTCTGTAGGTGAATTTACTCGCCGAGCCCTTCCTCGCAAGCGATGGGTTCGACGAGAACGATGACCGGTGCTTGGGGTACCTAAAAGCAACGTCAGTGGATCGGGAGGATCCGAAATTACGTGCTTAGGGTGACGTCGACTGTTTACCATTCGGTCTGCAGAATTGGGAATGTAGTTACCGGCGGTCACGATGAGAGGGTTCTCGCGTCGTGCCGCTTTTTCGAAATGGTCACTCATGACTCGGATGCGATGTATATTTCTGTGGGGTGGTGGCGCTAGTAGTGACATCATAGAACACAAGGTATTTGACAGACGTCTGAACCTCGTTAACGACATTTTTTTAGACAAGATTACATCTTTTAAGCAGGTTCTGAACAACCTCATTCGGACCGTCGCCGTCGGTCCACCGAGCAATCTCACTCGCTCAGTGGAACATCTTAACTTTGTACTTACCCCCAAATCCTTTCATTTTTATACATATTTTTTTTTGTAATCTTCTGCATTGCAATTTTGAAGTGAAACTTCTAATGCGACTTCCAAAAAGGTTGCGTTAAACGGTTAACGCTACTATACTAGGAAGAGACAGAACGAGAGTAAATGAGTGGCACTCGAACTCATGCGCGTAGTATACCTGTTACAGGCCAGCACGAGCGTTAGCAACGAGTAGCATGCAATATTCTAATGAAGTATTTAAAAAATATATATTTATTATTTTATCTATAATTCAAAATATATATGATATAAATGTTGAACATGTCGCATCTCTTATACACAGCATTCCCTATTACAAGAGCAATCTGATTTAAGGAAGAAAAATGAATAAAACAACAATACTACACATCGAAAAAGAAGTTTCACTTCATTCACGTGCACCAAGTTGCACGCACACTTTTTTTACTTTTAAATCTTCACTTAGCAATTCATTTCTTTTGACATCACCTTGACAACTTGTCGTATTAGTATAGGCGTATTAAAATGTCTACAATCAAATACGCAGAAGTCATACATTATTTGACCACGAAGCGTATTTAGCTGTATTATATGGACTTTTGGGTCCGTGCCAAACGTCGACAACACCTATCCAGGTGTACGTAATATACATTTATATTGAAATCAGTAAATGTTTTCGGGTTCTATCCTCGAAATTTTTTATGATGTCCCTGCTCTCCGGCAACGGTTTGATGAGCGAAAAATAAAAACCACCGTAACATGCACTGTACACCCTATAGGAAGCTTTTCTACTTCTTCTTTTTCATCGTTCCTTCACTGCTGAGGATCGCCGAAAGAGATGGCTTAACGCCGGATCGAGTGGGAGAGAATCGCACAGTCGATTGCGCATGGCGACGCGTCGCCATACCGTACACACATCATATAGCGTGGCGACGAGTCGCCACGGCATGCGTCGCCACGCCAGAAATCGGTTTTATGTGCGGCTATAGATATTTCACATCAAAAACATTACACCCACTACCATGTATTTGACACACATACGCATTTAAACTATTTTGTTTATTGTTAAAGTCTTTTTTTTTTTTTTTATAACAACTGAGAGGCAAACGAGCAAGACGGGTCACCTGATGGTAAGTGATTCACCGCCGCCCACGGTCACCAGCGTTTACGCCAGTGCGTTGCCTACCCAACTGTGGTCTGTGGTCAAATTGAGAATAACTTAATATTGTTTATCCATAATATTATTTGTCTATGGTGTAGTGAGGCAAAATCTGTGATTAAAGAAGTATAATAAGTCTTTGAAAATAGAACCATAATAATGTTCAACTTAAAATTTCAATTAATTATAGTCGAATTTCGACCGCGGGACCACTAGTAAGCTATTATTATATGACGTTAACATCATAAAATTGGCGACAGCATTTACGTGTCTTCTCCCTCCGTTATCATAAGAGCGGTTGGAGATAATGTCGCAATAAAGATGAAATCTCGAACCCACGCCTCCATATCCTAGCAGCCACAGAACAAGGACACCGATTCCAATTCCACACTAATCCCTCACGAAACTTTCGCGCTAAGAACCGTAAACTAATTTCCAAGTTGAAAAATTCCGACGCCGTTATCTCAGCAGCGGCGAGATCAAAGATCGGCGAGCACAAAGGAACGCGGCACATCAAAGCAATCGGGTATTTATACAGGCTGTGTACATTTTCAAGTGGCTACCGGACTCTAGGGGATCGTTTTGACAGAATTCACACTTCCACTTAACAATGGACAAACGAGTTGACTTTCGATTAGTGAGTACTGCTTTATTGTCATTGTAATATGGATTAAATTTGAATCAAACCGTATTTGCAGCGTTGTTTGGCGCTTTGGAGGTATCGACAAAGAGAAGATTTGCGTCTGTCCGCCGAGCGGGTGAAATTGCTTGGTAAACCGACGATCCGAACGGATTTTCCTACCTATTATAGTAACCTCGAGGGGCTATTCTGGATTCACCGAACCAGTAGGTGAGCTCACGGGGCTTAAACCGGATGTGTTGCTAACACTGGCCCTAGCAAGAGCAGTGCTTCGCTGAATCTTACCGGTCACCGTTCTCGTCGAACCCGTCGCTTGCGACGAAGGGTCGGCGACTAAATTAACCCTCAGACACAGCCCACTGAGTTTCTCGCCGGATCTTCTCAGTGGGTCGCGTTTCCGATCTGGTGGTAGATTCTGCGAAGCACGGCTCTTGTTAGGTTTGGTGTTGGCAACGTCGTCAGGTTTGAGCTTCGTGAGCTCACCTACTAGTATAGGTTCCGCTGAAATAACCTCTCAAGGCTATCAGCTTAGATAGGAAAAAAAAAGCAGAATCTACCACCGTATCGGAAACCCGACCCACTGAGAAGATCCGACGAGAAACTCAATGGGCTGTGCCTATGGTTAATTTACTCGTCGAGCCCTTCGTCGCAAGTGACGGGTTCGACGAGAACGATGACCGGACTCCGAATCTTATTGTTCGCAATTACTATATATGCAAATTTATCCTGAAAGCGCCGCTGGCGCGATTCAGATATCTGTCAAATATCCTCTGTTTTATGATATAGCTGTCGTTACAGTGCATTGACCTTGGTCATTGCCACGTCTTTGTGAATGATATTTAATTTGATGATGACACCTGTTTTAGCTGTGTTGCGTCGGTCTGGAATAGCGCCACCCTACTACCTCTGTGGGAGTTTTAAAGCCACTAATGGATGGTGGTAAGACGTATTATATTCCCTTCGATTCCCGGGAGTCTTAGACACAATTAATTCCACTTTTACGGCTTAATCTCGGGTTTTGTTATTATTATTTTATTGTTACCGACCGATTTTCTACTCGTTCAGTAGCCATTGGCGAAGTTTAGTGTAATCATATGTTTTTATGGAATTTGTTATTCATTTCTTCTTCGAAACGTTCAGCGACAAATTATAATATAAAAATATTGGCTGTCTGTAAAATCGGTTTATGGATGATAGTTTTACGTGATAACGTCAGTAGCGGAACTATCCAAACTGCTAGATCTGACGTCACGCGAGAAGGGAGATAAATGTGTCACAAGCTAACGCTTCGGCCGATCGTGCCTCTCTATCGTTTGTTACGCGCTCTCGCTTGCACGCTCAGACTCGGGCGTAACGTGACACTTTTTCGTGCGTGCAGCCCGTGTTCATTTATAAGACGGTATCACGTCAAAACGTAATGCATGAATTAGACTAATCTAAATCTTGGGATGTCAGGCATTATGGTCGAATTTCGGTCATCGAACGATCTGTAGTATATTCAAATGAGCCAACAAAACGTTTGTCCTTACTGTGACAGGTCCTTCTTAATCCAAGATGCATCCATTAGTCCCTTACTTCAAAGGGATTAGAACAAAGAGATTACGTTAAGGGCTGTCTGTCCGTTGTAAGTAACCTTAATTATATTACAGCCCGCTTATTGACAGTACCAGCTGACAGGTGACAACATACCTTGCCTATTTACTTACTGTATAATTTACGTGTTTAAGTTTTGAAGCCGATATTTCAATATTTCATTTGAAGTTAATTTAATTAATTTCTGTGGAAGTCTTACTGGTGGTAGGACCGCTTGTGAGTCCGCACGGGTAGGTACCACCACCCTGCCTATTTCTGCCGTGCAGCAGTAATGCGTTTCGGTTTGAAGGGTGCGGCAGCCGTTGTAACTATACTTGAGACCTTAGAACTTATATCTCAAGGTGGGTTGTGCATTTACGTTATAGATGTCTATGAGCTCCAGTAACCACTTAACACCAGGTGGGCTGTGAGCTCGTCCACATATCTGAGCAATAAAAAAAAAGTTCAGGAACATGTCGTCGAGTGAGCAATCTCTCTTCATTTTATTGCGTATCCGTGAACGAACTCTCGACCTTGCCCCTTGAGACATGAGGTCGAAGTTTTGTATTATGTAATTTCTCGTCTCGTCACTCAAATGGGAAGCCAGGACTGTTTAGGGAAAGAAATAGTTAGGATGTTGGTGCATCCACAGCTGAGGACACAATAGAATTGCCCCACATAGAATAGCATTTTAAGTTACTAACATAGATTATAAGTAATTACTACTAACAAAATGTTATGGTTTAAAAAAAAAACCTGAAATAAAGTATTAATAATAACAAAAAAAAAAAAAAGTGTGTGTGTCCGCTCCGACGCACGACTGGAGTTTACTGGATATAAAAAATTAAACGAAACAATACGAGAAATAGTTCTATATTACGACAACACGATACACTACAGATTATTAACAAATTAACGAGACACAAAACAAACGACTAACAAATATATGAAAATACAATAATGAGAGAAACGCGCGATCAGTACGAGGCTTTGTGGCGGACTGCCGGCGCAGCAGCCCGGCGTCACCTGCGATACGCATTTCGTGTGACATGCGCAATCAGGCGCATAACGTATTTCGTGTGACATGCTAGTACGATTTTGGTCCCCATAATTTTCATACCCCGGGCCTATATATGTAAATCGATTCTAAAGGAGTAAACTCCAAAAAATTGGTGCCACGTCCTTACGGATCCATCAGATCCAATAACTCTTGCATTAGATACCTTCAGCTCTAACACTAGGAGCGGGCTGACGAATCCCGGTAACTGTGCTCGTCGAACTCGACAAAGAAGTCGACGTGCAACCTAACACATGCATCAGCCCGCTGAGTTCCTCGCCGGATCTTCTCAGTGGGTCGCGATTCCGATCCGGTAGTAGATTCATTCGCGAAGCAATTGCTCTTGAGTTTTTAGGTCTCCTTCGGAGGCGCTCGGGCAGTTGTTAGAAAATCCCACCTCTCCTGGCTGAGCCTTTGCTCGCCCCCCTATTCTGGTGAAACTAGAAAGGCCTCCGGGCCACCAGTAATCTTTGAATCACAAAAAAAAACATTGGTGCAGTTTAATTTTGAGCTCCAGTACAGCCGTGCCACTCAAATGATAACAAGAAAAGAATCGGTAAATTAATTATATGACATTTTAATTTGATGATACTCAAAACGGTCGCCCGATCACTGGTTTTGATACGATTTTATTGGAAATAGCGGTACCCCGGTAGTCGAAATTCGACTATAATTCATCGTTGAAATTATAAGTTTGAACATTATTATGGTTCTGTTGTCAAATACTCATCATCATCAGCCTGTATCTCTACACTGCTGGATGTAGGCCTCTCCCATAGTCCGCCACAATAAACGATCCTCCGCCTGCCGCATCCAATCTTTTCCAGCATATCGCCGCAAGTCATCGGTCCAACGGGCAAGGAGACGCCCAACGCTGCGCTTACCGGTACGCGGTCTCCAGTCCAGAACACGTCCGCTCCATCGGCCATCGGTTCTGGGACACGTATGTCCGGCCCATTGCCACTTCAGCTTGCTAATCTTTAGGGCTATGTCGGTTACTTTGGTTCTTTGACGAATTTCATCATTTCTGACTCGATCCATCAAAGAAACTCCGAGCGTAAATAAATAAATAAACCTTTCCATAGCAAGCTGAGCGACTTTGAACTTACGGACCAAACCTACGGTCAATGTCCACGTTTCAGCGCCATATGTCATGACTGTCAAATACTATTTATTATATTTTTATAGTCACTGATTTCGCCAAGATTACACTATAGACAAATGCTCATAATATTAAAGATAAACAATATTAACCTATTCTCAATTTGACCACAGACTTTAATGACTTTAAGCAATAACAAAAGCTTGACAATAAACAAATAGTATAGTATAGTAGTATGTGTGTGAAATACATGGTAGTGTGTGTAATGTTTTCTTTATTGATTTAATGTATTTTTAATGCATAATTAAAAAAAAAAATTAGCATTGTGCACTTCTTCTCTATATTCTCTATATGTGTGGGAAATTGCATACTCCTCCGTCCGCGCAATTTTCGTAAAAAGGGGTGGTACAACACTTTTGCTTCGCATATTAATATATTGATGAAATTTTAATTTGATGATATTCAAAACGGATTTTATTGGAACTAGTGGTCCCCCGGTAGTTGAAATATATATTACTATTTAATTTGTATACTATAATTAATTTAAATCATAATACATTATTATGGTTTTATTGTAAAAGACTTTACTTCTATAATTACAGATTTCACCAAGACTACACTATAGACAAATAATATTAAAGATAAACAATATTATTCTATTCTCAATTTGATCACAGACTTTACCAATAAACAAAAGAATATGTATGCGTGTGTGTGTCAACTACATGGTAGTGTGTGTAATGTTTTATTTTATTGATATAATGTATTTTTTATGCATAATTACAAAAATTATTTATATTCATTCTTTATATTCTCTATAACTCTGGGAAATTTCATACTACTCCGTCCGCGCAATTTTCGTAAAAAGGGGTACAAAGTTTATGCTTCACGCATTAATATATAGAAAATACATAAATATGTATGTTTGTTTGTAAGATAATCTTTGATTGTCATTTTCACCGACTTCATTTGCCACAATTTGCCGATGCATTAATCGATGGCGGATTCAATAATTTTTTAACTTCGCTCTAACATCCTGACCGCTATTTAAGAGATATTTTTTTTTAATTTTTAAACTATAATACATATTATTATATTATTATTATATTATCTTATTATTATCTTTTAATCTTAAAATCTATATTTTCACTTGTCAAACTTAATGCTAAAAATGTGAAAATGTGTTTGTGTGTTCTTTTTTTCACGTCAAAACGAAGCAACGGTTTGGCATTATTTTCTTAAGTAAATAGTATTAGGCCAGAAGAGTGACACAGGCTACCTTTTATCGTAAAAAAATATGTCACTCTCGCGGAAAACTACATTGACCCTTTTCCTTGACTACACGGGTGAAGTCAAATAGCTTATTTAAATATATATATTTTTATATCTCCGCCTCCATACAACTAGTTCGAAGCGGAATGCGCATGTAATATAATTTGCATTTATGTTGTGAATATAATATGTATGTTCAAGTGTTACTCTATACAAAAACGGATAATGGATAAATGAATAATAATTGTTATGTCGAGTGTTAAGAATAAATTAAGTTAATTGACTGAAATTATACGTCGGTTTTACGACATTTATGCTATTTGGGTGCGCAGTTACCGTTTTGGTAGGCAGCGACTTGGTTCTGCCCCTGGCATTGCTGAAGTCCATGGGCGACGGTAACCACTTACCATCAAGTGGGCCGTATTCTCGTCTGCCTACACGGCAATAAAAAAAAACGTCGCGATTTGTCTGTGCCCTTAGCATTGATGATCATTCACCCTTATTTAGGACAAATGCACGTGTCTGCCTACTGTTAGTAGTATTAATGGGCAAAGGTAAAAGTGTTGCCCTAATTTACTTTAAAGTTTTTCGGCTTATACTAATAATAATAATAATATAACTCTTTATTTAACACCACACGCACAGAGTAAACATATAAAACAAATAATAGACGGTGACATAAATTGGCGGCCTTATCGCTGAAAGCGATCTCTTCCAGGCAACCTTGCAGGAAGAAGAATGAGCAAACTAGCATAGACGGTGCTATATCTTAACAAACTTACATAAAAATATATACTTATTATACACATGTGAAAAAAAATACTAATCTAATACTAAAATCAAGCATTTACGCAAATTAAAAAAAAATTACATTCAAATAGTCCACATCCCTTTGTCTGAGTCACGCAGATTAAAAAAAAAACATACAATTAAACCAAACCCTTTTTAGTGTTCCGTGGTCAATAAAAAAAAAAGTTACCCTATCAATTACTAAATGTGTCAAAAATTTTACTCGGCTCTTCGAATTATGCCATTCGGAGGGTATGTGTATTTATTCAAGCTCAAAATATTAAATTAGGGTTGCCACTACGTATTCAAAATATTTATTAACTTGTATACGCTAACTTATTAGTATGGATATTTTTTCCCTACCTATGCTGATAGCCTTGAGAGGCTATATCAGCCTTACCCTAGCGTGTAGGTGAGCTGTCGGGGCTCAAACCAGGAGGTGTTGCTAACACTGGCCCAAGCAAGAGCAGTGTTTTACAGAATCTACCACTGGATCGGTAACGCGACCCACTGAGAAGATCCGGCGGAAACTCAGTGGGCTATGTTTATGGGTTATATGAGCATATTTTAAAGTGATCGTTTGAAAATAGTGACTTGAAACTTGATTAAATCAAAACGAGACGAGCATATCGAAATACTATTTGGTTTAAGTGGCATTTCGCTTAATACGCAACATTTATCTTTGTAATTAAAAGTGCATTTTATTTAGTATTAGCTGACCCAGCAGACTTCGTAGTGCCTCAATCGATAAATAAAAGACACATCAAGGGGACACATCAAAGGAAAAACAAAATTGTTTGTTGTTATATAATTCCGAGCTTTTTTTATATTTTCTCACCTTTCAAACCTTCCCTGGACTTCCACGAATAATTCAAGACGGTCCAGCCGCACTTGAGTTTTAGCGAGACTAACGAAGAGCAATTCATCTTATATATAAAATTCTCATGTCACAATGTTAGTTACCATACTCCTCTGAAACGGTTTGACCGATTTTTATGAAGTTTTATATGCATGTTCAGTAATTCTGAGAATCAGCCACTATCTATTTTTCATACCCCTAAGTGATAAGGGTTGTCCACCCCTAACATTAATTTTTATTTTTGGACATTTTTTTTTGTTATAATGAGGCATTACCTAGGTATGTGGTTGAATGAGGTTTTGTTATTTTTATACTCCCTAATCGGTCACAGCGCTACATGCCCCTTTCACTCATTTACTACATCCTTACACACTTACAATAAGTTACTTTTTTACTTTACATTAGAAATTCCCTAGAAATCTTATATATGGCAAAACAACGTTGGCCGGGTCAGCTAGTTTTTATATATATATAGATCAGTATCAAAATTCGATGTTTTTAATTGAACTTCAATTATGTTAACCCCATTAAAATAGTTGAAGAAGCTTTTTTAATGATTTTTTTTTTTCCTTTTAAACTTTAAATGGCAAAGATCTTGTAAAGCAGCAAGAATGTCGCTTAGACCAAATAGCATTTCACTCAACTTCAGAAAGTTTCGCTTGCAAGGCGTGTGAACTGTATTTGTCTGTATTTTTTTCAATTACCCTAAACATTCGTTTATCTAAAAGTTTTTAATTTGAAAACAATAATTTTCCTTTTCTTTGCAACAATAATTATTAATAATAATAGAAAAGTTAAAACTTAAAGCACAAAATAAGGGCGATCGCTTGGCAAACGCTACTTAATATAAAATATTGTCCAAATTATCTTTTCAGCGGAATTTATCTGCTTGTCTGTTTTTAAATCAGTACCCGCCTCCGCTTATCGCTTAGCACTGTGACACACAGCGTTCGGCTATGCCCCCTGTAGACTGAACCCTTTGTTAATGTTACTCTCTTCGCTAATGAAACGTATGTCACATAATTTACTCATTATTTATCTAATGCGTTACGAATGGGAAACAATTTTTTTTTAGAGAGAGAGAGAGAGCGAGAAAACATACTTCGTTGCACACTAAAACAAATAACATTCAAAAACAGTTAACATGCAGGTATAATTGTTTAATAGGCGGCTTTATCGCTATAAGTGATCTCCTTCTGACAACCGTTAATGTAAGAGATTATAATATGAAGTGTTTTGTATCGAGATAGATCAAACCATTACGCACATTATTAAAGAAAATACATATATATCCACAGTTTACATAAAAACATATATATATTATATAAAATATTAAATATACTAAATATATCGTATGAAAATGGTAAATAATGAACAAAGAAACAACACTAAGCAGATAGGTTCTAAGGGAATGTTCTTTTATCATACTTTGAAAGCAGAGAACAAATTTAAACAAAATCTTTAAGGGCCTTCAGGTTTCTTGCAGCTTCACAATTCGCAATCTAATGTGATTCCCATATCAAAAAACGATGACTATTTACGATGAGTATTTAACTATAGTGGAAATTATTTCCTTCAGTTTCCGCGAATCATACACATCATTAAAATTATTTTTACGGTTTTAATCTCGATTTTTCTATTTTCGCTACATTATTACAGACGTTTCGATTAGACTTAACATACTTATAGTTTAAAGTCTAGAAATCGTTTTCATAGAAAAATAGATGGTACTTAATTCTTCTTCGCAGTCGTTCACTCCTGGCGGAGTGGTCGTGGCTATGAATTGCTTTTGGTCCTTGGAACCCACAGACACGGCCCACTGAGTTATCCGCCGAATCATCTCAGTGGATCGCGTTTCCGATCTTGTGGTAGATTCTGCGAAACACTGATTTTGCTAGGGTTAGTGTTAGCAACACCTCCGGTTTGAGCCCCGGTAAGCTCACCTACACGCTAGGGTAACGCTGACATAGCCTCTCAAGGCTATCAGCATAGGTTACAGTCATTGGTTGCAGCTTTTGCGAGGCTTCTCCATCTCTCTCTATCTGTGGCGCTGCGTGTACATTCAATAAGGGAACACTTCGTAGATGACTTAATAAATTGCTGGTGGTAGGGCCTCTAGTGAGTCCGCACGGGTAGGTACCACCGCCCTGCCTATTTCTGCCGTGAAGCAGTAATGCGTTTCGGTTTGAAGGGCAGCCGTTGTAACTATACTCAGACCTTAGAACTTATATCTCAAGGTAGGTGGCGCATTTACGTTGTAGATGTCTATGGGCTCCAGTAACCACTTAACACCGGGTGGGCTGTGAGCTCGTCCACCCATCTAAGCAATAAAAAAAAATCTATCTATTGCGGGTGATCGGCCGCGAGAGCGTTGACCGCCTAATCTTCCTCAAGCCATTAATCGTTCCAATGAGCTTTAGTTACGTATGATATGTCCAAGATAATAAGGATTCGTAATTGCACAATCGATGAAAGCCTTTGTTTGATATTTAACTTCAGCTTGTTCAACAACTCTGGTTCTTCTACGGGTCTCCTCATACCAGATGGACTAATGATCTAGTGAAAACTGATGGGTCACGATGGATGCAGGGGGCAACGGACCATCCGCACTGCAGATCAATTGGAGAAACCTGTATTCAGCAGTGGACTATTATAAGCTGAGATAATGATAATGATGATGATATGTTATTATTATTAGTTTGAGATTAAGAAGTCTCCGCCTAAAATATACATGTACATATTTATATGCGATGCTGGGTTTTGACGTTTTTTCTTAGGTGCTGTGTTAAATATGTCGACTTTTATCATAAGCCACTTGGCGTTAGTGGTTACCGGAGCCCACAGGGTTCAACAAGATGAATTTCGCTACCCATCTTGAGACATGAGTTCTAGTTCTGAGTTCTATAATACAAATGTTTTAAACCGGAAATTATTGCTGCTTTACAACAGACATAGTCAGAGAGTTGGTACCTACCCGCGCGGGCTCACAAAAACCCCCCAGCACCAGCTAAACTGTAATAAACCTCGTTTTGTTTCAATAAACACATTCGAATCTTTCATCACAAAAAGCTCGAGTGCTACGAGCTTACAAAAGCTCGCACGCACGTAACAATAACCTCATTATAAATTAACAAAACCATGATTATGTATAGCGGGTTATCGTATAAATATGATGTATAATATCCAGCCAAACGTGACTGGGACACGCGACCACGCCTTCAGCACAGCCCTTAGTTTTAACACGGCTAGTTATACTTGTCGTACAGCTAAAGCTGTGATGCCCCTGCTGAGGTGGTCCCTCCGAGCATCTCGGAGGAGGAGATTCGTGCGGCCGTGTCGAGGATGCGGAGGAAGGACGCGGCCCCCGGCCCTGACGGTGTTCACGGCCGGGTCTGGGATTTGGCCTTCGGTGCCCTTGGGGACCGACTCGTGCGGCTCTATGAAGCCTGCCTCGAGTCGGGACGGTTTCCGAAGCAGTGGAAGACGGGCAGACTTGTTCTGCTAAGGAAGGAGGGACGCCCCGCGGACTCACCTGCGGGATATCGTCCCATCGTGCTGCTGGACGAGGCTGGAAAATTGCTCGAGCGGGTGGTGGCCGCCCGCATCGTCCAGCATCTGACGGGGGTGGGTCCCGATCTGTCAGCGGAGCAGTTCGGATTCAGGGAGGGCCGCTCGACCATCGACGCGGTGATGCGCGTGCGTGCCCTCTCTGATGAGGCTGTCGGCCAGGGCGGGGTTGCACTGGCGGTGTCCCTTGACATCGCCAACGCGTTCAACACCTTGCCCTGGTCGGTGATCGCAGGGGCGCTGGAGTATCACGGTGTCCCTGCGTATCTCCGTCGGCTGATCGGGTCCTACCTCGAGGACAGGTCGGTCGTGTGCACCGGGCACGGTGGGGCGGTGCTCCGCTTCCCCGTCCAGCGCGGTGTTCCACAGGGGTCGGTCCTTGGCCCTCTCTTGTGGAACATCGGCTACGACTGGGTCCTGCGTAGCGCCCTAAGTGCTCCTCTTCCGGGTCTGAGCGTAGTTTGTTACGCGGACGACACTTTGGTCGTGGCCCGGGGGAGGGACTTGCGAGAGTCTGCCCGTCTTTCCTGTGCGGGGGTGGCCTTCGTCATCGGCAGGATCCGAAGGCTGGGTCTGGAGGTGGCGCTCGATAAATCCCAGGCCCTGTTGTTTCACGGGGCCCGGAGAGCGCCGCCTCAGGGGGCCCACCTCGTGATCGGAGGCGTTCGCGTCGAGATCGAGGCAACCGGGTTGCGGTACCTCGGTCTCGTACTGGACGGTCGTTGGAGCTTCCGCGCTCACTTTGAAAGATTAGGTCCCCGACTGATGGCGGCTGCCGGCTCGCTGAGTCGGCTGTTGCCGAACGTCGGGGGGCCTGACTTGGTGGTGCGCCGCCTCTACACGGGGGTGGTGCGGTCGATGGCACTGTACGGGGCTCCCGTGTGGTGCCACGCCCTGACCCGCGACAACGTTGCGGCGTTGCGACGTCCGCAGCGCGCGATTGCGGTCAGGGCGGTTCGTGGATACCGCACCGTCTCGTTTGAGGCGGCGTGCGTGCTAGCTGGGACGCCTCCCTGGGACCTGGAAGCGGAGGCGCTCGCTGCGGATTACGCGTGGCGATGCGATCTCCGCTCCAGGGGGGAGCCGCGTCCCGGGGCGGCGGAAGTTCGAGCGCGGAAGCTTCAATCTCGGCGTGCCGTGCTCGAGGCGTGGTCTCGCCGCCTGGCGGACCCCGCCTACGGGCGACGGACCGTCGAGGCGATCCGCCCGGTCCTCTCGGAATGGGTGAATCGCGACCGAGGACGTCTCACCTTCCGGGCGACACAGGTGCTCACGGGACACGGCTGTTTCGGTCGCTACCTGCACCTCGTCGCCCGGAGGGAGCCGACGCCGAAGTGCCACCACTGCAGTGGCTGCAACGAGGACACGGCGGAGCACACGCTCGCGTACTGCCCCGCTTTCGTGGAGCAGCGCCGCGTCCTCGTTGCAAATATAGGACCGGACTTGTCGCTTCCGACCGTCGTGGCTACGATGCTCGGCAGCGACGAGTCCTGGCAGGCGATGCTCGACTTCTGCGAGTCCACCATCTCGCAGAAGGAGGCGGCGGAACGGGAGAGGGAGAGCTCTTCTTCCCTCTCGGCGCCGTGCCGCCGCCGTCGAGCCGGGGTTCGGAGGAGGGCGTTTGTCCAGCTCCAGCCCCTATGAGGAGGCAGTCTCCTCCCGGTGATGGTCACGGGGCGACCTAAGGGGGTTGAGGCTGCGCCGCACGCTACCGTCACTCTAGCGCGCTGGCACCAGGAGGACGGGACGGCGCGTCGGCGGCTGCGGACTGCGATGCGGTCCGCATTTTCGTCGTCGCTGTCGTCGCCGAACATACTGTTGAAGAGCAACCCGGTCGGCGGTGTATCGCGTTCCGACCCGGCAGGCTGGTTCTGGCCCAGCGGGGTATCCCGGAACACCAGCGGCACGGCCCGGGCGGCCTGGTAGGGCCGCCGTACCGCGGAGACCGACGTCGTTGGTCGTCGACTATCGCCTCGACGACCCGTCGGTCGGGCGTCCTCGGGGTGGCGCCGCGTGTCTGGTTGTAGTGTTGACCGCGGGAACCCCCCTACTCTGAACGGGTTCTGACCCCGGACGGAGATCGGACGTCGGGTGTAAGAGTGCAGGGGAGTCGTTTAGTGGGTGGGCCCTAAAATCCTTGGGCCCGCGATCTGCTCTCAACACCTGCAGATCGTTGAGTCTCACATACCCCGCGCGCCCCCTAGGCGCGGGGACCTCGTAGGAGGTTCGGCCCCCGGCCCGAAAAAAAAAAAAAAAAAAAAAAAAAAAAAAAAAAAAAAAAAAAAAAAAAAAAAAAAAAAAAAAAAAAAAAAAAAAAACAGCTAAAGCTACGCTAAGCACTTGCGTTATGATGCAAAGAGAAATCATAAAGAGGCCTAAGCCTGCGCAAATAGCAATGTGCAATATTTTCTTTAGTTTTGCGTGAATCTTAAAGAAATATTTTTAATTTCTGATTATAACTCCTTTTACGATTCGATTTCGCTTTTGTTAATGCCGTTAGAGTATTTTCGACATTACGAATAATTTCTAGATTTTGTGGGCACTGATGACTGAATTGTTTCTATTTTCAATTTTTTATAGAAAATCAAACGGTAGTTACCACAATAAAACGAATAATACCTCGGTAGTCTGTGATCACGAAAACTGGAAACTGTTAGAAAAGTTAGAAACAATATTATTATTATGACACGCGACATAAAAAAACGTGGGATTAAGCTGTGAGGATGCGTTTACAGGCACCTCTGCACGCAATGTACAGTAGTCTGCAAAGTTATGTGATTAGTACATTAGTGCATTAAAATAACACTATAAACCTATGATTAGCGCCATCTGTTATTAAGGGGTTTAATCTATATTAATTAAAACTACTTTTGCGGTTCACGCGTTTTATTGGAGTTTACTCCTTAAGAATCGATTTACATATATAGGCCCGGGGTATGAAAATTATGGGGACCAAAATCGTACTAGAGAGTATAGCATGTCACACGAAATGCGTTATGCGCCTGATTGGCTCCTGATTGCGTGATGCGTGCGCGCGCCAATCAGGAGCCAACGCGCGGCCGCGTTATCGCAGGTGACGCCGGGCTGCTGCGCCGGCAGTCCGCCACAAAGCCTCGTACTGATCGCGCGTTTCTCTCATTATTGCATTTTCATATATTTGTTAGTCGTTTGTTTTGTGTCTCGTTAATTTGTTAATAATCTGTAGTGTATCGTGTTGTCGTAATATAGAACTATTTCTCGTATTGTTTCGTTTAATTTACCGACATCGTTTTGCTTGTGGCCGGACGCCGTTCGGGTTCGATTCCTGAACATATCAACTGTTAGTGGGTTGATACCCGAATATAACCCGCTACAAATCATTTATTAATAAAGCTTATTAAATATAAACAATTCCTTCTATCAGTGAATGGACAACTTATATATTAATTGTAAAAGTGAATTATATAGACTTACTTAATTACCGCATCCACGTGTTCCGCAACTCCCGGATCATTCTCACTAGAATACGTAACTTCCATATTTTACTGTATTCAACTGACACAAATTTATATTTATATCCAGTAAACTCCAGTCGTGCGTCGGAGCGGACACACACACTTTTTGGAGTTTACTCCTTTAGAATCGATTTACATATATAGGCCCGGGGTATGAAAATTATGGGGACCAAAATCGTACTAGCATGTCACACGAAATGCGTTATGCGCCTGATTGCGCATGTCACACGAAATGCGTTATCGCAGGTGACGCCGGGCTGCTGCGCCGGCAGTCCGCCACAAAGCCTCGTACTGATCGCGCGTTTCTCTCATTATTGTATTTTCATATATTTGTTAGTCGTTTGTTTTGTGTCTCGTTAATTTGTTAATAATCTGTAGTGTATCGTGTTGTCGTAATATAGAACTATTTCTCGTATTGTTTCGTTTAATTTTTTATATCCAGTAAACTCCAGTCGTGCGTCGGAGCGGACACACACACATTTTATTTTATTTTATTATGATATAATATTATTTCCAAAGTCTTTTGAATGTTTTACAGTTCTCCTCCCCTCGTCTCAAAATGTCGAAAATAAATAATATAGTGACAATAAAAAAGGCACAAAAGTATTCGCAGCGGGAATTTTGTTTTAATACGACACCTAAGATATACTTATCTCTCTCTCGTGCACTAAATCAAATCGAAGTTACGGCCTCTGCACGATAGAGAAGTCTGGATTTTTATTAGCTACAAGAAGATACGGACGAGGCGTATTAAACCAAGGACATGATCTTGAGGCTCACAGCTGTGAGTAAAAATTGAGGCCGTCAGCGCAAAAGTGGCCTAACCCACCATTTTTTATATTTTTGATCATGTATTGCAATTTATTTATAAATAATATTAATTTTGATGCAAAACAGACCTATCCCTAGTTTCACCCATTGACAACAGATGGATTTGTAAACATTATTGTTTTTGCCTACGAAGCAGTTTAAAAGTAAATTTAAACTATCTCCATAATGACTGGATAGCTTAGGTCACTTTTGTGCTTATGGCCCTAAATACACTCCAAGCCGCGACACTTTATTCCGTTGTTACTAACCAACATCGAATATTAACGTCTCGCGTTGTTCTCCTATAAAAACAGACACGAGAAAAATTAGATTAGCATTACGTCTTCTATTAGCAAATATGTTCCAGATACAGCAACGGCCGGAGTAAATATTGAATGGTGACGTCACCGTTCTGTGTCTTGTTTTCGTCGCTAAAGACGATTGCTGACACTAAACATTCAGCCTATTGCCGCCTCGAATTAATCAAAGCTTGTACTGAGAGATAAGTTTTTTCTTCTCTGTGAATATGGATAAAAATAGCTGGAAACAAATCACGCGCGGTCATCCAGGTACCAAATTAGGATTTCCTCTATTATTGGTACCATAGTCTGACATACATATTTATACACGTTTAAAAATATACATATATAGATAATAAACACCCAGACAAAGAGCAAGCAAACCTGTTTATCACACGAATGTTTGCCCCCGATGTGGGAATCGAACCCACGACCCTTGGTGCAACAGGCAGAAGAGCTAACTACTGCATCACCGGTCAGTCATGTGTAAATTTTATGTTAAGTCTATACAGTTGTTTTTCAAGTAAGCAATGCACCTAACATAGCTCTCTTTATATCTTTGTTGACTGATAGACAATGTCATAGGCATTAAGTTTGTACTCTTGTGCGTGAAGTTAAAGAAATAAATAAATATACCGGACTCACACACAGACAAAACAAGAGCAAAGTACCTAGTCTTGCCATAAATACTGTGACAAAGGAAAAAAAAAATCTATTGCAAATAACATTTATTACTTTTACAGTGTGTTAGTTTAATACATAAATATAAAAGAATTCAAAGTATAAAAAGCTTATTCGAAGTGGTCTCCATTGGCTGCAATACATTCCTTTAAACATTGAGGCCAGTTATCAATAGAAGCACGCACTCTTTCCATGGGAAAATTTTTCACTGCTAATCGTACGGATTCTTTTGGGGACTCCAAATTATCATGGCGTTTAGAGCAAGCCGTACTCTCTAAAACTGACCATAAATCATAATCCAGCGGATTAAGATCAGGACTAGACGACAGCCAGGCTTCAGCTCTGATGAAGTCCGAAACGTTCGTTTCCAACCAAGACTGCGTAGACCGAGCTTTATGACCTGGCGCCGAGTCTTGCTGGAAGGACCATTCTTGATTATTGAACATGGTGTTGTCAAGGGGCTTCACCACCTTCTCAAGAATGGTATCTTGATACACTTGTGCCGATGTTTTGATACCTTTTTCACAAAAGTATGGCTCAGTCATTTCTTGGAATTCTTTCCCTAACTGCTTTGACCACCTTTTTCGTACGAACACTACGTGGACGACCAGATCTTTTTCTGTCACAAACAGAGGAGGTCTCATTGCACCTATTAATAGCCCGGTACACAAACATTTTACTAATACTAAGCGTATGGAGAGTTTTAAAAATTGCATTTGGCTCCATACCTACTTTGTGTAATGCAATCACAGCGATTCGGTTCTCATTATCACCCCACTCCATTTTAATATCGCAAAATATTGTACAATGTATTGGCGCGAAAATGAGAAAACTCAATGAGCAATCATATAAAAATGACAGATTCCAAATTCAAATGTAATATTTTGTTTATTTTTAATTGTAACAGTATTTGTGGCCAGACTAAGTAGTACAAGTTCTTAAAAAAATTGTTATCTAAAAAAAATTGGTTGTCTGTAAACTCGGCTTACGGACAATAGTTTTACGTGATAACGTCAGTAGCAGAAATATTCGAAATAGCTCTGACGTCACGCGAGAAGAGAGATAAATGTGTTACAAGCCAACGCCTGGGCCAATCGTGTCTCTCTATCGCTTGTTCCGCGCTCTCGCTTGCACGCTCAGGCTCAGGCGGAACGTGACACTTTTTCGTGCGTGTAGCCGGGGCTCTTCGATTTATAAGACGTAATCACGTCAAAAGTTACTTATAGTTGTATAAGTTTAATGAAGCTAGTAATGCTACGCCCTAACTAGACTACGCCGTAGACGAAATCGTAGCTCTAGATCATAATTATGTGTACACGAGACAAGAGATACATTCTGAATCGTCATTGTAGACAGAATTTTGAACCGTGTGCATTTGGTAATAAAGAAACAGTTTGATCAAGCCTGCGTCTTTGAATAATTAATATCTATATATTAATACGTGAAGCAAAAACTTTGTATCCCTTTTTACGAAAATTGCGCGGATGAAATTTTCCACACTTATAGAGAATATAGAGAATAAGTGCACAATGCTAATATTTTTTTTAAATAATGCATAAAAGATACATTAAATCAATAAAGAAAACATTACACACACTACATAGGTACCGTGTATTTGACGCCCAGACTCATGCATATTATTTATTGTCAAACTTTTGTTCTTGACGTCTGTGGTCAAATTGAGAATAGATTAAATATTGTTTGTCGTTATAAATATTTTTTTATAGTGTAGCCTTGGCGAAATTTGTGATTATAGAAGTATAAAATACAATCATAATAGTGTACAAACTTACAATTCCAATTAATTATAGTCTGATTTCGACTACTGCGGGACCTCTAGTAAACGCCTGTCGCGTGATAAGCGGCTGTCACACCATTCGCCGTAGCTTAGCATAGCTCGTAGTGCACAGCTTCCCTTAAGCAGCGTAATTGCGTGATGTCCTTATCAAATACGTGAAGAAAAAAAAAACAAGTTAAATATAACGTTATTTGACTTGAGCGGTTTTTTAACAATATTTATCAAGTACTTATGTTTTGTATGTACGAGGAAAGAGTCATAATGAAAAGAATATTATTAAGTAAACGAACATTGTCGTGTTAACTTATTGTCTGGAGTAGTTATCGCTGAACATCGACATTGAAGTCGTCGTGGCCTAAAGAATAAGACGTCCGGTGTAATCGTATCTAGCGATGCAACGGTGTTCGAATCCCGCAGGCGGTTACCAATTTTTCTAATGAAATACGTACTTAACAAATGTTCACAATTGACTTCCACGGTGAAAGAATAACATCGGGTAATAAAAATCGAACCCGCAAAATTATAATTTGCGTAATTACTGGTGGTAGGACCTCTTGTTAATCCGCACGGGTAGGTTCACTGCCGTGAAGCAGTAATGTGTTTTGGTTTGAAGGGTGGAGCAGCCGTTTTACTATACTGAGACCTTAAAACTTGTATCTCAAGGTGGGTGGCGCATTTTACGTTATAGATGTCTATGGGCTCCAGTAACCACTTAACACCAGGTGGGCTGTGAGCTCGTCCACCCACCTAAGCAATAAAAAAAATAAAAACATATTGCGGAAGAGTCACCCAGTCCGCTGTTCTGAACCAGCTAGGTATCCCGGAACACCAGCGGCATCGCCCGGGCGGCCTGACGAGCTTCCGTGGGCGCGGGGATCTCGTAGGAGATTCGGAAGCCGAGCCAAAAAACAAAAAAAAAAATAGTGGTGTCGTGGGACACCGAATAGGAACGAAGCTTATAAAATATTAATTTTAATTTCTATTCGAGGTATAAAGAAAATGATTATTTGGGTATACATTTTTTATAATGATCTGTTTACTGATAAAAAAAAAATTAACAACTTTACAAAGTTATCAACTTTATTTTATTCACAATGATTTATAAAAAATATTTAATAATAATATACAAAGAAACAACTGTTTATTATATATGAATAATAATAGCCATCACACTAAGACTATACATAAAAAAGTGTGTGTGCCCGCTCCGACGCACGACTGGAGTTTACTGGATATAAAAAATTAAACGAAACAATACGAGAAATAGTTCTATATTACGACAACACGATACACTACAGATTATTAACAAATTAACGAGACACAAATTATACAATAACAACACGACTAACAAATATATGAAAATACAATAATGAGAGAAACGCGCGATCAGTACGAGGCTTTGTGGCGGACTGCCGGCGCAGCAGCCCGGCGTCACCTGCAATAACGCGGCCGCGCGTTGGCTCCTGATTGGCGCGCGCACGCATCACGCAATCAGGCGCATAACGCATTTCGTGTGACATGCTAGTACGATTTTGATTGGCGCGCGCACGCATCACGCAATCAGGAGCCAATCAGGCGCATAACGCATTTCGTGTGACATGCTAGTACGATTTTGGTCCCCATAATTTTCATACCCCGGGCCTATATATGTAAATCGATTCTAAAGGAGTAAACTCCAATAATAAAAATCTTACGTTACGGACGTTTTTTTCCGGTTAGGGTCCCCTCAGCATCGTTCCATAAGGAACTTCGTTCCAAAAACCCTCCAGTGTAGGGTTGATCGAATGTTGTATTAAAATATATATTTCGGATAGACTAAAGTTCGTCTCTACATACAGACCTATTACATACACACTCCAGCTATTTCAGAAATTTATTCTAAACTAATACAGATTTGTAAAATTTATCTGTGCTTTGCTTTGTGATTTAAATCCTTAAAAGAGAAAAATAAATCTTATTATTATGCTACATTTATTCAAATCTTAAAAAAAATACACAATGTTTAAAAAAAAATTTAATACAAACTGTTAATAAAAAAATTTTTTTAAAAATTTCGGATGGCGGTGTCGACGTCACAATCCACCGTTGTTAGTATAGTCGAAGTAAATTAAATATGCATTATTAGGGACAACTCAAATACCACGGGTCGGATCTTGATAAAATTTTAATTGGACCACACAAATAAAAATTATAAAAATTGGTTCTTCTTAAAAAATAGTTCTGTGTGCTTAGTGCGAGTTTTTTAACGTTCTCGATATCGTAAAAGTTAACTCAAATTTGTATGTAGTCGGAACAGCGTCCCTAGCGGCAAACGTAGACAAATGTTTCACCTTCATGCACTAAGCACATTGAGGTAACGCAGACAAAAAATACAGTCGAATTAAGACCCTCCTCCTTTTTCTGGCGTCGGTTAACATGAAGAATCCGTTGTTGCAATCATTGTCAACATTACATAATTCCAACATGGCCGTTTCCCTCTCGCAAAATGGCGGGTCGTGTAACTTTGCAGCTTTATTGCGAATCCATTGAGTAAGTTAAATAAACGTTCCTAAGTTCCTCTAAGTTTGAATAAAGTTGGCTAAGTGCGGCACGGCCGTATGCGTACTATTGTGTTGGACAATTTTGATGTCAGTGTTGGTAGCGATGTCACTTTTAAATAATTGCCGAGGAGTATAATCTGTGAACACTTTTTTTGGTATTTTCAGGAATAATAAAAAAATAATGAATGATATTGTCATATTTATACAAAAAAGAAGACATAGTACAGAGTAATAGGAAAATTATGTACAAAGGCACTGCTTGTTTCTTTAAGAAATCTCTTCCAGCAGACCTGCGAGAGGATTATGAGAATAATAATTAAAAATGATGACTGTGTGTAGAACAGCTAAAATAACAAATACAATTTAACAAAAACAAATACAAATATCAAATATTTATTGAAGTCTGTAGTCAAATTGAGAATAGGTTAATATTGTTTGTCTTTTATGTTGCTTGTCAATAGTGTAGCCTTGGCGAAACATATGATTATAGAAGTATAATAGTATTTGACAATAGAACCATAATAATGTTCAAACTTATAATTTTAATTATAATAATTATAGTCGAGTTTCGACTGGGGGACCACTAGTATTATTAAATGCACTAACCATTCACAATTCTTTAATAAAATTAATTTTGATTAAATAAATATTCATTATTGTACCTTCTATGGCTGTATAGCCTTGAAAAGTACAATTATGAATAATTCAAAATACTAACTAATAAATTAAAAATAGTATAAAACAAAGTCGCTTTCTCTGTCCCCATATCCTTATGTATGCCTAAATCTTTAAAACTACGCAACGGATTTTGATGCGGTTTTTTTTATAGATAGAGTGATTGAAGAGTCAGGTTTATATGTATAATAACATCCATTAAACAGTGGAGAAATCAATAATAAATTACAGTTTCCGAAGCGAAGTGAGGGCGGGTCGCTAGTAATTGAATAATACTGAAAAATTAGGTACGTTAACAATATTATTTTACCTGTTGAATAAAATGGCGCTCTAACAAAATGGACGTCCGCCTTTTTGACATTTGACAAATGCACGCTTAACCCCACGACCGCCGAGCGCTGGCCTCTTACAGAATGTTATTTCCGTATATTTTCCTGAATACTCAAACGGTTGCAGAGTTCATCCGGTCGCGGTGATGCTTCGATACAATTGTTTCGGATATTCTGTGATCGATTTCAAAGGGGTAATTTAACGAGTTGAATGAGATTGGCTATAATTTATGCGGAAAAAGAAAAAAAATATAATTAAATACTTCCGGAATAGAACACATTACCATCTGTCGCATCTAGTGTGCTAATAATAAAGAATAATATTCATTAGTCATTTTAAAATTATTTTGAGAATTAAATAGCTAGTTTTTTGTTTATGTAATATATAAAAGTAAGTATGTTTTTATTTTGTAATAGTAATGTTTACTGTATGCACTAGGTATGTGTTCCTAATTTTTCTTTCCTTCTGCGGGCCTACTGGAAGAGATTTCAACATGAAATAAGTAGTACCCTAGTACTCTGTATCTTTATTGTCGCGTTTCTTTTAACAGCTGTGTGTGCAAAATATATTAAATAAATAAATATATCAAACCGAATATTTTCTGTTTGGCTTTTAATCAATTAGTTTCGGTCCCAATCGCTTCGGGTTCGAAGCCTAAATAAAATGATATTTACTTCTATCTTGTTTAATAAAACTACTCATTCAAAATGCATTCCTAAAGATCGCGGCGTATAATCTAGCCGTAGAATAAAATTTCGGTGTATTCAGAGTGAACGGAGATGAGGTTTGGATGAAAGTACTAGACTATAGGCGACCATAAACCGTCATGAACCAAACAAGATTATCTATCAGAGCGTATCCTTGTCTGCTCCAGCTGATAATAGAATCAAGGCCAGAAACCGAAGCTGTGTTATCGCGCACAAAAACATCCTAACCCTCAATGAAATATTCAACGTCAAAAAACCTCGCGCATACCTTATTAAATGTTATTAAATACACATTGAAATTTATGAATAAGTTCGTCCCCTTCTGACTTGAGGGGGGGCATTAGCTTCGACCGATTTGTCGTCTCTGTCGTCACGCGCATGCGCTCTACGAGTTTCTTTGTCTGCTTTATATGTAGGTGTGTATGTTAGATGAAATCGTATGAGGGTTCAATGATCCTAAATATGCGAATATCTGCGACCCGAAGATTTAAGAGAAACGCGTTGAGTAAATTCTGTATAATGTATACAGAAATACATTTTGTATGTACATTGTACGTACGTACATATGTAAATTGAAAAGGGATTGCATCGGATGAGCTTTTAAATGTAACGTTTGCGATGCTCTGTAAAGCTCTCGGGACTGTAATAGCTTTTATGTAGAGAAATTAATTGTTAAATTGGGAATGCATTTCGTTAGTGCTAAATTAGCCATGTTTCTCAAACCACAAAATGATCTATGAGCTATATCTGTTTTATTATATCCTTGCCAGAATATTATGTCGGCGTAAGGAAATTATTGTACTATCGTCGGTTCTTGATACGTATGCAAATTTTCAAGGTTACCAAATATTTTGAAGTCGATGGAAATCATATTGAAAGATTTCGTTCCATAGATAGATAAAAGCAAGAAAATAAATAGGAAAAGTACGTGTTAACAATAATAAACTTTGTTATTGTTATAGATAAGCTAACTTTATTTTTCTTACCTATGCTGATAGCCTTGAGAGACTATATCAACGTTACCCTAGCGTATAGGTGAGCTCTCGGGGCTCAAACCAGGAGGTGTTGCTAGCACTTGACTAGCACTAACACAACAATAAATAGTACATGCATATATATTTTTGTTGATAAAAAAACTAATCTATTTATTCTTATATAAGTAGTGTTTTTTATAACAAATTATATAATATACATAAATGGTATTATTAGTTATGTAAAAAAATGAAAACAATGAAACATTTATTTACAGCACTCACTTGTACTAGACTCTAGTGGATCCTAGAAGTTTGAGATGATGATACCATTTTTACCATCGCACCGCCCGCCACCGGAGTAGACTTCATCCATACTACCAAGAACCACTGCGTTCACTGACAATGCGTTGCCAGAGATCTTTTTTGTCACCACGTACCATCCAACCTCTAGGTTTTTTCCCGAGCGCTATGACATGTCCTTCTTCAAACGGGGCTTGTGGAGAGTACTTAACGGTAGGCAGCAGCTCGGCATTGCTGGGCGACGGTAACCACTCACCATCAGGTAGGCCGTATATGGGTCTGCCTACAGAGGCAATAAAAAAAGAAATTGGTAAAGTGAATAAGAAGGTGGGTATGATGAGGAATTGAGAGAGAGAGAAGGAGAGAGAGAGAGAGAGTATTCTTTATTGTACACCAAAAAATAAATAAGCAATGCGATACATTAAATACAAAAAAAGTACAATTGGCGGTCTCATCGCTAAAAGCGATCTCTTCCAGACAACCATCAGGTGGAGAAGAATCTTTTGGAAACAAATTACGCGCGGTGTACCAATCCAGTGAAATTTATATATATATGTATATACTTATAAATATACATACAAATACACAATGTAATATAATAATAATTATTATTAAAAATTGCTTTGTTTCTTTCCCGAAACGCTGACATCTATAATTTGTATTGCGCTTTTGAACTTTGACGTCACTTTACAAAGTAGGGCCCTGTCTAATATCAAATTAATTTCTTAATTCTCGTCGATTTATTGTTATTAGTCAACGTTTATTGACGGCAAAATTATCTCTAAGCTTTTAGCTTTTCACTTCCGCAAAAAAAGCTTTTTGAAAGCTTAAAAGGAACAGGTGTCGCCCAAATTTTCTTATCGTCAAACGTAATGGAAAACCCAAAGTTTTAACTTGAAAATGAAACTTTTAGGTTATGAAGTGTGCTTGGGACTGCGGTGAGTTTTTAAGTGACGTCGTGCTTTCAGGGCCGAAGCTTGAGTACCCCTTTAGCGGAAGTCTCTTGTGGCATGTCCGAGATATGTCTCCGGACACGTTGAGGATCTGAAGGGCAAAACATCTGAATATTTTTTTTTTATTTGTTTATTTTTTATGATAAGTATCGCATTTGAAATAAATTGTTTTTTTTGTTGTTTAGATAGGTGGACGACCTCACAGCCCGCCTGGTGTTAAGTAGTTACTGAAGCCCATAGACATCTACAACGTAAATGCGCTACCCAGCTTGAGACGTAAGTTCTAAGGTCTCAGTATAGTAACGGGGACTGCCCCACCCTTCAAACCGAAACGCATTACTGCTTCACGGCAGAAATAGGCAGGGCGTTGGTACCTACCCGTGCGGACTCGCAATAGGTCGCAATAGGTAATAGTTGGAATTTCGATAAATTAACGCTTGGGCCGATCGTGCCTCTCTATCGCTTGTTCCGCGCTCTCGCTCGCACGCTCGGGTTCAGGCGGAACGTGACACTTTTTCGTGCGTGCAGCCGGTGTTGGTCGACTTAAAAGACGTTATCACGCATCTCAAGCAAAGTTACGAAGTAATTTACTAAAATTCTCATTAAAAACTATAATATTATTACGTCGCGGGGCTCCACTGCCGAAGTACTTCGAGACGGTTCCTTCGGTACCTTATCTTGATTAACTTTCGTTTGTTTTGTTCCAGATTGCTGCCCGGTTTCAAAAGGGAACAAGGATACAGGTCTTGATTTTTAAAATTTGAATTTTATATCCTCCCATTACAACGTGCTTTATTATGCGGACCGTTTATCATATAATATACAAGTTTCTTCAACGTATTTGCATAGTAGAATTCACATGATTCTTCTTCACTGACCTCTAACGAATAGCTCTTTGAATTTTCCGATTCGCTTGCTTTATAAAACTGTTAGTGTTTGAGATAACCTTACAAAGAAATCGTTTCAATTTCTATTTATTGTTAGGATTGAATATTTTATTTTTAGATACATATTTCGGGAGACGGATTTCATAGTTCAGCACTATGAATAGAATTCTTTCTGTTTTCTGTAATGTGTAGGTAGTGTGTGTTTTTATCTCGCAAACTTTGACATAAACTTCGTCTTTCTATCTGCCGCGAAGTATTCATGTGCTCCGATCTCCAAAAATGTCTAATGGGCCTCTGTGATTTCTAAGCTCGCGCTACTTCGATAAAGCGGCACGACCACGATGAGAACCCTCTCATCGTGGCCGCCGGTATATCTACATTCCCGATCCTGCAGACAGAATGGAAAGCAGTCGACGTTGCCCAAAACACGTAATTTCGGATCCTTCCGATCCACTAACGGTGCTTTTATGTACCTCAAGAACCGGTCATCGTTCTCGTCGAACACGTCGCTTGCGACGAAGGGCTCGACGAGTAAATTGACCCACAGACACAGCCCACTGAGTTTCTCGCTGGATCTTTTCAGTGGATCGCGTTTCCGATCCGGTGGTGGATGCTGTGAAGCACGGCTATTGCTAGGGTTCGTGTTAGCATCGTCGTCAGGGTTGAGCTCCGTGAGCTCACCTACTAGTTAAGGTTACGCTGAAATAGCCTCTAAAGGCTCAACAAAATAAATCTCAGCTCGTATATGAAACTTGTCAATAATTATGTTATCAATAACGGCGTAGGTCCTCTACGGCGTAGGCCATCTACAGCGTAGACGTAGAAATGTTTCAGTATCTGAATGATGGATTTATTTTATGGTATTAATAAGTGAAGCAAAAACTTTGTCCCCCTTTTTACGAAAATTGCGCGGACGGACAAGTATGAAATTTTCCACACTTATAGAGAATACTTATAGAGACTATAAGAGAGAGAGATATAACACTTATAGAGAAGGAGTGCAGAATCTTATTATTTTTTGTTAATTAAATACATTAAACCAATAAAAAAAACATTACATACATCACCATGTATTTGAAACACACTCGCATATACACTATTTTCTTTATTTTTATTATCAAACTTTTGCTATTATTTAAAGTCTGTGGTCAAATTGACAATAGATTATTATTAATGTTTGCCTTTAATATTTTTTGTCTATAGTGTAGTCTTGACGAAATCCGTGATTAAACAATTATGTGTATTAGTTTTTGACAATAAAACCATAATAATATGGAAACTTATAATTTTAATCAATTATAGTCGAATTTCGACTACTGGGCGACCATTGGTTTTATGCATTGCTCAAATAGAAGTTTTTTAAATGGCGTATAACAAATTTTTTAGAACGAAGTTCCTTATGAGACTATGCGGAGGGGTACCCTAACCGGGAAAAAACGTCCGTAACGTAAGATTTTTTCTATTTAGTTTGTTATCAACAGATGTTGCTGCACGTAAATTCAACAATTCCTCAATCGCGGTGACGAGATGTTACACAGTTGATAGACGTTCTCGTATTTCTCTTGCTAAATCATACTTACCTGGCGTAGGGATACCGTGATCATGCAGGCGGTTCCCTCAGGGCGAGGCTGCTCCATTTCGCTGCGGAGTGGTTGACGCTTACGATTATTTTTATCAATAAAAAATGTATACCCGAATAATTATTTTCTTTATACCTCGATTTAAAATTAATATTTTTATAATATGGAACTTCGTTCCTATCCGGTGTCCCACGATATGTACCACACATATTTTTTTGGTTCAACACGCGTTTTCATACTTAAATCGCTCAAAACTCGCAATCGTCCTCAGAGGTTTTGTTTTAGCTTCGTTTTTTATACGGAACATAAACTTACTAATGCAAACGTTTACGGTTACTTTAGTAAGTTGTCCGGATTGTCTGACCACGACCCAAACGTAGTTCCCTCACTCGTTCAACAGAACCAGAGACGTGACTGGAATCTGAGCCCTGCAGTGGCGGCGTTTGATCAAAGAATCCGCTAGAAGTATTCACTTGGTTAGGTTGCTCTCATTATATATATTTTTTTATTGCTTAGATTGGTGGACGAGCTTACAGCCCACCTGGTGTTAAGTGGTTACCGGAGCCTATAGACATCTACAACGTAAATACGCCACCCACGTTGAGATATAAGTTCTAAGGTCTCAAGTATAGTTACAACGGCTGCCCTATCCTTCAAACTGGTTCACGGCAGAAATAGGCAGGGTGGTGGTATCTACCCGCACGAACTCACAAGAGGTCCTCACACCAGTAAATTCGGATTCGGAATGTAGTTTCGCATATTTTCCTAGTCATAGACGATTGAGAAGTTTTCGTATCGTCTACTGTTAAAATTATCTAAAAGCCGGAAATAATCTAATAACAATAATTCAGAGCGAGATTAAATCGTAAAACTTCTTTTAGTTGTGTTTACAAATCGCGGAAACCAAAAAGAATACAGTATTCGTTATGTTGTTCCTCTTGAAAATGTCAAATTAACAATTTAAAAAAAAACAAATATATATTAAGTAATGTTGAGACTTTTTGGCGGGAACGCGAAGTGTGAAATTGTGTGAAACTGTTTAGTATCTGTGAAAGTGCACAGAGGTGGGAAAACGAAACAAAGCCGCTGGACGTAACTTCTCCGGATTATCCAAAAAGTCCACTGAAAAACTCTCAGTAAATGACCACCATTCTACTGAGATTATATTTTATCCCATATCATCTCACCTCACTTCATTTCATTTAATTTCATTTCATATTATCACTTTTCATATAAAAAATAATAATAATATATTTATCTACAAAAGATTAGACTGTATGACACCTTTGCCTTTCCAGTTGGAAAAATAAAACTACCACTTCATAAGTAATGTTGCCATGACTGCGACAAACATGATCAATGTTGTCAGCAATTAAGTTGAGTAACAATTTAAGTTTTCTCGTAGCTTCGTATACCGTCCACGCGCTAGGGTATTGTATTCAGAATTTCATTACAGCCTACCATGTCAACTTGGTAATTAGTTACCCTAAGGGGCTTTAGGGATGGGAAATTTCGAGAAACGTTATCGATAATAATATTAACACGTGCAATATCCGTATGTGTCGTGTCGATTTAGAATATTAAAAAGGGATTTTAAGTTTGCATTGGTTACTCGACGAAATAGCTTGAGTCTTAAATTATAACTTAAGTATTTTATGTGGATCACTGTAAGTTTTGTTTTTCATTTCTTCTCAGAAAGGCCTAACGCCTGGCTTAGCCCATTCGCGATGTTTGATCTAAATTTTGATTTGTTTAGAGATAGCGAGAGAGAGAGAGAGAGAGAGAGAGAGAGAGAGTATGCTTTATTGCACACAAAAAAAACTTCAGAGGTGTCAAGGGACACTCGGATGGACCGAAGTTCCTTTCGATTAATTAGTGAAGGAATTGTAATTTTTTTTTAAGTTATAATAATAAATTACGGCATTATGAAGAAGAAAAAAACAATACTATGAACTAAATTACTATTGTTGAAACGCTATCTCGAGAAACTGTACTCATTACGCGGACCAATCGGATACGAGCAATGTCACGCGATAAGCGCCTACACGTTGATTGGTCAGAATGACGGATCTAAAAAGTGTCGTGACAACTTTTCGTAAGAATTTTTTCCGTCTAGCCCCCTTTCACAACGCGCGATAAGGAACTTCGTTCCAATAAAAAAAAATGCAAAACATTAAACACAAAAAAACCTGTGTACTTATCAATTAAAACGTATACACACACTCACACATACATACATACATACATCCATACATACATACATGTACACATACATACACATATACTTTTAAACATAAATAAGAACAATGTGACAGTTCAAGATTTTAAATTTTAATTTAAGATATGTACATACGTATCTATTCTCTTAATTTATTATGTGTTGTATCCACTAGTAAACTGCTTATGGTCGTATTTACTTCTAAACCAGGCGGTGTGATGTAAAACAGCCCATATATTTTGTTTTTGTACACTCATTTTGTGAATCGATTTTAGGTTCTTCGTGTCACTCACTCGATCGTGTCTTAAACATGCACTAATTGACACTGCTAAAAAGATTTCTGGCATAATACTATTTTTGGAGGTATTCGACAAACGGAAGATCTTCCAGCGAGCGGGTGATATTGCTCGGTAGACCGACGATCCGAATGTTGTTGTTCGGAACTTGTATATTATGCAGGCTTATCTTGAAAATGTCGTAAGCGAGATTCAGGCATCTGTCAAATTACTTGTGTTGTATGATGGCTACCCGCCACATCAAAGAAAGGAAGGAGATAACGCAGGGGAGTTCGTAAAGTCAATGCATTTCTAAAAATTGATCATAAAGAAAGCCTTGGTATAATATATTTTATTAGTTTTAAAGGCTTTGTACCAAGAATTAACGATCTATTTATTTCTGGTATGCTAAATAATATTCTATTACGATGCATACGGATACAGTAGGGATTATTAAAACTGATACGTTAATATTTTCTTTGGGCTATCGCGAGCCGTCAACGCTATTAAAACGTTAGTATTCAGAATCGATCGATAACTTGTTAACCCATCACTAGTAACCTACGAATATTCAACTGAATATTTTGTCGGCAGTTTACACAGTTTGACAAACACTGGACCTTTCCCTTTTAAATAAGCGTTCATTAATTACTCAAACAGAGTACACGCTTTGACACCAGTTTCTCTACTTGTTCTAGAATTTCGAACGCAATTTTGATGTGAAACATCTATAGCCGCA
This sequence comes from Bombyx mori, assembly GCF_030269925.1. Lineage (NCBI taxonomy): Eukaryota > Metazoa > Arthropoda > Insecta > Lepidoptera > Bombycidae > Bombyx > Bombyx mori. The sequence continues at coordinate 3,849,118 of NC_085117.1, read as the reverse complement.
CGTAAAACCGTTTTCTGGCGTGGCGACGCATGCCGTGGCGACGCGTCGCCATGCGCAATCGACTGTGCGATTCTCTCCCACTCGATCCGGCGTTAAGCCATCTCTCTCGCTACACTGAGCTCGGATACCTATAGTGTATACTCCGTAGTGTATACAGTGTTGTTTACTACAGTACACATAACCTGTGTTTTACTTGAAAACAATTTATTTTTTCTTAATATTTTATTTTATCATTATGACATATTTAGTTCCTATCACAATCTGTTCTTTTCTGTATATTACTTTTGCAAAATAATGTCGATGTTTCACATCTGCCAGGCGTCCCGTGACGGCTCACATTTTCTATCAACATGAACGTTTTCCTTTATCCGGTCATGTGAAGTTTAAAAGTAGCTGATTATAGGGCGGATGGCGGGCAGCCATCATAGAACATATTAAGATATTTGACAGATACCTGAATCTCACTAGCGACATTTTCAAGATTAGCTTACATATATTATATACAAGTTCTGAACAACAAATTATATCTCTTCTTTACTCGCTCGGTGGAAGTTTTTATTTTATTTTTATTTTTTATTGCGTAGATTTCTGCCGTGCCTGCCTATTTCTGCCGTGAAGCAGTAATGTGTTTCGGTTTGAAGGGTGGGGCAGCCGTTGTAACTATACTTGAGACCTTGGAACTTCTATCTCAAGGTGAGGTGGCGCGTTTACGTTGTGGATGTTTATGGGCTCCAGTAGCCGCTTGGCACCAGGCGGGCTGTGAGCTCGTCCACTCATCTAAGCAATAAAAAAATAAAAAAAAGATACGTGGACGAGCTCACAGCCCACCTGGTGTTAAGTGGTTACCGGAGACATAGAGCTCTATAACGTAAATGCGCCACCCACCTTGAGATATAAGTTCTAAGGTCTCAATATAGTTACACCCTTCAAACCGAAACGCATTACTGTTTCACGGCAGAAATAGGCAGAGTGGTGGTACCCACAATTGCGGACTCACAAGAGGTCCTACCACTACCACCTACCAACTTGTATATTCGCAAACTAATCGATGCTATTTTTTATTAATGTTATTCTACTCTATGACGGCTATCGATAAATATTAATTAAAATATAAACATTGTCTGAAAGAAATGCAAATGAAGAAAACGTCCATGGCACTTTTGTATATTTGATGTCTTCATTTCTTTGTGCACAATAAAATTGAATATTTTATCTTTGATTGACTCGGTGGTGCAGAAGTTAGCGCCCCTGACTATTGTACCGAGGGCGCGGGATTCGATTCTCAGATCGGGAAAATATTCATGTAACGAATAGGTTTGTTTGGTCTTTTTCTAGGTCGGCGCAACGTCACTGTTTAGTTAATTAAAAATATTCGTAGTTAAAGTTAACTGTTTCTTTAATGTAACGCATATCAACAACTGCTTAAGACGGTAGTCAAGAGAATTCATGACTAAGCTATCCCCCCTATTCTACCATAAATACGAGTGACTATTGTTTGCCCACTGAGTTTCTCGCCGGATCTTCTCAGTGGGTCGCGTTTCCGATCCAGTGGTAGATTCTGCGAAGTACTACTCTTAGTAGGGCTAGTGTTTGCAACACTTCCGGTTTGAGCCCCGCGAGCTCACCTACATATTAGGGCGAAGCTGAAATAGCCTCACAAGGCTATCAGCATAGGCAGGAAAAAAAAACGCACAGAGCATTCCGACTCGAGCAGCCGACTGAGGCGGAGCTCTCTGTTGCTATCGTTGTACACTTGAAATCTAATAAAGGGAATTCATTGGCAAAGTGGGTCTTAGTTACTGTCACTGTGGAAAGCAATGATAATAATTAAAATAATTGTTGTTACTAACCTTATACTCTTTGCTAATTACGATATTTTTACTTGTCAAAATTTAAGTCAGTCGCACAATAAATGTCGTTGCAACCACACACAGTTTTTCTTTACGGATAGTACGCAAACCCAATTGAACTCTAATTACATCATACATATTGGTCAAATTCGAGCGGATTTTTTTGAACATACAAGCTATCGAAGATGGACGCCGGTCAGTGAAAATATTGTTTTCCAGTAAGCCGTAAACCATATTCCAGTGATTTAAAGACAAATAATTTATACATAATTTATAAATATTACAATTTTATTCCGTTTTCTGGTTGGACGGTATTATGGATGAACTTTTGAACGTTCTAGAAGATACCGCTGCGCTCTTAAACAAAACTCAAATTAATTTGAAGAAATGTCCAAAAGCTAGATTGACAAGAGGTTATGTAGAAGCAAGAATCAAATGTATCGAAGAATATTGGACCACATTTAAGCAAACGCATCTACAATTGGTAAAAATAACACCGAAAGAACAAAGACAAGAGTTACCATATTTTCAAAATGAAGATTACTTTGTGTTCGAAGATTTGTATCTCGTCTTGTTAGCCGATTTAAAAGATCTTTTGCAATCTTTCACACAAGCAGCCGCGCCGAGTACTTTAACGTCCTCACCAAATAATTCTAAGATTATTGCGGATACCGAAAACCTTGTTCGGTTACCGAGAATCGAATTACCTAAATTCACTGGAAACTATGAAGATTGGCCTACGTTTCAAGACCTATTTACCTCCTTAGTGGATAAGAACCCGGCTTTAAGTGACGTACAAAAGTTACATTATCTTAAGAGTACAGTCAGCTGCGAGGCAGAAACATTATTAAAACCTGTTCAAGTCACGGAAAACAATTATAAAAAAGCATGGAATATTTTGAAGTCAAGGTATGGAAATAAAAGATTAATAATTAACTCAGTTTTGAAGAAATTATTTAATCAGAAGAAAATTAGTTCTCAGTCTGCAAATCAATTAAAAAATTTATTAGACGTCACGACAGATTGTTTGAATAATTTAGAAAATTTAAATATAGCTACGAGCTCCTGGGATCCTATAATTATATTCCTTGTGATACAGAAGTTGGACCCGGAGTCTCACAAAGAATGGGAGCAGACAGCTTATTCAAAATCAGAGGACGAACTACCAACTTGGGAGAATTTAAAAGATTTCCTGCAGTCAAGATACCGTACCTTAGAACTTGTATTGTCCGTGTCAGGGACTTGTAGCAGCCGTGACAAACCTGTAAGAGAACGTTCACACTTAGTAACTGCCACAGCCACCACGTCACAGCCAAATGAAAGAACTTGCGTGCTCTGTAAAGAAAAACATACATTATGTCATTGTAAGAATTTTACCAAACTGCAACCTAAAGAAAGAGCTGATTATGTCAAGACCAACAATCTGTGTTTTAACTGTTTGGTGCCTGGGCATTCTGCTTACCAGTGTAAGTTACAAATGTCCTGTCGCTTATGTAGAAGACGGCATCACACTCTTCTCCACCGCCATCAAGACTCGGCACAAACTGAGGAAAGGAATCAACCGAGTGCATCTCACCACGGGGTAGAAGAGAAAGAAGAGGTTATAAATAGCATGGTGGCGTCACATCACAGTACTAAACAAAGCACAGCACTACTAGCCACAGCGATGGTTTTAGCGAGGAACGAGCATAACCAAACCGTTGTTCTTCGTGCGCTAGTAGACCAAGGTTCGCAGGCTTCATTTTTAAGCGAGAAGGCGGCTCAAATGCTCAAACTTACCAGGCAATCAGCGAGAGGAAGTATCATCGGGGTGGGATCTACTAGGACTAATGTTGATCACGTGGTTCAACTTAAGATTGGCTCCCGCTGGAATCCAAGCTTCGAAATCAACATACAAGCATATGTTATGAGTAAAGAGTTGACCACGAAGATCCCCTCCAAAGCTGTAACTGTCACACATTGGCCACATCTAGAAGGACTCAACCTGGCAGATCCAGACTACTTCCAACCAGGTTCGATAGACTTACTTCTTGGTGTTAAAGAGTATGCACAAATTGTGCAACCAACACTTATTAAGGGCCCTCCAGGTTCTCCATGTGCCCAAGAAACCAACCTGGGGTGGATCCTCTTCGGAGAAATCGATAATAACCGTGAAAATGAATCATTTCTGGTCCTTCATCATCAAGTCCATATAGATCATATGTTGAAATCCCTCTGGGAAATTGACAATGATAAAAAGAGAATATTAACAAAGGAAGAAAAGCTATGTGAAACAATATATGAAAGCACACATACGAGAAATAGTGAAGGAAGATATCTAGTAAGGCTGCCATTTAATACAAAGAATCCAATTTCGACTGAAGGAAATACGAAAGAAATAGCTAGAAAAAGGTTACTTCATCTAGAAAGAAGATTTAAGAAAGAAACTAAACTGAAAGAAGATTATACAAAGGTCATGCAAGAATACATAAAAGCTAACTACATGGAAGAAATACCTAAAAATGAAATACATAAAAGAAAATCAGTATACTTACCTCATCACGCCGTGGTACACGCAGACAGAGAAACTTCTAAGACACGCGTAGTATTTGATGCTTCAGCGAAGGGCTCCAACTGCGTTTCTCTAAACGATGAATTGCTTGTAGGTCCGCAACTGCAAGAGGACTTAAGGAACATACTTATGAGATCGAGATTACACCGTGTTTGCTATGCAAGTGATATACAAAAGATGTACCTGCAAATATTACTTTATGAAGAAGACGCCGATCGATATCAACGCCTTTTGTGGAGAGAAAATGATACAGACCCGATTAAAGAATATCGTATGCTTCGTGTTACATTTGGTACAGCGGCGGCCCCTCACCTGGCTGTAAGAACGCTTCACCAGGTAGCTGACGACGAGGGTCGAATTCATCCAATGGCTGTTCGAATTATTAAAGAAGATTTTTACATGGACGATCTAATGTCGGGGGAGAGCAGTGCTCCTGAAGCCATAAAGAGAGCACAAGAAGTAGATAATATTCTACAGAAAGGTGGATTTGTATTATCAAAATGGTCATCCAATTCTGATGAATTTTTGAAATCTATAGAACCAAACAAACGTACATCTCGAGCACAGTTGGATTTTAAATTGGATGGAAAAGTACAAGCCCTAGGTTTGATATGGAACCTGGGCACGGATCAATTTCAATACAAGGTTAACTTACCAGCAAGGTCAAGCAGTATTACAAAGAGAGGCATACTATCTGATATTCAAAGACTTTTTGACCCACTGAGATGGATCGCCCCTAGCTTAATTTTGGCTAAGATACTCATACAAAGGCTATGGCTAGAACCGATTGGCTGGGATGACGAGATTAACCAATCGCTGTTACACGATTGGCTGACAATTAGAGAAGACTTTGAACATGTAAAAGAGATAGGTATTCCAAGATGGCTAAACACAGTAAGCACACAGATGGAAAACATCGAGGTTCATGGTTTCAGCGATGCTTCCATGAAAGCCTATGCTGCGGTAGCTTACATTCGTGTGAAGAGGGAAGATGGTTCAGTATTCACCAATCTATTAGCTGCCCGTACTAGAGTGGCACCACTCCGTACCGTGTCTCTACCACGCCTGGAGTTATGTGGGGCGCTGTTATTAGCAAGGTTACTTAAGCAAATAGAAAATGCAATGCGTATACCTACTTCTAACATCTATGCATGGACAGATTCATCAATTGTTCTTGCATGGCTATCTGGTGATCCTCATAGATGGAAAACATTCGTGGCGAACCGGGTCGTAGAAATTGTAGAGAATGTAAACACACATCGATGGTTCCATGTAGCTTCGGAAGAGAATCCTGCAGACATCGGGTTGCGAGGCATGCTGCTGGCGGACTTGAAACAGAAAGAGTTGTGGTGGACAGGGCCCAAGTGGTTATGCAAAAAAGAAATAATATACAGTAAGCCAAGAATAACGGAAACAGAATTAGAAATGACACCAATAAAATTAAATACTTACCACAATGCAGAAGAATTAAAACCTTTAACCGCTCAGTTTGAAGATTTTGATACGTTACCAGAATAACTAAAAACTATTATTTACTGTAAAAGATTTTTAAAATACAAAAGTAATTTAAGTACGAACAAGGAAATAACTACACAAGAATTAGAAGAGGCGCTTATCACATGCATTAAGTTAGTACAACAATAATTCAAAGAAGAAATAGATCGGCTAAGAGATAAGAAACAAGTTAGAAGAAAAAGTAAATTACGATCGCTAAACCCATACCTGGATGAGTATCATATCCTCAGGGTGGGCGGTCGCCTTAAACATACTAACTTACCTGATGACCGAAAACACCCAATTATTATTGGAAATTACAACACCCTAGTACACTTGATCGTTGCTGACGCCCATATCAAGACACTACATGGAGGGATTCAGTTAATGCTATGTTATCTCAGATCAAAATATTGGATCTTAAGGGCAAGATCAATAACAAAATTATGTCGTTTGCCAGTGGATTCCACTCAGTGAAATGTCATCTTGTAATTTTGTCAAGATTCTCTACCAATGTCACTGTAGCAATATTATTATTAAATTAATACTAAGTCTCAAGTTAAGCATATTGTATTATGATGTCTAGTATTTAAGCAACTTTTATTTCGTTTTGTAGAATATTGTTTTGAAGTCACCTTGACGTTGTAATTAGTACAATAGATTTAGAAAGAACTTAGTAGTCCTTTGGTGGGCGGTATGTTGTTACTAACCTTATACTCTTTGCTAATTACGATATTTTTACTTGTCAAAATTTAAGTCAGTCGCACAATAAATGTCGTTGCAACCACACACAGTTTTTCTTTACGGATAGTACGCAAACCAAATTGAACCTTAATTACATCAATCAATAATGGCACCAATAATTACCACCTACCACCTACACTTACATATAAATATATGCGTTTAAATAATAAAACCCTAAAAATAATGTAGCAGCAGTTCACGTTTTTATTTTAATTTAAATAACAAATTCACTTATTTTTTTTCCCTCGGATCGCTTCATTCATTTGTTTTTGTCGATTTGAAACTCGCACAGCTGACTTCCTTTGCTGTAGCAGAAGCGCGACGAATATGTATTTTTCGAAATGAAAATACCGTTTCCATGTATTATTATGTTCGCTTTAGACGTAACATTCAGGGTATTGTAGAATAGAGAACGAATGGAGACGCAATTATATTTATTGATCAAAATTACGTAAATAAATAAAACAGTTTCGATTTTGATTAATAATTAAAATCCATTATTTTTTTGAAGTTATACTTCTTTAGGCGCGTCATAAAAAATGGATGAGAGTGAAATTTTACGATGCGCGCGCACCGTGACACAAAATTAACAGAAATGAAGTTGCCCACAAGTGCTCCAATACAATTGAGGTTAACTATCCGTATATATTAGGTAGGTATTTAGTCATGTAAATTACAAAATTGTTATTTAATATAATTCATACTAAATATTATGAAATTATTAACGTTAAATATTTATTATTAACTATTTAATATTAAAAAAAAAATATATAAAAATAAAGTATAACTTCTTACGCGCGTACATAAGTACACGCACCTTTTTTTTTAGGCCACGCGTAAGATGATTTTCATCTCTCGTACATAGGCGAAGATTTTTATTTCACGTGCATCATATCATAGATTTTGCTATTGAGAATTGAGTATTATGATATTAACATTGCTACAGACGTTTGGGTGTCAGATACACATTTTGGATTAGCCGCGAAGCCCTAATCCGTGACATGTTGAGGAGTAGTGTAGCTTACTACTACTAGTGGTGCAGGATATTCCAGGACATAGTTATTAAGGGAGGCCACCAACCTAAGCATTGAGGACACTTATAGAGAATATAGAGAAGGAGTGCAGAATGTTATTTTTTTTAAAATTATGATTAAAAAACAATTGAATCAATAAAAAAAACATTAGACACACTACCATGCATTTGACACACACACGTATACATACTCTTTTGTTTATTGTTAAAGTCTGTGCTCAAATTCAGGGTAGATTAATATTGTATATTGAATAAATCATAAAAATGAATAAAGTAAATTCAAAGTACATGATAAACTAATAAAACATTTTCAATCTCAAAGGGTGGACATGCCGTGGGTAAATGAGAAAGGTTCTTGAGGTTCTTGAGGTAAATTCGTGACGTCACGAAATCTAGATTACCCACGACATGATTTGGAAATATTTGTTTTCTATAAGCAATGGCACATTCCTAGTTTGCTCGGTAAACTGACAATCCGAATGTTACTGGAGCATGTATATGTGAATTCAACTTAAAAATATCGTTAGCGCGATTCAGGTACCTGTTAAAATATCTTCTATTCTATAGTATCGGCTGCTATAACCTAGTATTAGTATTCATGAGCGAAACTAACCATTTTCCTGAAGGGAATGTGTGAAAATACGCAAAAAATGTTAGAAGTCGTCGTAGCCTAAAGGATAAGACGGTCGGTGCATTCGTGTTGAAGCGATGCAACGGTGTTCGAATCCCGCAGGCGGGTACCAATTTTTCTAATTAAATACGTACTCGACAAATGTTCACGATTCACTTCCAAGGGGAAGGAACAACATCGTGTAATAAAAATCGAGCCCGCAAAATTATAATTTGCGTAATTACTGGTGGTAGGACCACTTGTGAGTCCGCACGGATAGGTACCACCGCCCTGCCTATTTCTGCCGTGAAGCAGTAATGCGTTTCGGTTTGAAGGGTGGGGCAGCCGTTGTAACTATACTGAGACTTTAGAACTTGTATCTCAAGGTGGGTGGCGCGTCTACGTTGTAGATGTATATGGGCTCCAGTAACCACTTAACACCAGGTGGGCTGTGAGCTCGTCCACCCATCTAAGCAATAAAAAAAAAATCCAGTGAAAGTAAGCCCTCACTTGAAAATACTGATGCTCTACAAATTCCTATCAGTATATTCCCTGTACATTTTGAAGCGAATGGAATACGTTTTAATGCAAAGCGGAACGTCATAGTATATTCTGTTTGTCTTTGACGCAAGCGGAGTTGGCTGTGTAGGTATTTGCTGTTTGCTGTTCCACGGTTAATAATTTTTCCTGCCTACGATAGTATGTATAGTTAAATATTTAGTTTGAACTTGTTCGTTCATAATTGAAGAAGCCTAGACGGAAATTACGTGGGGTTTCAATTTTCGCCAATCAAATTAGCATGATGCTCACAAATGCTCACAAATTCAGATGGTGAACGTACAAAATCGAGTCGCAAATTTTGTGAATTGACACAAATATTGGCGACAGGGCGTATCATCTTATAATTCCGTCCAGATAGATGACGTTGTTTTAATTAGTTCGGCAATTAAGATAGTCGAATCGACTCTTTTTAAAAACACTTAGCAAATACCAGAATCTTAGTATTTTCATCGGTTGTCTCAAGTCTTAGATATAAATAAAACGAATTTTACCGCATAAGCTCGCCTCGTTAAAGTAAAAACCGAAGGCTAATAAACTGCCAGACCTCATGATACTATTAGTTCGTTCTGTATGAAATGAGGCGTGGATTGGCTGGAATAGCACCTTAGGCTACCAGCGAATAGGTAGGGGAAAAAGAGGCATGAAAACTACCAACTAATAGGTAGGGAAAAAGAGGCATGAAAACTACCAACTAATAGGTAGGGAAAAAGAGGCATGAAAACTACCAACTAATAGGTAGGGAAAAAGAGGCATGAAAACTACCAACTAATAGGTAGGGAAAAAGAGGCATGAAAACTACCAACTAATAGGTACGGAAAAAGAGGCATGAAAACTACCAACTAATAGGTAGGGAAAAAGAGGCATGAAAACTACCAACTAATAGGTAGGGATAAAGAGGCATGAAAACTACCAACTAATAGGTAAGGGAAAAAGAGGCATGAAAACTACCAACTAATAGGTAGGGAAAAAGAGGCATGAAAACTACCAACTAATAGGTAGGGAAAAAGAGGCATGAAAACTACCAACTAATAGGTAGGGAAAAAGAGGCATGAAAACTACCAACTATAGGTAGGGAAAAAAGAGCCATGAAAACTACCAACTAATAGGTAGGGAAAAAAGAGCCATGAAAACTACCAACTAATAAGAAGGGAAAAAAGTAGGATGAAAAACATGAAGTATTCTTTATAACAATAATTAAAGATTTTACAAAATCGATACTGGGAACTATGGCCTCCCACAAAGCCAATTACCGTACTGATAAAAACTATTAGTCATTAATGAACAGGTATTTATAAATGCAAACTAGAACCTACGTTATGAGCTTCCATTTCACTTCTAATAATAAGGTTTTATTTATTCATATATTTAATATATATTCAATAGGGTATTATATATTAAATAAGGACCTTATTTAGGGTTTGTCGGAAACTGAAAGCAATACTTTACCGCTAATGTAGGAGAAGCGGTGTGTTTTAATAATCGTTTTTTTGTCAATGTTACTGTAATTCACTAAGTAAATACTAGAGCCAACTTCATGCTTTTTATTTTTTTTATTGCTTAGGTGGGTGGATGAGCTCACAGCCCACCTGGTGTTAAGTGGTTACTGGAGCCCATAGACATCTATAACGTAAAATGCGCCACCCACCTTGAGATATAAGTTTTAAGGTCTCAGTATAGTTAAAACGGCTGCTACACCCTTCAAACCGAAACGCATTACTGCTGCACGGCAGAAATAGGCAGAGCGGTGGTACCTACCCGTGCGGACTAACAAGAGGTCCTGCCACCAGGAATTACACAAATTATAATTTTGCGGGTTTGATTTTTATTACACGATATTATTCCTTCACCGTGGAAGCCAATCGTGAGCACTTGTTGAATACGTATTTCATTAGAAAAATTGGTACCCGTCTGCGGGATTCGAACACCGGTGCATCGCTAGATACGAATGCTCCGGACGTCTTATCCTTTAGGCCACGACGACTCAATCAATCAATCATAACTAGAGGTCCGCAGTACTCGAAATTCGACTATAATTAATTGGAGTTGTAAGTTTGTACACTATTGTGATTGCATTTTATACTTCTATAAGCACAAATTTCGCCAAGACTACACTATAAAAAATACTAACAAAGACAAACAATATTTAATCTATTCTCAATTTGACAACAGACGTCAAGAACAAAAGTTTGACAATAAATAGTATGCATGCGTGTGTGCGTCAAATACATGGTATGTACTGGCGCATAGACATCAACCCAGCGAAAAGTACTGCGGTGCTATTTCAGAGGGGAAGCTCCACACGGATTTCCTCCCGGATTAGGAGGAGGAATCTCACACCCCCGATTACTCTCTTTAGACAACCCATACCCTGGGCCAGGAAGGTCAAGTACCTGGGCGTTACCCTGGATGCATCGATGACATTCCGCCCGCATATAAAATCAGTCCGTGACCGTGCCGCGTTTATTCTCGGTAGACTCTACCCCATGATCTGTAAGCGGAGTAAAATGTCCCTTCGGAACAAGGTGACACTTTACAAAACTTGCATAAGGCCCGTCATGACTTACGCGAGTGTGGTGTTCGCTCACGCGGCCCGCACACACATAGACACCCTCCAATCCCTACAATCCCGCTTTTGCAGGTTAGCTGTCGGGGCTCCGTGGTTCGTGCGGAACGTTGACCTACACGACGACCTGGGCCTCGAATCAATTCGGAAATACATGAAGTCAGCGTCGGAACGATACTTCGATAAGGCTATGCGTCATGATAATCGCCTTATCGTTGCCGCCGCTGACTACTCCCCGAATCCTGATCATGCAGGAGCCAGTCACCGTCGACGCCCTAGACACGTCCTTACGGATCCATCAGATCCAATAACCTTTGCATTAGATGCCTTCAGCTCTAATACTAGGGGCAGGCTTAGGGACCCCGGTAACCGTACTCGTCGAACTCGACAAAGAGGTCGACGTGCAACCTAACCCATGCATCAGCCCGCTGAGTTTCTCGCCGGATCTTCTCAGCGGGTCGCGATTCCGATCCGGTAGTAGATTCATTCGCGAAACAATTGCTCTTGAGTTGTTAGGTCTCCTTCGGAGGCGCTCGGGCAGTTGTTAGCAAATCCCACCCCTCTTGGCTGAGCCTTTGCTCGCCCACCTGTCCTGGTGAAACTGGAAAGGCCTTCGGGCCACCAGTAAACTTTCAATCATAAAAAAAAAAAAAAAAAAAAAAAAAAAAAAACGTGGTATGTAGTGTGTGTAATGTTTTCTTTATTGATTTAATGTATATTTTATGCATTATTTAAAAAATAACATTAGCATTGTGCACTTCTTCTCTATATTCTCTATATGTGTGGAAAATTTCATACTCCTCCGTCCGCGCAATTTTCGTAAAAAGGAATACAAAGTTTTTGCTTCACGTATTAATATATAGATGAAATTTTGCATACACGATGCTGACGTATAGAAAACAATATTGGTATTGTTCCGTGCAAGATACTTACTATATTTATTCTTATTTTTCATTTTCTCAGATAAACGTGTTATATATATATTTCTATGTTGTGTATGAGAATTTGCATATAGATATTATATGCATAAATTTTATATTATTTTTATCATATAGTAATATGTTCGTTGTTGTAAATATGTTAGATATATATAAAGTATAATTACCGTGTGTGTGTTTGTATCTAATATATAAAATTCTCGTGTCACAGTTTTCGTTGCCATACTCCTCCGAAACGGCTTGACCGATTTTGATGAAATTTTTTGTGCTTATCCGGTATCTATGAGAATCGGCCAACGTCTATTTTTCATCCCCCTAAATGTTAGGGGTAGTCCACCCCTAAATTTTTTTATTTATTTTTTAGACAAAATTTTTAATTCCTATTTTGTTATGATACAACAAACAAAAATACATACAATCCTCAATTTTCACCCTTCTACGATCAACCCTTATTTTTTATTTGCTAATTAAAAACTTTAAATTTTTTTTGCGAGAATTTTGTATTTATTTTGTCATGACGTAGAATAAAACAATTAATATTACTATGAAATTTTCACCCCTCTACGATCAACCCCTATTTTTTATTTGTTAATTATAAACTTTAATTTTTTTGGCAAGTCTTTATTTTGTTTTGTCATGACTTAAAATAAAAAAAATCATATTACTCTCAATTTTCACTCTTATACGATCAACCCCTATTTTTCCATCCCGATTAATATATTTTTTATTCTATGCACAGATCCGTAATAAGGTTGCAAGATGGCAATCAAATATTATAATTGTAGTACGATAAATTCTTATTCAGAGTTTATAATTTCAAGTTCCTTTAATTATGATTTTTTTTAAATTGAATTTGATCTCCCGCCCTCGCCGATCCACTTCTGATCAACTATCAATCGATCAGCTATCCCCGCCAGGTGTCACCACTCATCCAGCAAACATCACGTAGTAGGGATGAGGACGAAGCCGGTCTCCTGTCTTACTTACTCACTATACATCATAGATTATCATATATATTTGAGAGCTATACAATACTATACCTTTTTCAGCCATGTTTTTTTGGTTTTATTTGTGTATCAATAGTATGTTAATAGGTCTGAAAATCAGCTACTATCTATTTTTCATACCCCTAAGTGAAAGGGGTTGTCCACCCCAAACATTTATTTTTTATTTTAATTTTTTGGATATATTTTTTTTGTTTATAATGAGGTATTATGTTGTTAAATGAGGATTTTTTTCTACAGTAGAATTACCCTAGAAATCTTATTTAAGGCAACACAACGTTTGCCGGGTCAGCTAGTATGTATATAATATTATTATTTTTCTTATTTCTCAAAATGATATGCACCTATCACTAGACTCTCTATACCGCCCTTTATTGACTGGTAGAGAATGTCTCAGGTATTAAATCTGCTATTGTACTTTTGTGCATAAAGCATAAATATATACAAGAACTAGCTGACCCGGCAGACTTTGTAGTGCCTCAATCGATAAACAAAATACCTAAACTTTTGTATAAAATAAACTTAAATCAAACAAAAGGAATCCATCCGACGGGGGACACATCAAAGGAAAAACAAAATTGGTATTTTTATTTAACTCCGAGCATTTTCATATTTATATACGTTTTAAACCTTCTCTAGACTTCCACAAATAATTCAAGACCAAAATTAGCCAAATCGGTCCAGCCGTTCTCGAGTTTTAGCGAGACTAACGAACAGCAATTCATTTTTATCTATACCTATATATTAATACGTGAAGCAAAAACTTTGTGCCCCTTTTTACGAAAATTACGCGGACGGAGGAGTATGAAATTTCCCACACTTATAGAGAATATAGAGAAGGAGTGCACAATGCTAATATTTTTTGAAAATAATGCATAAAAGATACATTAAATCAATAAAGAAAACATTGCACACACTACCATGTATTTGAAACACACACACGCATGCATACTATTTATTTATTGTCAAACTTTTCTTATTGCATAAAGTCTATGGTCATATTGAGAATAGATTAAATATTGTTTGTCTTTGTTAATATTTGTCTAAAGTGTAGTCTTGGCGAAATCTGTGATCATAATAGAAGTATAATAAAAAGTATTTGACTATAGAACCATGATAATGCTCAAACTTATAATTTCAATTAATTATAGTCGAATTTCGACTACCAGGGGACCACTAGTATATATAGATAGATAACGCGCGAGCACAACCTCGAATAACAGCGTAAAGAAAACTTCATTAAGTCCCGCTGTATTTTCGATTGAAGCGTAACAAATAGAAAAAAAAAAAAAACCCGACACATACATATTATATGTAGTATATATTTTTTCAGTTCGTTTCGGGAGTCACAAAAGAGCAAGTTCTGAGGCCGGCGGCGATCGCTTTGAACGTTGCCGACGTGTTTACATTTCATTTACCGACCGCGGAACCTTGTTTCACTTACAGCGGTTTTTGATTTATTAAAAAATAATATTTGTTAAAATTACGGACGCCGATAGGACCCGAAGTCTAGAAGAAATGGAATTACGTACCTTCCTTTATACTCATCGTTGTAGCTACGTACCTAATCAGGTTCCTACGAATGTACCTTTAGCTACTTATATACCGACAGTTAAAGTAACGAATGGCTATAGTACTGAAGTCTATAAGAAGTGGAACTACGTACCATAATGCTCACCTAGTTACGTACCTACCCACGTTCCTGCGAACGTACTTAGCTACTTAGATACCGATTTAAAGTTAAGGTAACGAACGGCGATAGGTCGGAAGTCTAGAAGAAGTGGCACTACGTATCTTCCTTAAAGCACACCTAGTTATGTAACTACCCACATTCCTACGAATGTACTTAGCTATTTAGATACCGATTTAAAGTCAAAGTTACGAACAGCGATAGGTCTGAAGTCTATAAAAAGGGTGCGTGTACTTATGTACGCGCGTAAGAAGTTATACTTTATTTTTATTAAATTTATTTCTTTTCTTTTTAATTTAAATTTTAATCAATTTGAAAAAAAATCGATAAAACAACATCCTCAAACACGCATATTGGACATCCCTTTTCTTGACATCGTATAAATTCGGTAATTCTCGGTACGGTTCGGAAAGTTCACCTGCGGCTATATTCAGACTCGCCAAATTACGTCGGTCGTATTTTAATGAGCGATTTAGTGGGCAACTTCATTCTGTTAATTTTGTGTCACGGTGCGCGCGCATCGTAAAATTTCACTCTCATCAATTTTTCATAACGCGCCTAAAGAAGTATGGCACTACGTACCTTACTTAAAGATTACCTAATTACGTACCTACCCACATACCTGCGAATGTACTTAGCTACTTAGATACATTTTTCATTATTTAAATGCAACCAACCACCCTGAGATGCAAGGCGATAATATCAACAATATTTTACTGCTCCTCAAACTAAAGTCCCTGAGTGTTCGCTGGAGTGAAATTATAAGTTTGAACATTGTTATGCTTCTATTGTCAAAGACTATTATTTCTATAATAACAGATTTCGCCAAGACTAAAGACAAATAATGTTAAAGACAAACAATAATAATCTATTCTCAATTTGACTACAAACTTTAAACAATAACAAAAGTTTGACAATAAACACAATATATTTATTCATATGTGTGTTGTGTCAAATATGTGGCAGTGTATGTAATAAATTTTTTTCATTGATTTAATGTATTTTTTATGCATTTTTTTTTTAAATTAACATTCTGCACTCCTTCTCTATATTCTCTACAAGTGTAAGAAATTTCATACTCCTCCGTCCGCGCAATTTTCGTAAAAAGGGGTAATATATAGATATCGGTCCGTGGGAGATAAACCGCCTGTTGGATGCTGCTACCAACTGTGCTTACCAGACCATCTCTTTGCTGTTCTTTCATTGACTCGCTTCCCCTCCACCTATACACGTATGTCTATCTGTCTCTGGTTACTATAACACTTCTTCTTCTCAGTCGTATGTGCTCTTGGCAGAGTGGATGGAGAGTAGGACCTCTTTTGAGTCCGCAGGGGTAGATACCACCACCCTACTTATTTCTGCCGTGAAGCACTAATGCATTTCGGTTTGAAGGGTGGGATGGCCGTCGTAACTATACTAAGACCTAAGAATTCATATCTCATTCATGTCTATGGTCTCCAGTAACCACTTAACACCAGGTGGGCTATGAGCTATAAAAAAAAAACAATGAGTCTCCTAAATTGGGTCCGGATGACCGTGCGTGATTTGTGCCCAGTTATTATTATTGACAGGTAGTCTCTATTCGTAATGATGCAAGCAGCCTCACTAGAGACTCCTCGGATCTCTCCAAGCCCTTTCGTCACTCTGAAACACTCGTCAAAGGGTTAATGCGACGGTTTTTAATGTCCACTGCGGAATTTATTTCACTGAACCGCCCCGTTTTAACGTACCGTCGTCAAAAAAGAAACGGGAAAAATTATAGAAAAAATTAAATGTTTTTGACACACGTTTCAATGGTTTTGTGTGAATCACTTCAAAAGGTTTTCATAATTTTTGTGGCCTAATTATTTTCGTTTTTTTCACATTTTCGCTAAAAGAGCTTTAAAATATAATATTATAATTAAAAATTTCGTTATTTTGTTAATACTAAACTATGCGAAATTGAGATTAGAACTGTTGAAGCAAAGATTCAGAAATAAAATTTAGAGCTTTTTTTAGTGGCCGCGGGCCATTTGACTTAGAAAAGACATAACAAACTGTGCCTCTGACATTTGCCTGTGACAATGTGCCTCTGTATATGTATATTTACTTAAATTTATATTTCTGCCGCAAAGCAGTAATGCGTACCTATTTCAAGGGTGGGGCAACGTTGCACTATAGAACTGAGACATAACATACATCTTATAGCGGATGGTGGCATTTACGCTGTTGATGTCTATGGGCTCCGGTAACCACTTCACACCAGGTGGGCCGTGAGCTCGTTCACCGGTATAAAGCACTTAAAAAGTCCGTTTTTCAGCTTCACCAATGTAACGGCACTTACGAACAAATGCACTTTCGGTATAGACAGCTTTTTGAAGAAGCTTTGATCATTTAACATAACCAATGCGTTTTACAAAATTATATGTTAATTTTATATGAGTTTGTTTTACTGACAGTAAGGTAGAGTAGCACAGATGTCATACTACACAAAAAGGGTACCCTCTCGCATTAAGCTCTATTTACAAAATCGACCGCGCCCTGCTACGGAGCTACGTCGTAGCATCCACGTAGCCTCTACTGCGTAGCTACGAAATATTACGAATTATCACATCTTAACGCGATTAACTGGTGGCGTAGAAGCCTTGTACGTGTCATTATTCAATAGCTAATGAGGTTGAAGTCTTAACTGTATTATACGACAGTGAGAGAGAGAGAGAGAGAAAAATAAAGAGAGAGAGAACATACTTTATTGCACACCAAAACACAATTAACATTTAGTCAACAAGCAGAGTTGTACAATTAGCGGTCTTATCGCTAAAAGCGACCTCTTCCAGTCAAGCGTTTCATTTACAGATATTTTGAAAATATTAAGATACAGCTGGTATATATGTTGCGGTGTATTATTAATAATACATTATTAACGGAAATACATACATACAATAAATAGATATATACCATTTACATATAATATAAAATCACTATATGGTTTATGTACTAATACACGTACTTACATACACATAATAAATCAACAGCACCAACATACAAACAAACAATACTAAGCGGATAAGTAATGCTCCTTCATCATCCTTTTAAAGCAGGTTAAAGTTGGAGTGTATGTTGTGTTTATATCCATCCAGTGTGCTTTGTAAAATTGACCTTATAAAAGTCCTCGTTGTTATTAATTTCTCTTACGTCCGAACCGCACTTCAATCTTTTTGACACTGGTCATCTGGGTTATATGAGCAAAGTTATAGAAAGCCTACATTATCAACAACATTTAAGCTTAGGGGCTTCTGCTACAAGATGTCGCTAGTTTCCATATAAAAAAATATTTGTCTTAAAGTACTGAGACTAGAATGAATTAATGATTTTGCAAAAAGCCTATACCCAATCGCATTCACCTCCGATTTCAGCAAGACAATGAATGAACATTGTACACACTATTAGTTGACGGGCTCTCAACACAGATAAGTTCGCGATATTTCGACGTTAATTACAGCGCCATACATAGATAGATATAGATAAGCAACTCAAGAGCTTAACAAAAATGTTTATGGGTGTCGGCCACTAGATGGCTTCGCTTCGATTAGTTTCTCATTGCTCCTGTTACTGTAGATGGCTGTAACATACTACTTATCCTATATTTTATTTTTATTGAAGGATTTTATAAATTTTCAGAAATCACAAATTGATAAAATTTTATCAATTTGTCTTTAAAAAATAAAGGCTTGTATTTATTAATTTTTTATTTGCCGTCTTTAATTATACAATAATTAAATGCCTTAATTTTAACAACATATAAATTTAGGGGTATCCGCTACAAGATGTCACTAGTTTCCATACAAAAAAATATTTGTCTTAAAGTGTTGTAGTTTTAGAACCCTGGCGTCATGGTCAACTACAGATTGAGACTGCCAGTAGGAGGTTGAGAGCAAAAAAATCTGCCTACCCTCTTTCTAGTTCATTTTTGAATGCCACCACTCAGTCCACACCCGACGACTCGCCCTGACAAAATACACGAACGCTATCCAGAATTTATCTCTCAAACTTTGAGAACCAATCGTTTTTTTAATAAACTTAATACCGTATTCGATCCAATTGCTAAACTTCTAGTTTAGAACCATTTACGAGTATATAGTAGTGTGTACAATGTAGACGCCGGCGAAAATTTAAAACGTCTCAAGACAATGATCGTTTAAAGCAAAATTGACGGTTACATTGACAGTGTTAATTTATTAGGGTAAACTGCACGATAATTGGCACGTCTCTAACGTATCTTGATTTATTTCTATTACACGCTCTCGAGTGTAACACTATTCTAATAAAACGTCTATATTTCATTATTTAATTAATACATAGCATTGTCCTCTGTAAATGTTTTTAGTTAAAACAACTTTAATTATTTTAAAAATATATTATTCCGGAAATTACTAGTGGTAGGACCTCTTTGTGAGTCCGCGCGGGTGAGTACCACCGCCCTGCCTGTTTCTGCCGTGAAGCAGTAATGCGTTTCGGTTTGAAGGGTGGGGCAGCCGTTGTAGCCTATACTGAGATCTTAGATCTTATATCTCAAGGTGGGTGGCGCATTTACGTTGTAGATGTCTATGGGCTCCAGTAACCACTTAACACCAGGTGGGCTGTGAGCCCGTCCACCGATTTAAGCAATAAAAAAAAAAAAACAAATTCCATATATTATTATGATCCTTACAGTTATGTAGTCACAAATGACTGAGGTATATTAATTGCTAATAATATAAGGATATTAAAAAAAAGCGACGACATTAAACCGTAAAAGTATTTTTAAATGTGTCTGCGACTCGTGAAAACCAAAGAATATACTAGAAGTATCCTTCTGATTTTTATATTAAATTACTGATGACATCCCTCCACTAACTTATTTTTAATAAGCTAGTATCCGACATCCGTGTAAATGAATCCGTGGCAATCATATTAATATGCGCATTCAAAATCAGAGAGACAATCTTGTTTTTACAAAAAAAAAACTGCATCAATAGTATATTCATGTTTCGGCTCTATAGATTGGTGTCCGAAATAAAGAATAATTTTTTTTTTATTTATTTGCGTTGATAAATAATGAAATTGTAATGTGGTTTACCCTAAAGTTGTTTTCGAATTATTGACTGCGCTCACAAAATAAAACCGTTAATCTTGCTTCAAATTTCAATAGAGACATTTCAATAACTAACTTAACGCATCATTTTCAGTTAAAATAAACCGCTAAAAGACAAAAAAAAATCCAAACAAAACGTAAGCTATAATATAATATGTGACCATATAAAATATCGATTAGAACAATAAGATGATTTAAACGGGATAATAAAATCGAGAAACTCGAAATAAAAAAAGCGCAAAATTTTGAAATACGCGAGATGAAATCGGCTTGAACAGTCGCGAAGCTGTGAATTAAAATGTTTTAAATTCGTACGTACGTATATCAACTGTGTTGTGTTTGCAAAATGCTAACAATGTCCGCGCTAATGATGCCCACACCCACAATGACGACGATGACGAACGCCGGCCCGATCCCCGTAGCCACCACGGCCAAGCTGGAGCCGGCCAAGCTATTGCAGCTGCCGCACCCAGCTTTGATGCAGCAGCTCCCACAGCAATCCCAGCACCACCACCAAGCCCAGCACCCTAATAACAAACTCGGTAAGTACACGGAACTTTCAAAACATCTTCAATCGAAATGTATTTAATAAACAGTTTTCGCTTCGGTCCCAGTCGTGAACATAATTAAAATTATTAAGCTATTGCATAGCTTTTATCGCGGCCTTTGAGCGCGGCAACCGAATCAACAAATTCCGTAACGAAAATAAAACCTAACACCCCCATACACAACATGATCGTCTAATTATAATTGCATAAGTTGATAAAAAATGCTGTGCAATAGCTTTACCGCCGGAGTCCCCGAGTGCCACACGTGTTTCTACATATTTTCCTAGTACTAGTGTTCTTTCGTCCTCCGTGACCGCGAAAGCTGTAGTAGTAGAAAAGTGTTCGAACCGTGAGAATTATTTTAATGTGTAAATAAACGTAAAAATAGTTTTAATTGTCTTTTTAATGGTCTTTTGACAAACTTTGACAATGGTATTCTTGGACCTATGAAGATACAATAGTCTTATAACTTCGCTCTAATATCCTGACTGTATCGACAGGATAATAAAAAACATGGAGTTAATTGCATATACAGCATACCACAATTTAAATGTGTTTTTTTGGAGTTTTAACGTGTTCTGACACTCTTCGTGACATGACTCTCTTCAAATGAGGCTTCGTGGGAAGTACTCAACGGTAGACACCCGCTTGCCTATGCCCCTAGTATTGATGTCCATGAGCGACGTTAATCAATCACTCACCTGGTGTTAAGTGGTCAGCGGTGCCCATAGATATCAACCATGTTAATGCCGCCGCCCATCTTGAGATAGGAGCTCTAAGGTCTCAGGTTTTACAGTCCGACGGTTGCCCTACCCTTGAAACCAGAATACATTACTGCTTCGCGACAGAAATAGGCAGGATGGTGGAACCGACCCCTGCGGACTCACAAGAGGTCCTACCACTAATAGTAACGGGTTTGATTTTTAGTACACTATACCTTCACTGTGGAACTCATTCGTTAACATTTGTTTGTTTTAACAAAAATAGTACCTTCCTACGGGATTTGAACACCGGCACAAGCGCATAGCTCGATTCTAAAGCACCGGACAAATTATCCTTTAGACTACGTTGCATTGGTTAGCTCAGCCCACTGAGTTTCTCGCCGGATCTTCTTAGTGGGTCGCGTTTCCGATCCGGTGGTAGATTCTGCGAAGCACTGCTCTTGCTAAGGTTAGTGCTAGCAACGTCGTCAGGTTTGAACCCCGTGAGCTCACCTACTTATTAGGGTTACGCTGAAATGGTCTCTCAAGGTCATCAGCTTAGGTAGGAATAAAAAAAATAAAAAAAAGTTTGTCTTATAAAGGCTATAAAATCCAAATATATTGCTAATCAGAAATCTTCAGGATATTTTCTTAGTTTTTGACGTGACAACGTCTTATAATGCGATGGAGCTGGCTGCACGCACGAAAAAACATGACTCATGCGGCGTTACCTCGCTCTGAGGCGTATTTTCACGTTCAACTATTGTCAGTAAACCGACTTTACAGACAACCGATTTTTATATTTTTATTTTCTGACAATTACATTACTACAGTATCCATGTTTAAAATAATTCTTTAACTTCACTGTCGGGTGCGTGTTTTAGCAGAACTATTCAGAATGGAAATTCTTTCAATGACATAATTTCCTCAAAATTGTCACAGGATAGAACGTTATCAAAGTCATTAAATTACTTATTAATTGAATACAATCAGAAAGCAAGAAACAACACAAACAAAAGAGGAATACACCAGACTAATTTTAATGTACACTTATATATAAACTCGCTCGCCGTACTCGCCGTACTCGCCCGCTTCGCTGGGCATTTAAAATTAACATTATTATTTATTGTCATTATTACTAGGGAGTTCAACACTCATATAAAACCTATTCATGAAGTACATGTATTTTCTACATGGATACCAAGTTTCAAGTCAATCGGATGCATGGTTCAATAGTTATAACGGAACATCTGTAAAAACCGCTGTAGATTTATATATTAGTATAGATGTCACAAATTAATAAAAACTAGTGGTCCCGTAGTAGTTGAAATTCGACTATAATTAATTCAAATTGTAAGTTTGTACACTATTATAATTCTATTTTATACTTCTATAATCACAAATTTCGCCAAGGCTACACTATAAAAAAATATTAATAAAGACAATCAATATTTAATCTATTCTCAATTTGACCACAGACGTCAAGAACAAAAGTTTGACAATAAATAGTATGCATGCGTGTGTGCGTCAAATACATGGTATGTAGTGTGTGTAATATTTTCTTTATTGATTTAATGTATCTTTTATGCATTATTTTAAAAAATATATTAGCATTGTGCACTTCTTCTCTACATTCTCTATAAGTGTGGAAAATTTCATACTCCTCCGTCCGCACAATTTTCAACAAATAATAAAAATCAGTTATGCTACATACCACCCGCACATGGCCCCGTACCATTTAAATTACACATAACTTTAGCCAATCGGCTCGTTCGGATATCTATCCACTTAAAATATATTGTACATCATAAATCACCCCTAATTCCGTACTTCAGTTAAACACATATTCGAATTACCACTGAATACCATCTCCTTCGTATATTATATCACTATAATAACATCAATTAAGATAAATATTATATATAACATGATAATTACGTTATAAATTTTGTACTTTGTTATTTGAACGTTATCCACATATTGTAGTAACACGAGAAATTAATTAACCCATCATTAATTGTCGAAGCCTGAATTTGGCCAGCGGTAGTTTTTTTAGCAATGTTATTTTAGATTTTAAAATATTTTTGATTACGGTTAGCGGTTTTTTTATGTAGGTATATCAGATCCGTCGATCAGCATAGACCAAGAATTAAAATACGTCAGCAATTAATTAAAATCATGGGTAATTCTTTACGAATAAATTCTTTACATAAACTTTAAGTTACCAAATACAAAAGCAACCGTAAGAACGTCGTGAATCATTTTACTGCCCACAATAACTGTTCATCATTTCCCCCCATGAAAGCTTAAACAATTGAGACATAAACAATAAAAATAAAGGTATTGTAATCCATTGGATTCTTAAAAAAGTGTATTCGTTGCGCGTTGCAGCAATCGCTCGTGTACCTGTTACAATGAAATGGCCCATAAAAATATTATTATACTATATGAGTACCGTTGCTTGTCGGCTATCTCTATACCATACGAAAAATTCTCATAGAAGTGATTTTTCACGAGATACTCGTGAGATTGTGAGACTCGTGAGATAGTGAGAAGTTGCGAATGCTATTAAGATGCAATTGTCTTATTTGTTAATGACGATTGTATATCTGTAGTATATTTGGACAATGTACTGACTGCGTGCATTTTTGAAGTGAAAACTTCTTTAGAATCGTTGTGATTTCAAACCGGATGCAACGGAAAAAACGACAGGTAAGAGACACAAATACAAAAATGTGTAGGATGAAGCCAGCAAAGAATGAGACAGAAATATACATACTATTTAATACAGCGCCATCTGTGAGATTTTTTAATACTAACGTGTGTATGAAAGCTCTTGTAGTGAATTTTAATTTAGGATTATACGTGAAATTAAAATATCAATTCACAGAGGGCGCTACCTTAAAATTGTTTACTAATGACAAAATTTTACATATACTTAAGACGTTTAGGATAATTGTATTTTAATTTTGGAAGGTTTCACTTCTACCACGTGTGAATTGCACACATGTTTTTTTTTTTTGTTTGAGCCTATATCAGCGTCGCCTTAACTAGTAGATGAGCTCACGGGGCTCAAACCTGATGACGTTGCTAACACGAACCCTAGCAAGAGCCGTGCTTCGCAGAATCTACCACCGGATCGGAAACGCGACCCACTGAGAAGAGCCGGCAAGAAACTCAGTGGGCTGTGTCTGAGGGTTAATTTACTCGTCGAGCCCTTCGTCACAAGTGATGGGTTCGACGAGAACGGTGACCGGTGCTTGAAGTACCTAAAAGCACCGTTAGTGGATCGAGAGGATCCGAAATGACGTGTTTGGGGCGACGTCGACTGCTTTCCATTCTGTCCGCAGGATCGGGAATGTAGTTACCGGCGGCCACGATGAGAGGGTTCTCGTGTCGTGCCACTTTATCGAAATGACGCATCGATGCCGACTGCAGATACTTACTGATGGACTCTAAGTCCAGGTCGTCATGGAGGTCGACGTTCCTGACGAACCACAGGTTATATATAATCTTACTCTATGCGAACCACGGAGCTTCGACGGCTATCCTGCAAAAACGGGATTCAATAACTAGGAATGATTTTAAGTGAGTGCGGGCCGCGTGAGCGAACACTACACTTGCATAGATCATGACGGGGCGTATGCAAGTTTTGTAGAGTGTCACCTTATTTCTAAGGGATAATTTACTTCGCCTGCATATCATCGAGTAAAGGCGTCCTAGTATGAAGGCGGCGCGGTCGCGTACCGTCTTTATGTGGGGGCGGAATGTCATCCCTCTGTCGAGGGTGACGCTTAAGTATTTGACCTTCGGGGCCCACGGTATGGGTTGGTCGTACATGATGATTAGGCAAATGGCGGAGGCGGAGGTGTTGACGCGCCTAGTCGGGAGTGGGATGCTCAATGTGGTGCTCGCAGGGCGACCCTTTTTGAAGAGCACCGCTGTGCTTCTCGTGGGGTTGATGTCGATGCGCCACTTCCGGAACCACTGTCCCATGGTGGTAGCTACGGTCTGGAGTCGCCGATGTAACAACGACTTCTTCCTACATGAGTAGTAGATAGCCGTGTCATCGGCGAAGAGCGCCAGATGGGTCTCCGGAGACCGGGGTATATCATTGATATACAAACTGAACAGTAACGGGGAGAGAGCGGAGCCTTGCGGGACTCCGGCTGCTATGTGATGGGGGCGAGAGCGCGTTCCCTCGACTCGATATCGGAACGAACGGTTCGACAAGTAGTCTCGTATGATGAACACGAGTCTATCTGGCACTCCCATGTTATACAGTTTGTATATCAAACCGCTGTGCCAGGCTTTGTCGAACGCCTTCGCTATATCGAAGAAGAGGGCTCCTGTCGGGATGGGTTTCCGCCTATTCAGCCCTAGTAAGATGTGCTCCGTGAGGTGGTGCACTTGATGGACGCACGAGTGTTTGGCGCGGAATCCAAACTGCTCGTCGATCAATATTTTGTTGGACGCGATGAAGTCCCAGAGGCGTTTACGAAGGAGTCGTTGGTATAGTTTGGTTATCGCCGGGAGGAGGCTGATGGGGCGGTAACTCGCGGTTTGGTTCTTCGGTTTGCCCGGCTTGTGTATTCCGATACCGTCAGCTTCTTTCCACGCCGCGGGAAAGATGCAGTTCGTCATAGCAGCATTTAAAATGGTGGCCAACTTTGTTATTAGTTGGGCTGGTAACATTTTTAGCGCGCTATTGCGGATGCCGTCGGAGCCGGGAGCTTTCCGTGGTTGCAGGTTAGCAATCGCCTCCTTAGTAACCTTGGAAGTGGTAATGGGGGGTAACGCGTCCGAGGGCGACAGGGAAGCTCTGCGCTCGACCTCCCTGTCGACTAACTGGGTGTGTTCGGGGTCCGCATATTGAGTACTGGTGATCGGCCAGCAGCTCTGCCTTGTCATCGTCATCGTAAGCCGGTGGTTGGCCTGAGGGACGTACTAGAGGATTCCTAGTGACGATAGTATCGGACTTGAGGGTCCTAGCTAATCGCCAGTATGCTTGATGAGTGGGCTCGAGTTCTTCTAAGTAACTATCCCATTTTTTATTTCGGGCGTCGCTTAGGCGAGATTGACTTCCCACTGTAGACGACGCATCCGAATCCGGTTTGATTCCGTGGGATCGATCGTGGGCCCAGGTTGCCACGTTCCTGACTCTTAAGATATCCTTCAGCTCGGGGAAAAGTCTGATGAGGTGGAAGCAATCCTCCACATCGACTTGTTTGGAAGACCTTATGATCGCGGAAGAGACATGCTCGGTAAATATGTTTATGGATTCGACTGTGTCATCGGGGGAAAGAGTTGAATCCGGGCCGCAGGGGAGGATTAGTGGAGCGGCAACAGCTAATCACGTGCCCAGCTTCTTCCAATCCACAACTGTGTGCCTTGTCGACACTGACTCTCTCACACACGTCGCTACACGCGAGCACAGCAGACACACTTCGGTGACGTGCTCACTGTGTGCCTTTTTTTTTGCTTAGTTGGGTGGACGAGCTCACAGTCCACCTTTTTTTTCGGGCCAGGGGCCGAACCTCCTACGAGGTCCCCCCCGCGCATAAGGGGCGCGGTATGTGAGACTCAACGATCTGCTGGTGTTGAGAGCAGATCGCGGGCCCAAGGATTTTAGGGCCCACCCACTAAACGACTCCCCTGCACTCTTACACCCGACGTCCGATCCTCTCCGAGGTCAGAACCCGGATGAGGTAGGGGGTTACCGCAGTCAACACTACAACCAGACAGCGCGGCTCACCCCAAGGACGCCCAGCCGACGGTGACTTCGAGGCGAATCGTAGGCTCTGAAACATCAGCCGTCTCGGTACGGCAGCCCGTCAGGCCGCCCAGACGGTGCCGCGGGTGTCCCGGAATACCCCGCTGGCCCAGAACTAGCCTGCCGGGTCGGGACGCAATACACCGCCAACCGGTCTCTCTTTCGTAACTCTTTGGCAGCACGCTAGAGTGCTGGTAGCGCGCTGCGCCGCCGCTACCCCCTCAGGTCGCCCCTTGACCTTCACCGGGGGGAAGCCGCCATCTACACGGGCCAGAGGCGGGCAAAAGCCCTTCTCCGGCCCCCGGCTCGGCGGCGACGGATAGGTGCGGAGAGGGATGAGCTCTTCCTCTCTCGTTCCGCCGCCTCCTTCTGCGAGATGGTGTACTCGCAGAAGTTGAGCATCGCGTTCCAGGACTCATCGCTGCCGAGCATCGTGGCCACGACGGTCGGCAGCGACAAGTTCGGTCATATTTCCGAGACAAGGACACGGCGTTGCTCCAGCCATGCGGGGCAATGTGCGAGCGTATGCTCGACCGTGTCCTCGTCGCAGTCACAGTGGTGACACTCCATCAATGGACATCTACAACGTAAATGCGCCACCCACCTTGAGATATAAGTTTTAAGATCTCAATATAGTTACAACGGCTGCCCCACCCTTCAAACCGAAACGCATTACTGCTTTACGGCTGAAAAAGGCAGGGTGGTGGTACCTACCCGCGCGGACTCCCAAGAGGTCCTACCACCAGTAAAAAAGTGCCTTGTCGACACTGGCTCTCTCACACACAAATAACCCACACGCGAACAAATTGAACGAAACACAAAAATGTCCGTCCTTAATACCACATTACAGTTAGCACACGTTCTTTTTTAAGTTATTACGTTGAAAAATCTAACGGCCCTCCCTCGGCCACCCCTAGGGAGGGGCACATAATAAATTTTGCTAATTATATCAGACTCGACCTACATTGAGGTAAACCGGTGGGGTTATTCAGTAAATAGTTTTAACAAAGTAAGTTTTAAGAATTCCGTTGAATCTCATGTGAATTGTTTCTCGAATTAATTCGAAATATTTTGTAACGAATTTCATTAATGTTTTTTTTTATTATTGCTTAGATGGGTGGACGAGCTCACAGCCCACCTGGTGTTAAGTGGTTACTGGAGTCCAAATACATCTACAAGGTAAATGCGCCACCCACCTTGAGATATAAGTTCTAAGGTCTCAGTATAGTTACAACGGCTGCCCCACCCTTCAAACCAAAACTCATTACTTTCTATGGTTATTCATGGTTGTTATTGCACAAGAACATTCTGATATTGATGTAACTGCCCAACAAATAATTTTGGAGTATACACGTATAGCAATAGGTCGGCATACTTCTTATTTCTGTCGCCAAGTAATCCAGGTACTAAATTGAAAACCGTTAGACGGAATTTCTTGAAGATACTCCAGAGGTAACGGAGGATATGATATAGATTATAGAGAATATACTATAAGCCAAGGAAACGATGATCTCGGTAACAAGTTATTGTATGAGTTAAAGAATTTAAACACAAATTTTAATGTACAATAGGGAATAAACCAATAATTAATTCATAGATGCAAAAAAAACTAAAATGGAACAGCGGGTCCGCCCCGCAAACGCCTTAAAAGCGATGATCCAACAAAAATATTAACAAACTAAATACGTTTATGAATGTATGTATTAATTAATGAGACTGAGAATAACCCTCGCGTCGCTTGTAAAAATTAAAAAGGCGACGCGGGTGCGGCAGCGTGCCCCAAACATATTAACGTTAAAATTTGAGTTGGGACACATAAATATGACATGTCTGTATATTCTTCTGTTAATTTGGTTACCAATTCAAAAATCGTATTTTAAGCCATTGCATAGCTTTTATAGCGGGCTTTGAGCGCGGCGACCGAATCAAGAAATTCCGTAACGAAAATAAAACCTAACACCCCACTCCGCCTACCATGTAGCTCGCGTTCAACACATTCACACGTTGCGCTAGTGTAGTGTTGGCGAATAAGCGCACGGCGTGACGTCGCACTGCATGCGCATCATGAAATGTCTGCCCATCTCTCTCTCGCACGGTCTAGCTTATGAGTGTGAAGGGGGCAGTTGAGGTTTTGCTTTTATTAATGTTTTAATATTAAATTATCATTGTCTAATTGCATAAGTTGATAAAAAATGCTATGCAATAGCTTTACTGCGGCAGTTCCCGAGTGCCACACGTTTTGTTATTATATATTTTTTATAAATCATTGTGAATAAAATAAAGTAGAAGATAACTTTGTAAAGTAGTTTTTTATTTTATTTTTTACAATAAAAAGTTATAATAAAAAATATATACCCGAATAATTATTTTCTTTATACCTCGAATAGAACTTAAAATTAATATTTTTATAATAAGGAACTTCGTTCCTATCTGGTGTCCCACGACACCACACATCTTTCTTTATTGCTTAGATGGGTGGACGAGCTCAAAGCCCACGTGGTGTTAAGTGATTACTGGAGCCCATAGACATCGACAACGTAAATGCGCCACCCACCTTGAGATGTAAGTTCTAAGGTCTCAAGTACAGTTACAACGGCTGCCCCACCCTTCAAACCGAAACGCATTACTGCTCCACGGCGGAAATAGGCGGGGTGGTGGTACATAGCCGCGCGGACTCACAAGACGTCCTGCCACCAGTAAAGAACTATTTACATTCAAATTAACAAGAAAATTAACTGTAATTATTTTTTTTGTTTATTTTTGATAGTAAAAATCGCGCCGTGTAACCGAACAGGCTATGTATGTAAATTATAGAGAGCCGCCTCTCGGTTCGTTAACCGATGCTTTTACGTTGAAATAACACGCTGTCCAAATCACAAGCGGTCGCGGTAAATGGATAATTAAAAATATTAAAGTTAAAAATTATTTTTGAGTTGGACGTTTCAAACAATCTAAAATTAAGTTATCTATATATTAATACGTGAAGCGAAAACTTTGTACCCCTTTTTACGTAAATTGCGTGGACGGAGGAGTATGAAATTTCCCATACTAATATAGAATATAAAGAAGGAGTGCAGAATGTAAAATTTTTTTTTTTTTTTAATTATGCATAAGAAATATATTAAATCAATTAAAAAAAACATTACACACCTTATTACCATGTATAATATTTGACACACACGCATGCATAATATTTGTTTATTGTCAAACTTTTCTTATAGCTTATAGTCTGTGGTCAAATTGATAATAGATTAAAAATTGTTTGTCTTTATTGATATTTGTCTAAATTGAAGTCTTGGCGAAATCTGTGATCTTTGAAAGTATAATCATAATAGTGTACAAACTTATAATTTCAATTAAATATAGTCAGATTTCGACTACTGCGAGACTACTAGTGTTACTAAAAATATCAACTAAACAGTGATTATTGTACCCTGCAATACGGTTTCATATACAGTTAGGATTTGAAAGGTTACAACCATCAGTCATCTGGCCAAGTACTTGGATTCGTAATTGTACTATAGGAACCAGAGATTAGTATTTATATATACGTTCCAATAAATACATAATGCAGTTAGAACAGCGCCTCTGGCAGCAAGCGTAGATAGATATATTCATCCATACAAACTCGAGCTAACTTTTACGCGATAGAGAAGAAAAAAAAGCACGCACTTAGCACACAGACCTGAGGTATCAGTTATAATCCCACAACTTTAAGAGCCTACAATTCGTAACAGAATTAGTTATAAATGTTTCGGTATTTAAAAAATCCAATTTAATGTAATATTGAAATCAGAAATAATTTTATAAACATTATCGTATCTTTAAAACCTTTTAGTTTTGTAGTGATAAAGAACTCACAACTTAAGCTACTTGTAAGGCTATCTATAAAATTTGACTAAGATCGCTAGCCGACTATAACTCGGACCGAGCCTCAAGTCAGTAAGGCCTTTTCACACGAGTGACTTCGGCCCTTACGCTTAAAGCTCTCGCACGTTTACACTCGGTGTGAAACCGCCACTAAAGGATATAAATGTACCAGTAAATATTTACTTGATGATGCGAAAGAGGGCAATATTTTCACAAAGTCGCCTCCGCTTTGAATCTGTGTCACTAAGAGAGGAATGTTCGGCTATTTCCTACTGCGGTATTCACGTGTAAAGACGTGTGTGAGAAGAGTCAGTGTCGACAAGGCACATAGTGAGCACGTCACCGAAGTGTGTCTGCTGTGCTCGCGTGTAGCGACGTGTGTGAGAGAGCCAGTGTCGACAAGGCACACAGTGAGCACGTCACCGAAGTGTGTCTGCTGTGCTCGCGTGTAGCGACGTGTGTGAGAGAGCCAGTGTCGACAAGGCACACAGTGAGCACGTCACTGAAGTGTATCTGCTGTGCTCGCGTGTAAAGATGTGTGTGAGAAGAGTCGCTGTCGACAAGGCACACAGTGAGCATGTCACCGAAGTGTGTCTGCTGTGCTCGCGTGTAGCGACGTGTATAAGAGAGTCAGCGTCGACAAGGCACACAGTGAGCACGTCACCGAAGTGTGTCTGCTGTGCTCGCGTGTAGCGACGTGTGTGAGAGAGCCAGTGTCGACAAGGCACACAGTGAGCACGTCACCGAAGTGTGTCTGCTGTGCTCGCGTGTAGAGACGTGTGTGAGAAGAGTCGCTGTCGACAAGGCACACAGTGAGCATGTCACCGAAGTGTGTCTGCTGTGCTCGCGTGTAGCGACGTGTATAAGAGAGTCAGTGTCGACAAGGCACACAGTGAGCACGTCACCGAAGTATGTCTACTGTGCTTGCGTGTAGCGACGTATGTAAGAGAGTCAGTATCGACAAGGCACAAAGTGAGCACGTCACCGAAGTGTGTCTGCTGTGCTCGCGTGTAGCGACGTGTATAAGAGAGTCAGTGTCGACAAGGCACACAGTGAGCACGTCACCGAAGTATGTCTACTGTGCTTGCGTGTAGCGACGTATGTAAGAGAGTCAGTATCGACAAGGCACAAAGTGAGCACGTCACCGAAGTGTGTCTGCTGTGCTCGCGTGTAGCGACGTGTGTGAGAGAGCCAGTGTGGTCAAGACATTTTAATACTAGATATGTAGCGGGTTACCGAAAAGCGTTAGTTGAGTGTGAGAGAGTCATGTCAGTGAGAAACTCTACCAAGCTGAAAAATTCCATTTGTAAAACAAGCAGTGTATACAAGACGCGTAATCGAATAGATGGAAAGTTTTTTTTTTAATAAAACGAACAGTGAACTTTCGCTGTGTAATCTTTCTGCACAAGGCCAACGATTTTATCGAGTTTAATGAAATATGAACTCAAGTGCGTCTAGGAAAGAGTGAATTCTGTTTGAATAAAGTTGGACTTGAATGTTTTGTTTTGTAAATTTCGTATCTAAGCTGTCGTGCCAAAAACATAAAATGTTTGAAAAAATATTTTGTGACGGAGCTAGAGCTCCTTTCTGCATTGCGATCTATTTAATAATTCTAATAAAATTTTATTAGCTCTTCAATAAAAATGCAATACTTTTTACCAGTGGCTGTGAGCTCGCACGGGTCACTATCCCGCCTATTTCGACAGCAAAACATTAATGCCTTTTAGTTCCGAGGATAAGGGGGCCGTTTTTTCTTCCTACCTATGCTGATAGCCTTGGGAGGCTATTTCAGCTTCTCCTTGACGTGTAGGTGAGGGGGCTAAAATCCAGAGTGTTGCTAGCACTGGCCCTAGCAAGAGCAGTGCTTCGCAGAATCTGCCACCGGATCGGAAATGCGACCCACTGAGATGATCCGGCGAGAAACTCAGTGGGCTATGTCTATGGGTTAATTTACTCGTCGAGCCCTTCGTCGCAAGCAACGGGTTCGGCGAGGACGGTGACCAGTGCTTGAGGTTCCTAAAAGCACCGTTAATGGATCGGGAGGATTCGTAATGGCATGTTTAGGGTGGCAGCCGTTGTGGCTAGCCGAAGGCTTTCATATTGATACCTCATCTTAACACCAGATGAACCGTTAGCTAGTTCCAACTGTCTAAGCAATAAATAAATATAAAACTCCAGGATCGGATATCAGTAGATTCCCTTCTTTTATTTTTCCTGTTTCTATAGAGAAGCCTTATTATATATAATAGAGGTATGTATCAAAACTATCTGGCCTTTCGGTTTGTAGAGTGGCACCCATGATACAATATAATTAAGACGTTCACTTTGTTCTGTCTATAGACTCCAGTGACCACTTAATAGAAGGTGAACTCGATCGAACATATGGTTGAATTAATAAAAAATCATGTTATTTTATTATATGCAGTTAGATTTTTTTTTATTGCTCAGAAAGGTGGACGAGCTCACAGCCCACCTGGTGTTAAGTGGTTACTGGAGCCCATAAACATCCACAACGTAAATGCCCCGCCCACCCACTTGAGATACAAGTTCTAAGGTCTCGAGTATAGTTACAACGTCAGCCCCACCCTTCAAACCGAAACGCATTACTGCTTCACGGCAGAAATAGGCAGGGTGGTGGAACCCACCCGCGCGGACTCACAAGAGGTTCTACCACCAGTAATTACGCAAATTATAATTTTGCGGGTTTCATTTTTATTACACGTTGTTATTCCTTCACCGTGGAAGTCAATCGTGAACATTTGTTGAGTCCGTATTTCATTAAAAAAATTGGTACCTGCTTGCGAGATTCGAACACCCGTGCATCGCTTCAACACGAATGCACCGAACGTCTTATCCGTTAGGCCACGACGACTTAGATAAGATCTTTTGACTTAAGCGGACATCTTTTATCATTCAGTGCAAGTGTAAACAGACATTTATGAATATTTGCACTATGTTTACTTGTTTTCGAATAGAGCTTCAAAAGTTCGTAAGTTCAAGAGACTTTATAACATTCCTGATATTAAAGCTTTGTTACACGTCAGATATTTCAATTGTACTCTTTTATTCGAATCGCTATCTCCGAGTGTTCTTGGGACAAGCGGCCCAGTCCAATGTACGAGCGACCAGCGGTGACACCGTTGATATCTACCTTTGAAAAACTGTTGTTGCTGAATGAATGAATGCTTTGTATAAGAGAAACAACCTGTCTCGCTTTGCCCTTTCACTTTGTCCACGGTCGAATGGTTCGCGAGACGCTCTATCTATTTTGTAAGTCTCGCTTTTCTTGCTCTAATATCACTATAATAGGTTGGAAGTGAATGTCCTCGTCTTCCAATCAAGCCTATCATACGTCATCTCTGCATCCACACCAATCTCCCGCAAAATCCATTTCATACAGTCCATATAAGTCTATTTAGGACGCATACTACTTCTCAGGTACTACACTACCTTAATATATTATATAAATTACGTGTCACGTTGTTTGTCCGCAATGGACACCTAAACTTTTATTGTTTTTATTTTAACTCTTTTTTTTAAATCTGTGTTTTGTTGTGGTACATTCAGCGAAGCATTCTTGTTAGGGCTAGTGTTAGCAAAGTTTCGCAGGCTGATCCCCGTGAGCTCACCTACACGACCGGTGCAACTAGCATAACCCCTCTAGGTTGCTAGCAATAGGTAGCGAAAAAGTCAAGCTCCTATTGATGTCAGTCTTATATTCATAATCTTCAAAACATTAAATTAACTGATACATTTGGTCACGTATCAAGGGCCGATAACAATATAATTATTTTTTAACAATTTCAATAATAAACACATCGCGTCCGTCATAGCGAAAACTGGAACTATGGTACTACAATTTAAATAAAGCTCTTTTCACTTGGACCACACTCAGAAACAGACTAAGGGTTCTTATTTGCCTTTTTTAACTGCTTTTGTTTTTTTAATGCTTCTGAATTCTTTTCCTTTGTAAGAACGACAGCTCTGCGCGTCAGAAAGGGACCGAGTGTAATGTAGCGAAAAATCTAAGCTGCGTGAGCGAGACGGGAGAGCAGCTATTAATTCGGGCGCCCTGTTTGCTTGTATTATTTATCCGTCTTGTTAATTTTAACGTCGCGAAGTGGATTTGCGGGGGATGCGAGCATTATATTTGAATATAATATATATGCGAGCTTTCTGCTCAGAACACGTGCGTGTTGTTTGAGGTACTCTCAAAAAAAAAAAAGATGTGTGGTGTCGTGGGACACCGGATAGTAACGAAGTTCCTTATTATAAAAATATTAATTTTAACTTCTATTCGAGGTATAAAGAAAATAAAACTGGAGGTTTCGCAACAACCCACGGTCATTCGGTAACGTGCGAACTTGTTGTGGTACACTTCAAGCACTGTTGTTTGCATAAGAGTTAGTGTATTGCGCAAACGATCGCTCTGAGATCGTGGTTTCAATGAATGATAAAAAAAGATGTTATTTTTTGTACGTTTTACAAAAAACAGGCAACCAGACAACCACAGGTAGACAAGATTGACTAGGAAACAAATTACATGCGGCGTACCTATCGTTTGAAATATACACATACATACATAAATACATAATTATACAGTCGAACTAACGCAAATATAACTACCATCCATCCATACCATCGTCACGACGTCAATTCGGATCCTGCCGATCCATTATCGCTACTTTTAGGCACTCCAAGCACTGGTCACCGTTCTCGTAGAGCCCTTCAAATGCGACGAAAGGGTATGGCGAGCTAATTAACCCTCAGACACAGCCCACTTAGTTTCTCACCGGATCTTCTCAGTGGGTCGTATTCCCGATCCGGTGGTAGATTCTGCGAAACACTGCTCCTGCTAAGACTAGTGTTAGGAAATTCACTCGGCTTAGCCCCGTAAGCTACTCGCTCGGTGAATCTAGTATAACCCCTCGAGGTTATTCAAATAGGTAGGAAATAAAAATAACTATACTGTTTTTTCATTATGATTATCTAAACAACGAATATCAAATCAAATTTATGTTATAGCTAAAAGACGTATTGAAAAAATAATCGTATTTCTGGGAGAGTTTACGATTGTTCAATCAGAAATATGCTTCTTAAAATAATACGCACATAATATTATGTTCCAATTGTAATATTTTCCTGTGAAATAATACGTCATATTTTTTGTTTATGTTCACTCTTATTGAAGTCTAACTAGTATATAATGTAATACTAGTTAGGTAAAATGAGTGCTAAGATCATCGCTCTGAAGCACCTTTGGAAGGTAGAAGGTGGGAACATAGAGACGCGTTGTAACCGAATCTTCTCTGCTCCAAGTTTCCGTAGAACTACTTGACATTTAGAGTGAGTGTAGCTTCAGCTGTAACGATTACCATTTCGATAAGGACATTTCAAAGATAAGCTGATAAGACGGTGAGTGGTTACCGTCGCTCATGGAAATCAGCAATGCCAGGAGCAGAGCCAAGCCGCTGCCTACCGTTTAATACTCTCGACAAGCCTGGTTTGAAGGAGGACATGTCATAGCACTCGGGAAACACCGTGGAGGGAAGCTCATTCCAAAGCCGGATGGTACGTGGCAAAAATGATCTCTGAAAACGCACTGTGGATGAACGCAGTAGCTCCAGGTAATATGAATGGACTGTACTCCGATGGCGGGTAGTGCGATGGTAAAAACGAGATGATGGAATCATCTCAAAAAAGTCCTCAGAACACTCCCCGTGGAGCATACGGTACAAAATACAGAGGGAACCAAAGTCCCTCCGCAGACCCAGAGGCTCCAAACGATCCGTGAGAATAGGAGTATCGACAATCCGAACGGCTCTCTTCTGTATGTATATACATATATACACGTTCCGAGTAACGTGGTTTCGATCCGATGGTATATTCAGCGAAGGACTGCTCTTGCTAGGGCAGATGTCACCACTCTCTCACGCTGAGAGCCAGGTAAGATCGCCTACTCGCTCGGTGAATCTAGTATATCTCCTCAAGGTCAAGAGCTTGTTGTAGTTGTAGAAAAAAAAGACTTAATCCTTTCTTTGATAAGACAAAACCCTATTTTAAAAACCTCAAATCCTATTTTGTATACGTAGAAAAAGTTCGTACAAATACGCCAGAGAAAACTGGATAGAGCTTATTTAAAATCTTGACAGATGGCGCGTGACGATACCTGATTTTCAGTACTTCCAGAATATTGAACTACAGACAACCCACGATCTTCTGTAGTACTCTCACTGTTTCTCTTCGCCAAGGTGCTTTTAGGTACTCAAGCACCGGTCACCGTCCTCGCCGAGACACAGCCCACTGAGTTTCTCGCCGGATCTTTTTTTTTTATTGCTTAGATGTGTGGACGAGCTCACAGCCCACCTGGTGTTAAGTGGTTACTGGAGCCCATGGACATCTACAACGTAAATGCGCCACCCACCTTGAGATATAAATTCTAAGATCTCAGTATAGTTACAACGGCTGCCCCACGCTTCAAATCGAAACGCATTACTACTTCACGGCAGAAACAGGCAGGGCGGTGGTACCTACCCGTGCGGACTCACAAGAGGTCTTACCACCAGTAATCTTTTCAGTGGGTCGCGTTTCCAATCCGGTGGTAGGTTCTGCGAAGCAATTTTTTGCTAGGGCCAGTGTTACCAACACTACCGTTTTGAGCCCCGTGAGCTCAGCTACACATTAGGGCCAAGCTGAAATAGCCTCTCAAGGCTATCAGGATAGGCAGCGAAAAAAAATATTCGCCTATTCCTATCTTTTGCCTGGTCGAGAACTTTATTGACCGTCATCTCTGCCTGCTGGCCCTGTTCGGACCAACGCTTTGGTCACACATGTTTTAGGGGCAACAATGAGCCTTTTCAAGCTTTTTACCAAGGAAACATTATATTGTTACCAATTTGACCACGAGAGGTTATAGCATCTCTTTGAAGTCTCACTGGGTACCATGAAAAAATCCCAACGTACAATAAGCTTAGAAGTAATAAAAGCGTAACGAATTCCATTTTCGAATCCGCACAGCCGAGCGAACGACCAATCAGTTGATTGTATCTGTTCGAATGTTTCCGCCGGATTCCATTTTCGAATATTCGAAAGAGAGAAAAAAACGATTTTTAGAACGCTCGTGTAACGTCTTATTATAGGTGGAGGAATGCATTAGATTTCAAGAGCTTCGGAGCAAGAGAGTCGCGTTCGGTTCATCCAAAGCGATTGTTTGAATTTATTGTCTGCTTAATATGAGGATTTCGTCTTTTGAAATATATAGTGGAGTATAAAGTAGGAAAGCAGAGCTGCAGTCGACTGCAGTAGTGTGGTATAGGACCCTCGGCTAGATGTAGGTCGGATCTGTGTCTGTTTGTATACGAGAGCTCGGGATCAGTACAGAGCTGTAGAGGACTGTGTCTATAGTAGTATGGTATTGGACCCTCGGCTAGATGTAGGTCGGATCTGTGTCTGTTTGTATACGAGAGCTCGGGATCAGTACAGAGCTGCAGAGGACTGTGTCTATAGTAGTGTGGTATAAGACCCTCGGCTAGATGTAGGTCAGATCTTTATCTGTTTGTGTAGGAGAAGAGCTAGAGATCAGTACAGAGCTGCAGAAGAATGTGTCTATAAAACTAACTGTGTGGTATAAAACTAGAGAATAAGTCTAAGTCGGATATATATTTGTTTTTTTGTGTACGAGAAGAGCTCAGGATCAGTACTGTAGAGAGCTGTGTCTGTCGTATACTATAGTTCAGGAATTTATCTTCATAAATGAGACAGTATTTTTTTCTACGTCAGCGGATTTGAAAGCCTCATTAGATGGGTCGGGGATCGTTACGTCGTTTCACACGTTTTTTTTTTTTAGATTTATGTGGACGTGCGTTTTTTTATTCTGTAAGGAAAAGTTTTTTGATGAAACCTTCTTGTTCGTGTCTAAAACATTTAGTTTTGAAAATATAAGCTTGGTCAGTTTATGTTTTTTTTGACGCGATTACGTCTTATTTATCGATGAATACTGGCTGCACGCACGAAAAAGTGTCACGTTCCGCCTGAGCCTGAGCGTGGAAGCGAGAGCGCGGAACAAGCGATAGAGAGGCACGATCTGCACAAGCGTTGGCTTGTGACACATTTATCTCTCTTCTCGCGTGACGTCAAACTAGCAGTTCGAATATTTCTGCTACTGACGCTATCACGTAAAACTATCGACCGTAAACCGACTTTACAGACAACCAATTTTTTTGTGTTATTAGTATAATCGGGAGAGCTATTTCATGGGTCTTCTGTTCTTAAACATCTATTGGAGTCAGTAACACACGTTAATGTGACATTGAGGCACGAAGCAGAAGTTTTCATTTTGTTAAATAAAGGCAGCTTCGTGATGACTCAGACGATCGCTCTGAACGACATGTATTCCAATCGTAAGAATTTATATGTGAGCATACGAACTTGTATATATGTATATGTGCGAATCTTATATTGTTTTATGATATCACAACATGTACGGCGCCGCATGTTACGTGCAAGCATGTATGCTGTGTGTGTTTTTATGTATATAATTTTTTATCTAAATTCTTGTTTTCTGCTCTACCCTTGGTTGATTGATACAGAAGGGTAGGGCAGGCGTTGTAACTATACTGAAACCTAAGAACTTATATCTCAAGGTAGGTGGCGCATTTACGTTGTAGATGTCTATGGGTTCCAGTAACCACTTAACACCAGGTGGGCTGTGAGCTTGTCCACCCATCTAAGCAATAAATAAAAAAAGAATGCCTTAGTAAGTCTTCGACTGTATTCTTGCAATATGGTGGTACTCATCATCATTCTCCTGCCCTTCTCCCAGTCACCTGGTGTCGGCGCAAAATGTTTTCTCCTTCCATACTCCTCTATCATATACCATTTCTTCGCTCACTCCCCTCTTACACTGGTGATACCACAAAATCAAATTAACAAAGCCATTCTCTGTTTTTATTGACCTACTTCTTAACAACACAAAGAGCACAGCATGACATTATCCCTACATGACATCTCCATTACGATATTGGCACATTTCCTGAAGCCAATATATTTTGTAATTAAATTTACTCTCGTACAAGACGTATTTCGTTCATAGTGCGCCTGCTGCGAATATATTATTGTTCTTACAGTGGAAACGCTGGCTCTACTTTCGTCCATTCTTATGCCCTGCGTAGGTACCACAACCGTTACCATTTCTACCGCGAAGTTTTTATTTATTGCTTAAATGGGTGGATGAGCTCACGGCGCACCTCGTGTTCAGTGATCACCGGAGCCCATAGACATCTACAACGTAAATGCCGCCACTTGCCTTGAGCTCTGAGTTCTAAGCAGTCCAAGTGATAATAGGGTGCGGCAGCCGTTGTACTATAGGTCTGAGGCTTCAACTCATGTATCTAGGTCGGTGTGGTTATATACGTTATTCGTGTCTATGGGTTCCCTTTTTTTTTTTTTTTTTTCGGGTAGAGGGCCGAACCTCCTACGAGGTCCCCGCGCAAAAGGGGCGCGCGGGGTATGTGAGACTCAACGATCTGCATGGTGTTGTGAGCAGACCGCGGGCCCAAGGATTTTAGAGCCCACCCACTAAACGACTCCTCTGCACTCTTACACCCGACGTCCGATCCCCTCCGAGGTCAGAACCCGGATGAGGTAGGGGGGCTACCGCGGTCAACACTACAACCAGACGGCGCGGCTCACCCCAAGGACGCCCAGCCGACGGAGCCTTCGAGGCGAATCGAAGGCTCTGAAACGTCGGCCGTCTCGGTACGGCAGCCCGTCGGGCCGCCCAGACGGTGCCGCTGGTGTCCCGGAATACCCCGCTGGACCAGAACCAGCCTGCCGGGTCGGGACGCGATACACCGTCGACCGGTCGCTCTAATCACTCCACGGCAGCGCGCTAGAGTGCTGGTAGCGCGCCGCGCGGCCTCACCCCCTCAGGTCGCCCCTTGACCTTCACCGGGGAGAGGCCGCCACCTACAGGGGCCGGGACGTACGGGCGTATTCCCGCCTCCGGCCCCCGGCTCGACGGCGACGGATCGGTGCGGAAAGGGAAGAGCTCTCCCTCTCTCGCTCCGCCGCCTCCTTCTGCGAGATGGTGGACTCGCAGAAGTCGAGCATCGCCTTCCAGGACGCGTCGCTGCCGAGCATCGTAGCCACGACGCGCGGCAGCGAGAGGTCCTCTCCAATGACCGCGACGAGGGCGGCGCGTTGCTCGTCGAATCCAGAGCAACGCGCCAGCGTGTGTTCCGCTGTGTCTTCCTCGTCGCGGTCCGCGCAGTGGTGGCACTGCGCCGTCGGTTCCCTTCCGGCTATCTTGTGCAAGTACCGGCCGAAACAACCATGGCCGGTAAGCATCTGCGTTAGCCGGAAGGTGAGGCATCCGCGGTCGCGGCCCACCCAGTCCGCGAGAACCGGGCGGACCGCCTCGACGGTTCGGAGGCCGGCCGACGGGTCCGCCAAGCGGCGAGACCACGCCTCCAGCACGGACCGCCGAGATTGGAGCCTCCGCGCTCGAACTACTCCTTCGCCGGGGCGCCCTTCCCCCCTAGAGCGGAGGTCGCTACGCCACCGGTAATCGGCAGCGAGCGCCTCCGCCTCCAGGTCCCAGGGTGGCGCCCCGGCGAGCAAGCACGCCGCCTCGAAGGAGACGGTGCGGTATCCTCGGATCGCCCTGACCGCGATCGCGCGCTGCGGACGTCGCAGCGCGGCGACGTTCTGGCGGGTCAGGGCGTGGCACCATACGGGCGCGCCGTATAGTGCCATCGACCGCACCACCCCCATGTAGAGGCGGCGCGCCACCTGATCGGGACCCCCGACGTTTGGAAGGAGCCGGCTCAAAGAGCCGGCCGTTGCCATCAGCCGAGGGCCCAACTTCTCAAAGTGAGCGCGGAAGTTCCACCGACCGTCCAGTTCGAGGCCGAGATACCGAAGACCGGTCACCCCGACCCCGACGCGGACGCCTCCGATCACGAGGTGGGCACCCACAGGCGGCGCTCGTCCCGGCCCGTGAAACATCAGGGCCTGGGTTTTGTCGAGCGCCACCTCGAGCCCCAACCGTCGGATCCTAGTGACGACGTGTGCCACGCCTGCGCACGCCAGACGGGCAGACTCCCGGTAGTCCCTCCCCGGAGCCACGACCAACGTGTCGTCGGCGTAACAGATTACGCTCAGCCCGGGGAGGGGTCCCCGAATGACGCCCCGCAGGACCCAGTCGTAGCCGATGTTCCACAGCAGGGGGCCCAGGACGGACCCCTGCGGAACACCGCGCTCGACGGGGAAGCGGTACATCGCCCCACCGTGTCCGATGCACTGGATCGACCTGCCCTCGAGATAGGAGCCGATCAGTCGGCGGAGGTATGCGGGGACGCCGTGATACTCCAGCGCCCCCGCGATCACCGACCAGGGCAGGGTGTTGAAGGCGTTCCTTACATCTAAGGATAACGCCATCGCCACCCCGCCCCGGGATACGGCTTCATCGGAGAGGGCCCGCACGCGCAGAATTGCGTCGATAGTCGAGCGGCCCTCTCTGAAGCCGTATTGCTCCGCCGAAAGATCGGGACCCGTCTCGGTCAGGTGCCGGACGATGCGGGCCGCGACGATCCTCTCGAGGTCTATGGGTTCCCTTCAACAACCTTTTTTACTGATGGTAGGTTCTCTTGAGAGTCCGCACGGGTAGGCACCACCACCCTGCCTATTTCTGCCATGAAGCAGTAATGCGTTTCGGTTTGAAGGGTGGGGCAGCATACAGAGACCTTAGAACTCATATCTCAAGGTGGGTGGCGTCATTTACTTTGTAGAGGTCTATGGGTTCCAGTAACCACTTAACACCAGGTGAGCTGTGAGCTGGTCCACCAATGTAAGCAATAAATAAAAATTAAGTAAACTCTGAACACTACGTAAG
The DNA here is from genome assembly GCF_030269925.1 of Bombyx mori. Classification (NCBI taxonomy): domain Eukaryota; kingdom Metazoa; phylum Arthropoda; class Insecta; order Lepidoptera; family Bombycidae; genus Bombyx; species Bombyx mori. The sequence goes on along the minus strand of NC_085117.1, from coordinate 3,806,182 downwards.
CGGTGAACTTGTTTACCAGTAAAAGCAAATAATTGCTAGGTCAGCTGAATAATCTTTTGAGGTCTTGTTTGAGAACTTATTAAGCTCTAGTGGAATCCGAGTCCAAAGCCGGATGTCACGTTGGTGAAATGATTTAAGAAAGAAGCAAGGTACTTTAGACTATCGGTTATTAATCTGAACCCTTTAAATTCATAGTAAATTCACGCCTCTATAAAATGATTAGCAAAATAAATTCATAAAATAAGAACTCCATTTTATATTTTGCGCTAGCCTCGATAATTTCGAGGTTAAATTTTTATCGACACAATCCCGTTTCTACCCGCATAAAACTTAACCGGGCCTCGTGAACTTTGCGTTAAATATCTCTCCCGACCGATCTTTTTAAATGACCGGATAAAATTTACGTCCGGGTCATAAGTTGGTCTCCGCACTAGGAACTTAACAGTTTTCAAGTAAACTAAGTTTAATGATAATTAACCAAGATTTTCTAGGTACTAGTTGGTTTTATTTTATTCAGCAGAGAACTAGAGTCTAGATCTTACAATGCCGCTGAGACAGTTGACTGCATATCATCATCATTATCCCTTGCCCTTCTCCCAGTCACCTAGGGTCGGCGCAACATGTTTTCTCCTTCCACACTCCTCTATCATATACCATTTCTTCGCTCACTCCCCTCTTACACATATCGACTTTCACGCAATCCATCAATTTCTTCTTAGGTCTACCTCTTCCTCTATATCCTTCCACAGTTATAACTAACACTCTCTTACCAACCTCATTTTCATTTCATTTCATCACATATCCATACCATCCCAAACGGGCACTTCTCAGCTTCTTTGGCACAAATGCCACTTTTAGACTTCCTTTAACATATTCATTATTGATTCTCTCCATTCTCGTTACTCCACACATCCATCGCAACATTCACATCTCTGCTGCATGCAATCGTTGAGTGATGCAATCATTGAGTACATATTTCTTTTAAAAAAAATGCACTGGCTGTGTGGCATATTCTAGAACACCACGGATCCGAAGAGCGGGCGTCTTCCTATGAATTAAGATTTAGAAGTTATGTCTGTCGTTGTACTGTAAAAACTGGGACCTTAGAACTCATGTCTCAATGTAGGTTTCAACTAGTAGAACTCATAGCTGCATTTACATTGTAGATGTCTATGGGCTCTGGTAACCACTTAACCCCAGGTGGGCCGTGAGCTCGTCCAACCATCTAAGCAATAAAAAATAGGGATTAATTCCAGCTTAAACCTTGAAGATAAATAGTCAAGTATGCATAATTTTTACAACGAAATTAGATTTTAATTTTCACAACCGCAATTTCACGTAACAAAACTTTTATCGCTTTGTAACAAAATAAATTAAAAAAAAAAACGCGCCAGTTTTGTAATTTTTCCGCGCTAAATTAATCTAACCGTATTAGTAATTTATGCAGGTAAACTAGGTATTTTTCGTAATAAAACCATTGAGGTTTTTAATAACTTTGAGAATCACATTAGAAACAGCACAATTATGATTTATTGACGTGCAGTTAAGGAAATAAAACCGGGAAAAGGTTTTAAACTATTGCATAGCTTTTATCGCGGGCCTTGAGCGCGGCGACCGAATCATGATATTCCGTAACGAAAATAACCTGACACCCCCACTACGCCTACTATGTAGCGCGCGTTCAACACATTCACACGTTGCGCTGGTGTAGTGTTTGTGAATAAGCGCGCGGCGTGACGTTGCACTGCATGAGCATCATGAAAAGTCTGCCCATCTCTCTCTCACGCGGTCTAGCTTATGAGTGTGAAGGGGACAGTTAATGTTTTGCTTTTATTAATGTTTAATATAGCGTGGTCTTGTTTTATTGTTGTTTTAATATTAAATTATCATTGTCTAATTATAATTGCATAAGTTGATAAAAAATGCTATGCAATAGCTCTACCGCGGCAGTTCCTGAGTGCCACACGTTTTTTAAAGCCGGAACGCGCTAATGATTCGCGGTAGGAATAGTCAGGGAGGTGGCGCCAACCCGTTCAGACTTCAGACAAGAAAACAGTCTTCGAACTCTCAACAGGGCTTTGCATTTTCCTTGTGAGGCCCATGGACTCCGGTAATTTTACACTAGACTGGCTAACACTCAATGGTAGGCAGCGATTTGTCTATGCCCCTGGCATGACTGACGTCGATAAGCGACGGCCACCACTTACCATCAGCTGGGCCGTATTCTTGTATGCCTACAAAGGCAATTAAGTAAAAGGTAGCTTATTTACCCATCTACAACAATTTGATTTATTTCTCATAGGCATTTATGTAAATTTTGTAAATCCTTTTATTCATTTCATAAATGTAAAGTAGCAATATTATCATCATAGTTATGATATGTATATAACTATAAATATATTCTTTATTCAATACATAAGTAAATCGCGGTTAATTTATTTCCTGAAATAATTTAAAAAATTTGAACTTATTATTATATTATTATTGTTCATATTTTGCATTAATATTTATTTCGATATGCAATAAAAAATTATCTACTCCAGTGGTGCTAAAACTGGGCTTCACCACCCTTTGGGGACCATTAGAAGATTATTAGGGGTCGCCAATTTTTTTAAATTATTTTTTTAGCCACTGGTGATAAACCACTAACTCCCTAACCAGTGGTCACCAAATCTTTCCTCTCTACTACAGGGATCGTGGTCGAAAAATCATTATTCACCGCAGCTCTACTCTATTCAATGCTAACACCCAAAGAGATGGTCTAAGAAGGTGACTCGGCAGCTAGAAATGGTGGTGAACAAACTCGCTCGGGAGTTTTTATTGCTTTGACGGGTGGACTAGCTCACGGCCCATCTAATGTTAAGCGGTTACCGGAGCCCATAGACATCTGTAACGTTAATGCGCCACCCACCTTGAGATATGAGTTCTAAGGTCTCGCGTATAGTTACAACGGCTGCCCCACCCTTCAAACCGAAACGCATTACTGCTTCACGGGAGAAATGGGCGGGGTGATGGTACCTACCCGTGCGGACTCACAAGAGGTCCTACCACCAGTAAAAAATAGGAATAGTAGGAGAGAAACAGTGAGAAGACTATAGGAGAGACACGAGGCATTTAACTATGAGAGAACGAGTGAGACGAAGATTTTTAAAATAATATCCTACTGTAACATTTAAATTCAGCATCAGGCCGTTCGTCTTCCGAACACGAAAGACCAGAATAATTTTGCATTATTTTTTTTTAATGTTATTTCCTTATTTGCTTCGGGCAGCAAACGGAATGCCTCAAGGGAAATATTTCGTTTCCGTGAACAATTACGTATTGTTTGTTTGGGCGCGTGTCTGTTGGGAATCCGTGGTCTGCACTTAGAGCCGAAGCTAATGTGGCAATTCGGGTTTGTCCGCCTGACCTAAGCTAAGAGGCGAAAGAAAATATTTCGTCTCACAGTTGGAGACATGAGCGGATGAAGGGGATAAGGGGATGTTAATTTTGAGACAACAGGCAACAAACTTTTGTTAGTTGTGCTTTTTCTTCGTACATAACTTCTACATCACATGCATTTTCAAAAAATAGCCTTTAAACTAATATGGGGTTTTTAGGCACATAACACTTTCATTCTTTTTTTTTATTGCCCTTGTAGGCAGACGACTATACGACCCATCTGATGGTGAACGGTTACCGTCGCCCATAGACTTCAACTATGCCAGCGGCAGAGCCAAGCTGCTACCTACCGCTTAATACTGTCCACAAGCCTATTTTAAAGAAGGACATGTCAAAGCGCTCGGAAAACACCGTGGAGGGGAGCTCATTCCATAGCCGGATGGTACGTGGCAAAAAATACCTCTGGAAACGCACTGTCGAAATTCATTCAATATAAAAAGTCAAAAATCTTAAAAATGGTACTTATCCCCTTATCTTATCATTTCTTCCGTTCAAATGGAAGCAATCTGTTCGCAATCAACGGGCGATCGAAATTTTTGTTTAACTCAATAGTGTCTGTTGACGAGAAACTTTTACGATTTAGGGCGGATTCGACCAAACTTAAATTTAAACTCGAGTAACTATACGAGGAATAACCTATTCCATGATTTTAATCTCGAGTAAATTCATAGTCGTTTTTCCACGTATACTTGCGCTAGGAATAACAATACGCGAATAGCAGAGTGAATGGTGAACAAAAATAAAATCCGGCAAATAAATGTTGTTGTTTAACGGCATAGTGTAAGAGCATACAAATCGTCAACTCGATTTTGCCGTATTTTAGTGTGAAAAAGTAGCTGTTGTGTAAGATATCCAGCTGTCAAACGTATTATTTTTATTTCTTGTTTGTTTGAGGGAATTGTCAAGTTTTGTCGTGTGGTTTTATCTTTTTTCGTTTAAACGTTGCATTCAGACTATTAATAATCATTTAGTGCATTGCGTTGACTTGAAATTAAAACAGAATAAATATTTATGAAATGACAGAAATCAGATGTTGGACTGACAGACGCCATTACTTTATTCTAGGAATAGCTCCGTTATTCCGTGCGAAACGGCGGTATAGTAGCAATTCCCGAATAGGCCCACTATTCTTAGAATTGTAGTTGGTAAAACGTAAAATTGATTTACTCTCGATTAACTGACGAGTTATTCTAAGAATAAGATTTACTCTTGTTTGGTCGAATCGACCCTTAACCGATAGTATAATCTAACCCGGATTTTGACGTGACAACGTCTTATAATTCGATGGAGCCGGCTGCACGCACGAAAAAATATGACTCATGAGGCGTTCCATTTAAAGCTTGAAATGCAAGCGAGAGCGCGCAACGAGCGACAAAGAGGCACAATCGGCCTCCGCGTTCGGCAGCGTTCGACATCTGTCTCTCTCCTACTTGAGTGAGCGATGCATCCGCGTGGACAGCTGCTATACAATAATACATTTACATGTTTTCGTCAAGTATGAAGTTCAGTGAAAAGTGAATGTGGTGTCAATTGTTTATAGCAACGATAATTGCGATAATTGAAAAATGAAACCATTCCATCAGTATTTTCTTATGACGTTGTCACGTTCAACTATCGTCAGTAAACCGACTTTAAATACAACCGATTTTTTTTTTTATGTACTAAAGTGTATTTAGGCGTTCTGTGATCCTTATATTTGCCGAGAAGCTTGCGATATTATTTCAAGGCCAAACCGTAACGTTATATGTAGGACGCAATTTGCGTTTAGACCTCACGCTAACTGCGTTTCAATCAAGCTTTTGTTTCAGAGCTTTCATTATATTAACACAGAATAGACAACTATAAAAAAACGTAAGTTAATAAAGAGGCTTTGCTACGAGCTTCTTCTACGAAATTCTTATGAAGCTACCGACGAAATACCTATATTTTTTTGTTTTATTAATATTTTAGTACACAGCAGTTAGTTTAAATAGAGCTTATAAACGCTGTCTAGATACTTCTTATACACATTCCAAGGTTCGCTCAGATTGCCTTGGAGGAATCAATTTTAATGTATTGTGATGATTTGCGATATTACTACTCTTCCTTCTCCTTGGGTGGTGTTCCTCAATGCTGAGGGTCGTGACCTTTACGGAACACTTTTGTTTGGATTAAGTTCCTCCATTCCTTGCTGTACTCTGCGCAGTGGATAGCGACATTGATGCTGGACTCTGATGTCGTCTTAATTTGATCGGACCAGCCCAGGGCTACGCCCCCTAGACCTTCTTCCTTCCACTTTGGCGGTGATGAGTAGTTTTTCGATTCTATCTACACATCTTCTGCTTCTTCTTCTTCTTCCTAGCGCTTTTCCGGTCTAGAACCAGAGCCTGCTTTCCTACTTAAACTCCTCCACTTGCCCGGTTTTCGGCATCCTTCTAGGTAAGGATATTCTGCTCCATGTTCGCCTTTACCACATCCAACCAGGATATATATATTTTTTCTATGTATATATATATATACACCTTAATATATAACATAATTCTTCTGTCCGTGTAGGTGTGTTAGTGCCGATTTTGAAGGAAATGTTTCTTGTGTTTGTTCCAGTGGATTCGAGAATGGTTTAAATTCACAATTCGGTATTGTAATAACTTTTTTGGAACGAAGTTCCTTATGGGACGATGCGGACGGGTACCTTAACCGGGAAAAAACGTCCGTAACGTAAGATTTTTATTAGTAATGCACACTTATACCTTGAATAGAACTTAAAATTAATAGTTTTATAATAAGGAACTTCGTTCCTATCCGGTGTCCCACGACACCACACATCTTTTTCTTTATTATTTTTTTCAGAACCGTCCAGATTGTTACAACTTACTCAAAAAGATTTGTAATTCTTCAGATTCAGATAAGATAATTGTTTAAGACATTAACGTCTGTCCGGTCTGCTAATATATCTATATAAAAGAATGTATGTATGATCACCTAAAACTCGAGAGCTGTTACCCCAATTGATATGAAAGTTTTGTACACATTTAAAGGATGAGATGACATAGTTAGGTATGTTAGCGACGGATAGGTGGCGCTAAAGTCTTTTGAAACACACGTCGAATTGATTTGAAATGTTGTATACAAATATTAATGTCGCAACATTAAAACACCAACTACTGTGGTTAGACCGGTAACTGATATATAAAAAAATATTTTATTTTTTAGTTACTAATAAAAAAATTGTAATTTTTGGAGTTTACTCCTTTAGAATCGATTTACATATATAGGCCCGGGGTATGAAAATTATGGGGACCAAAATCGTACTAGCATGTCACACGAAATGCGTTATGCGCCTGATTGGCTCCTGATTGCGTGATGCGTGCGCGCGCCAATCAGGAGCCAACGCGCGGCCGCGTTATCGCAGGTGACGCCGGGCTGCTGCGCCGGCAGTCCGCCACAAAGCCTCGTACTGATCGCGCGTTTCTCTCATTATTGTATTTTCATATATTTGTTAGTCGTTTGTTTTGTGTCTCGTTAATTTGTTAATAATCTGTAGTGTATCGTGTTGTCGTAATATAGAACTATTTCTCGTATTGTTTCGTTTAATTTTTTATATCCAGTAAACTCCAGTCGTGCGTCGGAGCGGACACACACACTTTTTTTTTTTGAGTGAAGCGAATAATAAATAAATAAATACATAAACAATCACGCCACGTTAACTGGTCCCGTGTTAAGTTTGTAAAGAACTTGTATTACAGATACCAGATAACGGAAATAAATGTAAGATTTTTATTATACACATACATATATTTAATATACGTCCATAACCCTGGAAAAGACATTTTATATTTATCATACAAATATCTTTCTTTGGCGGGATTCGAACCCGCGACCCCCTTGTGTAGTGACCATGTCATTTACCACTACACCAGACGGCCGAAGCGAAACCTCGGCCTCTGCTAGTATATATATGTACATAAAAGTTCCCTATGGACTCCGAAACAGCTGGGCCGATTTGGATGAATGAAGGAAATATAGGGATGGGTCTAACGGGCTGACCCTATTTGGTAGCGATCGGATCGAAGTCAAATCAAAGATCGGGCCGGATTTGACTACCTAGTAATCCCTATATTAATACGTGAAGCAAAAACTTTGTACCCCTTTTTACGAAAATTGCGCGGACGGAGGAGTATGAAATTTCACACACTTTTAGAGAATATAGAGAAGAAGTGCAGAATGTTAATATTTTTTTAAATTATGCATAAAAATTGCATTAAATCAATAAAAACAAAACATTACACATACTACCGTGTATTTGACACGCACACGCATGCATACTATTTATTTATTGTCAAACTTTTGTTCTTGACGTCTGTGGTCAAATTGAGAATAGATCAAATATTGTTTGTCTTTATTAATATTTTTCTATAGTGTAGTTTTTGGCGAAATATGAGTATAATATGAAATAATAGTCTTTGACAATAGAACTATAATAGTGTTCAAACTTACAATTTCAATTAATTATAGTCGAATTTCGACCATCGGTAGTAGGACCACTAGTATGTATAACTACAACAAAACAGTACAGCATACGTATCCGTACATGGAAGGAAGGTAAAAAATATATATAGAAAGGACGTAAGTAGAGCAATAAATAAAATAGTCTGTCTTTTTGTTCACACATCTCGAACACTATTAAATGGATTTTTTTGTAGTGCGTACAATTAGACCAAAATATTTTGGAGCAGAATGTAGACTTTATTAAGTTTTACTATGCTGATAGCCTTGAGAGGCTTTTTTTTATTACTTAGATGGGTGGACGAGCTCACAGCCCACCTGGTGTTAAGTGGTTACTGGAGCCCATAGACATCTACAACGTAAATGCGCCACCCACCTAGAGATATAAGTTCTAAGGTCTCAATTATAGTTACAACGGCTGCCCCACCCTTCAAACCGAAACGCATTACTGCTTCACGGCAGAAATAGGCAGGGTGGTGGTACCTACCCGTGCGGACTCACAAAAGGTCCTACCACCAGTAAAAAGCTTCATCCTAACGTGTAGGTGAGCTCACGGGGCTCAAACCGGGAGTGTTGCTAACACTGGCCCTAGCAAGAGAAGTGCTTCGCAGGGTTAATCTACTCACTGAGTCCTTCGTCGCAAGCGACGGGTTCGGCGAGGACGGTTACCGGTGCTTGAGGTACCTAAAAGCACTGTTAATGGATCGGGAGGATCTGTATTGACGTATTTAGGGCAATTAAGCCTAATTAATTGTCATTTGACTGACTTGGTGGTGCCATAATTAGCGCTCCATACTGTTGTGCTGATTGTCGTCGGTTTGATTCTGACATCTGGTAAACATTCGCTTGATGAACAGATTTACTTCCACTTTGTCTGGGCGTTTATTATTTACTTATGTATATATATACGTGGGATCGCGGCGCATAATGAAATTAGCGAATTTGTTAAATTTTATTTAATCATCAGCTCACAAAAATATACGTCTTTTTTTATTTCGTCTTAATCATTCTGTCATATACTTCATGCACCATCTGTCATCTGTCAGGTCGGTGTGGCCAATGGTTACACCTAAATATTCCCACATAATATATATAAGTACGTTAGTCAATCTCTGGTGCCTATAACAAAGGTAATCCTAATTTGGGGCCGGAAGACCGTGCGTACTTTATTCCAAGCTCTTTAATTATTATATTATTTATTAAAATCGGACAAATTGAACGATGGTTTTCGAATTTACTTTTACACTATTAGAATTTATGTTGTTAATACGAATGTAACTCATCTCGACTTGATTGAGACGGAAATCGGTATGGATATCGTTTGCGTCGTGGGAAAGAATATAGATTACCTGTAATCCCACTGCTGAGAAAGAGAGAGTGAAAAGTATATAATAATAATAATAATAATAATAAAACCCGTTTATTTCCAATCCATAATTAGATGCAATTTAATATATATACTAGGTATGGGATTTAGGTTACCTTTTGTCGTATATCTACAAACTGGCGCCAATCACGTCGGGGTCACCAGCTTGGGAAGCTTAACGACAGAGGGAAGATCTTCCACCGAGCTTGTGATATTGCTCGGTAGACCGACGGTCTAAATGTTGTTGTTCGGAACTTATATATGTGAGCTTATCTTGAAAATGTCGTAAGCGAGATTCAGGCACCTGTCAAATATCTTGCGTTGTATGATAGCTACCAGCCACACTAGGGTAGAATTTCTTTCATTTTCTTTTACTCGCTAACGTTACTTTCTTCTGTACCATTGATCGGAACCACTTCTCGGGTAAAGGCCTCCTCCAGCTTCTTCCAGTGAAAACTATATGGCACACGAAAATAAATCCAATAACAATAATTATAACATTGAGAATCAGTCAACAGGCAACCGACCGTTTTTGTCTACATGGTTTCTGAAAAATATACAATAGGTATGTTGCGGTGTTTACTAACTATATTCAGCTTAGCACAGCTTCCAAAAAGCACTGCTGGCGAAAAGCTACTCAGCATTAAGTTAGAGCGACAAATAACATTTAATCTAATATATAAAATTCTCGTGTCACAATGTTCGTTCCCATACTCCTCCAAAACCGCTTGACCGATTCTCATGAAATTTTTTATGCATATTCAATAAGCCTGAGAATCGGCTACTATCTATTTTTCATACCCCTAAGTGATTAGGGTTGTCCAACCCCAAAATTTTTTTTTATTTGGACTTTTTTTTTTGTTATAATGAGGTATTATGTGGTTAAATGAGGTTTTGTTATTTTTATTATATATTCCCTCAACGTTCACAGCGCTACATGCCTCTTTCACGCATTTACCACATCCTTACACACTTACAATAAGTTAGCTTTTTTTTCTACACTAGAAATTCCCTAGAAATCTTATATATGGCAAAACAATGTTTGCCGGGACAGCTAGTGATAAATAAAAATACTGTTTATTACATTTTACACCCAAAGGAATACTAATTTTTCACTGATAAGCTAGAATAAAAATAAATAATAGTATACAACAAAAAACGAAAAAAGTACGCTTTTATAGAAAATCCAACGTAACAATAGAAAATAAATTAATTGTAAAAAAAAGCGTGGGTTGCTTTAAGTTTCCCATGAGGAACTTCGTTCCAAAAACATATATGAATTTTCGCAATTTTTATTGTTACACATAGCCCGGCCGATTTGTTTTACGAGTAAGTCGATAATGTAATTAAGATTTGGAATTCGCGTTTGAAGATGGGTTGCGACAATTTCGTGGTGATTAAGCTTTGGACTGCAGTAAACGGTTCAAAGCTCTCGCATAAAAACCTCAGCTAAATAATTGGCTTATCCAAACACGACTTGCCTGTCATCATACTTTTTCTAATGAAATACGTACTCAATAAATGTTCACGATTGACTTCCACGGTGAAGGAATAACATCGTGTAATAAAAGTGAAACCCGCAAAATTATAATTTGCGTAATTACTGGTGGTAGGACCTCTTGTGAGTCCGCGCGGGTAGGTACCACCGCCCTGTCTATTTCTGCCGTGAAGCAGTAATGCGTTTCGGTTTGAAGGGTGGGGCAGCCGTTGTAACTATAATTGAGACCTTAGAACTTATATCTCAAGGTGGGTGGCGCATTTACGTTGTAGATGTCTATGGGCTCCAGTAACCACTTAACACCAGGTGGGCTGTGAGCTCGTCCACACATCTAAGCAATAAAAAAAAAAAAAAAAAAAAAACCTAGAACCACAGCGTTCTTCCACAGTGCGTTTCCAAAGATCTTTTCTGCTACGTACCACCGGCTTTGGTATTAATAATTAATTAATATTACCATCACATGGGCCGTATGCTCATCTCCCTGCTATGACAATAAACAACCATTAAAGTTATACTTTTTTTTTCCTTGCAAGGATTTAAGACCACGATTCAAGTCCGCGCCTAACCCGATGAGTTGGGATTACCGTTTTGCACGTCCCAAGGTAAAATGAACCTTGTGCTTCAAAGAATAAAGCTAAGTAGAAACACGCCGAATCTCCGCCCCTATTAACGGCGGTTAGCATTTTTTTCATTATCTCCCCTTAAGGATTATGTAATTGAAAAACATTGATAAATCCTGTATTTTATTTTCCTTGTCGTAAGGACTGTTCTTTGTTTTAAACCAAGTTCCCCCAGTGTTCATGTTTGTCTATAGAATACAGAACTATTGAAGTGATAACTTCTTATGGGAGAGTAGATCGCTTCGTTACGCAACGCGTTACGGTGCCAGTCTGTCTGTCTTCTCTTTCTCTCACGCACAGGGCTGCGGTAATAAGGACGTACGTAACTCCTAACTATTTATATATTTTTCAAATTACGTTACAATTTTCCCTACATTATCATAATAATATACATAAAATTTAAGTAATAACCTAAGCTTTTCTCAAGTTAAACAATTTCCATATTAAATAGTTCAACTTAGATTAGCTTAAGTTATTACTTCTGTCGGGCGTCCCAAGACACACTTGTAAAAAATATATGCAAATATTAATTTTTAACGGGTTCTTAAGACGATTTTTAGGTCTTCATTATTTACCGATATTTCGGTGGTGTTATAAGCGCCATTATCACGGGTGGAGTTAAGAATGCGGGGTATCCCTCATTCTAGAAGTAACATCAAAGAATCGAGTTGCTATCAAGAAACAAGGCGACTTAAAAGAGGGTAGACAGATTTTTCTGCTCCCAACATTTAATTTAATCTGATCGGGGGTCGTTTTTTATAGATTGTTATTTATTTTCAACCGACTCCAAAAAAGGAGGAGGTTCTCAATTCGACTGAACGGTTTTTTTTTTATGTTCCTTACCTCATTACTTTTGACGCAATTTTGATGATTCTTTTTTATTAGAAAACTGACGCTTCCCGTGTGGTCCCATTTCAATTTAGTCCAGTTCTGACAATGGTATCCATGAGAAAACCATATAAGCCTTAAATTTGCATTAAGTACGTGCGCGACAAATAGATGAATAACTCAATAACTCAATATCACGCCAACCGATTTCGATGATTATTGTTTTTAGTGTATATGAATTTGTTTTGGAATATCTGTTTTCTTCTATTTGAAGCCGATTTTTGTTAAAAAATGTCTATTTACATTTTTTGCTTAGACATTTGGCCAACCTATCAATCCATCTAACGAGCCCGTAGGCGTCACCAGTGTGAATACAGCCCTAAACCTTGAAACATTAGCTCTATACGTCTAAATTGTATAGTAATTATGCAAATTAAATTTGTTTGCGAGTGTTTAATTTATTACACGTTGTTCCTTCATTGTGGAAGTCTACCGCGAATATTACTGGAATTTTACTGGTGGTAGGACCTCTTGTGAGTCCACGCGGGTAGGTACCACCACCCAACATATTTCTGCCATGAAGCAGGTATGCGTTTCGGTTTGAAGGGTGGGGCAGCCGTTGTAACTATACTTGAGATCTTAGAACTGATATCTCAAGGTGGGTGGCGCATTTACGTTGCAGATGTCTATGGGCTCCGGTAACCACTTAACATCAGGTGCGCCGTGAGCTAGTTCACCTATCAAAGCCATAACAAAAATAAATAAAAAAGACCTAACTACGTATTTCATTATCAAAATTGGTACCTGACTCCGGTATTTCAATGCTGGCACAGTCGCTTTTTTTCTCCTTACTTATTCGCTGGTAGCCTAAGAGCCTATTCTAGTCACACGCAAACGGTTATGTGGTGAGCTCACGGGCTCAACCTGAGAGAATTTGCTGACATTAATCCTAGCAAGAGCAGTGCTGCATCTACCGCCGGATCGGAATCGCGACGCACTGAGAAGATCTGGCGAGAAAGTCAGTGGTAGATAGGTAGGTAGCTTACAAGGACCCAGCTTGAGAAAATATACTATTACGCGCTGAGGTTCGGAATAAACAAAAATTCTACCGAAGTACAGATTAAAACTGTAATAAGATTCTCAATTCACTTCTTTAGCTTCGCTTCAGGTGATCCGTTTGCTGTTTCGCTTCGAGTAGATCCGATTACTGACTGACTTCCTGCCATCTCTGCAACGCTTTTATAGTCAATACGACATTCCTAGATTGGTCGAGAACATTATGGGCAAGTCGAGTAGCTTCGATATGTATTTCCGCTATCTGACAATAGATAGCGTTGTACTTCTTGAGCGCTCTCGATGTTACTAATAACTTTGATATTCGTTTCTGCTATTCGGCGATAGATGACGTTACTTTTACAGGCGTAACAATACCAACGTCTGCTCTTGCAAGATCAATGCTTTGCTGAATCTACCACCTTTTGTATCTTGATTCATATAATACATGGCGCGATTAATTCTATATGAGATAATGAAAAACACAGAGACGCTTCGTTAGTCGCCGGCATGCAAATTCGTTCTAATGTTTTATGTATCACACTTCCCATCAGGTGGGGCGACCCAAATACATAAATTACAAACTTAATGAGACGAACATTATTTAACGTGCGAAGAATTGCGCCATTGTCGTAAGTAATGTTGGGTTTTGAAATATCTGTTACTTTTTCAACTTGAGACTAGTGATTGCTCTTGCTAGGGCAGGTGTTGGCGAACCCTTTTAGGGCGAGCTTCTTTAGCTCGTCCACAAGCCAAATTGAAGACCCTTGACGCTAAGGACGTAGGTAGGCTAACCAGAATGATATTATTTATCGCAAAAAATGTATATTAGTATATCTGATGAGAAGTAGTCATCGTCGTGCGTGAATGTCAGCCAGAGATACCACAGAGCTTAAGGTTTTGAGTCTGAGCAATAAATATAATATAAACCAGTTGAAATTCGCAATGATTTACGTTTTAAAAATAATTTATATATTAATACGTGAAGGAAAAACTTTGTATCACTTTTTACGAAAATTGCGCGGATGGAGGAGTATGAAATTTCCCACACTTATAGAGAATATAGAGAAGGAGTGCAGAATGTTAATATTTTTTAAATTATGCCTAAAAATACATTAAATCAATAAAATAAACGTTACATACAGTACCATATATTTGACACACACACGCATGCATACTTTTTCTTTATTGTCAAACTTTTGACGTCTGTGGTCAAATTGAGAATAGATTAAAATATATTGTTTGTTTTTATTAATATTTTTCTTGTCTTAGCAAAATTTGTGATTATAGAAGTATAATAGTCTTTGACAATATAATCATAATATTAATTATAGTCGAATTGCGACTACCGGGCGACCACTAGTAATTGTAAATAGGCAGATAGAGAGATTGCTTTAACAAAAACCGACTTCAAATAGCAAAAAAGGATATTCCAAAACAAATTAATATACACTAAAAACAATAATCATCGAAATCGGTTGGCGTGATATTGAAGTGATAGTGAAGTTATTGAGTTATTCATCTATTTGTAGCGAACGTACTTAATGCAAATTTAAGACTTACTAGACGATGACCGAGCTTTGCTCTGTTTTTTTTTTTTGATAACGCCATCTAGTTGTTTCTTTAAAGCGGCTAGTTGCCCTCAATTAAGAAAAATAGTATTATTATTCGCCAATAAATGTCGGGAAGAGTTGATTATTGAAAACACGAATAAAACAACATTTTCTGAAAATAAATCGTAGCTAGATCGATTTATCGCCCCCGAAATCCCCTGTATACTAAATTTTATGCAAATCGTTGAAGCCGTTTCCGAGATTCAGATTATATATATATATATATATACAAGAATTGCTCGTTTAAAGGTATAAGATATGGTTTTCTCATTGATACTATCAGAACTAGACTAAGCTGAAACTGGACTAAATTGAAATGGGACCACACGGGATGCGTCAGCTTTCTAATAAAAAACTTATGAGGTAACAAACATAAAAAACCGTACAGTACAATTGAGAACCTCCTCCTTTATTGAAGTCGGTTAAAAACCTTCGATCCAATCCTTTCAATGCCGAGAATAATACAAGCGTTTTGAATAAACGAAAATGACTTTCCGAATTCTTTTTACATTTACACAACACACTGACGGACCATTTTAAACGCTACTTTTAATTTATTAAGAGAGCTTTTCATTAAATACTAGTGGTCCCGCAGTGTAGTCGAAATTCGACTATAATTAATTGAAATTATATGTTTGAACATTATTATGGTTCTATTCTCAAAGACTATTATACTTCTGATCACAGATTATGCCGAGGCTACACTCTAGACAAATATTATTAATCTATTCAACCACAGGCTTTAACAATAAACAAAAGAATATATATGCGTGTGTGTGTCACATACATCTTAGTGTGTGTAGTGTATTTTGTATTGAGTTAATTTATTTTTTGTGCATAATTTAAAAAGAATACTAACAGTCTTCACTCATCTATATTCTCTATAAGTGTGGGAAAGTTTATACTCCTCCGTCCGCGCAATTTTCGTAAAAAGGGGTACAAAGTTTTTGCTTCACGTATTAATATATAGATCTAGTAAATAAAAAGTTCGCGAGAATAAGCTAGACCGCGCGAGAGAGAGATGGGCAGGCTTTTCACGATGCGCATGCAGTGCGACGTCACGCCGCGCGCTTATTCACAAACACTACACAAGCGCAATGTGTGAATGTGTTGAACGCGAGCTACACGGTAGGCGAAGTGGGGCGTGTTAGGTTTTATTTTCGTTACGGAATTTCTTGATTCGGTCGCCGCGCTCGCGATAAATGCTATGCAATAGCTTAAAAGAAATATTAGTATATGATGATCTTTGATTGACTGTCTGTTTCCTCTTTGTATTTATTATTATATTATGTTAAAATTAAATGTCATCCTTGAAATAAACGAATGTATTTTTTTCTTGATTGTTTCAGAGCACTATCACATTTTCGTCGGCGACCTGAGTCCGGAAATTGAAACGCAGAGCTTAAGAGATGCCTTCGCGCCGTTCGGTGAAATATCGTGAGTATTACTATTGATTGTCTTTCCAATCAGTGTTCTGGGAGGTAAACAAAGCGAGCGTTTTGATTGGGGGCCCTGCCAGGGGGCCTGGCCGACAAATAAGCGCTCACCGTTACATTTAACTCTGAAATTGGCGAGTCTTGGCTGTTAATTCGAAAAATATGCCGTGGGGGTTTTTTTTTTATTGCTAGAAGGGTGGACGATCTCACAGTCTACCTGGTGTTAAGTGGTTACTGGAGCCCATAGACATCTACGACGTAAAATGTCGCCACCCACCTTGAGATATAAGTTCTAAGGTTAAATAAGTCTAAATCTTAGTTCTATAATTTTTTGTTTTTGTTGTTGTTAATGCACTGTCGATTGTACCTTTAATTGAGGTGACATCTGCCATGCACTTTTGTTAATTATTAAATGTTTTGTATCGATGATCACTTTGTTGGTGCAACTTAATAAATAAATAAATAAGGTCTCAAGTATGGTTAAAACGCCTGCCCCACCCTTCAAACCGAAACGCATTACTTCTTCACGGCAGAAATAGACGGGGTGGTGGTATCTACCCGTGCGGACTCACAAGAGGTCCTACCACTAGTAATTACGAAAATTATAATTTTGCGGGTTTGATTTTTATTACACGATGTTATTCCTTTACCATGGAAGTCAATCGTGAATATTTGTTAAGTACGTATTTCATCACAAAAATTGGTATCCGCCTGCGGGGTTCGAACAACATTTTAGGAAACATTGAAATAAGCAGACATTAGTGTTGACTTTGCATTATTTTAATAATACACACCGTCAAATTCCTAAAACAATTAGAGATGACAAATGTAATTAGTGATTTGGAGTGAATGGGTTAGTGAATGATCACCGCGTCCGCCATGACAGACGCAACTTCTAGTGTTACCAGCTCTGAATTAAAATTATCATACAATAAATAGTCGAATACAAATAGATTAATCGATATCAAAATTACAGAATAATTTACAGATTATTAAAATAATAACCAGATAAATTGACTAAATTATTTTAATTATTTCAAAATGTCACATTCTGTCATTTTTTTTTGTATTATAATTATTGTTTTGAGCGGAATCAACAAAGAGATGTTCTTCCATCGCTAAAGGTCGTTTTCGATATTCAGGCATTTGTAAAACATCTTGTGTTCTCTGATAACTATAGCCATAGCTAATTAACTCAAAATATTAGCTGGATATACATATATGCGCAGGCATTACTGACAAGTGACGTAGAATCAACTAGGGCATTGCAAAACATATTCTGTTGCACTATAAAATATTGGCCACAATAAACTACATGGAGGATCTTGTCTAGTTGGATCGCCGCCAATACTCCGCGGTCTCATTGCGAGCGTTTCATGTACTGCTCTAGTTTTGCATAACGCCGTCCTCAATTTAAATTGTTTGTTTACAAAAGAAACGCTGGCTTTCAATTCATTGTTGTGTTTGTCTACATTTTGAGAATCCATTGATATTTTTCCATTATTCTATAGTATGCTTAAAGGTCTGATCTATTTTAAGGAGATAATTCTGAATATTAACAAATAGTAGACGGAAACATATCATCCCTAAGTCTCTCAGAATTTCCCTAGCTGAAAACGTTTGTATGGAAGAGATCTTTTTTAGCAGTTGTACTGTAAATTTTTGGATATTTAAGATATTTCGTGGACAGTAGTCCGCCTCAAACGTAAAAGTAGTCTTAGCTGGTGGTAGGAACTCTTGTGAGTCCGCAGGGATAGGTACCACCACCCCGCCTAATTCTGCCATGAGGCAGTAATGCGTTTCGGTTTGAAAGGTGGGGCAGCCGTTGTAACTATACTGAGACCTTAGAACTTATATCTCAAGGTGGGTGGCGCATTAACGTTGTAGATGTCTATGGGCTCCGGTAACCACTTAACACCAGGTGGGCTGTGAGCTCGTCCACCCATCTAAGCAATAAGTAAATAAATAATAAATAAAATGGCAAAAACTCATCAGAAAATAAGCTTTTTCCTTAAGACATTGTGACGTCAAGGCGTTGATAGCAATTCTCGATTCTTTGTTCGGTGCCCCACGCTACTGTTTGTAAAATAATACCGCGATATCACGGACGTACTCTACAATTATATTATCTATTCTTTTATTGATTAAATCGGTCCGTATTGGCCCATCTGGTGTTAAGTGGTTTCTGGAGCCCATAGACATCTGTAACGTAAATGCCGCTCTGAGATACGATTTCTAAGGTCTCAGTATAGTTACAGCAGCTACCGAACCCTTTAAACCGAAACGCATTACTGCTTCACGGCAAAAATAAACAGAGCATTGGTGGACTCGCAAGAGGTCCTACCACCAGTAAAATTTTTATCTGTGTTGATTATAAGAATATCTAATGGAGGGTAGACGTAAGGAGCACCACCTCAGTATATTAAAAAGTGTCTGTTGAAAAGGAGCCAATTAAGGTGCTGCTATAATAGCAAGTGGAAAGATTGAAAAAACCGCCCAACGGACTACCGCAGGTGAACTTTCCGAACCGTACCGAGAATTACCGAATTTATACGATGTCAAGAAAAGGGATGTCCAATATGCATGTTTGAGGATGTTTTTTAATCGATTTTTTTTCAAATTGATTACAATAAATTTAATAAAAATAAAGTATAACTTCTTACGCGCGTACATAAGTACACGCACCCTTTTTTTTTCAACTTATCACCAATACAAGATGGTGTTCCTTAGTTCTATCCTCTACAGAACATCAAGATAAATCCAAGGTCCAATCGCTTTCGGGTTCGAAACGTTGCCCATATTTTCCTCCGACATAACGAACATTATCGAAAACTTGTTATGGGTCCTCGTAAAATTTTATGAAGCTACATTAAAACTCTATCAGGGCATAATGAAACCGGTAATTCTTAGGAAATTTCATATAACGTCTACAAATGACGGCTTTTATTGAATTAATAGAATTAATTACGTGGAAATTGAGGAACTGGGTCCTGTTTTTCGTAGTTCGAAGCATTTTATTATAATAATTATTATAATAATTTCATTGACTTAGATAAATGATCTCAGCACACAGATTAAGCAAATTAAATTTCGGCAAAATATATGGAATTGCACGTATTTCTGGTAGTAGAGGGTCTTATGAGTCCGCACGGTTGCTACCTACTTCCACCATGAAGCAGTAATGCGTTTCGGTTTGAAGGGCGGTACAGCCCTTATACTGTAAAACTGAGACTTACAACTCATGACTCAGGATCGGTAGTGGCATTTGGGTTGTTGATGCCTATAGGTCCCGGTACAACGTCGACATCAAATGGGCCGTGAGCTAGTCCACCCATCCAGACAATAAAAAGTGAACAGCAGATCCAGTATCAACTTCATCTTTCAATCAACACATCGAACCTACCACTGCCTTTCTCCTATTGCAAAATGAATCCCATTTGCAGTGTAATTCAGAAGGTTTATCAAAATGAACAGTGGTGGCGTTTGGCTTTGCCCCTGACATTGTCAACGTCTATGCGCGTCGTTAATTACTTACCATATCAAACGGACCGAAAACCAAAACATTGCCAATTTAAGTTCTAAAATAGAACTGTCCGAATAATGGAAACGAAAACTATTGATAAGTCCTGGCTACCAAATAAAGAAATCATCAGAAGAAGAAAATATAATTAACAGCTCATGATCATCCACTGCTGGACATAGGTCCAATGGTCGGTCCTGACATATCTTTAGCCCCGATCTCCAGCTCTATCGATTCTACCAGCTATGTAATCTGTCCGCTGCCATTTCAACCTTGTAATCATTCCAAACAATTGTTATTAAATACTAATCGATTATCTTATTACAGCGACTGCCGGGTGGTTCGCGATCCACAGACCCTCAAATCGAAAGGATACGGCTTCGTCTCGTATTTGAAAAAATCAGTAAGTTTTAATCTCTTACATTATAATTATCTAAGATGCTCTGAACCTGTTAGTCCTTGGGACATAGAATAATGAATTTAATAATGACCTTGACACACAAAACTGAAGTCTAAAATACCAATAGATGCAATAGTACAGACGATTCATGATGACTGGATCACTGTCCATGGAGTCAACTGACTCGCTAGAAGACGCACCTTCCAGTATAAATGCAAGGAGTATGATCGACCTGTCTACTCATACAATGACTAGTCATCAAGAAGTAATAACATCATTGCAACTATCCATTGAGAATCTGAAGAAACAATTACAGACTACTCGTAGTGAAAATACAGTATTGAAACAAAAATTAGATGAACAAATACATATCAATAAGCAACTTAATAAGCAAATAAATGGAACTACGGTATCCAGTCCAAAGAAGAAAAATAATAATAATAAAACAGAAATAAGAGCCATGAAACCAAACATAGAAGCTAGAAAATTAGATCTGGACCTAGAATTTCAAACGCCTAAGTCTTCTCCCCTGGTACCTAAAGATACAAAAGTAAACCTTAGCCTCAGTCAATGTGATGATGAATTATTAGAATCCTCCCACATTGACAGGAACAAACCAACTCTGAAACCAAGTGGTAGTAGGAGATTACTCATATTTGGAACACAACAGTGCGTTGGACTAGCGGCTAAACTACTTAAAACTAGATTATATACGAACTATGAAAAATACCGCATCACGGCTGTGACTAAACCGTTTGCTTCGTCTGAAGAAGTCTTCAAATGTTGTGAAAATTTGAACTTAAATAAGGATGACAAGCTTGTCATTGGTGTTGGAGAGAATGATACAAACCCTTTCAAATTGTTAATAGAGTTATCAGCTACTTTGAAAAGACTCTACGAGGTAACTGTGATAGTTTTAAGAATAAATTATAATAAATCTTTAAATGTGAGCATGCTTAATAACAATGTAAAATTAGTATGTAATAACTTTCCAAATTGTTATTTTATAGATTACTTTGGTTCTAGTTATAATAAAAATAAGTATATAATATGCCAAAAAATAAACTACATTATAGATAGTATAGATTATGATACGAAATACTTGTCATTGAAAAACAATAAAAATAGTACGTTACACACAATTGAAATAAAAAATGATACTTTAGGTAATTTAACTAAAAATAATTCAAGATATACTCAAAGAACTATACTGGACTACTTTAAAAAAATAAATATACAAACCCCTAATTGTACGAGTATACAAGCATTACCAACAAATAATAATTTATTTTTTCGTAAATAATAAAGAACGTAATATAGATTGTAAACTAACACTATTGCATCAAAACATAGCTGGGATATTAGGAAAAATAGATTTACTTAAAATTACTTTAGATGAGCTTTATAGTCAGAATACTGATATAGATATACTATGCTTCAGCGAAACATTCCTCAAAGTAGGGGAAGAATCTAAACTGGTATTAAGAGGATATAATATAGCTAACTTTTATTCAAGGAGTAAACAAAGAAGGGGTGGAGTAGCAATACTATGTAAAGATTACATAAGCTCTAAACCTATCTTGTGGTTAAGAGACTTAGCATTAGAGTTTTCCTTTGAATGCTGTGGTATAGAGATTCCGGAATACAAATGTATAATTATATGCATCTATAGAACACCAAATTCAAGAGTACAAATATTTTTAGATAAAATCGAAATTGTATTAAGCACAATTCGTAATAAAACAAATAAGAAAATTATTGTCTGTGGTGATTTTAATATAAATTTATTAAAAAGCTCCAATGTATTAAATGAATATAAAAGAATAACACAAAATCACAGATTTAATATTCACATTAACGAACCTACCCGACAAAATGCGTGCTTAGATCAAATAATAAGCAATGTTAGTGAAGCAGAAGGCAAAATACATTCCCTGGGATTATCAGACCATGAAACTGGACAAACAGTCTGTATTCCTGTGAAATATGTAAAAAAACCACAAAAGATATATTACATTAGAAAACGGGACTTTGATGAATATAATATTAATAAATTTATAGAATACGTAGCTTCCTTGTCCTGGACAGAGGAATGTGAGATGACTGATTTAAATGCAGCATTTAATTCATTTCATGATCATATTGTTCTACTCTATAACTTATGCTTTCCTTTCAGAAAAATTAAAATTGATAACAATAAAAGCCAAAAAACGCTATGGATTACTACAGGTATAAAAAAATCATGCGTAAGTAAAAGGAAACTCAGATATTCATATATAAAGAATAAAACTACTAGTTCAAAAATTAAATATAAAAAATACAATAAAATATTAAAATCATGCATAATTACAGCTCAAAAAATTAGAAACGAACATCATATAAATAAATCTAGTAATATATGTCGGACATCGTGGAATATTATAAAGCAAAATGACAACAAAATTAATTCAAATAACAAAAGCAATATTAAACAAATTTTACATAATGGCAGAGTAATCACTGACACTACAGAGATAGCTAGCATATTTAACAATTATTACATTGAAATAACAAATGATGAAAACAAAAACTATAATAATATACAAGCAATAAATACACAAAACATAAATATATCTAGCTCAAGTATATTTTTAATGCCAGCTACATGTGAGGAAATTTATAAAACAATTCATTCTCTCAATAATACTAACTCAACAGGTTATGATGAACTGCCCACCTTTATACTAAAACAATGTGCAATAGCCATTACACCTGTACTCTGTCATATTATCAATCTTTCATTAACTGAAGGTACATTTCCTGATAAATTGAAAATCTCAATAGTGAAACCTATATACAAAAAAGGACATAAGGAATGCATCAATAACTACCGACCGATTACTTTAATACCTATACTTGCAAAAATATTCGAAAAAATCATGCATTCTAGACTCACAACTTTTCTTAATAAATCTGAAGTTATAAAATCTGAACAACACGGTTTTCAAAAAGGCAAATCTACTACACTAGCAGCTTTTAAACTCATTAGTAAAATTACTGAAAATGTAGACAGAAAAATACCCACGGTTGGAGTTTTCTTTGACATGACCAAAGCCTTTGACTTTGTTGACCATAACATTCTTCTACGGAAGTGTAATAATTATGGCATTAGAGGGATAGCTGAAAAATGGCTTAGTAGTTATCTAAGCAACAGACAACAATATGTTGAAATTAGGGATATTGATAATAACAATGAAGAAGTGGCTTTTAAATCTTCATTAGCGTATAATAAAGTAGGTGTCCCACAAGGGAGCATTTTAGGACCGCTACTCTTTATCATTTATATAAATGATCTCCCAGAACACATACATTACCCATGCAGCTTATTTGCTGATGATATAGCCGTTGTAATCACCAAAGATGCCACACTAGATTTAAATGATGAGATAAATGCTACTGTTAGTAAGGTCATAGATTGGATGAATAAGAATAACTTAAAAGCTAATTTAGACAAAACGAGATATATACAATTCTATAATAGACACAAATTTATTAATAACTTAAATATAACTTATAATAATAACACACTAAATGAATGTAATAGCATAACATTTTTAGGATTAAATGTGGATAATCAATGTAGCTGGAATCTTCACATAGATATTACTTGTAGTAAAATTAATCGATTCTCATATGCACTTTGGCGACTTACAAAAATATGTAATTTAAAAACTGCATTACAGGCCTATCATGGATATGTCGCCTCAAATATCAGATACTGTATACCCCTCTGGGGAAATTCTAGTCACATAAATAGAGTGTTCATTGCACAAAAGCAATGTGTTCGTGCCATGTGCAATATTCATCCTCTGACTTCTTGTAAACCATTCTTCCAAAAACATAATATTTTAACTGTACCATCCATATATATACAAGAATGTTGTTTGTTTGTTAAAAAGCACCCACAATTATATAAATCGTGTGGCGAGTACTGTCAATTTAATACAAGATACCCTACTAAACTAATGTTACCAAGTATAAATACTCGTTACTACCATACAAACTGTTATCCTATGACTATCAGAATATTTAATAAGATACCAAACAGCATAAGAGATCTTCCACTAACTCAATTTAAAAGAAAATTATATTTATGGCTGATAGATAAGGCTTATTATAGTGTGCAAGAATTTTTAAATGATAAGTGTTGTACATAATAAAATATTAGAATAAGAAGTGATAGAATGTAAAAATAGATAGATTTAGTAAATTTTGTGTTATAATTAATATAAAAATAAATTAAATTTTCGCATGCCTAAACAGGCGAAATATATGAAGCTATGTCCTATATCTTATAAACTATATTTCTGGCGAATAAAGATTTTCTTTCTTTCTTTCTTTTCTTTCATCCCTTTCCCTGGATTGATGGGCGATAAAGAATTTTACTAGAGAACGAACAGTAGTATTTTGAGCAGCATTCTCTGAGGATACCAACGTACTACCACCATACGGTGCCAATATAAGGCTGCAATTTTTTTTAATGTCCTTGTAAGCAGACGAGGAACATACGGCCCACCTGATGGTGAGTGGTTACAGTCGCCCGTGGACTTCAGCAATGCCAGTGGCAGAGCCAAGCCGTTGCCTACCACAAAGCTCTGCCACCTATGAATACAACAAGCATTATGCATCACCATTCAGATATCAACCTTCGAGATGAGAGCGACTTTAATCTGTAATCTCTTTGGGCTCCCGTAACCACTTAAGACCAGGCGAGCCGCGAACGTTTCGATCGATTTCAAGCATTAAGTAATGATTAAAGACTTGAGAAAAAATAAAAAGAATCGGTCATTAGGTAAAATTTATGATGTTTTAGTACCAGGTCTTACCTACATGGTAGAAGTGGAAACGACATGTCAATCAACTTCTTGAATGTAGCGAAAGCTTAGGATGTTATTACTTTGTTTTTCTTTATTGTCACTTAATTATTGTCACTGTTCGTTATTGTTACTTAACTATATGTTTAGTTAAGTTTTATTTTCTTTCCTTTTTTTTTTTTTGTTGATTTAGATGGGTGGACGAGCTCACAGCCCACCTGGTGTTAAGTGGTTACTGGAGCCCATAGACATCTACAATGTAAATGCGCCACCCACCTTGAGATATAAGTTCTAAGGTCTCAGTATAGTTACAACGGCTACCCCACCCTTCAAACCGAAACGCATTACTGCTTCACGGCAGAAATAGGCGGGGTGGTGGTACCTACCCGTTCGGACTCACAAGAGGTCCTACCACCAGTAAAAGTAAAGTAGGTAGGTCCTTTAGTGTTGCATACATACATATATAGTATAAATTAGTGCATATATTTATATTAGTGCATATATTTATATTAGTGCATATATTTATATTAGTGTAAGTTATATTATTGTAGATGGCAACAGAATCACGGCTCAGAAGCACTTATTGTTTTGAGTTTAGAGGCTTTCTTCGAGTTGGATTCTGATCTGTGAATTAAGCGCGCGTTGTACAAGAAATATTGTATTAAATTATTAATCACATCTTTGATCTTACTAATTAACTAACATATAACAATAAATATCTAATAATATTCAGTAATTATACCACGTTATACCACGTTGACAAATAAGATATCGTTTAAATCGCATTTATCGATAAATTGTTTTTTAAGGCATTTTATGACTTGGTAACTAAGGCCTTTAAGTCATGTCTTATTTTAATTTACATTCTTATTTTTATGAAAAATTATACTATGGAGTGAAATGAAATGGTGGTCATTTACTAAGATTTTTTCAGTGGACTTTTTGGAGGATCCCGAGAAGTTACATCCAGCGGCTTTGTTTCATTTTCCCACATTTGTGGACTTTCGCAGATATTAAACAGTTAATAAACTACCGTTATTACACATTTAAACCTGAAGAAACACTAAATAGACAAAATAAAACAAATCACACAACTTCACTCCTCGCGTTCCCGCCAAAAAGTCGATTTATCGATAAAGTTTTTTTTGTATCAAACCACCCGCGTCTCACCAAACCGTTTGACCTAGTTAATGCGGTTCACATCCAGGTAGTGAAATCGACAGGACCCGAAAATTGCTAACAAGTCTGCAGTTCTGCCAAAACTTTAGTGCTACGCTCAGAGGCAGAGAGAACAGTGTTTTAGGGCAGTAAAAATATCATATCGAGGGGTGAACGGCCATTTAGTTTGAGCGACATTTTTACAACATTACAGAGGAGTTATTTAAATTTAAAATTTTGCGAAAAATCTGTATGTTAATACGTGAAGCAAAAACTTTGTATCCCTTTTTACGAAAATTGCGCGGAGGGAGGAGTGTGAAATTTTCCACACTTATAGAGAACATAGAGAAGAAGTTCACAATGCTAATATTTTTTTTAAATAATGCATAAAAGATACATTAAATCAATAAAGAAAACATTACACACACTCCATACCATGTATTTGACGCACACACGCATGCCTACTATTTATTGTCAAACTTTTGTTCTTGGCGTCTGTTGTTAAATTGAGAATAGATTAAAATTAAATATTGTTTGCCTTTGTTAATATTTTTTATAGTGTAGTCTTGGCGAAATTTGTGATTATAGAAGTATAAAATACAATCAAAATAGTGTACAAACTTACAACTCCAAATAATTATAGTCGAATTTCGACTACTGCTTGACCTCTAGTATTATTAAAAAGAACAGCGCGCGTGCCAACGTGAACGAAGTGAAACTTCTTTTGCGTAGTGTGTAGCATTGTGGTTTTCTTCATTTATCATCCTTAAATCAATTTTTTTCTTGTAATAGGGAATGCTGTGTATAGGAGAAATGACCCATCTCGCCTTGTCCTTTCCCTCTCGTCACGCTCGAGTGGTACGCGAGACGCTGTCTATTTTCTCACTCTCGCTCTTCCTAAATTGTATCTTTTCTCTCTAGCCGTAACGAAACTGTCGCGAGTTACATTTTACTCTCAATGCGCCTAAAGGAGTTTCACTTCAAAAACATCCTCAGCTAGGGGGAAACCTAATTGGGAAACCTAATTGAAGTTCAATAAAAAACATCAAATTGTTGATGCTGATAACAAATAAAAAGGACCTTTAATCCACAAAGATAAATGTCGCGTCAGTATTAAGCGAAATATAGCTTAAACAAAATAGCCTTTCACTTCTCTGTGTTTTAATGCATATTATTTGAAGAAAACGTTATATCAGTCCACACGGATACACTTTTTCTTACACATTTCTATCGCGAAGCAGTCCGCCCTGTCGCCAAACAGCTGGTAACATTAAAATGCACATCGCTAATTATACAAGACTTAATTTATTTAAACAAAAAACAATAGGGCTTTTTCATGAGACCTTTTGCACGTGTTCGCGTAACCGCATTGATATTAAACTTTCACGAGGAAAGCGCGGAGCCGTTGCAGTTTCCCATGGCTTGCGGCGAGCTTTCAAATTAAACAATTTGTGGTTCGTTGATTAAAGAAACATAATTAATAATTAGACTGTGTTTACGTAAGAACATACATACATACGTTTTTGCTCTATTATTATAACTAGAGTTATTAAAATTGTAATAAAAGCAGACTGGATTCAGAAGTATGGACCTTTTAAACTAGACCCCGAAAAAGGTTCGATTATTACCTGTTTATTATAGACAAGAAATCGTTCAAAGAATTGTTTTGAAATATGTGATATTATAATACCAACGGCAATCCGATGGTCGATCGTAGTATGCTGCTGTGATACTTAAAGAACGCTGCTCTTCATTCTCCGATAAATGCCAAGGTCGCCTTACAACACCAACGGAAAAATATGGGCCGATGCTTATCTAGAGCACAGTTTAATTTTATTTACTTTGAAGAGGTCCGCATGTTCAGTCTGCGTGGGTGATACCACATTCATTATGGTTTCCTCCGTTAAGCCTTCTTCATGTCTCGGTATGGACTAATTAGGCTTCACCAAGAAGACGATAGCCAAATGTGAGAGACTAATTAAAACTCATCTGCTGCAGGAGGCGGAATCAGCGATCACATCCATGAACGGGCAGTGGCTCGGCTCCAGGTCCATCCGCACCAACTGGGCCACAAGAAAACCACCGGCTCCGAAGAATGAACGTAAGCTATCCACTCTTCATTCGCTACTAAAGGAGCCAAGAATCGAACATGACACTCGTTAGTAGAGGAGCCTTGTGATTTGGTCATCCCTGTTAATATTGCCCTATATACAACCCGAACAGGACCCTTCCCCCTTTCTACCCTCACACGCGCTAAGGAACGTTGAGTTTCCCCCCCACTTATCTTTAAAGCTCTGAAGCAACCACATCACTTTCTGAGCGTTGCGACATTACCACATTCAAACTAGCCTAAGGAAAGTGTTTTTCAGTAGGTAGCGGCTTGGCTGTGCCCCTGGCTATGCCGATGTCAATGTGCGGCGGTGACCACTTACCATCAGGTGGACTGCATGCTCGTCTGCCGATGGCAATTAAAAAAGGTTTGCTCGGTTTGTGAGATGTTTAGCATGCTGTGGTGTAAAAATTAGAAAGAAATGCTTTTTAACGATTCCGAGTCATGTAATCCGGAAGTGGAAACAGAAGACTGGTTCTTTACTCTATCGCTTCAGCAGATCTATCGATTGCGGTAGCCTACCGCAGTAATGAATGTTTCATCATTGATATCATTTAGTGACAAACATTTTATGGCTGCGTACTTCTTTTTTTTTTGTACTCCCTAAGCTGATGACCTTGAAAGGCGATTTCAGCGTAATCCTAACAAGTAGGTGGGCTCACGGGGCTCAAACCTCAAACCTGACGACGTTGCTAACACTGACCCTAGCAAGAGCAGTGCTTTGCAGAATCTACCACCGGATCGGAAAAGCGACCCACTGAAAAGACCCGGCGAGAAACTCAGGGGGCTGTGTCTGTGGGTTAGTTTACTCGCCGAGCCCTTCGTCGCAAGCGACGGGTTCGACGAGGACGATGACGGGTTGCGTACTTAAATAATTTATTTAATCCACTGAAGATTGACTGATTGGTGTTGTGTTTTAAAAAAATTAAAATAATTCGTAACGTATGTCGAAGAAACGAATGATATGGGCTGCGAGAGTTATTCAGACGATTTGAATGCGCACTAAATGCTATGTGGGTTACTTGTTAATATTATGGTATCTTATACCTTTAAACGAGCAGTTCTTGTATATTAATATATATATAATCTGAATCTCGGAAACGGCTCCAACGATTTACATAAAATTTAGTATACAGCGGATTTCGGGGGCGATAAATCGATCTAGTTACGATTTATTTTCAGAAAATGTTGTTTTATTCGTGTTTTCAATAATCAACTCTTCCCGACATCTATTGGCGAATAATAATACTATTTTTCTTAATTGAGGGCAACTAAACGCTTTAAAGACACAAAAAGATGGGGATATAAAAAAAAAAAACGAGCAAAGATCGGTCATCATCTAGTAATATATATGTGGGCAACACTTCTACATATTTACGATTCTTGCAACGGACAAACATTCGTGTGATAAACAGGTTTGCTTGCTCTTTGTCTGGGTGTTTATTATCTACATATGTATATATTTTAACGTATATAAGTATGAATGTATGTATGTCTCTGGTGCTTATAGCATATGTAATCCTAAAATTGGCCAATGCCGCCACCTAGCTTGAGATAGGTAATAGTTTAAAGGTCTCCATTTTTACAGAACAACGCCGGCCCCACCCTTCAAATCGAAACGCATTACTGCTTCACGGCAAAAATAGACAGGGCGGTGATACCTACCCGTGCAGACTCACAAGACGTCCAGCAGTTATTACCCAAATATAATTTTGCGGATTTGATTTTTATTACACGATGTTATTCCTTCACCGTTGAAGTCAACCGTGAACATTTGATAAGTACGTATTTCATTAGAAAAATTGATACCCGCCAGCGGGATTCGTAAAACCGGTGCGTCGCTAGATTCGAATGCACCGTCTTATTCTAATCCTTTAAGCTACGACGATTTTTTAACGGCCTTTGGTAGGTATCTGATGATATAAGGAATAACTTGGGCTACTTTCTTTAGTATATGGGGCGAAGCCCACAGCTCATCGTGGCCGCTGGTAAGTACATTCCCGATCCTGCGGAAAGAATGGAAAGCAGTCGACGTCGCCCAAAACACGTCATTTCGGATCCTCCCGATCCACTAACGGTGCTTTTAGGTACCTCAAGCACCGGTCACCGTTCTCGTCGAACCCGTCGTTTGCGACGAAGGGCTCGACGAGTGAATTAACCCACAGACACAGCCCACTGAGTTTCTCGCCGGATCTTCTCAGTGGGTCGCGTTTCCGATCCGGTGGTAGATTCTGCGAAGCACGGCTCTTGCTAGGGGGTCAGTGTTAGCAACTTCGCCAGGCTTGAGCCCCGTGAGCTCACCTACTAGTTAAGGTTACGCTGGAATAGCCTCTCAAGGCTACCAGCTTAGGTAGGATAAAAAAAAACCGTAATCCGTGGTACGAAAATAGCCGCGAGTAGCATCGCGGGACTCAGCTATCATCAATAATAAAATTTAATATTTCTGAAGCGAAGCGAGGGCGGGTCGCTAGTCTTCAATAAAAACGAAATACCATCTATCTAACTTTGAAATTTACATCAAAGCGAATAGCGCACACTTAAGGCACTTGAACTGGCTAAATCAACAAACGTATAAATAAATTATGATTTTGAGCGAAACCTTTGATTCCTTTAGAGTAAGTAATAAGGCTTCCGCGTCCATTCGGTTTTAGGTGGAATTATATTTTCATTACGCGAACTTTTATAAGGGAATCCTTAATGGGAATTCACAAAGAAGCGCGTTTAAAGCTGGATTAACTAAACAAGGATACGCCGACAGGAATCGAAATTAACGAAATATTAATTATCACTACATAGTATTTTTTTTATATTTTTTTTATTGCCTAGATGTGTGGACGAGCTCACAGCCCACCTGGTGTTAAGTGGTTACTGGAGCCCATAGACATCTACAACGTAAATACGCCACCCACCTTGAGATATAAGTTCTATGGTCTCAGTATAGTTACAACGGCTGCACCACCCTTCAAACCGAAACGCATCACTGCTTCACGGCGGAAATAAGCTATATCCCTATGTATGCTTAAATCTTTAAAACTACGCAACGAATTTTGATGCGGTTTTTTTTAATAGATAGAGTGATTGAAGAGGAAGGTTTATATGTATAATAACATCCATTAAATAGTGGAGAAATCAATAATAAATTACAGTTTCCGAAGCGAAACGAGGGCGGGTCGCTAGTTATTTAATATAATAATAAAAGAAAAACGAATTTGATCAATATTTGTAATGGAATCAAGCATGTGATTTTCGAAAGAAAATGTCCGCTTAGTATAGCGACGTGTGTGATATAAGCAATGCCAACGCATCCCCGATCCTGCGGACCGAATGGTAAACAGTCGACGTCGCCCAAAACACGTCATTCCGGATCCTCCCGATCCACTAACAGTGCTTTTAGGTACTCCAAGCACCGGTAAACGTTCTCGGCGAACCCGTCGCTTGCAACGAAGGGATCGGCGAGTAAACTAATCCATAGCCCACTGAGTTTCTCGGTGGATCTTCTCAGTAGGTCGCGTTTCCGATCCGGTGGTAGATTCTGCGGAGCACTGCTCTTGCTAGGGGGTCAGTGTTAGCAACTTCGCCAGGTTTGAGCCCCGTGAGCTCACCTACTAAGGCTATCTATCGGCTTAGGTAAGAAAAAAAAGGAATGTCAACAAGGCGTGTAAACAGTAATTTACAAACAGATTTTTTTAGGATAAAGTTTTTTTTATATGTTGCTCTTGTAGGCAGACGAGCATACGGCCCACCTAATGGTGAGTGGTTACCGTCGCTCATGGACTTCAGCAATGCCAGGGGCAGAGCCAAGCAATAAAGTATCATACTAGAATATTCCTTTAACGAAAGCCAGCTCTTTAGTCGGACTAATTATTAAATAACAGATTATTCAGCAGTTAATTGTTTTCCCTTTGAAGTCGGCTTCGTAATTTTGATGAGATCAAAGCACTCTCAGTACATCACATTGAGCTGTTTATTTAAAGTTGTCAAGAAACGACAAATAATTGTTAATAAACTAAAATAAATTAAATTTGTATTTTATTTTTATTGTACATACGCATGAACGAGCCACCTGGCTCATCTGAAGTTAAGTTGGTTCTTCACCTAGAAGATCTGGCGAGAAACTCAATGGGCTATCGCCAGGAGTACAATGAAGCCTGTGTTTCCACTAAATCGTCCAGTTTTACTTACAATTTTTCTTCAGGCCTTTAACCTACTGGACTAGTAGATCTTACGATAGTGAACAGGAAATTTAAAGTTAGGCGTAGCTCCCCACTTTCTCGATGTACTTCTTCTTTTTAATCTCTTCACTATTGAGAGAGTGGTCGTGATATTTATCTTGAGAGAAAATTTGACGTGTCTTCCGATGCCTCGCCGTCTCTTACTCATTGTGGCCATTCTGGTGTACTCATTTAAGTGGCCTCTCGCCGTAGTCCTGATTTTGTTGTTTCACCTCATTGGGAAGGTCGCGCGCGGTCTTCCGCCGCCCACGCTTTCTTCAACGACGAAGCGTCTATAGACTGGTTATCTCTTAGTGAAACGTGTCCAAAGAAAGTGACCATCGGAGATTGTAGCATAGAAAACAGGCGCTCGATACAGAGCTCTTGATTTATCGAGATATTCGTGAGGAACCCTATCCACTAATCCCCAAGCATTATACAGCCTCGCATCGCCAGAGTGTTTATTCTCTTCTTTTCCATTTCTCACACAGTCCACATCTCAGCACCTCGTAATATATCAAGAAGATAAGCAATAAAAAAGGACATAAGCAGAATAGGCTACGGCAGTTTTGATTCTCTTGACTAGAGAGGAAGAAGGTGATCTTCTATTATAGGATGGAGGGAGAGAAGAGAGGTTCTTGGTTAATATCTGAACTATCAAGATACATAAGCAAGCTTTTTCGCAACGTGGATATATCTCGCACAACCAATATTCCATGCTTCGAATCGTCTGTGCTCTGAGGAATTGTTCGAAATGATACCGTCATCTCGTTTTTACTATCGCACCGCCCGCCACCGGAGTAGAGTTCATCCATACTACCTCCTGGAGCCACTGCGTCATTCACAGTGTGTTTCCAGACGTCTTTTTGCCACGTACCGTCCGGCTATAGAATGAGCTCCCCTCAACGGTGTTTCCCGAGGGCTATGACATGTCCTTCTTCAAACGAGGCTTGTGGAGAGTATTAGACGGTAGGCAACGGCTTGGCTCTGCTCCTGGCATTGCTGAAGTCCATGGGCGACGGTAACCACTCACCATCAGGTGGACCGTGCGCTCGTATGCCATAAGGGAAATAAAAAAAAAAATCATTGAAATGAATAATATTTGAGTACATTTTGTAACATCTCTATATAGTTCCGTTAGTGAAACGATAATTTCCGAATCGTTATAAACACATTTCCGTTTCGGTCAAGATTACGTGCTTCCGTCGTTTCATGACCGATAAAAATCGATATTAACAACTACTACTACATATTTTTATATATGTATACGCATTCTTGAACTGTCACACAAACACATGCTTTATACGGGTAAGTTTAATAGCGTATTTCTTTCGTGAAGCTGTCGTGACATCTCATTTGGAGAGTTACACAATACTTCCAGATGACTTCTACTACGTTTGTTCAGCAGCAAATGGATCGTAATCTTGTCTAATTATTAATGAATTCGCCACATCTCACACTCAGTCGAAAACCGAACTTTGACTCGGCTGGCGTAGCTTTTTCATGTTTGGTCTGTTAAACTATGATCGGAACGCGATGCGGCAGGGTCCTAAAAACGTTCTTGGATCCGCGGTCTGCTCCCAACATCTGCAGACCTTTTCTTTTTTTTTCCGGGCCGGGGCCGAACTTCCTACGAGGTCCCTGCGCCTAGGGGGCGCGCGGGGTATGTGGAACTCAACGATCTGCAGGTGTTGAGAGCAGACCGCGGGCCCAAGGAATTTTAGGGCCCACCCACTAAACGACTCCCCTGCACTCTTCACCCAAGCGTCCGATCCCCTCCGAGGTCAGAACCCGGATGAGGTAGGGGGGTTACCGCGTTCAACACTATAACCAGACTGCGCGGCTCACCCCAAGGACGCCCAGCCGATGGAGCCTTCGTGGCGAATCGAAGGCTTTGAAACGTCGGCCGTCTCGGTACGGCAGCCCGTCAGGCCGCCCAAACGGTGCCGCTGGTGTCCCGTAATACCCCAATGGACCAGAACTAGCCTGCCGGGTCAACATTCAAGTCCCAGTTACCCCGCGTGTGCCCTAGACGCCGACACCTCGTAGAGGTTCAGCCCCCTACCCGAATGGTTGGAACGCAATGGAACTTTGGCCTTATTGACAGACCAGAACTTGGTGAACCAAGAACGACTCAGCGCTAGCCAATTCACGCATCAGACGTTCACGACACGAATCATGCCGTAACATACACCGTTCATTATTGTGCATGATGTATGTGTAATAAATGTTTATATGTTATTAATTGATGCGGTGTGACCTACTATTTGCATTGTTCGATATCGTTCGTCGGCAGTGATGGATTTACGCCTAGGCCCGTGAGCTTCGTGAGAATTTTTGTAAAGAATTGTTCGTCAAAGTATCTGATATCTAGAAAGTTCCATTGAAATAGCGAATAACCCATAAATGTTCCCTTCCAGTGAACTCCAAGCCTCTGACTTTCGACGAGGTCTACAATCAGAGCTCCGCCAGCAATTGCACGGTGTACTGTGGAGGTCTGACCACCGGCCTCACCGAAGAACTCATGCAGAAGACCTTCCAGCCATTCGGAACTATTCAGGAGATCAGAGTCTTCAAGGACAAAGGATATGCTTTCATCAGGTATTGATTTATCTTCAAATCTCAATAGTATAACGGCCTTCCCACATCATAAACAGAAAAATCTGCACAATATTCTTCAGTGAAAACTTATCAGTTACAATTCTCCTCAGATTCTCGACAAAGGAAAGTGCCACCCACGCAATCGTTGCTGTCCACAACACGGATATCAACGGTCAACCAGTCAAATGCTCTTGGGGCAAGGAGTCTGGTGACCCTAACAACTCGCAGGCTCAAGGACAGGTACGCTAAATTCAATATCCTTCGAAGCTCAGTAATCATGACCATCATCATCAGCCTATAGCAGTCTACTGCTGGACATAGGCCTCTCCAA
This sequence comes from Bombyx mori, assembly GCF_030269925.1. Lineage (NCBI taxonomy): Eukaryota > Metazoa > Arthropoda > Insecta > Lepidoptera > Bombycidae > Bombyx > Bombyx mori. The sequence continues at coordinate 3,770,658 of NC_085117.1, read as the reverse complement.
TTGTTCGCCACTGACCACGATCCGCGACTTCTCTCATCCAGTTCCTGCCAGCCACCGTGCACAGATCATCACTCCAGTATATATTCATATATAAGTATATATCCACACAAAAGCTCAATAAAGTTAAGGATAATCTGCCAGCGGCTCAGATGTGCCGTTAGCGTTCCAGATATCCATGAGCGTCGGTGATCATTCTCGTCTATCTATTTATGTAATAAAATATAGACTCTACCTTCCCCGAAACCTTTTGTAATTATATTCCTTGTGGCTTTGCTTTGAAGAATTGGAGATAATCGTGTCATATCCCTTAAAATTTTAACAATTGAAAGATCTCAACACCGAAACAGAATTTACTTCCATCGTCAGCATGCTCAATAATAGTAGTCAGTAGTTTTGTAACCACGTTCCACCTTACTGTAGACCAAGCGTGAACTGACCAAGGTCATGTCCGAACATAACTTCTTTAAGCCAGCCTTAAATTCCTCAGCTGATGACATAATATAGCCCGCATAAAGGTTCCTGAGTACCTCGCCGGTTCTTCTTAGCGGATAGCGGATAGCAGATTTCGATCCTGTAGTAGATTCATTCACAAAGCACCGGCCCTTAATATGTTAGGTCTCCTTCGGAGGCACTCGAGTATCTATCTGCAAATTTACCACTCCTGCCCGAGCTCGTGCTCGCCCATCGATCCTGGTGAAAATAGAAATTTCTACGGGCCAATACTAAACCTTTCTACCAAAAAATAATACTTTAGGTCACGTTTTGTACGACACTCACTCGAAAAGTATTCATGTTACATAAATTTTGAGGTGATTTGCTATATATATTTATTGCTTTTTCGAGATATCGACAAAGAGAAGCTAGTCCACCGAGCTGGTGAGATTTCTCGGTAGACCGACGATCTGAATGTTATTGTTTGGAACTTGTATACCTAGTCAGGTCATAAGTATTATCACACAGTAAAAACTTTTCTTTTAGAATGCTGGCCACAAAAAAGTTTATTGAATTCGAATTTCGAATTGTTCATGAGAATAAAAAATGTATACTTTTAGAATTTTACTCATTTTTAAATATGGAGTAGACGCTTAAAGAAGACCGTGTTGCAGTTATTGCGTTGCATCGTTGCGGTTACGCGCCAATTCAAATTTTTAACATACTGAAAAATTTGAATATAACCAAAAGATTCCTTTATCGTACCATCAAACGATACAATGAAGACTCTAGTGTAGATGACAGGTCAAGAAGTGGTCGCCCTCGGTCTGTTAGGACTCCAGCAGTGATAAAAGCTGTGAAGGCGCGAATTCAAAGAAATCCCAAACGTAAGCAGAAACTGTTGGCCCTTCAGATGGGGTTAAGCAGAACCACGGTGAAAAGACTTTTAAATGAAGACTTAGGGCTTCGGGCATATCGAAGAAAAACAGGACATCGTTTGAATGCTCGTCTAATGGACCTGAGACTGAAGAGATGCCGCGCTTTGTTGAAGCGGTACGCGGAAAAAAAAATTTCGGGAAATTCTATTTCGGATCAAAAAATTTTTACCGTAGAAGAGAGCTACAACAAACAAAATGATAAGGTGTACGCACACAGTAGTGAAGAAGCGAGCAACCGTATTCCGCGTGTCCAACGAGGTCATTTTCCATCCTCGCTCATTGTATGGTTGGGAGTTTCTTATTGGGGCTTAACAGAGGTACATTTTTATGAGAAAGGTGTAAAAACGAATGCAGTTATGTATCAAAATACAGTCCTGACGAACCTTGTGGAACCTGTTTCTCATACCATGTTCAATAACAGTCACTGGGTATTCCAACAAGATTCGGCGCCAGCTCATAGAGCGAAGAGCACACAAGACTGGCTGGCGGCGCGTGAAATCGACTTCATCCGGCACGAAGACTGGCCCTCCTCCAGTCCAGATTTGAATCCGTTAGATTACAAGATATGGCAACAGTTGGAGGAAAAGGCGTGCTCAAAGCCTCATCCCAATTTGGAGTCACTCAAGACATCCTTGATTAAGGCAGCCGCCGATATTGACATGGACCTCGTTCGTGCTGCGATAGACGACTGGCCGCGCAGATTGAAGGCCTGTATTCAAAATCACGGAGGTCATTTTGAATAAACTTTAGTGTCATAAGAATCTATGTTTTGTTAAGTTCATTTTGGTATATGAATGGTTACATAATGAATAAACTTGTTTCAATTATTTTACATTAAACATGTGACAGAATTTATGACCTGACTAGGTATATCCAATCTTGAAATTAAATCAAATATCTTGTATTGCGTTTTAGCTACGTAAACTAAATTGTCTTTCGATGTGTAATTAATGGTTCGTGTTTGGTGTGGATTCTAGCTGGGCGGCACAGCTTACAGTCCGTTTGGGACAGCTTACACCGCTAGCGGGGTGCCCCCTGCTTCATACTGGTACAACACGTACCCTCAGCAGATCGGTGGCTTCCTGCAGGGCGTCCAAGGCGTGCAGGGGTACACTTACGCTGGACAGTTTGGATATCAACAGCAGTACATGGGGTGAGTAGGAAACTGCCGTCTAGTTTTAATGGTAACAGGAAACTTGGATGTATCAATTGAGTTATGGACCCAAATTGTATTTTTTTTTATTTGAGTTCAGTACGTATTTCATTAGAACAAGTATTCTTCTTCTTCTTCTCCATCGCTTCTTCATTACTGGGGATCTTGACTCGGTCTCAGCTTGTCGACTGCCAGCCTTCATCGGTTCCGGTCAGTTGCCTGGCGTAGTGCAGGGCTAAGTGGTCCGTTGGTTTGCTCGGAGACCTGGTCGGACCAATGTTTGGGGCTCCAGCCTCTAGGACGTTTTCCTTCTACTTTTCCAGCGACCATCAGACGTTCCAAGTTATCTCCACCTCTGCAGGCAACGTGGCCAAAGTAGTGGTTCATTACTGCTGGTAGCAGGGTGCAGCTAACCTCTATTTTCAATGCCTCCTCCTTGCGTCGATAATACTCAATGCTGAGGGTCGTGGCCTCTAACAACTTTCCTGTATTATCCTGCGCCATTCCTGCCTATACTCGGCTGTGTGGATAGCGACGCGGGCTGAAGTATTGAGAGTGGAGCGTATCTGGTCGAGTAGCGTATTTTACTTCTGCCTCTGGGTCTTCTTTTTTTTTTTGCCCGTAGGAAGACGAGCATACAGCCCACCTGATAGTGAGTGGTTACCGTCGCCCATAGACTTCAGCAATACCAGGTGCAGAGCCATGCCGCTGCCTACCACATACCTTCTTCCGCATACCTAGCCTGCTACCAGCGGCTTTTCCAAATTGTCACTTCTTTTTCTGGCGGTGTGTCCAAAGAACTCAAAACTCCTCCGCGCGCATATAATACTGAGGCGCATCGGAATCTTGAGCTCGGTAAGAATGGTAATTTTCAATGCTGTCCACCCTCAAAGGATTGTTTGAATTGAATTGAAATATATCCTTGGGGAGCAACATTTAACCACATGCACTTAAATGAAACGTGTTCTACCAGGATGGGTGGGGTCCAGATCCCGTGGGCGCTGGGCGGTGGCGTGGGCGGGGTGGGCGGCGTCGGCGGCGTGGCTGCCATGTCGCAGCCGCCGCAGGTGCTCCACTACCCCGTGCAGCACTTCCAAGTTCAGCCCGTAAGTAATAAAGCTTTTCCAAATCTGATTCTGTTTTGACAATTTCGCGCACGGAGCAGTCTTATGTTTAACATAGCTAATTTTATAAACCTTATTGTTTGATGTACTCTAACAACAATATCGAATGGTGAAAGGCCATTAGATTTAGGCGACATTTCGCTGAATACGCGACGTTTATCATTGTAATTAAAGGTTCATTTTATTTGATATCAGCATCAACAGCTCGATGTTTTGATTGAACTTTAATTAAGTTTACCCCATTCTAATAGCTGAAGAAGTTTTTTTGTTATGATATTTTTTCCAAATGTTTAAAACTTCAAATGGCTCTCCTGTAGAGTTGCAAAAATGTCGCTTAACCCCAAATAGTCTTTCACTCCTCGATATTAAGTTTTAGTGAGATTTTCACTCTCCGGCGCCTCTTTTTGCCTACGTACTCTAGTAACCACTAGGGATTATACTAGATTCACCGAGCGAATAAGCAAGCTAAAACTAGCCCTAACAAGAGCAGTGCTTTGCTGAATCTACCACCGGATCGGAAACGTGACCCACTGAGAAGATCCGCCGAGAAACTCAGTGGGTCTTCCGGCGCATTGTCCATCTGTCGATACCAAAATTGTTTATTGTCGGGCCGATCAAGTATATTTGTTTTATTGCTTAGGTACGTGAACGAGCATATGACCCATCTGGTTGTTAGTGGTTGCCGGAGTCCATAGTCCCACATCAAGAACGTAAATGTCACCACCCACCTTGAGACATGAGTTTTAAGTCTTAGTTTTACAGTATAACGGATGCCCCGTCATTCAAACCGAAACGCACAACTGCTTTACGGCAGAAATAGCAGTGTGGTGGTACCTACCCGTACATGCTCACAGAATGCCCTACTGCAAGTGGACAGGTTTCAATGACAACACTCAAAATTTGTCTGCTCCTAACATTCTACCTCGAGGAATCAATCAAAACACTATAAGAACCAGTTAAATCCACCAGTTAGTCCATAACCGTGAACGTTTAAAACGTTTACGGTGGGCAGCGGCTTGGCTGTGCCCTGAACATTGCTGACGTCCATGGGCGACATTAACTACTCACCATCAGATGCGTATGGCTCAGAGGCGTAAGCTCGTCCACAAAGGGCAATAAAGAAAACCGTAGCTTAAGTTTCTATACAGAAGCGCAGAAAACTTTATTTGATAAATATTGTCTTGTTGCAATACGTACTGAGTCCTGATATGTTATTCACAGATTGGAGAGGACGAATGGCTGGCCCCAAGTCTCCTTGTCTGAGAGCAGCGCCCAGCACCCACCGAGCCTGCCCAATGCTACTACCCAGAGGAATAACCGCCCCATTTCCGAGAAGTCTCTTCAAAAACTACTGTCGTATCCTTGAAGCTTAAAGTTTCCCGCGTCTGTGAAGTTCTAGCTTTGTGCTTCTGACTTACCTGTAAGGTTTTTCGTTTGGCAGGCATAGGTGTGTGCGATCGTAATGATTACGGCTACGAGCCAACATTTAACCAGCCCTCAAAGTGGAGGAGTTTGGGGGAAATGTGAGTCATACTTCCTTAATTTTAACCGCCGCTTGCGAATAACGCGTCATATAATAAAAAGCTACATATATTAGCGTAAGTTAAGTAGGTTTAAGCCGATATTAAACACACGGGCCAATGAAGGTTGCGATTTCGTTTAAGGAAACAGAGAGATGAATCTCTGAGGAGCTCGCTTCTCTGTCATGTATGCGAGTTGATTTCCCGAGATCTTGGAACGTACCAAACTCGAGCACAAGCATAGCCATAAGTTTAGATGGAATATAAATTTAGATTTTTTGAAAACCTTTAATAGAATGTTAAATGAGTTTAAGGGGCAACATTTAGGATTGTGAGTGAGAAAGATATTGAAAATAAATAAATAATAATAATGATGATGATGATGATTAAAAGCAAAACTTTTTTTAACGCGCTACGACTCTAGTCAAATCGGAAGCCACGATACAAACCGACTAGTCATTATGTTTTTCGTAAAGTTCGAAAGCTCTTGAATTACGTTAGTTTATTCATAATAATAATTAAGGGCCTTTTCAATGCCAAATACAGAGAAAGTAAAATTGATTAAACTGATACTGTTACGAGAAAGAAGGTTGTGTCTTAAATAATAACAAAAAAAAATAAGATACGTGAAAAACGAAAAAAAAAACTTCGAAAATATTAATTTATAAAAAAAAAAGAATAAGTCACACAGAAACTTAGCGAAAATAGATTTATTTATTGTATAGGTAATCTTAAAGTTAAGGGAAAGAAAAAAATATTTATTAATATTCGTAATCTTAAGGGGCATTTAATCATTTTACTGTAGATTTGTAGAACCAGATGAGGAGAGAGTGAATGTTTTTCTCTATTTCCAAAGATAAATACGATAAAACTCGTGACGACACGACACCATTTCATTTTGTGGCTCGTTTTCTATTATTATTATTTTTTTTGATGAAATTAAACAGGCTCACTACAAATATAATAATATCTAATATGTTTCCAAAGAATAAATACGAGTTTGGTCATTTATTGGAAATTTATCTGGACGTATTGTGGGAAGACGCTAAAGAAATATGAGAGACATCATTCTCATTGAGTATTTATAACGTGACGTAGAGGAGAAAGTGTAGCGCCCGGAACGAAATAACGTGTCGTGAATTTATCTTCAAAATGCGGGTATGGAATGAGCTGACGAAACGCACAAATTCTGTTACGTGTGTCAGCCTCGGCTTCACTATCGTTCATCGAAACGCTACGCCGACCTTGTTTAAATATGTGGTATATTGTAGAAAGAAAAAAAAAACGTAGAATCATCTTTTTTGATATCTTTTTGACAGCGCACGTGTCTGTCCACGGCGCCTATTGATAATATAATATTTTATAAAAGATGTATTTTATACATTATATTCAATGTTATCGGATGTTTCGGTACTATCCGTCATTTTATGTCGTCATAATACATTAAAATAGCAGGCGGATTTAGGCGTGTACAATGTTTTTTATTTACATAAAAATACATGTAGCAAATACACGTACTAGTTCGTTACTGCAGCGCTCCGGACGTGCGTTCAAGGGCGCGTCCAAGCATCAACTGATCGCAATCGACAAAATGGCGGATATACTGATGCATCTATATCTTTTGACTGTCTTTTATTTTATCCATTCTGCTTTCGTTTCGCGTAGATGAAAACTCGATAAAACATATCGCTAGTTATTATTAATAAGGTAATATTATTATTATATATGTATTATAATATATTGGAAGTAGACGTAAATATTTTTTTTCCGGTTCAAAAATACGAATCACATTGTCAATTTGGGAGATATGGTCAATGAACGTGAATTGAAACCAAGGTATATTTTGTATTGTGCCATGACGGAAACTGTCGGAACGACTTTGGCTATAGTGTGCCATAAAAAAAAATTCGAGTAAATTAATTCAATTAAAAAACTCGTTCACGTAAACGACGCGCTCTCTCGCGGCTCGAATGAAAAGTAAAAATAATTGAATTGAGTTTTTTAATTGAATCCCCTGAGTGTGCGTTTAAAAATGCTTATACAATACAAATTGTATCTTTAAATCGACGTCGAGGTACGACCTCTTTGAAACATAAATATATCAGATATTTGAATTCATAAAAATAATATTGACGAAATACATAATAATATTTAGATAGACAAATTTAGATGTATAGTTGTCGAATAACGCTAGAGTTTTAGGTGAGAAAATCATTAATGCCTATATCTGCTTGAATAATGTAAACATTAAACATTATTGGAATAGTAGTTTATATAAGCGAAAATTTCTAATTTAAGATCGAGTGTTTTCCTTCCTCTTAATTGTATTTTTATCTCGAAATAAACGTGCGCGTTGAGTTTGGCATCCCGGAAATAATATCAAACCGAGAATTAATTAAGATAAACATGTAAAGAAAAACAATCGGTGATATATTTTCAAGGATAAAACTTACGTTGTCTTTCAATAAAAAGGCAGGGTCGTCATAAAATCGAATTTTATTAAAATTCATAGAATTCCACATTACACATTTGAATTGTTTAGGTACGCAACGAATGTATCATACAAATTATAAAATTATTTCAACGTAATTTTAAAGATAAATAATAATTTGAATACAGAGAGCGATCAAAAGCTCCGATTCAATTCATTATCCCCCTGAGTCGGGGGGCTTTGTAAGTTCAGCTCCCAAAGTTTCCTTTTTTTTATTGCTTAGTCATGTGGACGAACCCACGGCCCACCTGGTTTTTAATGGAGCCCATAGACAACTACAACGTAAATGCCATCACCCACCATGACTCAGTTTTTACAGTACAACGACTGCCTCGCTCTACAAACCGAATCGCATTACTGCTTCACGGCAGAAATAGGCAGGGTGGTGGTGCCTATTTGTGCGGACTCACAAGACGTCCTACTATCAGTAATAGCAGTGGCATTTGTCAAAAACATGCCAACTCCCACTTTGTTTCTTAAAAGTTACTCTACAGGGCCGGATTTAGGGGAGGGAAACTAAGGCGAAAGCTCTGGAGCCTCCACAAACGGAGAACCCGCACAATAGAGACGTTGGAAAAAAATCTTTCAAATTCCGACAAGTAAACACTAGTAAACATATTTTCCTTCTCCTTCGATATTCTTTTACGGGTAGGTACCACCACCCCGCCTATTTCTGCCGTAAAGCAGTAATGCGTTTCGGTTTGAAGGGTGGGGCAGCCGTTGTAACTATACTGAGGCCTTAGAACTCATATCTCAAGGTGGGTGGCGCATTTAAGTTGTAGATGTCTATGGGCTCCAGTAACCACTTAACTCAGGTGGGCTGTGAGCTCGTCTACTAACCTAAGCAATAAAAAATTAAAATTAAATATTTCAGATAATACTGGTCTCCGATTATATTTATGTACGTTTGATAAATACTAAGAGAATCTACACGGTTTCACAATAAATTATTTATTGGAAAATTCGACTGAAATAATCTTTCATTTTATTTGGAAAATAATTTGGGGCCATAGGGCCTTCGTTCCTCTGTTGCTACGAGGCCTCCAGACCTCTAAATACGGCCCTGCCACGCTATAGTACGCAGCACTAATATTACCAGCCTGAATTCGGTTCTGATAACGGAGGATCTAGAACTAATCATATCGCACGTAGCTCCTTCATCGAAATTCCAGATCAAATAAAAATACGATTAAAAAAAGTCTGTCGATCACATTACTGCCTTCACCTTGCTATAAAACTCCTTCAGAGTCTAAGAACATTAGTTAAGATTGTATATTATTAATAATAAAATGAATACATATTGCTTCGCTATCTTGTAGGTTAACATCCGAAATGGATTTAGCTAGGCGAAAAATATAATATATATATAATAATATATATATAAATATAAAAAAAAAACAAAAATTAAAAATATTCATCGTTTAGATAGGCTATTGAAATTTTCCGTTTTTCGTGAAACATTTTTTTTTGTAAATTAATTTTCGTAACTATTTCATTTATAATTTTTTTTCAATTGAATAAACATCCAAAATTGTATATATATAATTTAAGTCCCAACTTATAACACCAATGTTTTTATATACCAAAAAAAATGATATATTTAAGGATCGCGACGTGAATTTAAAATAATTTCTTTGATCCGAATTCGCGACGTGGCACTGCTTCGACTAACTCAGGATTAACTCTATGTTATATTTGTGCAAAATTAAATATGTTAATGACAATAATGTGATTTGTTTCGTCTAAAGGCGAAGATAAACCATTTTATGAATCTATCTAGAATCTTTACAGGACAAGAATGTTCGTATAAATTTTGCGACATTATACCAACGGGAGCTACTAAATATCTCCGTGAATAAATGTTCTCACTTAATACATACATCGAAAAGTGTAAGGATATTTGGTTTAGGCGACATTTATCTTTGCAATTAAAAGTCCTTTTTGACGTGACAACGTCTTATAATTCGATGGAGCCGGCTGCACGCACGAAAAAACATGACTCATTGAGGCGTTCCATTTAAGGCTTGAAGTGCAAGCGAGAGCGCGCAACGAGCGACAAAGAGGCACAATCGGCCTCCGCGTTCGGCAGCGTTCGACATCTGTCTCTCTCCTATTTGAGTGAGCGATGCATCCGCGTGGACAGCTGCTATACAAAAATGAAACCATTCCATCAGTATTTTCTTATGACGTCGTCACGTTCAACTATCGTCAGTAAACCGACTTTACAGACAACCGATTTTTTTTAATTGAACTTAATTAAATTTACTTCATTCAAATAACTGAAAAATTTATTTAATTGTGGTATTTTTTCCAAAATTTAACCTTTAAATGGCCCTCCTGTAATGTTGCAAAAATGTCACTTAAATCAAACACTCTTTCACCCCTCGACATAATACAGTACCCGACGACAAACATCGCACTTCGACCTTCGAGAAAGAGACAATCGGCTAATTCCGGCTTCGTATAGCGCTGTCTCTGTCACACCAATCACTAACTAAAGTCCGATATTTGTTAGGATCGCGATTTATTGAACTTGAATGACGATTGAGATGCATCATCTAAGTAAAGAAAAGTGATAAAGGATGTATATTTCAAGAATAGACTCGAAATTAAATCGATTAAATGAAAAATAAATATTCAAGAAACCAAAACACATTGTTAGCATTTAATACTTTTAAAGTTGCAAGTTTCCCCTCTCTTTCTTATTTCTATAAACTATTTTTATATAAACGATTATTTATATAAAAAATTTAAAGAAAAATCGGCTTAGGATCTTTGCAGTCACACACTTAGCTTGACGATTATAATTCGCGTCGATCGCAGCCCAAGCAATTATGAAGGGTCAATCATTATTTGAAATTCACGTCCGACATTGATCGTAGTCTCATCCTCTCGATTCTACATTAACTCGATGCCTTATGTATCTTATATGACCTGTGTATCTCATGTTTCGTAGTGAATGCGTCACAGAATATAAAGAATGGTATTGCAATGATTGGTAATGTGTATTAGAGACAATAGTTATTATATAACAAATTTGAGAAGCACCACGATTTTACGTTAAAACTGTCTTTTTAAAATTACAGCGAATGCGAAGTTCGTGAACCCACGTATGACGTCATTTGTTAGGTCACGTTCGCACTGCAATGTTGAATAATTAAAACAGAAACGTGGTTGGGTTATTTAAAACATTTTTAGTTGTAAATATTTCATGGCATGCATTGTGGAGCGTTTCTAGAGGGCACCTTTTCTTTTTTCCTACCTATGCTGATAGCCTTGAGAGAATATATCAGGTTTACCTTAGCATGCAGGTGAGCTCTCGGGGCTCAAACCGGAGGTGTTGCCAACACTGGCCCTAGCAAGAGCAGTGCTTTGCAGAATCTATCATAGGAACATCTAGCTGCAGCTAAGCTGCGATAAAACAATAAACGCGAGATTAAATAATTATCCAGATAAACCTTTGGAATCCTTTGCAATACCATTCTCAATATGAAAAGTGCCAAACGTATTGTTTTTTTGTTATAACAGAATCGAAAATCCATTCTCCCCCTACTTAAAATTGATAACACCAATTTCTCAGACTTATTTAAAAAAAAATTGTATCCTTAAAGGACGATTCTAAATTGAACTTCTTCGAGCTCTGTATGCGTTTGAAATTTCTAGAGTGAAAAAAAATCAACGTTCCCAAGTTTGTAATTTAAAGTTCTAGATATTTCTAGAATCAAGAAGAATTTGTTTTTTACTTCTCAAATGACCTCGAGTGACGATACCGGGAGATCTCTGTCACTCCACTTGTCAGTCTGTGTTTTTTATGTCTGGCAAATAATAATAAAATACAGAGCTCTGAAGAATGTAGGTATTAGACGTGATTAGATAATACTCTGTGTTCTTTTGTTCTTATGTGTTGAGGTTCCTTGGAATACACATGTCTATTTAAGAAATAATCTTAAATGACAGCTGTCAGGTTAGACAGCTGTCAATCGAACGGGCATTCTCGGGGTTAGCACGTCGCGATGAAATATCCTTCTACAAACGTGGTTTGGAAAGGGTCTTTGGTTGTGCCCCCCAGGATTGTCTATGACATTAGCCACTCTATATAATTTAAGGCCAAATATTAAACAGAAATGTGCAATATAATTACGTCGATATCTGTATTCCATTGATCCTCTTGTAGTAATTTCATATTTCGTCTTAGAGTATGCTAGATTTTTTTGTTGTTTCGTAGTTCGGATTGTACAATGACGGTCGCGTGCTTGAATAAATACCGCGTTATATCACATTGAAAAAAAAAACTTTTAAAGAATATGACCATCGTGATAGTGAAAAACGTGATAATATTTTTTGAAATATATAAAAATCGATGTACGGATATTTTAGTCCCCATTTTAGTTTTTTTTTCTTTCTTTCTTATTTCTTTCGTCTCTTTCTGATTGGAGTCGGTTGTTTTTAAATTTCATAAACGAATCCACGGCACACATTGGTGTTGTTATAAAAGGCAATAACCATGTATAAGGAATATCTTTGTGTCTGCCGATAAAATCGATGACGATGACTGTCCATAAATTAATTTATTTACAATAAAGATCGTTCTAAAGATTATTTAATTCAAAATTAAAATCACTCCCAAAATGATAAAAATGATTCGAATTAGTACTAATGTAAATGGCCGGACCAAAATCATGATTGAAAAAAATTCAGCCAGTAATCATACCTACAAGATCTAGTGATTACTATAAATACTATTATTTAACTGGTTCTTGCCACGATTTTTAGTTTTAATGTGTTCCCGATATTTGGGACGTGTTGCGCGCGCTACGGTCGCAGGCAGACTGCGGATCTAAGGATGTTAGGAGCAGACAAATCTGACTACCCTCTTCCTAGTCAGTTTTTTGGGTGTTACCACTGGAACGTGATGACTCTCCAACAATTTAGACTTACGGTATTAATTTTTTTTTTGAGAAAATTTGAGAGTATTTTGTTTTTAGACTATAACTAATACCGGATTTGATTCATTTGATAATTCGAAGCAATCACAATACGAATCAATTAAATCATAGTGTCTATAATGATAAATTTTATTTTTAAAACAAATTTCAACATTTAGCGATTGGCATATTTCACTTGGTGACTTCAAAACCAGGTTTCGAGATTATGACTTGTCCGAAGATGCTATAAGTTTGGATCACTGACTAGTGACGTCGTAATGTGACAAATTATTTTGATAAACACAGCGAATTTTTAAGTCGATTTATCTCTTGCATTATATAATAAAATGATCGAATCCCTTCCGTTGGTTGGACAGTGGGATCTATGACGTGTTAATATTTTGACATGTGTCACATCTGTCAAAGATTAAAGTTTTATCGAAAAACATAACCGACTCCAATCGATTAGTAGGTTTTTCGATGTCTGTCTGTTCGTGATTAAATGTTTAGATTTTCTTTTATTAGTGGATATTGTATTGTATAGTTTTTCATTTGTGAACAACGATGCGATGTGGTCTATAATTATGTTATAGAGTTAATTAAACAGTTACTGAATAGGCGTTGAACACCACCCGTTCCCTGAAAGCTGAACACGGAACTTTTAAAGCTATAAATTGACAGCGTTATTATTATTGACAGGCGGAGGAGGCATCGGCCCACCCGGCAGTGAATGCTTAGCGTCACCGCTAAAATATTATCTTTTTGACGTGATAACGTCTTATTAATCGATGTACACCGGCCGCTCACACGAAAAAGTGTCACGTTCCGTCTGACCGTGCAAGCGAGAGCGCGAAACAAGCGTTAGCTTGTGACACATTTATCTCTCTTCTCGCGTGACGTCAGAGCTAGCAGTTCGAATGGTTCTGCTACTGACGTTATCACGTAAAACGTATCATCCGTAAACCGACTTTACAGACAACCAATTTTTTTTCTTGTTAATCACTGGAGTCGTCATATACCCTACATCGTAAATGCAATCCTGTGTCAAAAGTATTGAGGTATATTTTTAATTATATTCCCCTTTGTACTTATTTAAATGCAGACGTCTTCACGGCTCTGTGTACAGCGTGGTTAATGCCTATAACACGGCAGCGACATTACTATTACGAGGCAATTTCATTCGATTCAACTTCGAATGCCTATTCACTAACTAAAATGGCGTCGATATTTCGAAAATAAGATAAAATCGCTTTTAAAGATTTCCGTTTTTTTCTTCGAAATACCCGCGTAGTGAGTTGAATTGAATTCGTATCCATTCATCGTATTGTAAACGGTGACGGAAGTCGAAATGGTGGTGTGCGCGCAATGGAAAACGTACAACAATATTTAATACAACAACAAAAAAGTGTTTTATGTGCCACAGGACGCATGTCGTATTGGTGTCCACAATATCGTGTAAACAATGTAACGTCAGCAATAATTAATACGCAATAGTCGTGTGGTGTGTCTTTATTTTACGTACTGCTAGTTCGGAGTTTTTGAATATTTTTTTTTGTTTTCTACCCGCGGAGTTAATTTTTTGTCAAACATCTCCTTGGTGAGCTTTTAGAATGGTAAAATGAGACATGAATGTGATTGTTTTGTTTATTAAGCTTTTTATTGTGGAATATGATGGATTACGTGACAATGACGGTAGTTTGATATTCGAAGTTGAAAGTTACTACAGTCGCAAAGCATTTAAGTCCTTTTGCTTGACTAGCGTAATATAAAGCCGGGTAGGCACTCACGTAAACATCTAAGAAGTTACACTTCGTTGACGCAATTGAATTGTTCACGAACTTTTACAAAATCCATTCGTCGCAATACAATTTTACTCATAAAAATCTTTATACACTGTTCTAACAATGTAATCATTTGTGTAATTCATTTTGAATCGTTTCCCTAAGCGCGCCGGAAAAAAATTTAGTTCAGGTAATGACCGGACATTTTTCAAGGACAATCACAACATACACAACACTCATCAACTTTTGAGGTGATAACTTCTTATGGGAGGGAAGATCGCTTCGTTACGTAACGCGTTACGGCGCCAGTCTGTCTGGCTTCTCTTTCTCTCTCGCACACGGTAGCGATGAGAGAAAGAGAAGATGAGAACGGATGTAACTCCTAACGATTTATATACCTTGATCAATTTATATTACAATTTTCTTTACATTACCATATTAATATACCATATAAAGCTTAAGTAATAACCTAAGCTTTTCTCAAGTTAAACAATTTCAATATTAAATAGTTCAACTTAGATTAGTTTAAGTTATCACTTCTGTCGGGCGTCCCGATACGCACATTTTTGTTTTTTTTATATACACAGTAGATGTTACCAGCTCGTTCAAGGGAAAGTGCCGGTTTGCGGAACGGTTGTGCTGGTAATAAACAATTCGTGGGCATGACAAAAGCATCAATGAAGATGAGCGTCATGTGAACAAGAACCAAAGAGTTAACCTTTGAATTTAAACTAACCAAAATCATTCTTATCTGTTATTTTACGTCCTGATTAGACCGGCTCATTTCTGTATTTAATTCGTAAAGGGAATTAGTAGCGTTCGATTAATATATCCAAGGAGAAGTTTGACAATTGCTTCGCTCAATCTTTTGAACGGAAACTTGATTAGGCAGGCTTGCGTTCAAAATGGGTGCTATGAGTGACATGTATCTTTAAAATTTAACTTAAAACTAATTAGGGGTTGTGGCGTGTAAATTTAATATCGTTACTACGAGTATAATTGTTTGTTTTTGTAGATAACTTTCGGATCGCCATGTCTAGTTGTTGAACTGACTGAAGTACTAAGTTTTATAATAATAATAAATAACTGGGAACAAATTACTCACGATCATCCAGTTTCAATTAAAATTTCCTCTATTATAGGTACCAGAAACCATCAAACATACTGATAAATGCATAAATATAGACATATATAGATAATAAACGCTCAAACAAAGAGCAAATTAGCCTGTTTATCATACAAAAGTTTGCCCGATGTGGGGATCGAACCTACGACCCTCAGCGCAACAGTTAAAGTCGCTAAGTCACCACCGAGTCAGTCATCAAAGTTTCATTGTTTTATGTCGAAAGGGAGTGCTGTAAGGAACTGTTTGAGATGATACTATGATCACGTTTTTACCATCACACCGCCCGCCACCGGAGTAGAGTTCATCCATACTACCTGGAGACACTGCGGTCATCCACAGTGCGCTTCCAGAGACCTTTTTTGCCACGTACCATCCGGCTTTGGAATGAGCTCCCCTCCACGGTGTTTCCCAAGCGGTATGACATGACCTTCTTCAAACGAGGCTTGTGGGAAAGTACTTAACGGTAAACAGCGGCTTGGCTCTGCCCCTGGCATTGCTGAAGTCCGTGGGCGACGGTAACTACTCACCATCAGGCGGGCCGTATGCTCGTCTGCCTACACAGGCAATAAAAAAAAGCCGTATTAAAAAATACAACTTTTTTTCAATTAAATTTACTTATTTCAATACAAGCCTTTCGGACTAGAATCAGACATAGAATCATTTACTTTTGACAAGTTGATCTTTAAGTCGGTAAAGTTTAACTCAAGCTAATAGAACGTGTAGTAAGTTTCACGATTCATAACACGTCATCTGAAGGCTTCACTTTCGAAGTGTTGCTAAGATTATAATCAAATTCATCAATGCAAATCGATTTTAAATTTACGCGATCCAACCCTAGGTCTTGATCTAGAAAAAAAAAACGTATTGAATCTTTTTTCATTCTTACGAATATTATATTTATATTTTCTACCGTCCATAATGTTGTGTTGTATTAATTAGTTTGAAGCGAAAAAATCTTCTAAGCGCGTCTCAGCCCCATTCAAATTCAATGTTATGTTACGAAACAAACTTAAAGACCAGAACTTTAAAGAATTTCAAACGCGCGAGATTAAACCGTAAAACTAATTTTAATTAAAAGAACGCGTCACTGATTTTTAATCTAAAATCGTATACGTAATTAAAAGTAAATTTACGGTTTAATCTCGCATTTTAAATAACATTAGTAGAATTTCCGGCGTTTCGTTCTGTTTTGTGCTAATAGAACCTTCAAATGTCTATGAGTCGCCTCTGGCCACGAAATCTGTGGGAATCTCGAAGCGTCGGAAATAATTTAATGACAGTAAAAAAAAAAGCGAAATTAAACCGTAAAATTAGTTTTAATCGCGTCAAATAAAACGCGTGTACCGAAGTGAAATACCTTATCCCGTTTTTTTCATCCTAGTCTGACTACATATGTACATACAAGTATATTTATTTATAATTTAAGATTTCTTTATATTATCTTCGTTTATAGTATGTATCTTCATATATTTTATTCATAATTTTTTTTCGTCGGTAAAACCCGTTTTTATTTATTTATTATTACGAAACAATTTAGAGGAAATTTAGAATTATAAAAAAAAGAAGAAGAAAACATAGAATTTTAAGTATTTAAAAGTAAGTCTTTGACTATGTTACGTTATGTTTTTTTGTTAGTTGCTTTCTTTGTTCGTTGTACGAGGTGCGAGGGAGAAAAAAAATTCGTTATGCTCTTGAAGAATGTGGTAACTAATAAATTTTATTCGTCAAAATCAAAACTCAAATCCTTCGTACCTCGGTTGTTATTAATTTAAAAACAATGTTACGTTGATAATTCTATCTTTTTCAAAGATTGTATTTATTACTAGGCAGTATATTATTATATTATTATACTATGTAGTTACGCATCTACATATTATTATTGTAAACAAAATAGTTATATGATACCTATGACGTTAGTGTATAAGGAAATAAATAATAAATAAACAATTTTGTGTTTTTTTTAGACGAATCATAGGACTTTTTTAAATCATAATTTTTAAGAAAGAACTGTTACTAACATTTATATGGATTATTATCTGAAATAAAGAATTTAATAATAATAATAATAGGATCTTATGTACTATATGGTTATATGTCTCTAGATGTGCACCGTCATGGACACTGTCAAGCCTAAGCTAGTGGTGAGCAACCTTGGCATTCACAAGAATCATTCATATCGAGGAGTGAAAGACTATTTAAGTTTTAAGCGACATTTCGCTTAATTTTTTTGCTTAATTGGGTGGACGAGCTCACAGCCCACCTGGTGTTAAGTGGTTACTGGAGCCCATAGACATCTACTCTCGTATTAAGGGTGGGGCAGCCGTTGTAACTATACTGAGACCTTGGAACTTATAACTCAAGGTGGGTGGCGCATTTACGTTGTAAATGTCTATGGGCTTCAGTAACCACTTAACACCAGGTGGGCTGTGAGCTCGTCACACACACACATCTCAGCAATAAAAAAATTAAAATAAAAAAGTCAGAGAGCCACTGGCTTCCGCCTACTGGTCTAGACCGCGAGACGGTTCGCAAATTGAAAGGAAAATAAAAATTAATCTATAATGCACATGTGAGACAAGAAGTTTCTCTTTATTTATTAAAACTGTTTGTTTAGCTTTTCTTTGTTCGTATAAATATACCTGCCAACAGCTGTGCATACAAATAGGCTTGCATAAAACACAACCTCTAACAAGGTTGAAATATTTAATGTACAATAAAAAACTTTACAATCAATTCAAGGAGGAATAGATAATATATCAGACATTATTGTTGTGTTTTCTGTTTTGCTCCGAAACTTTGCATTCGATTTATTATTATGTGTATATTCGATGCACAGAATGGATGATAATAAATTATGAATATTTTATATATTATGAATTTTATATTATTATAAAATTTATAATATCTATCTATATATATAATATTATATTATGAAGAATTTTAAAGCAATGTAATGCAAAGCCATTCTGGAGTATTTCGAAGCCTCAATTGAAGTATAACCAAATTTTATTTGCTAGTCTCTGTGAGAATGTGTTCCTGACGTTTTTTTAACACTCATATTTGCTGGTAGCCTAACGCGCTATTACAGCTACGCTCTGACTTGTAGGCAAGCTCACAGACTTAGTGTAAGAGAGTTTGTTTATATTTGGTGGCAAGAGCCGTGCGACCCACTCAAGTTTTTTTATTTATCTTTGCCCTTGTTGGCCGACTAACCTACCTTCCATGTGATGGTGAATGGTTGCCGTCACTGGACGCCATCAATACCAGCCGCTATCTGCTATAAAGAAGGACATGTTATCACGCTCGAGAAGCAGCGTAGAGGGGTGCTCATTTCAAAACCGTATGGTATATGGCAGACTCTCTGGAAACGAACTGTGGATGAAGGCAGTATGGATCAACTCTACTCTGGTGGCCACAATCCGTGCGATGGTAAAAACGATATTATAGAATCCGATGAAATAAGATGATCAGGTCCGGCGAGAAACTCATGTTTCATCATGGTCAAGTTTAGTTTTACATGGCGTTAAAATTGCAATAAATAAATTTTTTGACGTGACAACGTCTTATAATTCGATGGAGCCGGCTCCACGCACGAAAAACCATGACTCATGCGGCGTTACCTCGCTCTGAGGCGTTCGATGTAAGGCTTGAAGTGCAAGCGAGAGCGCGCAACGAGCGACAAAGAGGCACAATCGGCCTCCGCGTTCGGCAGCGTTCGACATCTGTCTCTCTCCTACTTGAGTGAGCGATGCATCCGCGTGGACAGCTGCTATACAATAATACATTTACATGTTTTCGTCAAATAAGAAGTTCAGTGAAAAGTGAATGTGGTGTCAATTGTTTATAGCAACGATAATTGCGATAATTGAAAAATGAAACCATTCCATCAGTATTTTCTTATGACGTTGTCACGTTCAACTATCGTCAGTAAACCGACTTTACAGACAACCGATTTTTTTGTCTTCATTTGCTACTCTATTAACAAATTGCTTTTAAGATGCAAATAATTTTGTATGAATATTGTAAGTTTTGACCGTATTTTTGTGACGGCCGTAAAATATTTGTGTTACATTCTCAATGAGGGACTTTATTGTGAAGATAAGAGAGTGTTAACTATGAATGTGGAAGACTATATAGGAAGAGGTAGACTTAAGAAGAAATGTATGGATTGCGTGAAAGACGATTTGTGTAAGATAAGAGGAGGAAGACGTGATAGAGGAGTATGGAAGGAGAAATAATGTTGCGCCGACCCCAGGTAACTGTCAGAAGGGCAGGAGAATGAGCATAGGAAGAAGAAACAGTTAATAAAAAATTGTACGGACAACAAAAATTTTGCGACAGTTTTCGAATTCAATATAACGAATTTCAAAGTAAATATAACCTCAGATATGAGGGTGAGATCTGCCACTCGATTTGAAAAAGAGTTGTCTTGTAGGAAAATTGTAATCTATAATCAGACTGAAATGCAGACAAGCGCATCAGAAACTGTCAGAATAATATCCCTTAATGTAAGTGCGGTTTTTTTATTCTTATATGGGTGGACGAGCTCACAGCCCGCCTGGTGTTAAGTGGTTACTGGAGCCCATAGACATCTACAACATAAATGCGGCACCCACCTTGAGATATAAGTTCTATGATCATAGTATAGTTACAACGGCTGCCCCACCCTTCAAACCGAAACGTATTACTGCTTCACGGCAGAAATAGGCGGGGTGGTGGTACCTACTCGTGCGGACTCACAAGAAGTCCTACCACCAGTAAAACTCATATTACTCTTAATACGTTTTTCACTTAGACTGTAACATAAATGCTTTGAAAGTTACTATCCCTAAATTACAGGTGCCAGAACAGAATTTAGACTTTATTTGGTTTTCCTTTTAATCCTGTCATTAAATCATAATATTGTTTGTTCACAATGTGTTTATTTCACACCATAATGTTGTTCACAAATCCTTGCATTAGTCCTCTTAAAGGGGGAACCCGGGCTGCAGTGGGGCGTGCAACGGCGGGCACAGGAACTGAGGCACCGGGTGCAGCGGTGGTTGAGGCAACGGGTGCAGCTGTGGTTACTGCACCGGGTGCGGCTGCGGTGGAGGCACCAGGTGCAGCTGTGGTAGACGCACCGGGCGC
Source organism: Bombyx mori (assembly GCF_030269925.1). Lineage (NCBI taxonomy): Eukaryota > Metazoa > Arthropoda > Insecta > Lepidoptera > Bombycidae > Bombyx > Bombyx mori. The sequence continues at coordinate 3,750,038 of NC_085117.1, read as the reverse complement.
GGCTGTGGTCGAAGCATCTTGTGCAGCAGCGGTTGGGGCACCCGGTGCAGCTGTGGTTGAAGCACCTGGTGCAGCTGTGGTAGAGGCACCAGGTGCGGCAGTAGTTGAAACACCTGTTGCAGCTGTGGTTGAAGCACCTGGTGCAGCTGTGGTCGAAGCATCTGCTGCAGCAGCGGTTGGGGCACCTGGTGCAGCTGTGGTTGTAGCGGCAGGTGCAGCTGTGGTTATTGCACCGGGTGCAGCTGTGGTGGAGGCACCAGGTGCAGCTGTGGTAGACGCACCGGGCGCGGCTGTGGTCGAAGCATCTTGTGCAGCAGCGGTTGGGGCACCCGGTGCAGCTGTGGTTGAAGCACCTGGTGCAGCTGTGGTCGAAGCATCTGCTGCAGCAGCGGTTGGGGCACCTGGTGCAGCTGTGGTTGTAACGGCAGGTGCAGCTGTGGTTATTGCACCGGGTGCAGCTGTGGTGGAGGCACCAGGTGCAGCTGTGGTAGACGCACCGGGCGCGGCTGTGGTCGAAGCATCTGCTGCAGCAGCGGTTGGGGCACCTGGTGCAGCTGTAATTGGAGCACTAGATGCAGTCGAAGGTGAGGCGCCGGATGCAGCAGGAACTGTAGTAACGGGCGCAACAGGGATTGTAGGAGCTGTCTGAAGAAGCGCTGAAATTGGGGTAGCCATACCGCTCAACGCCTGGCCCAGCGACGCTATAATAAAAAAATAGCAACTTGTCACTGAAGAGTTTTGTGGGTCAATAAAAAATTAAATTGAATAAACAAATCCATTTTATCTTATATTTAAGAATGAAATGATACGAACCAGTAAAACACGCCGAAAGACAGAGAGGTATCTGCAAAATAAATTCTATTCAATTGTTGCTTAACAACAACAAATATTCCGAAGCTTATAACTACACTTTTATTTACACGTGACAAGGCACACAGTGAGCACGTCACCGAAGTGTGTCTGCTGTGCTCGCGTGTAGCGACGTGTGTGAGAGAGCCAGTGTCGACAAGGCACACAGTGAGCACGTCACCGAAGTGTGTCTGCTGTGCTCGCGTGTAGCGACGTGTGTGAGAGAGCCAGTGTCGACAAGGCACAGAGTGAGCACGTCACCGAAGTGTGTCTGCTGTGCTCGCGTGTAGCGACGTGTGTGAGAGAGCCAGTGTCGATAAGGCACACAGTGAGCACGTCACCGAAGTGTGTCTGCTGTGCTCGCGTGTAGTGACGTGTGTGAGAGAGCCAGTGTCGACAAGGCACACAGTCAGCACGTCACCGAAGTGTGTCTGCTGTGCTCGCGTGTAGCGACGTGTGTGAGAGAGCCAGTGTCGACAAGGCACACAGTGAGCACGTCACCGAAGTGTGTCTGCTGTGCTCGCGTGTAGCGACGTGTGTGAGAGAGCCAGTGTCGACAAGGCACACAGTCATCACGTCACCGAAGTGTGTCTGCTGTGCTCGCGTGTAGCGACGTGTGTGAGAGAGCCAGTGTCGACAAGGCACACAGTGAGCACGTCACCGAAGTGTGTCTGCTGTGCTCGCGTGTAGCGACGTGTGTGAGAGAGCCAGTGTCGACAAGGCACACAGTGAGCACGTCACCGAAGTGTGTCTGCTGTGCTCGCGTGTAGCGACGTGTGTGAGAGAGCCAGTGTCGACAAGGCACACAGTGATCACGTCACCGAAGTGTGTCTGCTGTGCTCGCGTGTAGCGACGTGTGTGAGAGAGCCAGTGTCGACAAGGCACACAGTGAACACATCACCGAAGTGTGTCTGCTGTGCTCGCGTGTAGCGACGTGTGTGAGAGAGCCAGTGTCGACAAGGCACACAGTGAGCACGTCACCGAAGTGTGTCTGCTGTGCTCGCGTGTAGCGACGTGTGTGAGAGAGTCAGTGTCGACAAGGCACACAGTGAGCACGTCACCGAAGTGTGTCTGCTGTGCTCGCGTGTAGCGACGTGTATGAGAGAGCCAGTGTCGACAAGGCACACAGTGAGCACGTTACCGAAGTGTGTCTGCTGTGCTCGCGTGTAGCGACGTGTATGAGAGAGTCAGTGTCGACAAGGCACACAGTGAGCACGTCACCGAAGTGTGTCTGCTGTGCTCGCGTGTAGTGACGTGTGTGAGAGAGCCAGTGTCGACAAGGCACACAGTCAGCACGTCACCGAAGTGTGTCTGCTGTGCTCGCGTGTAGCGACGTGTGTGAGAGAGCCAGTGTCGACAAGGCACACAGTGAGCACGTCACCGAAGTGTGTCTGCTGTGCTCGCGTGTAGCGACGTGTGTGAGAGAGCCAGTGTCGACAAGGCACACAGTCATCACGTCACCGAAGTGTGTCTGCTGTGCTCGCGTGTAGCGACGTGTGTGAGAGAGCCAGTGTCGACAAGGCACACAGTGAGCACGTCACCGAAGTGTGTCTGCTGTGCTCGCGTGTAGCGACGTGTGTGAGAGAGCCAGTGTCGACAAGGCACACAGTGAGCACGTCACCGAAGTGTGTCTGCTGTGCTCGCGTGTAGCGACGTGTGTGAGAGAGCCAGTGTCGACAAGGCACACAGTGATCACGTCACCGAAGTGTGTCTGCTGTGCTCGCGTGTAGCGACGTGTGTGAGAGAGCCAGTGTCGACAAGGCACACAGTGAACACATCACCGAAGTGTGTCTGCTGTGCTCGCGTGTAGCGACGTGTGTGAGAGAGCCAGTGTCGACAAGGCACACAGTGAGCACGTCACCGAAGTGTGTCTGCTGTGCTCGCGTGTAGCGACGTGTGTGAGAGAGTCAGTGTCGACAAGGCACACAGTGAGCTCGTCACCGAAGTGTGTCTGCTGTGCTCGCGTGTAGCGACGTGTATGAGAGAGCCAGTGTCGACAAGGCACACAGTGAGCACGTTACCGAAGTGTGTCTGCTGTGCTCGCGTGTAGCGACGTGTATGAGAGAGCCAGTGTCGACAAGGCACACAGTGAGCACGTCACGGAAGTGTGTCTGCTGTGCTCGCGTGTAGCGACGTGTATGAGAGAGCCAGTGTCGACAAGGCACACAGTGAGCACGTCACGGAAGTGTGTCTGCTGTGCTCGCGTGTAGCGACGTGTATGAGAGAGCCAGTGTCGACAAGGCACACAGTGAGCACGTCACCGAAGTGTGTCTGCTGTGCTCGCGTGTAGCGACGTGTGTGAGAGAGCCAGTGTCGACAAGGCACACAGTGAGCACGTCATCGAAGTGTCCATAGACATCTACAACGTAAACGCCATCATCTTGAGACATGAGTTCTAAGGTCTCCGTTTTTGCAGTACAACGACTGCTTCACCCTTCAAACTGAAAAGCATTACTGCTTCATGGCAGAAATAGGCAGAATGTGGGTACCTACTCGTGCGATCACAAGACGCTCTATGACCAATAACTCAATTTCAATTACCTTGAACGACTCCGTTACATAGATATTTAATCTAATCAGCTTTTTAGAAACGTAAAGCAAATGAACTATACATGCGAATATGAATTCTAAAGGAAAGCTATAAGATCTGAATTCGTTTCGCTGCTATCAGTGTAGACTTGACATAATTTAGACATTCGACAATTTCGATTAGATATAACAAGTTTTGCTTGAATGTTGTTGATACGATATAATATATAAATGGTGGTAGGACCTCTTGTGAGTCCGTGCGGGTAGGTACCACCCTGCCTATTTCTGCCGTGAAGCAGTAAGTTTCGTAAGGGTGGGGCAGCTGCTGTAACTAAACTTGAGACCTTAAAATTTATATCTCCAGGTGGGTGACGTCGTAGATGTCTATGAGCTCCAATAACCACTTAACACTTTAATAAATAAATAAAATAAAAAATTAAGATATTTACCAAACATTTCGCTTTTAAGGACATGTTCTTTCACTTTTATTGCACACGTATTTATCAGTTTAAACTACAATCCACTGTAAATGGCACACCATACGTTTATGAATTATTTTATTATATTTAAATAATATTATTAACATAACAATACGTTATTATTCGTATTGTTTACAGAATATGTTTCAATAATTAGCTGTTACAGAGTTAAAAGTGTTTTTCCCGAATCGTGAATTTGATGTGCGATAAGCCGTGAATCTTTAAAAAATATCACAATCACTATTGACTTCTTCTTTCTGATATGTCTTTTGATATGAAACAATTTTTGATCAGGTATATAATAGTATAGATGTACATAATAATATCTAGTGTGTATTTATCAGTATATTTTTTTTAGTTATCTACCTATACGCTAGTAATTTATGAAACTATTCCAGCTACTCATTAATTGGTAGGTGAGCTCAAAGGCTTAACCTGAGACAGTTTGTAAAAAACTGGCCCTAGCAAGAGCACTGTTTCGCTGAAATTACCACCGGATCGAAATCGCGGCCCATTTATTAAGCCATTTATTTCCTGTCGCAAACTATATTTTTGGAACGAAGTTCCTTATCGCGCGTTGTGAAAGGGGGCTAGACGGAAAAAATTCTTACGAAAAGTTGTCACGACACTTTTTAGATCCGTCATTCTGACCAATCAACGTGTAGGCGCTTATCGCGTGACATTGCTCGTATCCGATTGGTCCGCGTAATGAGTACAGTTTCTCGAGATAGCGTTTCAACAATAGTAATTTAGTTCATAGTATTGTCTTTTTCTTCTTCATAATGCCGTAATTTATTATTATATCTTAAAAAAAAAAATTACAATTCCTTCACTAATTAATCGAAAGGGTGTCCGGGTGTCCCTTGACACCTCTGAAGTTTTTATGCGTACTACATGTACAAAATAGTTTCGATTTTCCACATCTGCCAGCCGCAATACAATCTGCTTTGAACGTATCTTTAACTTTATAGATCGACTAAGTCAGGGAGTCCGGACTGCAATCATCAAAAGAGGCATGGTTCAGACTGCAGTGTCAATTGGTCACCGATTACATGATGACTAACTGACTCGGTGGTGCAATAGCTAAGGCCCCTAACTGCTGTGTCCACAGTCTTGGGTTCGATTCCCGCATCGGGCAAACATTCGTGTGCTCTTTGTCTAGGTGTTTATTATTGATATATTTAAACGTATATAAGTATGTGTGTCAGTCTCTGGTACCAATAACACAAGGAATCCGAATTTGGGGCCAGATGACCATTCGCGATTTGTTCCCAAATATATTTATTCCCAGTTAAATACAACAAAAACATTACATAATAAATCGAAAAAATTAAAATATTTTGAACTGAACCCTTTAAAGGATTTACAATTCGTCCATTACATTTATTGCTTGCATTGCAAAACACGTACATATACATATTTTAATTACTTTTATAAAACGCACATTGTAATTGAAGACATAGGAATTCATAAAAGGTTTTTGTACGTACAAGTGGCATTGGATTGGTCATATATTGAGAAAGCCCGATACCCGCCTATCAAAGAGAGTACTGACCTGGAAAGTGTCTGGTAAAAGGAAGAGAGGCCACCCCAGGACAACTTGGCGTCGCTCGGTGGAGCAGGAGCTAGGTGTCTTGGGCATAACGTGGGAGGAGCTAGAACAAACTGCCCAAGACTGATATTAATAGAATGATTTTATTCGAGCCCTAAACCCCAGCAGAGGGTTATAGTAAAGAATGATGATGATGATGGAGCAAATGCGTGCGCGTCATATCCGAGCCAAGCGATGGAGCAACTTTTTTTTCTTCCTACCTATTCTAGTAACCTCGAGGGGTTATCCTAGATTCACGAAACTATTAGGCGAGCTCACGGGGCTCAAATCTGTCTTCATTGCTAACACTAACCCTAGCAAGAGCAGTGCTTCGCAGAATCTATCACCGGATCGGAATCGCGATCCACTGAGAAGATCCGTTGAGAAACTCAATGGGTTGTCTCTGTGGGTTAATTTGCTCGCCAAGCCCTTCGTCGCAAACGACGGGTTCGACGAGAACGCTTACCGGTGCTTGGGGTATCTAAAAGCACCGTTAGTGGATCGGAATGACGTGTTTTGGGCGACGTTGACGGTTTACCATTCGGTCTGCAAGATTGGGAATGAACACAACATAGTCCATATGAACTCAACATAGTCCTCGAGAGGATTTGAACTCATTCGATTCTGTAGGCGTATTCAGACACCATTAGACTAGTGCTTTGTCAATGGGGCAACACAAAGCCGAAACAGGTCTTATCGGATCCCCCGGGTTCACTCTCGGTGCTTTTAGGCCCCTCCAGCACCGGTCACCATCTTCGTCGAATAAGTCGATTACAAATAAGAAATCGACCAACGAGACCAACTAACCCATAGAAGAAGAAGTCACTGAGTTTCTTATCGGATCTTCTCAGTGGGTCGCGATTACGATCCGGTGGTAGACTGCGAAGCACCGCTCTTGCTTGGGCTAGCAGGTTCTCTCAGGTTGAGCCCATGGGCTCACCTCCCCATTCGTGCGTAGCTGCAATAGCCCCTTAAGCTACTAGCAAATTGGTAAGGAAAAAAGTATGCCCTATGTATTTTATGGCCAAAAGACATCGTAACGTAATTGCATTTTGGATTTTCATCAAAAGGACTTTGACACCAGAAGCTCCGCACATGACCGAGACACGCTGCCACACTCAATACGGGAAAGTAGGGGTGATCCAGAAAATGACTGTTTACGTTTAGCAGCAGACATTAATCGAACATAAGCGAACTCCAGTATATGTGACGTACCGCCATGCCCAATTTAGAGTTTCACCAACCGGCACGACAATTTTATCATCCTATAAGCGACAGCAGTTGCTCAAGCCGGACACTTGGCTGTTTCGGGATAGAACTACGCAGAAAACTGCTTTTCTTTCTAGGTCGGGAGCCGAAACTATTACCATGTCCCCGGTATGTGGGATTGGGCGATCCGCAGATGTTGAGAGCCCAAGGATGGTATTTAGGGCCCTACCCACTAAACGACTCCCCTACACTCTGGTCCGATCCCCTGAGGTCAGAACCCGGGTCGGGTAAGGGGGTTACCGTGTTCAGCACTACAACCAGACGCACAGCTCACCCCAAATCAAGGTATTATCAAAATCGTTTTTTTTTACTTTGACTGTAACATGATTACTAAAATTTCTTACCTCAAATGATACTTAAAATAAAATAAATGATAAAATAAATGATAAATGACACTTAAATTACGCATAACACATCAATTGTATTAAACATTATTTATTTCATATAAATCTTGATACTGTCTACATTGTATTCATTTCGCACCAACGCGTCTGATGAGCTCTTGTACCCCTCCTCTAGGGGCTGGAGTTGTAGCAACAAGTGGTACAGAGGTCGGAGCGGAGGTTAGAGCAGCAGTTGTGGCACTGGGGTCTGCGGGGCTAGAGGCAGAAGGGGCTGCCGTAGTCGAAGCAGGTCTGGAAAAGGTAGTCGTGGATGACTTCAATCCTGTAGTGGATGTTAAAATTAGTGCTTTTCCAATCGACATAAGCGTTGTAAATCTGGTAATATCCATTGGCGCGGCACTTAAAGAATTTGTTCTAGAAGTAATGCTTGGACACGTTGTGCTCGTCAAATGTTTTTTTGTTGAAAGTTTTTTTTTGCTGGAGCCAGTGGACATAACAAAGCGAATGTCGCCAGCCAATTTCAGGCTCGAGGTCTAAGTCCAAATTTCGCAGTAATTAAACAAATTGTAATTTTTGCGGGCTTGATTTTTATTGCCCGTTGTAGATCCTTTGTCCTGAAAATAATTCGTGCTTAACTCAAACAAATATTCCATTAGAAAAATCGATTCGAAGACTGGCATCGCTCGATACGTCTAGGCCGCGATGACTTTTAAAGGAGAAACCCCATTTTGGGCCTAAGCGTTACACGAATGGGATATGTACCAAAAAAAACGTCTATTTTGCTTGATTAACCTATTGAAATCTTAGTGTAGGGGAATGATACCCCGCCCCGCTTCGCTTACTATGCAGTTATTGTGCATACAGCCAGTGGTTAAAGTGCAGCGATCCACCGCGGTCGCTGCGCGAATAAACATATAATTTATACTTTATACTTAGTGTTTTATTGACCACTCTGATGAGGTTTCCTGAGGAGAACGTATAATAAACCCACAACACCAATAAACCTCACACTGGTGACCCCGACGTGATCCCTTACGTTGAAATCGCTCCATGTTCCTCATGCGGATGCTCAGCTTTGCTATCTCAGTTAATATATCCTTATTACCACTCGTTTGAGCTGGTACTTTGGCTTCGACGACCGGTAACTGCGACGGCTGTAACGTCTCCATTACCTTGTCTGCAGCGGCAGCTAATTTCTCCATGTCCTTAGTCTCAGTAATCGCCAGGACGGTTCTTACAGGTGCGGGCAGATGGCCTTGCCATAAAACTCGGAGTGTGTCATCAGGTATTTTGTCCCTGGCGAGGTCACGCATACGGCGAAGAAGCTGTGAGGGCTTTTGATCGCCGAGCTCCATCTCACCAATCAGTTTCTACACCTGACGATTCTCAGATTCCTCATAAATATCTAACAAGCGTGCTTTTAAAGTTTCATACCTTCCAGTATCAGGCGGCCTGCAGAGTATATCTGTGACTTGTTGTATAGGGGCCTTTCCCAATTTTGAAATAAGTACTTGGAATTTGGCATCATCACTGCATTTTTGTGGATTTAGGACGGATTCACGAGTGTGTTTCACTTGTGCTGCGCGCGCTTAGTTTTAGACAAAAAAATGCTTTGAGCCAACACGCTGTCGCATACATTTATAATTTATTACTTGAATGTAAATATTTGCATTAAAACGCATTCAAGATTGATTTATTGCTTATTGGTATGCATGGTGCCAACTGGCTTTAGAGATAAATTATTGTGTTGCTCACAATCATTATTGTGTTGCACTGAGAAGATCCGACGAGAAACTCAGTGGGCTGTATCTGAGGGCTAATTTGCTCGCTGAATCCTTCGTCGCAAGTGTCGGGTTCGTCGAGAACACTGACTGGTGCTTGTAGTACCTAAAAGCACCGATAGTGGATCGAGGGGATCCGATATGACGTGACGATTATCTGCCCAGGCTACGACGTCCAATACGAGGTCTCCACTTGAATACTTTTGCTAATGTGTATCTCCTTGAATAGCGACGCAGCCGTTGTTAAAAAAATGTGTGTGTGTGCAAGTCACACACAGTGGAAGTGAAACTTATAAAAAATAAGAATAGTCGCAAGGGTCAACCACCAACCACTCTGCAGTGCAATGGAGCAGCCTCACTCTGAGGGAACCGCCTGCATGATCACGGTATTCATACGCCGGGTAAGTATGATTTAGCAAGAGAAATACGAGAACCTCTATCAACTGTGTAACACACGTCATCGCGATTCAGGAATTGTTGAATTTACGTGCAGCGACATCTGTTTATAATAAACTAAATAGAAATAATTGTAATTTGTAGTATGAGGTAGCGCCCTCTTTGAATTGATATTTTAACTTCATGTTAAATTTTTTCGTTTCATCGAGTTTGAAATCACATCACAACGATTCTAAAGAAGTTTCACTTCAAAAAGTGAGGTTATTTATGGTTCAATAAAACAATAAACATAATCACATGTTTATTCGCGTTAGCGACTGCGGTGAATCGCTGCACGTTAACCACTAACTAACGTTGTCACGGTGCCGCAATTCCAAGAAGTATCCCTGCAATCTTCCACGGATCGAAATACTTGGGGTCGACATTTCGAGCGATATCCAATTTCGGAGTCAGTTGGAGGGCAATGCCAAGTTGGCGTCCAATGCTGGGAGTTCTCAACAGAGCGAAACAGTACTTCAAGCATGGACTTTTGCTTTATAAAGCATAAGTCGGGCCTCGCGTGGAGTACTGCTCCCACCTGTGGGCCGAGGCTCCCAAATAGCAGCTACTTTTCTTTGACTCCATAATCCCATTGTCACGGATCGTTTTGAACCTCGGGGTATGTTCCATGAGGAATGCTCTAAGGAATTGTTTGAGATGATTCTATCATCTCGTTTTTCCCATCGCATCGTCCGCCACCGAAGCAGAGTTCATCTATACTACCTGGAGCCACTGCGTTCACCCACGGTGCGTTTCCAGAGATATTTTTTGCTACGTACCATCCGACTTTGGAATTAACCCCCCTCCGCGGTGTTTCCCGAGCGCTGTTACATAATATCCTTCTTCAAATGAGACTTGTGAAGAATACTTAACGCTAGTTAGCGACTTGGCTCTGCCCCTGGCATTGCTGAAGTCCATGGACGACGGCAACCACTCACCATCAGGTGGGCTGTTTGCTAGTTTGCCTATAAGGGCAATAACAAAAAAACAAAAAAAATATATTAGACGTATTACTAAAAACGCTATGTTTAGGGGCTTTGGTAAGCACTTAACACATTACATATACTTATATATTCTTCTTCTTTCTTTCCGATTACCCTCTGCTAGGGTATAGGGCTCCAACCAGTCTTCCATCTGCATCGATCTTGGGCAGTCTGTTCCACCTCCTCCCAAGTCACGCCCAAGACATCTAGCTCCTGCTCTACTTAGCGACACCAAGTTATTCTATAGCCTCATTCCCTTTTTCCATACAAATGTAAACCGAACCTTACCCCTTGGCCACAGCCGAGAGCGGTGCGAATTGCGGTGCGTCGTGAGGCGCGGCAAGCCGGAGCGGCGAAAACAAATGGTAGACAACCTATGAAGTATGCCACAGCTACTGGCGGTGCGTTTTGCGGTGCGTTACGAGGAGCGGTGAGAGGCGCGTGACATCTGGCGGTGATGAGCTGCACGATGTGCGAGTGAAACAAAGGTACTAGACAATATGGAGGCGGCCACAGTTCAGAGCGGCGCGCGCGGCGGTGTCGATGGACGCATTGAGGCATCGCGCGACCGAAACAAATCATTTTGTTTTTACCGCGCGTTGAGCTAATAAAATATAATGGATGTGGAACAATTCATTAGTGAAATACTGAGTAGACCAGAAATATGGATGTTAATACATCCACATCATAAATATAGGCATGTTATAAAAAAATGTGGGACGAAATAAAACAACAATTTTCTGGTACTAATGGTTTCCTAGATACTCTTGGATAGGATTATTGAAATAAAATTTGAAATTTGAATTGATTTCGTATTCTAGGTGCTTGAACCGTTGCTCGATTTTCCGTCTTGATCTGCGTACACTATTGTGAATATTGGAGTCTCCAAACTGGGAAACAAACTGCTGAAAATCTGCATCTCTGTCTCCATCTCTTTCTTTTAAGGCACGAAACCTTTATAATCAATATCGCGTGCTTTTTGTTTGCCTTTACACTTTTCGTAAAAATACGCAATTTATTAGTTAGAATACCAAACGCGTACTGAATTGTGACACTTGCCCGGGATAATATTTTGTCGAAAATTATTTGTTCCGCATCTAAACTACCCGGTGGATATGGGCGCATCAAATAATTTTTAAGAGAATAGGCTTTATCAACAATTAACACGTATGGTAAATTGAGATTTGAAGGTTGAATCTATTAATAATCTATTTATCGGGATAGTTCTTATATTCCTAATATTCCTAATAGAATACCTAATAAATAGGGTGAAATTCGCCAAGTCCTCTCTTTTTCTAACTGGGTGCCTATTCTTAATTGAATAATATCTTCAGCTAAGAACGCACTTATTTCAAGGTAATATCGTACCACTTTTGAAAGGGAAATTTGATAGGGCTTTCTAAGGGCCTGGCCACAGCTACTGGCGGTGCGTTTTGCGGTGCGTTGCGAGGCGCGGCGAGCGGCGCTATTTGTGGGAGTATGCCACAGCTAGACTAGTTCGACGGCGGCGGCGTCAGAGGTGCACGTATTTAGAAAGCACTATCAAATTTCTTTATCAAAAGTGGCACGATATTACCTTGAAATAAGTGCGTTCTTAGCTGAAGATATTATTCAATCAAGAATAGGAGCGCACCCAGTTAGAAAAGGAGAGAACTTGGCGAATTTCACACTATATATTATTATATTAGGAATATAAGAACTATCCCGATAAATAGATTATTAAAAGAAAATAGATTCAACTTTCACAGAGATTACCAGGTTCAAATCTCAATTTACCATACGTGTTAATTGCCGATGAAGCCTATCCTCTTAAAAAATATTTGATGCGCCCATATATCCACCGGGTGGTTTAAATGCGGAACAAATAATTTTCGACAAAACATTATCCCGGGCAACTGTCACAATTCAGTATGCGTTTGGTATTCTAACTAATAAATTTCGTATTTTTACGAAAAGTGTAAAGGCAAACAAAAAGCACGCGACATTGTTTATAAAGGTTTCGTGCCTTAAGAGAAAGAGATGCAGATTTACAGCAGTTGGTTTCCCAGTTTGGAGACTCCAATATTCACAATAGCGTACGCAGATCAAGACGGAATAATCGAGCAACGGTTCAAGCATCTAGAATACGAAATCAATTCAAATTTCAAATTTTATTTCAATAATCCTATCCAAGAGTATCTAGGAAACCATTAGTACCAGAAAATTGTTGTTTTATTTCGTCCCACATTTTTTTTATAACATGCCTATATTTATGATGTGGATGTTTTGACATCCATATTTCTGGTCTACTCAGTATTTCACTAATGAATTGTTCCACATCCATTATATTTTATTAGCTCAACGCGCGGTAAAAACAAAATGATTTGTTTCGGTCGCGCGATGCCTCAATGCGTCCACCGACACCGCCGCGCGCGCCGCTCTGAACTGTGGCCGCCTCCATATTGTCTAGTACCTTTGTTTCACTCGCACATCGTGCAGCTCATCACCGCCAGATGTCACGCGCCTCTCACCGCTCCTCGTAACGCACCGCAAAACGCACCGCCAGTAGCTGTGGCATACTTCATAGGTTGTGTACCATTTGTTTTCGCCGCTCCCGCTTGCCGCGCCTCACGACGCACCGCAATTCGCACCGCTCTCGGCTGTGGCCAAGGGGTAAATACGTGCACCTCTGACGCCGCCGCCGTCGCAACTAGTCTAGCTGTGGCATACCCCCGCAAGTCACACCGCCCGCCGCGCCTCGCAACGCACCGCAAAACGCACCGCCAGTAGCTGTGGCCAGGCCCTTAGTGTGTTAAAAAAATAAAAATATGACTCATTACATTGCAGTTTGTTAAGAACATTACAGAGTACATTAAATAGTAGATGATAAATGTTTAAAAAAGAGCATGTGAGTCATTTGGAACGGACAAATCAATAAAATTAATTCAGAAATAAAGGATTCTTTAGCCATTTTTTTGTGGCCATGTATTATTTACATTGATCGACTTAATGCCTAAGGTATTCTCTACTAGTTAACCAAGGGTAGTTTAGAGTGAATAATGGTAGGTGCATTGAAATATAAATTAAATTATAAATACATAAATGCTAAAATATAGCTTATACTATTGTATACTAATGGAATATATTATATTAACAAAAATTTAATATGTTTATGACGATGCATTTGTGAGTAGATGAAGATTTGATCGTGATGCTCATGGGCAATAGCAATCCCAAGCACGCCCAAATCGCTCTCTACCCCGATACAAATGTAAACATGTTGGTAATTCATTTATTAATGAAATGAGATAGATTTCAAAAACATTTATTCTCATCTACATAAATGTCAATGACAATATCTACAGTCAAATACACTAAACTATTTATATCACTAAATAATATAATATAATTATAATTAAATTTAATTTCATTCTAAGGAAGCGTCGATACATGTGTGCTTTTATTTTACCCCCTTTCGGGCCGAAATTTCCAATTTCCCTCCTCGGTGGATGATTACAACAGAAAATACCTCTGCCAATATCTCAAGTTTGCAGTCCCGACAGCTCTGCCTTGAGAAATTCGGTTCTTATATAAAATATCATAACAAAAAACTTATTCAGCCTATTTGAATGGAGTAAACTTAATTGAAGTCGAACTGTTGACGCTGATACCAAATAAAACGCGCTTTTAATAACAAAAATAAATGTCGCGCATTAAACGAATTTCCTCTGGTTAGAGCCCGTGGGCTCACGTACTCGTTCTGCGAATCCAGCATAACCCTTCGAGGTTACTAGAATACCACCCAGCCAAAAAGTGTCTAACGCGCAGAGTACTCGGTCGGGTATACACGAAGTCGTCGTGGCCTAAAGGATAAGACGTCCGGTGCATTCGTATGTAGTGATGCACCGGTTTTTAAATCCCGCAGATGGGTACCAATATTTCTAATGAAATACGTACTTAACAGATGTTCACGATTGACTTCCACGGTGAAGGAATAACATCGTGTAACAAAAAAAATCTGGTGGTAAGCTTCTTGTGAGCCCACACGGGTGGATAAATACCCCTACTGCCTGATTCTACCGCGAAGCAGAGGGTAGTCAACAGTTACTATTGAGGCTATATGTTTCAAGATTAGTGCCGGACTTCACAACAAATAAAAATAAAAACCATAGCATCAATGTAGTTGAAACCATCAATGGTTAATACATCGTCAAATTTCCAGTGGCCATTCAACTTGCGAAACATCAAACGAATAAAACCGCCGAGCTGGTACCGAACTGCTTCGACTTCCAGTACCAACCCCCCCTCCCCCAAACCAGTTAATATAGTCAGTACGGTGGCGACAAGCGCAAACGCAGCACTACATTACACTCCTACTAATTAAACATACGTAATCAAATCAATTCCAGTTTGCAATCCGAAAATCTTCTCGACTATACCCTCTGTTATAATCAAGTCGATCGCTATCTCTCAATCTCTTATTATCCTTTACGTATTCCTGATTTCTGTGATCAGACCTTTGTTCGGTATATCTGTTGCTTTGACTTCCGTAATCCGATGTTCGTGTAGCGTCGCGATCGTTTTGATTGTTATAATCAGAATATTGATTGTTATAATCAGTCTTTTGATTGTTATAATCGTTTATAGGACGATCGTGTTCAGGTGGTTGCGTTACGTATGAGCCTTGATTGTTTTGATAATTCTCTTCAGCATGTATCCTGTCATTTTGGAAATTAAAATTCTCAGTCCTTGGAGGGCCTTTTACATAGACATTGTTAATGTGTTGTCGATTATCACTAACCTCCGGACGTCTTACATCCTGTTGGTACTGATTGTTATACTGATTATCCTGGCTGCTGTAATGATCCTGGGCATCATAACTCGGAGCATTATAATGATCTTGATTAAATAAAACTTGATTATTACTGTTCTGGGTGTGCTTGTTTTGATTGTTGACGTTTTGATTGTAATATTGATTCCGATCGTCGATTGTTTGACCATTAAAATTGTTGTTGCTGTTAAAACCGAAATTATTATTAAAGTGTTGATTGTTGGGACGATTTCGGTTTTCCTGCTGATCGTCGTAGCGATTTGGGTTTGTCTGTCTGTCTGGGTTTGTCTGTCTGTCATTGTTATTGTAATTTTGGTTCGTCTGATGATCGTTTTGATTATACGACGGCTGGTTGTTGAATATTTGTGCGATTATAAACGGTATATGTAATCTGGAGTATAGCGCTGGAGTCTGCGGAGCGGCGCAGGACCTCCCGATCGAGGTGACGGCCACGACGCGCCACACGCAGCCGTCTTCCACCTGGGCTGGCCCACCGGAGTCCCCCTGAAAGAAAAAAAATTGTCTGAAATTCACGCGTGGTAGAAGTGAAACCTTCCAAATTTTTGGCTTTAAGATAATGAGACGAATATGAAATTTCGGGAACAAATAGTGATACTTTGTTAATTATTTTACATTTTATTCGTATATATTACATAGATTTATTCAGAATCTATTAAGTACGAATATTAGGTACAAAGCAGAGCACAAAGAGAGAACCACGAATACAAGAAGCACTGTATAATGCTTCCTATCTCATTTTCTCCCACGTTAAATCATATGAATTCATGTGTCTATCTCTTTTTACTCGCTTTATCGTTTCGTCAATTTTCAAATCACAACGATGCTAAAGAAGTTCTCACTTCAAAAAAAATTATCCAAACTTGTAAACACACATTCTTATTGAACATTGTTAGTAATAATACCAAAAATGACGAGTTAGTAAGTAGATCAACCGAATATTGAGATTTCGATGAAAATAAACAAGAGAAATGGTATTAGGAGTAAGTGGTGCATATTTAACGAATTTTAACTTCAATAATTGGGTGTTTTGTAATCCTAAACGGGTGAGCACCACCTTCTCGCATGTTTTTTGACGCGAAGCAGTAATGTGTAATACTAGAACTTTGTTTTTGTCTCTATTTGGGTAGCGATATCCACGTCACGTCAACAGCCTTAATCTATTTGAAATCGGCGAGGCATGGACTAGCTTATCTGTAGCTGTAAAAGCAAAATGGGCCTAACACAATTTGTCTTCAACAAATGTTTTGTCTTCTTCAATATGTCTATATACCATACGGGTCTAATTGCTTCAACATGTCTCCATCAAATTTCCTAGGTACCAATTTGGTCTTATTGATGAGTGTCAGAGCTGTCCACTATGACGCTCCGACATAAGTATTGGCGTAATGCAATCTACCTGACATGTGTCCTTGCCCCCTTTCCTCTCACCAGCGCAGACGTGGCTATCAGGCGTGGGTCCGTTTGGCAGCTTCAACGAGGTGCCCCATGTCTCCCTGCACTCTTGCATATTCCAGATTTCAACGGAAACGCTCCGAAGGTCCGCAGATGCGTCTCCACCTGGAGCATTTACGAGGTTCTGTGTGGTAGCAATCGTGGAATCCTGGAGTTGTTTGATGCGTTTTAACCTTGTCAACTGCGATAAACTATGGACGTCTATGAGTGATAATGGGGCAGTATTCATGACATTTAAAGAGGAAAATCATAGTGAGATTAAAACGGGTAAAATATTTTCTTATTATATTTATTTATTTATATTTATATTATGCTATCCATGAACAAGAGTTTAATTTTTGTCTAATTAATTTTCTGTTATTGTGTGTCTGAAGTAAAGCTGTTGTATTTTTTGTACGAGGAGCACTGCTGCTTGAGATACAGGTTTTATCGCCTACTTCAAGCACAGAAGCAAATTATGATTGGTTTTGTACAACAATAAATAAACAAACAAACAAACAGACAAATAAATAAGTACCTAATATACCTAGTATACCTTTAAAATACTTTTACCCTTAAATCTCGCGTTTGTTGTCATATTTATTATCATTGTCCGATGTTTCGAATACTTCCTTCCTAATTACAGCTTCCGTGGTAGATACACAATGTATCGACCCTATGAAACTTTTATAAAGCAAAGCTTTTGCAAAGCAAAGATGTGCTTAGAATTGATTAGTTCTGCTATCAAAGGCCTATTTTCTTGACCTTCGAGGTAGACGAGCAAGAGAACTATCTGATGGTAAGCTGCCACGGTCACTCGTAGACCTCAGTAATGTCAGGGGCACAGCCAAGCCTTTGACCACGAGTGTATATGTAAACCTTCCATTCTCCAATTGAGGAAGTATGCGGAAGGAGACTCATGGCTGATGACATGGGTTATGAAGCGGGTCAGCTGAGGTTCCTTAATCTAATTACCAAATTCGGTTCGTCCCCAGCCGCTGACGACGACTCTCTCCCCTTCTGCCGGTGGAACTCCTAGACAAGCCGGCCTGATCTGGTCCGAGAATCTGCGGATCAAGATCGGATTTTCAAATTCGCTAGACAATTTTAGACACAGTGGCGCCATTGACTGACGGGCCGAGGGTCGTGGCTTCGATTCCCACATCAGATAAACCAGTTTTGTTCGGTCGCATCTGTTTTTTTTCTTCCTTTCACCCTAGTCTCAAATTCAAGACTATAATTGTGGATCAATAATATCAATATCCAACCTTATCTGGTTAACATTAAGCTTTACTTTCAGAAAGTAAAATAGAGTATAGTATGCTTTATCGTACACCAATTAGAATACAAAAGGATTCACTCAAAATCGCGCAATGTTTATGGTTTTGTTCGCGAAGTACATTCGCCTTACCTCACTTTGGAGACCAGCTTAACAAGAGCCAAGTCGTAGTAGGACCTCCTCCGTTTGTACTTCGGGTGTCGTATGACGGTGGAGATGCCGAGGATCAACGCGCGGCGGTCGTCGCGGCGCGCCGACCCGAGTTGAACAGCGCGGGGTGTTCCGCTATATACAAACATAAAACCGTATCTAAACATCTTTTTAATTACCTAAACTCTTCAAAGCAATGTGTAATTCAGTTCAATCAGTGTTTGATAATAAATTAATAATAAGTTCGGTTCACTTGAAAATTCGGACGCGCTCTTGAAGGAGTGATGACGACACAATCATCATAAATGTCTTTGCTCTTATATCTTGACCAGTATCGAGGAGTTACAAAAATGAATCGACGAAATTAATTACCTTTTTTTATTCCTATTCCTAAGCTGATGGTCTTAATTAAGAGACCATTTCAACGTAGCCCTAACAAGTAGGTGAGCTCACTCACGGGGCTCAAACCTTACGACGTTGCTAAAACTAACCATGGCAAGAGCAGTGAGTGCTTCGCAGAATCTACCACCGGATCGGAATCGCGACTTGCTGAGAAGGTCCGGTGAGAAACTCAGTGAGCTGTGTCTGTGGGTTAATTTACTCGCGGAGCTCTTGGACGGGCTCGACGAGAACGATGACCGGTTAATTGCCAATTCGATTTACTAATTATGTAGCAGTATGTGTTTTTCCCTACCTATTCGCTGGTAGTCTAAGGGGCTATTGCATCTACGCGTGGATGGGTAGGTAAGCTCACGCGATCAACCTAAGAGCATTTGCTAACACTAGCCCCAGTAAGAGCAGTGCTTCGCTGAATCTACCACCGGATCGGAAACGCGACCCACTGAGAAGATCCGACGGGAAACTAAGACTATCAATTGTTGCTTGTCCCCTAAAATCGCAATCACTAACAATAATCCCTAATGATTCTATCGGATCGCCGGTCGAAGTCCGTCTCTCTGTGGAATATATCGGGTCCTAAGTGGACTCTATGAATGCGGAGAACATAATCACCTGATGACGCTGTAATCCTTTTCCTGGTACGTGCAATGACCGGCAGTCAGGACGTATTCGTCGCAGATGAGCGACCCCCCGCACTTCCAAGAATATCCATAGTCCTGGATCAATAATACACGCTGGTAAACAACCCTTACAGAGTTCTCTATCGAAGCTCTTACCACGATTTTCACATTTCATGACCTCCCGCCAATGACTAAGCACCGGTTCCAGTGGTAACTCCGGAGAATCGTCTAGAAAGATCGTAGACGGTTTGTCTGCTCCGAGCATCAGGATAGTCTTGAATGTTCTCAATGACGTGATAACGACTTGTAAATCAATGAACACGGGCTGCACGCACGAAAAAGTGTCACGTTCCGCCTGAGCCTGAGCGTGCAAGCGAGAGCGCGGATCAAGCGATAGAGAGACACGATTGGCCCAGGCGTTGGCCGTCTTGTGAGCCCGCATTAATAAGTACCATCGCTTCGCCTTGGATAGAAAAACTGATGTCTCAAGATGGGTGGCGGTATTTACGTTATTAATATCTATGGGTGCCGATAACCATTTAACACCGGGTGGACCCTCGTTCATAAATCTACCCGCGCTCGAAACTGAAAATCGTGGTAAGCCAAATAATGCTATGTGCAATGTTATAATATTTAGGGGTTAAAGATTAAAACTATGTTAGTACACAATTAATTTATTACGATGTATAAATAAAGCTAATGAAGTTATAAAGCCAGGTTCTGAGAAACTACTCCGCGACTCCGAATCTCGGTTGCAAGGTTGTTAAAAAGAATTTTAATATTTTAATAATTATTTTCATATTTAACTTAAAAAGGGGTACAAAGTTTTTGCTCGTGTCTTAAGTTATATGACAGCATTAAGGTAATCTAGAGCTATGAAAACCCAAAAACAATAGAACCTGTGCATTCTTCCATCCTATTAAGGCCATGTGCGGGAACTCCTCGATCGTAGCGACCTGCCCTCCGATGATAAGCGGTATTTTGATGGGTGTACAATCCGAGACATTTACTTCGACGCCATGCGCCGACGGAAGCAGTGGGATGGCCACTATCTTTTTTGTGTTCAACGATTTGTATTTATCGCACACTGAAATTTATATATATAATAATATATATACTTATAGTATCTGTTTAATTAATACCCCTAAAATATGCCCTAAGTCGTCATGGCCTAAAGGATAAGTCGTCCGGTGCATTCGAATCCCACAGGCGGGTACCAATTTTTCTAATGAAATACGTACTTAATAACTAATATATCACGATTGACTTCCACGGTGAAGGAATAACATCGTGTAATAAAAATTAAAGCCGAAAAATAATAATTTGCGTAATTACTGGTTGTAGGACGTCTTGTGAGTCCGCGCGAGTAGGTACCACCACCCCGCCTATTTCTGCCGTGAAGTAGTAATGTGGTTCGGTTTGAAAGGTGGGGCAGCCGTTGTACTATAAAATTGAGACTTAGAATTCATGTCCCAAGTTGGGTGGCGGCACTTACGTTGTTGATGTCTATGGGCTCAACAAATCGGCAAGGTGATAGTTACCCGTACGGACTCATACGCTCTAACACTAGTAAACTGAGTTCTACTTACTTCGCTCAGCAATTTCAAAGTATCGCCTCTTCTCCACCGAAGTCATGTCGTCTTCATCAGGACCTATCTCCAACGTCGGTTCATCTTCTTGAAAGCTATCGACAGGGCCAGGCGAATATGTGACGGGCCTATTTGTGATTGGCGGCTGATTCTCAACTATATTTGACGGCACAAAACCTGCGAGCAAAATTGTTATCATTATTCGGAGGATAAATGTGATTTTGGACCTAAACGTTAAGCCGTCGTAGTATCATAGACATTGGGAAAATCATTACCCATCCTTGTATTGTTCGGGCAGAAGCTGAACCTCCAACGAGCTTGGAACTATATATTATAAGAAGATTATAACAACCAGTCCAAAAGATTTGAAGGCGATAAACGACTCCACTCCACTCGCTCGAGACCTGGTCCTCGCGCAAGAAACCGGTCTTTTCCGTGGTCAACACTAGCATTAGTGTGAAAATGGGTTAATGACCCAATGAATTGGGTAATGACCCACCTTAAGGGACTATGTGAAAGTGTCAATTGTATGGTGTGACATCTGTCCCCTCGTCTAACGACGGCATGATTACTTTGCGGTATAATATACAGCAGGCGCCCGTGCTGGTTCGCAATATCCTATTAATACATGCCAGTTAGGATTGTATTGTACTGGCATAATTTAATTAATATAGATGTAGGTCGGATTTGTGTCTGTTTGTGTACGAGAAGAGCTCGGGATCAGTACAGAGCTGCAGAGGACTGTGTCTATAGTAGTGTGGTATAGGACCCTCGGCTAGATTAAGGTCGGATCTGTGTCTGTTTGTGTACGAGAAGAGCTCGGGATCTGTACAGAGCCGCAGCGGACTGTGTCTATAGTAGTGTGGTATAGGACCCTCGGCTAGATGTAGGTCGGATCTGTGTCTGTTTGTGTACGAGAAGAGCTCGGGATCTGTACAAAGCCGCAGAGGACTGTGTTTATAGTAGTGTGGTATAGGACCCTCGGCTAGATGTAGGTCGGATCTGTGTCTGTTTGTGTACGAGAAGAGCTCGGGATCTATACAAAGCCGCAGAGGACTGTGTCTATAGTAGTGTGGTATAGGACCCTCGGCTAGATGTAGGTCGGATCTGTGTCTGTTTGTGTACGAGAAGAGCTCGGGATCTATACAAAGCCGCAGAGGACTGTGTCTATAGTAGTGTGGTATAGGACCCTCGACTAAATTGAATTGAGGTCGGATTTGTGCCTGTTTTTTTACGAGAATGGCTCTAAACTAGATCTAAATAATCCGAACGCAAACCTTTCGACTATTCAATCCAACGGTATATACAGGCAGGCGGTCAGTCACCTCGTATTAATAACAACTATAATTGTAAACATCATAATACGAAGTGATGTCTCGATGATTTCAACCAATTAATTAACTTTAGGAAAAACAGAATCATTTTACGACGCAAAAAACCCGACCACAAAAAAAATGTTTCGTTTATGAAAACAAAAACATATTTTTCATTGTTAGATTCATTTAATTATATGTAACTAGTGTAACTAGTGGTCCTAATATTAATAAAGACAAACAATATTAATTAATCTATTCTAAATTTGACTACAGACTTTAACAATAAGAAAAGTTTGACAATAAACAAATAATATGCATTCGTGTGTGTCAAATACACGGTAGTGTGTGTAATGTTTTTTTTATTGATTTAATGTAATTTTTTGAAGTGAAACTTCCTTATCGGCGTTGGAA
Organism: Bombyx mori; assembly: GCF_030269925.1. NCBI lineage: Eukaryota > Metazoa > Arthropoda > Insecta > Lepidoptera > Bombycidae > Bombyx > Bombyx mori. Next base: position 3,727,752 of record NC_085117.1, on the reverse strand, counting down.
AAAAATTTACCGTCACATTTTTCGGTTACGCGTCACATTTTTCCGTTACGCGCCATCTTTTTTGTATTCATGTCTATGATAATAAAATCCTTTTGTTTAAACTTTATCTAATTTAACTTTTTTGTATTCATGTCTATGATAATAAAATCCTTTTGTTTAAACTTTATCTAATTTAACTTTATTTAACCAATTTCTAGAAAGTTGCATGTAGATCATTTTTCGAAAAATAAGGCCATAAAGAAGTTTCACTTCTTACGTGTGTACACTAGTACACGCACACATTTTTTTTTCCTTCTCTATATTCTCTATAATTTTTTATTTTATTTTATTGCTTAGATTTATGGACGCCTGGTGCTAAGTGGTTACCGGAGCCCATAGAGATCTACAAGGTAAATGCCGCCACCCGTCGAAGTTGAAGTCGTCGTGGCCTAACGGATAAGACGTCCGGTGCATTCGTGTTGAGCGATGCACCGGTGTTCGAATCCCGCAGGCGGGTACCAATTTTTCTAATGAAATACGTACTTAACAAATGTTTACGATAGACTTCCACGGTGAAGGAATAACATCGCGTAATAAAAATAAAACCCGCAAAATTATAATTTGCGTAATTACTGGTGGTCTTACAACGGCTGCCCTACCCTTCAAACCGAAAGGCATTAAAGCTTCACGGCAGAAATAGGCAGGGTGGTGGTACCTACCCGCGCGGACTCACAAGAGGTCCTACGAACAGTAAGAGCCGCCACCACCACCACCACCACCACATCACATTTCCATACCACGCTAACCGTCCGCTCTTTAATTTGGCAATCACCGGGGCTACTTTCACACTTCCTCTGATATACTCATTCCTTATCCTGTCCATGCTTGTCAATCTCCACATTCGCATCTCTGCCGCACGCACTCCTCTTTCATGCTTTAATATCGTCGCCATAACATTCAGATCCATATAGCACGACAAGACTAATATCGGTTTGTAAATTTTCCCCTTGAAATAAATATCTATATATATAAAAATGAATTGATGTTCGTTAGTCTCGCTAAAACTCGAGAACGGCTGGACCGATTTGGATAATTTTGGTCTTGAATTATTTGTAGAAGTCCAGAGAAGGCTTAAAAGGTAGATAAATATGAAAATGCTCGGAATATAAATAAAAATAACAATTTTGTTTTCCCTTTGATGTGTCCCCCGTCGGACGGATTCCTTTTGTTTGTTTTAAGTTTATTTTGCACAAAAGTTTAGGTATTTTATTTATCGATTGAGGCACAACGAAGTCTGCCGGGTCAGCTAGTCTATAATAAATAAAGAGATAATAATATAATATAAAATAAATATCCTCACACCTGAACATACATTCACATACATATTTATGCATGACTTATTTTATCATATTTTAATATTACCACAAAAATAAGATCTTCCATGAAGCGAGTAAGATTGTTTGGTGGAATAACGGCTTGAAGGTTATTGCCCCGGAACTTGTATATATGCAAATATGGTACAGCCACCACTTATGCATCAGACATAAAAATATAAACAGAGTTTATTTCCTTTTTTAATCCGGATAAGTTGGCCCGAAAAACAGAGGTATCATTAGATACAATAATAATACTTGTTATTTTTATCGTAAAGATGTTTTGCTTACAAAACTAAGAAACCCATAAGGAACGAAGTTCCTTGTAGGACGATGCGGAGGGGTACCCTAACCGGGAAAAAACGTCCGTAACGTAAGATTTTTATTAGTAATGCATACAGTGCACGACTTAACTTTGTAATAACGTACAACTAACGTAACGTATAATTTCATACTCCTCCGTCCGTACAATTTTCGTAAAAAGGGGTACAAAGTTTTTGCTTCACGTATTAATATATAGATAACAAATATATATGTAAAGAAAAACCTTCTTAATCTAAAACTCTTTAGTTTTATAAAAAGGATTTTTTTTAAATGTCATTCAGTGAAGTTTGACATTAAGTAAAAAGAAAGTTCAGTTTGTTAATATAATAATTTTATTAAATTAAGGGCTTTAAATGTTGTTTTCTCATTATACACATAACAGAAAACGCAATTAAGTCTTTTATTGTTTATTTATTCTGGAGTACCCAATATCATTATAAAACAACATTTTTTGCAACACCATGAATAACATGGAAAAATTAAGGTTTGATTTTGCTGTGAAATCAACGGAAGATGGAAAATCAAATGTTATATGCATAACTTCAATTGCTACACCTGATGGACAGATTTTTGGGATACCAACCGAATATCAAAATGCCAACTTTCATGAAGAAATTACAAAAACTTCAAATTATGCAAAGGTAAAAAAATCTTTAAACAAAAGACACCAAACCAGAAAAGTATGGATTACTTTGACAAATGATATGTCAAGAATTTATTTAGACGAGGATCAAAATTTACAATTTGATGATTTTTATTTGGAAGAAATTTCGGAGAGCAATGCTAAGTCTATAATTGACGATTCGAATCAGAACGTTGAAAAATTATTAGAAAAAATGCTTGAAGAAAAAATAAATAAAACGGAAACTCAAAATTTAAACAAAATTTCTAAGGAATTCATCATTGAAAAATTTTCTGGGAGAAATCCAAACGCTTCACAATGGATTAAAGATTTCAATAAGGAATGTGAGCGTTTTAAAATAAAAGAAGACAAAAACAAAATAGAAATTTTAAAATTTTTTTTGGAGTACAGCAGTGTAGATTGGTATAATTGTATGTTAATGAAATTGAATATAGACTCAGAATGGAAAAAATGGGAAGAAAATTTTTGCAGGACATTTGCAAGCAAAGGCTGGTCACCCGTTAAATATGCTCTAGCTTTCAAATATCAAGTTGGATCTTTACTTGACTATGCTTTAAAAAAAGAAAAATTGTTGCTAGAAGTCAGGAAGTCGATTGATACTGGGACACTCATAGACCTGATAGCATTCGGATTACCTAATTATGTTGCTGACAAAATAGATAGGGAAAACATACAGGGAACAGAAGATCTTTATAACGAAATCGGAAGACTAGAACATCTTGTTGGGAAAAATAAATTTGATAATAAATTTGATATTAAATATTCCGATACTACATATTATTATAGAAAAAATAAAGAAACAAAACCTTGCTTAATATGTTTAAAGGAAAAAAAAGGTAAACGTTACCATCCCGAAGAAAGCTGTTGGTTTAAGGAAAATAATAAAAAAACAGTTGTACGAAACATAAATAATTCTGAATTGGAAATCGAATTAAATGAGAAGAATCCAAAAAACTAGAGGTGCCACCATTAATAAAAGTCAAGTTAACATTAAATGATACTTTAAAAGTATCTGGAATTTATGATTCTGGGTCAAATGTGTCTTTGATCAATGCCAAATTATTGAAAATACAACCCAAAGAAAATTCAGGTGACATAGAAAAAGTTAATTTGAAAACTATTAATGGTGAGAAGAAAACAAAAGGTATTGTAACATTAAAAATAAAAATCTATAATATTGAAGGTTTTATGGATGTATTTATAATAGATAACGTCAACTTTAATTATGATTTTTTAATTGGTTTGGATTGTATAAAAAAATTCAAACTAATACAAACGGAAGAACTAAAAATTAAACAATGCTACAATTCAGAAGAAAATCTGAAAGATAAAAAAAGCTATAATTATTCTCCTACAACTGTCGAAATTCCTAATGTACTAGGTAACAGAAATGAAGGAGGTTTTTCAGAACCTGAAGTATTAAAAAAAGAAATTAATTATACACACAATGGTGAGATTAACTTTAATGAACACATAAACTCGGAAGGATTTGAAATAGTTGTAAGCCATCTTGATGCCTACCAGCAGTCGGAAATTAATAAATTAGTAGAAAAATACATAGCAGTCTTCGCCAAAGATAAGTATGACGTGGGGACAGTAAAAGATTATGAAGCTCATATTGACTTAATGGTGGATAAGTATTGTTTCAAACGTCCCTACAGATGCACGGTTGAAGATAGAAAAGAAATAGAAACCCAAATATCAACACTATTAAAAAGGAATTTGATCGAGGAGTCTTACAGCCCATTTGCTGCTCCAGTAACTCTGGCATATAAAAAAGAAGATGGGAGAAAATCAAGGCTATGTATAGACTTCAGAGAATTGAACAAAATAATTGTACCCCAATTACAACCATTTCCATTGATAGAGGATTTGATGGTAAAAACTGTAAATTGTAAATATTTTTCAACCCTTGACATAAATTCAGCTTTTTGGTCAATTCCAATGAAAATTCAAGACAGATACAAAACTGCATTTGTTACACAAGAAGGCCATTTTCAATGGACGTGTCTTCCATTTGGAATAAAGACAGCGCCTGCCATTTTCCAAAGAATATTGAGTAACGTAATTAGGAAACATAAACTTTCGAGTTTTGTAGTGAATTTTATAGATGACATTTTAATTTTTTCGAAAACTTTTAAAGAGCATTTAATGCACCTATCAAGACTGCTGGAAGCAATACTAACAGAAGGATTTAGACTGAAATTTTCGAAATGCAGTTTTGCAAATAATTCCGCCAAATATTTAGGTCATATAATAGAAAATAATTCAGTTAAACCTCTAAAAGATTACTTAACCGCTGTAAAAAAGTTCCCAGTTCCAGAAACAAGAAAAAATATACGTCAATTCTTAGGAAAAGTAAACTTTTACCACAAATTTGTACCTCATAGTGCAATTATACTAGACCCGTTACACAATCTGTTGCGAAAGGATGTGAAGTTTATCTGGTCTACAGAATGTCAGAAATCATTTGATAAAATAAAAGAACTGCTATGTTCAGAACCAGTTTTAAAGATTTTCGATCCTGAATTACCGATAAATATTTACACGGATGCAAGTATCAAAGGAGTGGGAGCGGTGCTAAAACAAGAAGAAAAAAATGGTATAAGTAAACCTGTTTCTTATTTTTCAAAAAAACTAACAGAGGCCCAGAAGAAAAAGAAGGCAATATATCTAGAATGTCTGGCAATAAAAGAAGCTGTGAAATATTGGCAGCACTTGCTTATGGGAAGAGAATTTATAGTATATTCAGATCATAAACCATTAGAGAATATGAATGTTAGAGCCAGAACTGATGAAGAACTAGGGGATTTGATGTACTATTTATCTCAATATAATTTTGAAATAAAATATTATCCAGGAAAATCGAATCAGGAAGCTGATTGTTTGAGCAGAAATCCTGTTCTAGAGTCTTATGAAAACACTGATGATTTTTTAAGAGTGGTAAATTTAATAAGCCTAAATGACATAAAAAATGATCAGAACACAAATACAGATCTACGAAATGGAAAACATATCTTCGAAAATGGAATATATTACAAGTTAAACAGAAGAAGAAAAAAAATCGTACTTACAGAAGAATTTAGTAAGAATTTCATAAAAGCTGTTCACAACAGCTACTGCCATATAGGGAGATCGCAATTAATAAAAAAAATTACGCCTTTTTACGAGGCCAAAAATATGATCGCAAACATTAAAAATATTTGTGAAAATTGTGAAATTTGTATAAGGAATAAGTCAAGAAGAAAGTCAAGATTTGGATTAATGTCACATTTGGGTCCAGCAACACGTCCATTCGAGATAGTATCTATTGACACAGTTGGAGGTTTTGGAGGGTCACGATCTACAAAAAAATATATGCATCTTTTAGTAGATCATTTTACAAGATATGCATTTATTTTAACATCTAAGAACTAAAGCTCTGGAGATTTTATAAAACTTATACAAAGTGTGACACAAAACTATAATATTGACATAGTATTAACAGACCAATATCCTGGCATAAATTCGAAAGAATTTAAAGATTTTCTGAAAAAGGAAAATATTACAATGGTTTTCACTGCTGTAGATGCACCATTTTCAAATGGGCTTAATGAAAGATTGAATCAAACTTTAGTTAATAAGATTCGATGTAAAATTAATGAAAATAATAAAAAAATAGCATGGACATCGATTGCACAGAAATGTGTGGAAAAATACAATGAAACTGAACACACGGTCACGCGGTTTGCCCCTAAATACCTTTTGGAAGGTAAAAATGTGGATGTTTTACCACTGGAACTAAAAGCAAATGGTACAATTGAAGATCTTGAGAGAGACAGAAAATTAGCTTTTGAGAATACAGTTAAATCTCACAATTATAACAAAAAAGCATTTTATATTAATAGAAAAGAATGTGAACTGAAAGTTGGAGACCAAGTTTATGTAGAAAATGGAAATCGATTAAATAGGAAAAAAATGGATGAATTGAGAATTGGACCCTTCAAAATTCTAAAAAAGATTTCAAATTCAATATATTTAGTTGATATCGGACACAAAAAAATGGAATCGAACCTCTATCACATTACAAAATTATCTCCAGTATCAGTTCCTACATGAACAATTACACGTAATTGTTTCCCTAAGGGGGGGAGATGTAAAGAAAAACCTTCTTAATCTAAAACTCTTTAGTTTTATAAAAAGGATTTTTTTTAAATGTCATTCAGTGAAGTTTGACATTAAGTAAAAAGAAAGTTCAGTTTGTTAATATAATAATTTTATTAAATTAAGGGCTTTAAATGTTGTTTTCTCATTATACACATAACAGAAAACGCAATTAAGTCTTTTATTGTTTATTTATTCTGGAGTACCCAATATCATTATATATATACATATATAATTAACATATACGGATTGTATACCTAAACCTTTATATGTCGTAAACATATTCATAATTTTAATATATAAATTTCAATGTTCCCTCCGTTCGTTTGTCATTGACCGCATAATGGGTCGATACTTAAGTATTTTTATATCTTTTTTTTGCGTTCGAATGCGTCTTTGGTTAGTTTAAATTTAAAATTAGTTCCTATAGGTGACGCTGCAATTGGGACCGTCTTTTTTATTTTATACTCCGAAAAATATCATATCACCCTAACCAATATTGACTTACTCAGTGGTGCAATAGTTAGCGGCCCTAATTGTTAAAAATTGTTAAAAAAAAAGAAAATATTTGAGAAAAAACAAAACAAAAAAAAGCCCGCTGAGTTTGTTTCGCCGGTTCTTCTCAGGACTGTGGCTTTTTTTGGAACCGGTGGTAGAGTTAACATTGTTATTTATATTTTGACATTCAACAAGTGTGTCATACAGACATCTAAGTTGAAATAAATGATTTTGAATTTGAATTTGAATTCGTTGCGCCAAGGGTCGCGGGTTCGATTCTCACGTCGGGCAAACATTCGTGTGGTGAACAGGCTTGTTTGCTCTTTGTCGGGGTGTTCATTATTTGTATATGTATACATTTAAACGTATATAAGTATGTATGTCAATCTCTGGTATCCCATAACACAGGGAATCCTATACTGGGGGCGGATGATCGTGCGTAATTTGTTCACAGCTATTTATATTTACTAGTGGTCCCGCAGTAACCAAAATTCGACTATAATTAATTGAAATTATAAGTTTGAACATTATTATGGTTCTATTGTTGAATTGTCTAATTACAGATTTCGCCAAGACTACACTTTAGACAAATATTATAAAAGACAAACAATATTTAATCTATTCTCAATTTGACCACAAACTTTTAGCAATAACAAAAGTTTGAAAAATATCAAAGAGTAGGTAGATATGTGTGTGTGTCAAACACATGGTAGTGTGTGTAATGTTTTTTTTAAATTGATTTAGTGTATTTATTATTAATGCATAATTAAAAAAAGGTAGCATTATGCACTCCTTCTCTATATTCTCTATAAGTGTGGGAAATTTCATACTCCTACGTTCGCGCAATTTTCGTAAAAAGGGTTACAAAGTTTTTGCTTCACGTATTAATATATAAATGATTATTTATAATATCAATATCATTGAGCCCGGATTATAAATTACATGTTGGATATAGTCGCGATGCCAAACAATTGTAGAGTTATTATCATTGTCATTCTTACTTGTTCATTAAAAAACACGAAAAATTATTGTTGATAGTCTCTTATATAAGATAAAAACAATTTAAGTTTTTTCCCGTTCCTATTCGCTGGTAGCCTACAGCGCTATTCTAGCTACGCCTGGACTGGTAGGAGTTCACGGACTCAACCTGAGAGAATTTGCTAACACTGGCCAAGAGTAGTGCTTCGCAGAATCTACCAGCGGATCGGAAACGCGACCCACTGAGAAGATCCGACGAGAAACTCAGTGGGCTGTTTCTGAGGGTTACTTTACTCGTCGAGCCCTTCGTCGCAAGCGACGAATTAAATTATCTCAATTTCGAAGTATTCGAAACGTCCGAAGTAATAATTAAATAATAAATTAAATACGAAATTAAACCGTAAAAAAAGATTTAATTGTATTATTTGCATTTTTGATAAACTTATAACTATACTTGAGACCTTAGAACTTATACCTCAAGGTGGGTGGCGCATTTACGTTGTGGGTATCTATGGGCTCCAGTAACCACTTAAAAACGGATTGGCTGTGAGCTCGTTCCCCATTTAAGCAATAAAAAAAAACTTTACGATTTTCGCGAATCGTGTACATAATTAAAGCTATTTTTACGATTTAATCTCGCTTTCGTTTAGCTTGCAGTCTGTATATAGCTATGTAATTAACAATATTTTTACTCACCAACGAACTGGCTGCTGGTCAAAATCGTTAAGTTCCAGGCGAAGAGAAATGTTAATATATAATTAACGTGCATCTTCACAACATATCTGAAATGAGATAAAAGGTAATTAGGTCCTGAACGTGCTTCGCTGTCTTATTCATAACAGACTCGAAGGAGCAGCTAGTCAGTGGCCCTAATCGTTGCGTCAAGGGTCGTAGGTTCTATTCCCTCATCGGGAAAACTTTCATGTGATGAACATGTTTTTTTGTTTTTATTGCTTAGATGGGTCACGAGCTCACAGCCCAGCTGGTATTAAGTGGTTACTGGAGCACATAGACATCTACGACGTAAATGCCGGCACTCAACTTGAGATATAAGTTCTAAGGTCTCAAGTATAATTACAACGGCTGCACCACCCTTCAAACCGAAACGCATAACTGCTTCACGGCAGAAATAGGCAGGTTGGTGGTACCTACCCGCGCGGACTCACAAGAGGTCTTAAAACCACCAGTAAAAGGGTGTTTATTATTTATATATTTAAACGAATATAATTATGCATGTCAGTCTCAGCTACTCACAATACAGCGAATCCTAATCTAGGGCCGGGTGTGACCCCGCGTGATTTGTTCTCATTTATATTTTATTATTAATACGTGAAGCAAAAACTTTGTATCCCTTTTCACGAAAATTGCGCTGACGGAGGAGTATAAAATTTTCCACACTTATAGAGAATATAGAGAAGAAGTGCACAATGCTAATATTTTTTAAAATAATGCATAAAAGATACATTAAATCAATAAAGAAAACATTACACAAACTACATAATATCATGTATTTAACGCACACACGCATGCATACTATTTATTGTCAAACTTTTGTTCTTGACCACAGACGTCAAATTGAGAATAGATTAAACATTGTTTGTCTTTATTAATATTTTTTATAGTGTAGTCTTGGCGAAATTTGTGATTATAGAAGTATAAAATACAATCATAATAGTGTACAAACTTACAATTCCAATTAATTATAGTCGAATTTCGACTACTGCGGGACCTCTAGAATTTTATTATTATTCATGACGTACGTCGCTAATCATCCCTAGATAATTAAATACCTTTTGCTTCACAAATCACTGGTCGATTTTTAGATCAGTGTGCTTAGTGTGAGTTTTTTAACGTTCTAGATAGCGTAAAAGTTAACTCAAATTAGTATGCAGTTGGAACAGCGCCCCTAGCGGCGAACGTAGGCAAACGTTAGCTAGCCTAGCTTCGCCCCGCGGCGTCACCCGCGGTACGACAATAGTCGCGAGTAACATCGCGGGACACAACTATCAATAATAATATTTAATGTTTCCGAAGCGAGGCGAAGGCGGGTCGCTAGTACATAATATATATTGTTTGTACTTCTTCTTCTATTCTTAGGGACTTTTTTCTTGTATTAGAAAGTTTTCTTTCTTTTTTGTTTTTGTCGAAATCGATTTTATGTTTTATTTATGTTATTGACATTAAAAAAAAAAAAAAAAAATTAACAAAATGATTTAAAGTTCGTTAACGGACGCCAAACAAAAGAAATAAGAAAAAAAAACAGTTCACTTCGGTACAAAAGAGGATATTGTGGTCAACGCTTTTGTTGTCGTATGCACAGTATATATTGTATACTAGCTGAGTCCCGCGATGCTACCCGCGGTTATTGTCGTACCGCGGGGCGAAGCTAGTCTAAAAAAAGTAGCCCAAGCTACTCGTTATCTATATATTAATATGTGAAGCAAAAACTTTGTATCCCTTTTTACGAAAATTGCGCGGACGGAGGAGTATGAAATTTTCCACACTTATAGAGAATATAGAGAAGAAGTGCATAATGCTAATCTTTTTTTTAAATAATGCATAAAAGATACATTAAATCAATAAAGAAAACATTGCACACACTACATACCATGTATTTGACGCACACACGCATGCATACTATTTATTGTCTAACTTTTGTTCTTGACGTCTGTGGTCAAATTGAGAATAGATTAAATATTGTTTGTCTTTATTAATATTTTTTGTAGTGTAGCCTTGGCGAAATTTGTGAATATAAAAGTATAAAATACAATCATAATAGTGTACAAACTTACAATTCCAATTAATTATAGTCGAATTTCGACTACTGCGGGACCTCTAGTATCATCAACTACCTATCAGTGAAAGTCTCGTCAAAATCGGTCCAGCCATTCCAGATATTAGCCGGAACAAACAGATAAACAGACAAAATAAAATGTTATTTTGGTATATTTACTGTGAATACATATTTACGCATTTAGTAATAAGTGGTTATTTTATTATTACAAACAGACACTCCAATTTTATTTATTTATGTAGATTGATAAACAATTATCGGCTTTTTCCATTGCACTGCGTAAAAACCCTTTAATCGCATTTCCCGTATTATTACTAAAGATTACAATGAGTCACTAACGTTTATAACATATGTGGTCATTTCAAACGTATTTTTTACCTATTGGCTAGTAGTCTAAGGGACTATTCCAGCTACGCCCGGACGGGTGCATGAGCTCGCGGGCTCAACCTGAGAGAATTTGCTAACACTAGCCCTAGCAAGAGCAGTGCTTCGCTGAATCTACCAGCTAATCGGAATCGCGACCCACTGAAAAGATCCGGCGAGAAACTCAGTGGGCTGTGTCTGTGGGCTACTTCGCTCGTCGAACTCCTCATCGTATATCTTTTACTGTCTCGAAATTAAGCACTGTTTTAATCGCAAATACAAAAATTAAGATATTTAAAAAAATTTATTAAGAATCATCAAATTAAAACCAATTTTACAGTTTAATTATTATATTATATTGTTTCAGGCGTTTCGAATACTTTATAATTTTCGTGACATCTGAATATTGTGTTGATGACCACCGTCTGTTTACTGTTTAGATAATTTAGAAAATTCTAGACTTTTACTTCTAATTTTTGCGATGTTACAATAAAAAAAAACGTGAGATTAAACCGTAAAAATTGTTTTAAAAAATAGCGCGAGCGAAGCTCGGTCATCATTTAGTTATTTTTATTGACCCTATTGATACCGGTCAAGATTCGGTAGGCAGCGGCTTGGCTATGCCCCTGGCATTGCTGAAGTCCATGGGTGACGGTAACCACTCACCATCAGGTGGGCCGTATGCTCGTCTGCCTACAAGGGCAATAAAAAAAAAAGATATTAGAGCGAAGTTGTAAAATTATTGCATTGTCCAATGACAAGACAATCCCTTGAAGGGCCTGCGAATTAAAATGACGTATAAAGATGCACACATGCATGAGTTTTTGTCCGTTCACAACAAGGTGACACTCTACAAAACTTTCTTAAGTTCGGTCATGACCTATGCAAGTGAGTGTTCGCTCACGCGGCCCGTACACACATCAACTCTTTCCAGGTCATCCAACCCCGTTAATGCAGGATAGCTGTCGGAGCACCGCGGTATGTGAGGAATGTAGATCTTCACGACGATTTAAATTTAGTACTGATTTGTAAGTATCTTAAGGAAGCGTCTGAACGCTACTTCGATAAAGCAGCACGAAATCGTCTCATCGTGGCCTCCGCTAATTACTTTTTTTTAATGCTTAGATGGGTGAACGAGCTCACAGCCCACCTGGTGTTAAGTGGTTACTGGAGCCCATACACATCTACAACGAAATGCGCCACCCACCTTGAGATATAAGTTCTAAGGTCTCAAGTATAGTTACAACGGCTGCCCCACCCTTCAAACCGAAACGCATTACTGCTTTACGGCAGAAATAGGTAGGGTGGTGTTAACTACCCGCGCGGACTTACACTAGTAATTACGCAAATTATAATTTTGCGGGTTTGATTTTTATTACACGATGTTATTCCTCCATCGTGGAGGACAATCGTGAACATTTGTTGAGTAGTTATTTCATTAGAAAAATTGGTACCCGCCAGTGGGATTCGAACACCGGTGCATCGCTCTACACGAATGCACCGGGCGTCTTATCCTTTAGGCCACGACGACTTATCCGACAACGCCACAATCCGGGGCAGTGCAAAGGCGCCCAAAACATGTGTTGTCGGATCCCCGGATTCACTCTCGATGCTTTTAGGACTCTCAAGCACCGGTCACCACCCTCATCGAACTCGTCGATTACGACGAGCGAACTAACCCATAGACACAGCCCATTGAGTTTCACGCCGGGTCATCTCAGTGGGTCGCGATTCCGATCCAGTGGTGGATTCTCTTGCAAGGGTTAGTGTTAGCATATTCTCTCAGGTTGAGCCCGTGAGCTCACCTACTCGGGCGTAGCCTCTTAGCCTACCAGCGATAATAGGTAGGATAAAAAAAGGATGAGCCATTAAAGCAACTAAAGAAACACAGTCCCGCATCCAAAGAAAATCTCTCACATATATATTCTAAGACCAACCGGGAAACGAAATCGCATTTCGCAATATAAGTCCACTGAGCTAATCACACGACCGTCATGGGCATTAGTATTGCGAGTGACTATAATACTATAGTATCACACTAAATCAGCCTTTTCCAAAGTGGGCGATAACGCCCCCTTTTGAGCGCTGCAGGCCTAAAGGAAGGTAAGAGACCCAGAAAAAAAAGGAGGCGTTGTGTAGAGGCTTGGGAGGCGATTTGTCATTTCATCTAGGAGGACTCTTATTAGACATCGACTAAGCTCTCACTATAGTGGTCTTCAAGTAAGTGAAAAGATGGGGGCGCTAAAAAACGAATTTATTCTCAAAGTGTGCAGTAGACAAAATAAGTTTGGAAACCCCTGCACTAAATAAATGATGCGATAAAAAAACCAGCAGCGTAAGACATGTTCTTTTATTTATGAGAATAACGGGTAGAAATGGCTGGCAAGGCTTGTTTTATTCACAATACCCCCCATCGTTGGCTTTGGCTGGTGGCGGTGGCGGAAGAGGCCGTGGCAGCGTTGTTGGCAGCAGGGCATGGCAGCTGACGTCACGTCCGTTACAATAGATAATTTTTTTGTGTGGGCTGACTCCACAATGAAACGCTATTGAGATAACGGGATAATAACATCGGGAATTACAATTAAATGGCGTTAAATGGTGACTTTTTTGTTTTAATATCGCGTTTATGCAGTGACTAAGCTCGCCGGATATTCTCAGCGGGTCGCGAATCCAGTGGTAGATTCTGTAACACTGTTCTTGCTAGGGCTAGTATTGGCAAAGTCTCTTAGTTTGAGCCGTAACTGGAATAGCCCCCTATTCTACCGACGAATAGCTAGGGGAAAAAAACGCACCGGGGTATTTGGTGATGGTAACACGTTTAGGGTTCCGTGATTGGGAAACGCAAAAATACTTTGGAATTTTCGTTCGGTCATAGTTACAGTTCATAGTTAGTCTATAGTTTGACGAGGAATGCATTACAGTAAATGAAACTATAGTATCATAGCTACCCGCTCTCGCCTCGCGGGTTACTAAAATTGATATTATTGACCTTATTGAATTTTCTTTTACCCAAATCTGGTCCTGACAGTAACAGACACAATAAAAATAAATGACAGTTAAAAAAAACTAACAAATTACGCTTTTATAGAAAATCCAACTAAAAAATAGAAAATAAATTTTAATAAATTTTAATCAAAAATAGTGTAAGAAAAAATGATTTTATTGTAAAAAATGTGTGCGTGTACTAGTGTACACACGTAAGAAGTGAAACTTCTTTATGGCCTTATTTTTCGAAAAATGATCTACATGCAACTTTCTAGAAATTGGTTAAATAAAGTTAAATTAGATAAAGTTTAAACAAAAGGATTTTATTATCATAGACATGAATACAAAAAAGCGTGAGGTGCGTGGTATCAGTAGTTATAAATATTTTATAAACAGATATGAGTAGAAGGGTTATTTTGATAATATCCTAAAAAGCGCCACAAGCTTTTTTACAATAAAATCATTTTTTCTTACACTATTTATAATTTAAATTTATTAAAATTTACTTTCTATTCGTAGTTGGATTTTCTTAAAAGCGTATTTTGTTAGTTTTTTTAAACTATGATTTATTTTTCAGTTTTTAGTTGAATTTCAATATTGAATTGTCATCGGTCCTTAATAAGTATGCAAAATTTCGAGTTAATCCGACGTTTTGAAAGGGGTCAAAATCATGTTCAAAGATTACGTTACAAACATACATACTAACATACATACCTCTGAATCCAACAAAATCGTATTTTAAAAGAACGTAACAAATTAAACATCTAAACTTTCCTCAACTTATATTCATGGTTCTCTATTTTGGCGATAATGGTTTACAAATAAAAGATAGTTGTGCCGTTCCGAGATTTTTTTGTAGGACTATTTAAAATAAACATTTCCATTTTACATTTTAATATATTATTATATGTGTAACTTTTTTTTTTTTTGCGGTTTTGCAGAAAAACAGTTTTGCGGCGCACGCCAAAATAACTCGCAAATGACAGATTTTTTATTTCTTACTTAACACTTATCGTCATATTTTGAGTACCTAATTCACACTATCTAATATATAAAATTCTCGTGTCACAATGTTCGTTCCCATACTCCTCCGAAACCGCTTGACCGATTCTCATGAATTTTTTTATGCATATTCAATAAGCCTGAGAATCGGCTACTATCTATTTTTCATACCCCTAAATGATTAGGGTTGTCCACCCCTAACATATTTTTTTTATTTGGACTTTTTTTTTTGTTATAATGAGGTATTATGTGGTTGAATGAGGTTTTGTTATTTTTATTAGATATTCCCTCATCCTTCACAGCGCTACATGCCTCTTTCACTCATTTACCACATCCTTACACACTTATAATAAGTTAGTTTTTTTTCTACACTAGAAATTCCCTAGAAATCCTATAAATGGCAAAACAATGTTTGCCGGGACAGCTAGTATCTTTATAAATTATAGCCTATGTGTAAGCTGTATTATTGTAATGTTTCACCAAAATCCATTCACTAGTTTTTGCGTGAAAGAGTAACAAATAAACATCATTACGTACTCAACAAATGTTCACGATTGACTTCCACGGTGAAGGAATAACATCGTGTAATAAAAATCGAAACCCGCAAAATTATAATTTGCGTAATTACTGGTGGTAGGACCTCATGTGAGTCCGTGCGGGTGGGTACCACCACCCTGCCTATTTCTGCCGTGAAGCAGTAATGCGTTTCGGTTTGAAGGGCGGGGCAGCCGTTGTAACTATACTAGAGACCTTAGAACTTATATCTCAAGGTGGGTGGCGCATTTACGTTGTGGATGTCTATGGGCTCCAGTAACCACTTAACACCAGGTGGGCTATGAGCTCGTCCAACAATCTAAGTAATAAAAAAATAAAAAAAACATCCATACATTCTTTCTCATAGTAGGTTAAAGTATCATTTGGACTGTGCGAAGGCTACTTTGTTTCACGGAAGTCAATATCATTCTGCATAAATTAAATACATTTTTTTGTAGTACGAAGCCACGCATCGCTGATACGATCTCTGAATGCAGCGAGTACGTTTGTTTTAATGACACGCGCGCCGTCTGTCGGCAAATGACGGTATTACGACAAAAACCTTTATCTACCCCGAAACGCCAGCAATCGAAACAATTAAACAAAGCCCTTGATTTTCTAAGCTGATTAACACAGGATCCTTACGGAAAACTATCAAAACAGGTTTGAAGTTTAATAAAAAAAAGCAAAAAAAAAATAAACGACACACATACAACACTTACCTCAACACAAGACAATATACAGAGCTGCGAAACACAAGTTCCACTACATTGTACTACTATCGATGAAAACACTAAGCCAAAAGCTCTGGAGAACAAACTTTTCTTTAACTTAAAGCCCGCCCGCACTTTCGAACCTCGATTTCGAATATCAAGATCGAATTTGTTTTGAATGTATTTAAAAACAATATTGTATTCAGTTAACAAACACAAGGCGTCCGAGTGATTATAGTGTTGCGCGTCTGATGGTGGAAACTGGACTTACTCGTTACGTTCGTATTAAATCAGGGTCATCACGCACAAGTTTTTTTTTTCACTCTCGACGCCCCCGCATTTCGCAAGCGGCGATATTGAGGGCGAGCGCTTAGTTCGTACACTTGCGGCCAAAAACAGCTTGAATACTTATAACTCAGTGATTTAATCAAGTCCTGCGGGTAGATAACAATTTCTTTAAACCGTAGTAGGAATTTTATTTTTCCAATTAGAAAAGCAAAAGTGCCATACCAAACGCCTAATCTTTTTATATAATAATATGTTTTTTTTATAATATGAAAAATGATAATATTATGAAGTGAAATGAAATGAAGTTGATTAATATGAAACATCGCATGAAATGAGTTGAAATGAGATGGTATGGTATGAAATATAATGACTACCAATGGTAAATGACTACCATTTTACTGAGACTTTTTCAGTGGACTTTTTAGAGGATCCCGAAAAGTTACGTCCAACAGGTTTGTTTTATTGGAACGAAGTTTTGGAACGAAGTTCCTTATCGCGCGTTGTGAAAGGGGGCTAGACGGAAAAAATTCTTACGAAAAGTTGTCACGACACTTTTTCGATCCGTCATTCTGACCAATCAACGTGTAGGCGCGTATCGCGTGACATTGCTCGTATCCGATTGGTCCGTGTAATGAGTACAGTTTCTCGAGATAGCGTTTCAACAATAGTAATTTAGTTCGTAGTATTGTTTTTTTCTTCTTCATAATGCCGTAATTTATTATTATAACTTAAAAAAAAATACAATTCCTTCACTAATTAATCGAAAGGAACTTCGTTCCATCCGGGTGTCCCTTGACACCTCTGAAGTTCACATTTGTGCACTTTCACAGACACTAAACAGTTAATAAACCACCGTTATTACGCATTTAAACATGAAGAAACACTAAATAGACATAATAAAACAAATCGCACAACTTCACTCCTCGTGTTCTCGCCAAAAAATCTTCTTTAAACACTTACCTGACACGTTAGCTCAGAAATCGATGGTACCAATAATGTTACCAGCAAAATTCGTTTAGTGTAACACACAGGGCAGTAGGAAAGGAATTAAGACCTTACTCCTGTATATCTAAGTTCGTTTTTCATTTTCTCAGTAAAACTAATGTTTTCGGGTCTACAGACGGCAGCTGGCACCGTCATCCCTCCCATCACACTAGCATACGTAAAGGGGGAGTGATTGAAGAGCAAAACCAGTCCTCCTAACAACTTTATAATAAGGTTGAGTAAATACGTTAAACTGGCAGCCCTAATAGAACTGGGCGTCGTTAATGTCAGGTTTGCGGTATGTGCGGGCGCCGATACGTCAGAGGCAGCTCGCTTGGTTTAAATCACAGGCGACAGCGATTGAACTGAATGAACGTGACATTGTGCTTTTAGAGGTAAACTTGTTTAGAGTTAACAACAAAAGAAAAATCTTCCAGCGAGCTAGTTAGATTGCTCAGTTAGACCGACAGTCCAATGGGTGGACGACCTCACAGCCCACCTGGTCTTAAGTGGTTACTGGAGCCCATAGACATCCACAACGTAAATGCGCCCCCCACCTTGAGATATAA
This sequence comes from Bombyx mori, assembly GCF_030269925.1. Taxonomy (NCBI): domain Eukaryota; kingdom Metazoa; phylum Arthropoda; class Insecta; order Lepidoptera; family Bombycidae; genus Bombyx; species Bombyx mori. The sequence continues at coordinate 3,709,582 of NC_085117.1, read as the reverse complement.
GTTCTAAGGTCTCAAATATAGTTACAACGGCTGCCCCACCCTTCAAACCGAAACGCATTACTGCTTCACAGCAGAAATAGGCAGGGTGGTGGTACCTACCGGTGAGGACTCATAAGGGGTCCTACCACCAGTAACATTATGTCGAAGCTTGGGTAAGCTGGTAGAACGTAGTGTAGCAAATCCGCCAGGCTGAGCCCCGTGAGCTCGCACGTTCGCTAAAGATAGGTTCGAGGTTAAGTAGAAAGTGGGGGTAGCTTAGTCATGAATTCTCTTGAATACCGTCTTAAGCAGTTGTTGGCATACGTAACGTTAAAGAAACCGTTAATTTTAACTATTTTTAGTTAACTAAATAGTTACGTTGCGCCGACATATATGTACATATAAATTTATAGATAATAAACACCCAGACAAAGACCAAATAAACCTGTACATCACACGAATGTGGGGATCGAATCCACGACCCTCGGTGCAACAGTCAGGGGTGCCAAACTCTGCACAAGCGAGTCTGTCAATATAGAATGCTTTTGCGCCAACATCTTCACAAGCGCGTCGCGAGTCGCCCGCTCGACTCTCGACTAACTTCTTATGACTCGCACCACAAGCCCTTCTTCATAGAATGAACTAAATCCATTGTGGTTTATTTCCTTGAATTAATTACTGAATTTCTTTTGAAAACAACATTAATGTATATGTAGGTAAAGTTCGCTTCTGATTTAAATAAAAAAACATTGTTAATAATATCGATACAGAGAGACGATAAAGTCACATATCGAGAGTTGGAAGGCTGTTTGGTTTAAGCGTCATTTTTGCAACTTCACTGAAGAGCCATTCAAAATAAATTTTTTTTATTGCTTAGACGTATGGACGAGCTCACAGTCCACCTGGTGTTAAGTGGTTTGTGAAGCCCATAGACATCTACAACGTAAATGCGCCACACACCTTGAGATATAAGTTCTAAGGTCTCAGTATAGTCACAACGGCTGCCCCACTCTTGAAACCGAAACACATTACTGTTACACGGCAGAAATAGGCAGGGTGGTGGTATCTACCCGTGCGGACTCACAAGAGGTCCTACCACTAGTAAATCAAATTTCAAAAATTTGGAAAAAATATCATAACAAACAAAACTTCTTCAGTTATTTCTAATTGAATGGAGTAATGGAGTAAACTTAATTGAAGTTCAATTAAAAACATCGAATTGCTGATGCTAACAGATACCAAATAAAAGGGACTTTTAATTACAATGATAAAGGTCGCGTGTTAAGCGAAATGTCGCTTAAAAAACCAAACTAGTGTGCGTGTGTGTGTGTGTGTGTGTGTGCGTGTATGTGTGTGTATGTTTGTGTGTATATTAAAAAAATCTACAATTAACATAATATAAGAACAACATATAGTTGTGATTATGTACTTATATGAATCGCAGGAACGCAAAGTAATAAATAGTACAGAAGCTTAAATTTTATATTCGACGCTATCTATCGGCAGGTTTTAAAACTACAAATATTACTGGTGGTAGAACCTCTTGTGAGTTCGCACGGGTTGTTACCACCACCCCTCCTATTTCTGTCGTGAAGCAGTAATGCGTTTCGGTTTGAAGGGCGGGGCAGCGTTGTAACTATACTGAGAACTTAGAACTTATATCTCACGGTGAGAGGCGCATTTACGTTGTAGATGTCTATGGGCTCCAGTAACCACTTAACACCAGGTGGGCAGTGAGCTCGTCCACCCCTCTAACCAAAAAAAAAGGAAAATAGTTCCCGAACAAACCCTTTTCGATTTGATTGTACAATTAGTCATTTTGAAACTATTACTTACAATAAAATAGTAAAGTGTTTCAAATAATTTGAACAAATAAAAAAAATCAGTCACCGTGTCGAGCGTCTTATTAATGTCACGTATGGACAGCGGCAATGATAAATCTAAGAATTCATTTTTAATTCCATATCTGTAAGTTTCATGATATATTTTTTTACCTTTGCTGATATCCTTGAGAGGCTATTTCAGCTTCGCCTTAACGTCATGTAGGTGGGCCCCCGTGAGCTCAAGCCGGAGTGTCGCTAACACTGGCCCTAGCGACAGCAGTGCTTCACAGAACCTACTAACGCATCGGAAACGCGACCCACTGAGAAGAACCGACGAGAAACTCAGTGGGCTGTGCCTATGGGTTAAATCGCTCGTCGAACCCTGTGGTAACCAAAAGCACCAAGCCCATGATATGCAATGTGTCCGTGCATGAAGCACTGCTCTCGCTAGGGCCAATGTTAGCAACACTTACGATTTGAGCCCCGCGAGCTCACCTAGACGTTAGGGTGAAGCTGAAATAGCCTCTCAAGGCTATCAGCAGAGGCAGGAAAAAAAACTAAAATAAAACGAAAATATTTTTTTAAAAATGTATATAATTTCATTAGGCAATAGCGATACAAAAACATTTGTGACTTCTATTTATTTGAAAGAAAAAAAAAAAGGATTTCCTGGGGCCAAGAACCAACGCTGTGAATGTTAGCCATGTTTTTTTTTGACGGTATTTTATTCACATCCAAGATATCCAAACACGTGAATTTTAGTTTAAAAACGACCACACATGTTTATGGTCATTATTTTATTGTTACTAGTGGCCGCCAATTAGTCGAAATGCGACTATAATTATTGATTAAAATTATAAGTTTGAACATTGTTAAGATTCTATTGTCAAAGACTATACTTCTATGATCACAGATTTCGCCAAGGCTACACTATTGACAAATAATATTAATCTATTTAACCACACACTTTAACAATAAACAAAAGATATGCTTGTGTGTGTCATGTATGTGTATTTTTTTTTTTTATTGATATAATGTATTTTAATGCATGATTTAAAAAAATATTAGCATTCTGCACTCCTTCTCTATATTCTCTATAAGTGTGGGAATTTTCATACTCCTCCGTCTGCGCAATTTTCGTAAAAAGGGGAACAAAGTTTTTGCTTCACGTATTAATTTAAAAATATAAAAATAAAATATAATTTCTGTTACATTTTTTTTTAAAAATTGCTGCGAATCTGCCGGCCCTAGGCTTCCGGCCTATTAAGCCAGATGGTAAATTCGCCACTGAGACAACCCAATACGTTGTTATGAGGTCAATGTCCATTCAAGTGTGGCCCCTGAACTTAACAATGTAAGCTTTACGACCCACCGGTGGGCCTGACGTACTATAACCATTCGGGCCAAGCCAAAATCTGGGATTCAGTAATTTTTATCAACTTATGATTTTCATTCTAAAATTAATAAAATGTGATAAGTTTCACGGAAAAAAAAAATCGGCAACATTTGCCGTCTAATTTAGATGTTTTAAAAGGCTCACCAGTGAACTTCATGACCCGTATGGTTTAGTAAGATAAGGCTCACCCGTGAGCGCCGTGACCTGAATGAAAATACTCGGTTTGGTGTGGCCAACGCAACTTATCTTAACCCTTGGGATATTCTTATCGATAAGATTAAACCCGTGTTTTTTTTATTGCCCTTGTAAGCAGACAAACATACGGCCCACCTGGTAGGGAGCGGTTACCGTCACCCATGGACTTCAGCAATGCCAGGCCACTACCTACCGCTAAGGCAAACAAACAGACAGACTTCAAGATACTGTTAGTTCGTTCAATGTGAAATGAAACGTGTCTAGATTTATTTTTAAAGAAATATAGACGGTAATCAGCACAGTATTCAAATGTAGATTCTTACAGTCTCAATTCCAGTATAGCATCCGAAAAGACGGTAATAATATAAGAATAATAAAAAAAGTTGCAAAATCAAATCTTAAAACAAGTTTTAATTATATACACTCTTTTTTTAATTATAATTTAAAAAAATAAAATAACAATAATAATTTGGCTTGAATTTCTTCGATCAGTACATTTTTATACAACCACAATATCGATTTGATTTCAATTTATTTTAAACACTAAATTTTTGCTGCCACTCCAACTAGTTTTCAAATGTCATTTATGACGTTTAAATGTGTCAGATAAAAAAAGGAAGCGAGCGTTTTCATTTCAGTCGGCAAAGGGACGGGGCTCTTAAGAGCCTCGTTTAACGCCATCTATCCACAATTCCTACAAACTACATGAAATGGCAAATACTAATTTCCATTTTACAATTACTTACACATACATACGTCCGACCTCTAACCATGAATGCGGCGAAACATATTTAATTTTTTGTTCATCCATACGCCATACGAATTGTGGATCAAAATCCACGCTGCCAAAAAGAAACCATTCCAGGGATCGCGACCCATACAGCTTCGCGATAAAAATATTAAAATAAGACTTGACCTAAAGGTCTTAGTTACCAGGTCATAAAATCCCTTAAAAAAAGCTATAAAAAAGGCTAGAGCGGTGTTGCCATTAAAACATTCGAAGCACACATTACCCAAGCTCCGTTACGACCGCAACTAATAATCACTCGGTACCTCCTAATTAATATGGCTTTTATTACCAATAAATATTTGTTCCATTTCATTAATTTAACCAACTAAATCTCTTCTCTGTCCAAACTAAATCACTAGCATGCACACACATCCTTTTTGCTTTTGCGTTTGTCTAGCTCTGTCAGCAGCAATCTGCTCTCCGTAACCGTCTTCATTACCTCCACGTCAGCAGCAAGGTCGTCGACAATCTTCTGGAAAAGTTCATCTGGAACACAAAACGGCTTGACTGAAATCTGCGACTAAATTTTCTGAGATAAGCCATATAATTATCTTCTAGACCAGCCTTTCCCAAAGTGGGCGATAACGCCCCCTTGTGAGCGCTGCAAGCTTAAAGGGCGGTAAGAGGCCCAAAAAACTTTCTTTTTGCTTTGTTGGGTGGACGAGCTCACAGCCCACCTAGTGTTAAGTGGTTACTGGAGCCCATAGACACATCTACAACGTAAATTCCGCCACCTTGAGATATGAGTTCTAAGGTCTCAGTATAGTTACTACGGCTGTCCCTTCCTTCAAACCGAAATGCATTACTGCTTCACAGCAGAAATAAGTAGGGCGATGGTACCTAACAATGCGGACTCACAAGACGTCCTACAACCAGTGAAATTTGTAATTTATACATGGGATAAATATTTACTGTTATTGTTATTATTTTAACGTAAGCTATTTAGTGTACTTACCGACATTCTCACCGGTTTTGCTCGATGTAAGGAAATGTCCGTTCAAATCTTGCGAGTAAGTATTCACTATCTCTTCGGCCACTTCCCTTTTCACGAACCCTCCGTCTAATAAATCCTTTTTTGTACCACATAAATATACTTTGCAACTCTGCAAGAAGAATTTCCAATGATGACATTCAAGTTATGTAATTTTTTTTCCCTACCTAATATATAATATACGCTTTAGCCTAAGGGGGCTATTGAGGCTGTGCTCAAACTGGTGAGTGAACTCACAGGCTCAACCTTTTTATATAATAGTGGTATTACTGATAATTCTACTTACATACATTTGGATAAGTTTATTGAAAAGTGTTGTTTTTCACAAATTTTTCTTGGTTTTGTATTAATTTTAATCTATTCATTTTCTAATTTTTTTATTTCTATTTATATTTAACTTTATATATAATTTGTGTTAACATAATTTTAGGAAGTACATAGTATGAATGGTGGTTTTTAATTTTTTTTATTGCTTATATATAATGAATGAATTCACGGCCCACCTGGTGTTAAATGGTTACCCGGGGCACATAGACATATGCAACGTAAAACCGCCACCCACCTTGAGATATAAGTTCTAAGGTCTCAGTATAGTTACAACGGCTACCCTTCAAACCGAAACGGATTACTGCTTCATGACAGAAATAGGCAGGGTGGTGGTACCTAACCGTGTGGACTTACAAGACGTCCTATAACCAGTAAATTTTCACACAATCATGCCAAGAACCATTTAGTAGAGCTTTTAACACTACTCATATTGCATTTCGTTGTGAAATCTAAATAAGTGAATATTAATATTCTTCACTTAATAAATACTCACATCTTCCACTGTTCTTAGTTCGTGCAGCCAATGTCTTAGTCTCGTCCACGACTCATGAGATGACGGTTCGTAACAAATAATAGCAGCGTGTGCACCTCTGTAGTAAATCCTAGTCATCGCTTCATACCTGTAATTCATTTTAATCACGTTTTTTTTTTTTATTGCTTTCGATAGGCAGCGAGCTTACGGCTCATCTGATTGGAAATGATAACCGTCGCCCATAGACATCCAAACTACATCAGTGACTCAGATGCGCTGCCTATCCTGGCCTGGATGGGCAGCCTTATGTATGTTACACCGGCTATCCTGTCCTTCAGACCGGAACACAGTATTACTGTTTTGCGGCAGAAATAGACAGGACGGTGGTACCAACCCGGGCGGGCTTCTACACAGAACCCTACCACCAGTACTAAATGTATGTATTCACAAACTACAATGAACTTGAATAGAACTGTGTTGGTCACATTGCACATTTATCTGACAGTCAAAGGCCAATATCAACTACTATATGGTGGTAAGTGTATTGTGGGAGAAGTTCAAAATCACTTATTCTAAGTCTTGAAAGACCAAGCACTCAGGTAGATGGGGCAGTATTGAATCTTAATAACACTTTTATCCTTGGAAGGAGACATTTATGTAGTACTTAATTTAATTAAATTAATTGTGTTTTTGAACACAATTCTTCAGTCCTACTAATATTTATATTTATAGACACCATTCTATATCTATTTATAACTAGCTGACCCGGCAGACTTTGTAGTGCCTCAATCGATAAATAAAAGACACATAAAGGGGACACATCAAAGGAAAAACAAAATTGTTTGTTTTTATATAATTCCGAGCTATTTTATATTTTCTCACCTTTTAAACCTTCCCTGGAATTCCACGAATAATTCAAGACCAAAATTAGCCAAATCGGTCCAGCCGTTCTCGAGTTTTAGCGAGACTAACGACAAGTAATTTTTATATATATAGATTATTCCATTAACAAGTTTCAGCACACATGCTTATTAATATGTTAGTTCAATGATTTAATTTTGTGCTGTGGGTACTATTGAAATACACTAGAATTTTAAATACCCCAGTTTTTCCACTTGTACCACAATTATAATAGCAAAGTTTGTAATAATGGATTGGTGTTAATTGATACATTCATGTGAAAACTACTGGATCATTGTACATATTAATGAAACTTTCCAATGAAATAGCTTATTTAATTCATTTTATATTTAATAAATAGAAACGTAATAAAGTAATAAATATAATTATGATTCAAATCTTGACACCACTCTCTATTTATAATTCAGGTATTACTCTATTTCTTAGAACTTATTGAGTCATTCAGTATGGAATAGTTGTTGTTATCAGGTTAACTTTGTAATGTTTTTACTCATGTAGTCTCATGCATGTATTGTTTATTGCCCTTGTCGAGTGACGAGCATACGGCTCACCTGATGGTGAGCGATTACTGTCGCCCATGGACGTCAGCAATGCCAGGATAGAGCCAAGCCAGTGCCTGGTATCTAAAATGCGCTTCACACTTACTATTACTTAAGATGTCAAATGAGACGGTCGGTCAAAGAGGTGACTTGTTGGAGGAATTGGTATATTGCTTATAATTAATCTTATTGACATTCAAAAAAGGCTCATACTCAGACCCAAAGCTGTGGTAAGCAACATCAATCATTTGTATGTCTATATACAATGTACATAATTATTAATATACCTTTCGCTGCCTGCTGTATCCCAGATGCCAATACTGTAGTCTTTTTCTTTTGATCGCATAGCTTTAGCGCAAAATGCAGCACCGACGGTCTGTAAATTGACAAAAGACATTGCTAAATTATATGAAATTAATTACAGAAATACACACTGACTCACTATCAAAAAGTTCCTCTTGGGAGAACTCGCACAGAATCATCATTAATAAATATGAAATAAACGAATAGAAATGGTCACTTGTAAGAGATTCGTTTATTGTGTTTCTAAAAGCAGTCTGAATGTTTGAAATTTTCCTGAGCATGTGAAATGAGAGGAATAGAATCGAATCTGCTTTACAATTTGCGAGAAAATTATGTTTAGAAAACATTAACTAAAACAAGAAATAACACTAGTTAAATGTCTTTTATACACTAATTCTTCGTCAAAAAATAATATAAATAAAAAATTATATCAAATAAAATAATCAAGTGTAATATATTATTATTAATATCTGGCATGCTGTTTTTCGTAACATTTTCTTCATACTATCAATACAGATCATTATCGCTTGCACAAATTTAAGCAAATGTACGCAATATAGGCAATTTTCGCACAAACTTTTACGCTATTTGAATCTTTATAGACCTCTGATTCTTTGTATTCTATCTATTGTACTTTATTTTTGTTTATACTCACATTTTGATATGGTATCTCAGCGTTGAACCTACAATTCACGAATCTTAAAACTAAGCTCGTCTTTCCGACGTGTTCGCTGCCTAAAAGCACTATTTTAAAATCACATCGACTCATTTTAGTTTTTAATACAATACGTCTATTAATGTAGAATAGACTATGTTAAGTAAAATACCATGTGGAAACTTCTAGATTAAATTCTAATTATAAATCAATCAGTTGATATCAAAATTTGTAATTACCTATTCTTATTACTAATTTGAAACCATGGAGTTAATTAGAATAGTAACTCTATGTTTGAAACAAACTTTTATCAGACGTAACAAAGAGCATTTGTATTTGTTTATTTTGTAGTATGTACTAGTATTTCCGCCGTGACAGCTTCCGCTCTTGATTCGATTAATCGATAATTGACACTTTTCCATTCGAACTATGATTCTGTAAATGAGTTTAACACATGTAATTTTAGGATCACTTCACAATTGATTGCTAATCGCTAATCAATTTTTCTTTGTGTTAATTTATGCCATTTTAATTTTAAGAAAATATCCCTAGGGACTATTAGAAAATCGTTTTATTTTAGACGAACACTTTTTTGGCGAAATTGTTAAAAATAATTTTTATAATTATATATTAAGAGCATTCAGTTCTTCTTAAAAACACCCAAGGTTTTATTTCTTTTAATATACAATGAGTGTGTAATGTGTATTGGCTGAGCCTGCAGAAAATAATCGGATTAAGGATTTATTAAGCCGTTTCAATTTTATGAAAATCGATTTTCAAGTCATCGATCGTTATTTCTTGTCAATCATTGACATCCCCACTATTCAAAAACAAAAGCGAAGGCAAACGTCAAACAAGTCGCTCCTTTCCATACTTCTAGTCAGGGGGGTGCAACTCCCATACAAAGGAAAATAACATACAACTAGCGTCATCTTACTCCTGTGGCGACGTCATTTTTGTAACTTTTAGGCATTAATGATCTAATAAACTCACTAGATGGCAGATATGAGTTCTGACTCAATAAAAAATGTAGCGTACTTTGAAGCAGTGCTTCCACTTTTAGGGAATTCTCCCTTTTTTAGGGAAAAATAGCTGATATTTTGGATGATAAAGACAATTTAAAAAATACCAGGATTTAGGATATTTCGGGGTAAAAAGCAAAGCCTATACTAGTAACTGTTGTGAATTTTAAAATAAACGATAATTAAAGTAAAACAATGAACATTTTATTTTATGGAGACATATATATTTTCTTTTGTAATGGCGGTCCTTTTTGATTTCGCCAAAGTCAAGTTTTATAGTCTGTGGTTTTGATTATGCTCAGCTGATGTCTTTTGGTGAAGTTTGGATTCTTTTTTGTTGGGTGGGCTTCGTGATTGCACAAGGTCACATCAATTTTAATTATTATTATTTTACAAAGTAATCAACTGTTGAATTACTAACCTAAAACAGGACAAACAATATATGTATATATACATATACATACATATATATATATATATGTTACAGAAAAGATTGTCAGAAGATTAGTAAGGACAAACAACTTATAGTCTAATGTTATTCTGGTGAACATATTCACATAAAATATTTACAAAAGTTGTATGTACAAGGCTCAACAAAGATTTGAAATTCGTCGGTCTGGGGATAATGTCCGGTAGAACTTCGTAAAGGGAAGGTCTTCTAGGGCAGTTAAAGAAAATGTGTTCTGCTGATCCCTCGTCGAGCCCACACTCACATAGGGAGCTATCCTTGACCCTTATTTTAGCTAGGTGAACCGGGGTACAAGCATGACCTAATCTTAACCTACAAATTGTGGACGTGACTCTCTTGTTGGCTTTCCTGTATTTAAAAAACCAAGGCCGAACGAGCAACGAGTCTTGAACATCCGCGTAATGTTTGCCTTTAATGCGCTTCGAAAGGTTCCACGCTTCATTCCAGCGCGATATGAGATCGGCCTTGGCTAGAGACGTTAGATCTTGTGCATAGGTTGTGTAATGAATATCACTACCTATTGTCGTGGCATCCTTAGCACACTGATCAGCACCCTCATTACCCACTATACCGCTATGTCCCGGGATCCAAGCTAGGGTGATTTTTATGCCAGACACGTGACACCGAAAAAGAATTTCTTTAATTTTCAGAACAAAAGGGAGTTTTGACTTGGATCTGAGTTGGTTTGCAAGGATTGCCTGTAGACAGCTTCTAGAGTCGGTGAATATCACCGTGTTGTGTAGCTTATGTGATTCTATATACATCAGGGCTTCAAGGATAGCTAGCGCCTCTCCTGTAAAAACCGAGGCTTGAGGGGGACACTTAAAGTTTAAAATGATTTTGTACTCCGGTATCCAGACAGCGAAGCCTACACAGCCGTCAGCTTTTATTTTTGATGCGTCAGTGAACATAGTATGCCAACCGTTCCATTTACTATTGACGACAGAGTTAAATTTGGCGTTTGCACCGGGGTCATCTTTATTTATTCCGATATTTAGAACAATGTCCGGACGGTATAGAATTGCATTATAAGGTGTGAGGAATAATGGATTTAACCTACATTGATAGACGGGACAGGGGAGGCTGATAAACTTAACAAAACTGGTGAAGAGGCATGGGTGGGACTTATGATTCCAGTAACTGTTGAAATAGATGTGTTCCGAAAGAGTATGTAACTTTGAAATAAGGGGGTGGTTAGAAAGCTGAAAATTTTTGTAAATGAATCTGTCCGATAAGTATTGTCTCCTCAAGTGCAAGGGGGGTTCTGCACATTCAACCTGAAGGGCGTTAATGGGGGAAGACTTCATTGCTCCGATTATGATACGTAGGCACTTTGATTGGATCCTGTCCAAGGAGGTTAAGGCAGACTTATTGCAAGGTTCTAGAATGTGAGTGCCATAATCAAAATGGCTGCGAATCAAGGCGTTATATAACAGTTTTTGAGTGTAGGGGTGTGATCCCCACCATACGCCTGACAGGGAGCGAAGAATATGGATGTTCTTTTCGCACTTTTTGATGATGTGGTTAATGTGTTGGACACCAGTCATACGCGAGTCAAGAACGACTCCGAGAAATTTTACTGAGTTTCGCACTGGGAATATTTTGCCATCAAACGAGACAATGACGTCGGGAATAGATCGCATGCGAGAAAATGTCACTACACTGCTCTTCTCAACTGAAAGGGATAGACCATGATTACCTAACCAGTCATGGAGATAGTTAATAGCGGAGTTGAGGCGAGCAGAGGCATCCCCTAAGTCCCTGACTGAGACGTATAGAGCCAAATCATCCGCATATTGTAGTACGTTGCAGAATGAATTTACCGAAAGTTCTAGGTCGTAGGTATACAAGTTGTATAATAGAGGGCTTAAAACTGATCCCTGAGGGAGGCCCTTCCATAGAAGTCTAGGAGGAAGTAAAGAATTTTGGCAAGAAATTAAAATGGCTCTAGATGAAAATAGATTAGATATGAAGTTAACCATCTTCTCTGGGATACTCAGCTGGAGCATTTTTTGCCTGAGTACAGGAAGAAGGACATTATCGTATGCGGATGCAATGTCAAGAAAAACCCCGACCAAGGACTCTCTTTTAGAGAGAGCAATGCGTATATCCGTTGCAAGGCAACCTACGCTATCCATAGTGCTCAATCCCTTCCTAAAGCCAAATTGACTTGCAGGGAGGATGCTTCTACTCTCCACAAACCACTCCAATCTATTTTTAACAAGATGTTCTAAAATTTTGCTCATGGTACATGATAGGGCGATGGGACGGTAGCTACTTGACTCGTTATTAGGTTTTGCTGGCTTGAGGATAGGGACGATTATTTGGGTTTTCCATTCATCTGGAGGGATTCCTAAAGAATAAATATTATTTAATATGTTTAGAAATATTAATTTGGACGTAAAGCTACATTTGACAATGAATGAATAAGGTATTCCATCGATTCCCGGGGACGAGTCCTTAAGAGACTCCAAAACTGCAGTTAGTTCGTCCAGAGAAAAAGGGGCCACAAGAGTATCAGGAGTAGGTGAAAGCGGAGGGGGAAGGGAAGAGGACTCAGCTAAGGTGGGAACATAAGGGGGAGCAAGTCGACATGAGAATGAATCGATCCAAACCGATGGGTCGTTCGAAGAAGAATTGTGGTCTACAGATACGGATCCGCGAAATCTCCTGACATTATTCCAGACCAAAGAAGGGCGGGAACTGGGAGAAAGAGACTCACAAAACATGTTCCAGCCCAGTCTCTTTCGTTCAGATAGTGTTCTGACTGTCCTTGCAGCTACTTCTTTATAACTTATGTAATTAGCTGGAGACATGTGTAACGTGTACTCCATCTCGGCTTCTTTACGTTGTTTACATAGATCAGAGCAGTCAGAGTCCCACCAGGGAAGTGATGGGATTTTACCCCTAGAAGCGTTTTTAGTAGGAATCGCTGTCTCTGCTGCTGAAAGTAAAGCATTCCTAAAGATGGAGTAAGCAGCATGGGTGTTCTCATGGGGGACTGGGGAAAGATGAACCAAAAGAGCGTCAACAGACTGAGAGAACAGGGTCCAGTCCGCCTTCGACAAATTAAATTTAAGTCGAGGGTTGCGAGGAGGGAGTATATAATTAGAGGAGTCAGGAAAGGACATAAGGATGGGGAAATGATCACTACCATGCGTATTGCACAGCGTAAGCCATGTGAGGCGCGAAGAGGTGGCTGGAGTGCATAGAGAAAGGTCTACAGCGGATTTTGGGTTCTGGCCAGGAAGAACTCTACGTGTGGGGGAGCCGTCATTGAGGATGCAGAGGTTGTGGTCATCAACTAGGTCAAGGAAGGCGGAGGATAGGGAATCATTCTGATAACAACCCCATGAACTGTGGTGGATGTTAAAGTCACCCAATACAGCAACAGGAGGGGGGAGGGCACCAATGATTGAGAATAGATTTGTTAGGATGGACATGTTAGGATCAGGTATATAAACGGATAAAAAAGATATATCTAAGGCTCTAACAGCCACTACATTGAAGCAGTTACTGTCATGTGGAGGGAGGGTGATCTGGGAATATGGGATGGATCTCGAAACTAAAATGCAGCTACCGCATTTTCCGTTGTTCTTATCATCCCGGAGGCACGCAAAACCGGGAACCCTGAAGCGGGAGCCCGGGAGTAGGCGTGACTCCTGGACAGCAAAAATCAAGGGGTTATGCTTATTTATGAGAAAAATCAGTTCAGCTTTTTTAATCTAATGCTGCGACAATTCCACTGTAGGATTGTTGGGAACATTGTTGAAAATCGAAATCAGCTGAGTCAGTTTTTGATAGACGTTGTTCGGTAGGGCTACATCATTCATTTTCGAAATGATGTTGATGAGGGTGGACAAGAGAAGTTCTAGTAGATTTTCTTGTTGAGGGGGGTTGGGAGATAACAGAGCGCATCCATTGGGGGTGGTGGAGGCTGGAGTATCTACAATACGACAGTGGGCTTCTCTATCGTAGCCTGGGCTTAGAGCAGCAGAATATGGGCGTCGGGCTATATTAACAGTCTTCTTATAAGAAGAGGACTGAGAATTGGGATGGAGTGGCTGAGAGAGATCAGTGTGGATTGTCGGAGGATACGTGGACGGAAATGATTGAGTCATTCGGGCAGTATCTGCAAATGATCTTCTCACCTGTGGGAACCTAGCCGATGCTTCTAAATATGAGATGCTTTCCTGTGACATAACTAATTTGATCGATTTTTGTCGACTGTGCTCTGGGCAAGATGTGTCAGTGGCAGAGTGGGGGCCGGAACAGAACAGGCATAGAGGGGATGACTTCGAGCAGGTAATTCCTTCGTGGGGTTGGGAGCAAATAAAGCAACGAGGGGCTGATCGGCACTGCGTTGAAATATGGCCGAATCGGCAGCACTTGTTGCACTGGATAATGGGAAGGACATAAACTTCAACTGGGAGAGAAGTAAAAAAGCAGAAAATCCGATTTGGAAGTTTTTGACCAGAGAAAGTTAAAACTACAGATTGGGTAGGTATCCAGGTAGGGACATTATTTTCTATTTTCTTCCTATTCAAGCGGCGTGCTTTAATGACTGCACCGCAGCCAGCAGGAACTTCTACCGATTGGACCAGCTCCTCTAAAGTCCATTCTACTGGAACATCACGCACAATTCCCATTCGTGTAACATTATAAGATGGGATGTTCGCTTCAAATTTAGCCGGCTGAAGTGCTGGGTGTTCTAGAAAAGCGTTAGCCGCAGCAGCAGATTTAAATTCCACTGAAACCCTGTTGCGGCCAATGCGTTTCACACCATCCTGTATTACATTTTTTATGCTGTTTCTGAATAGAAAGTGTCCGAATTTGATGGGTTTCAAGGTGGGACCAGCAGACACATCTGTTACCGTCTTATTAACGTGGACTAAAAAAGGGGCAATGTCATCTTCACAGTATCGGGTCTTACGTTCAACAAAATCGGGATGTGTGTACGTGGACTGAATCGACGGCGAAGTTTGTGAAAGATTAGTAATCGTTTTTTTAGGGGGAATGTTTTCCTCAGACTGTGGTGGTCGTTTTCTGGAATTGGGTGGATCTATATCCATCTGAGAAGAAAAGTTTTGTGAGTGGGGCGCACGTGGTCCTTTATAACCTCCCCCAGGATCGTGCGGGTCATCCATGATTCTTACCTTTTAATAATATAACAAACACAATATATTTACACTCACGGCACAACAGATATATACCAACACCAACACGAATCAGTAGCGCAAGTCAACAGCAATTTAAACAAATAATATTAATTAAAACACCGGGAAACTTCGAAGACACTTGTGTTCACACTCGACGTCACCCGAAGAAAAAACTTTTATGGAGAGAGAATGACATTAAGTCGAGTTGACAAGTAAAAGAATAAAACAGAGTTGTGTATAAAAACTATAAAGGTTTGATTCAACAGTAACCCTCTAGTAAAGTAAATCATAGATTAAGCCACTGCTTTTTCTTAGGGATTCCCCAGAATCCCAATAAGTATAATCCGCCAAATTTTTATTTACCTATTTTCGTTGATGTCACCAGAACTTACTTGTATTGTAATATACAGGTACTTCATGTACCATGAAAGATTATCATGGTAATTTCATTTACGAAAACCTTGTAATTGTCATTTCACTTTTGCTAGCAGTTCCTTCTTCAAAGACTGAGGTGGAAAGATTATTCAGTGTTCTCAAATTAAAAAACTGACAAAAGAAACAGGCTTTCTAATGAAACCTTGAACGGCTTGCTTCATAGAAAGTTCCCAACTTTGCCAGCAAACAATTGCTCAATTTTAGAACCGAACAGTGTTAGGTTGTGCAGCAAAAGAATATAAAAGCAATGCGTCGACTTCCTTGAAAATTCTAATCCTATAGATCTATGATCTTCTGGGGGCGTTTATATTATATATACCTACATTAAATAATATGCTGTGGTTTATTTTCTGTATTTTATTTACGCTTTCTATATAAAGGATTTATGAAAGTTGTCTAGGAAATTTTAGGGTAAATTCAAAAGAAACTAGGGTAAAATGTGTTAAAAAAAACGTAAGTGGAAACACTGCTTTGAAGTTTTCAAAATTCCAGGGCCGGAAAACAATCTCAAAAAAAAAAAAAAAGTTTTCAAAATGTCGTAACGATTTAATTTTTTAAATCGTTTTTTTTTGGTCTTGGTGTGAGTTATTTTACGTTGTAGTATTAATTTAGAGCAACTTTTAGCTTTATGAGAATATTAGACGATTAGACATTGAGAAACTCTGTTTTGAATTCTCTTTAGACATAACTTGGCTCCAATACTTTTTTCTTCGTTAGCGTTTCGTAAGCCTGTGTAACTATTTTCATTTCTTACAGAATGTTTATTATTAAAAATCAGCATGCCTCGAAGATCGAAAATGAAATGCTATTTCGGATGCCTTGATAACGGTGAGTTTACACTATTTTCCCGGTATATTATTTGCTAAAAGAATTAATATTCATAATATAATTAAATGAATTAGCACCAACTAATGGTCCTTCCTATTTCTGCTGCCTAGCTATCATATATGTTAAGTTTTGATCAAAACAGTCGGTATTAAGTCTCGTACTATCACACACACACCTCAGATAATAAAATTGTCTCGAGTGGGTGGAAGTATTTATGTTTTGCAACTCAGCGTATTATATGCTTATTGTCAAGTGGGCCCGAACTAGTTTTTTGGAATGATCAATCAGTCATGCTTTCCTGTTTAAATAAAATACAGCACAATTGATCTCACATCCAAAGTTAGATGATGGCATTCACGTTTTGTTTCCTGGTGTTTGATAACTAAGTTACACCAAGTGGCCTGTGACCACGTTCATCCTTCTACCCAATATAAAATAATGTTTTTATTTTTGTAGACAAAGGTTTGATAATGACAAAATTTTATGGAAAAATTATAAGGAGCACTAAAATGTCTGAAACATGAAAAGATTGATGCACTATATTTGAACCAGAACGTGTTATGTAATATATTAATTTGTAAGTAAGATTACATTAACACTAAATTTTTCATGGTCGTATTTTTTCAATATTTGTTACATACTTAAGATACTTTGTTTCTCCGTTTCAGAAGAGAAACTGATTCAGCAAGGAACGTGAACTCTCAAGGGATCTTAATTTTTTTTAAATATGTTTATAATTGATAAATTAATAATTGAAATAGTTCATAAGAACTAAATTGATGCCAATTTTGTTTTAAAATAGGTTGTTTAGTTCTTATAGTTATAGTATTACGTTTGAATAGTTGTAATTAGTAAGTTAGTAATATATGAAAATACTGATATAAATTTTTGTAAATAACTTTTTGTAAATTCTACGAGAAGATGATTCTAATTAATGATCAAAAGTCAACGGTCTTTAAAAGCATTATTTGCAATTATTTAGATTAACTGTGGAATATATTTGCTAAGTTGTGTTTTCTGTGTGAGCAGATATAAATGAAAATGCCCAAACATGATTATGTTTCTTACATTTTCATTATGTGAAATCAATATGCTTGTGACTGAGTATATTAATAATTTATTAAAACTTAAGTGATAGACAGCAACCCCTATGACACTGCTGAAGTTTATAAGCACTGGTGACCACTTATCATGGGCCGGGTTGCGTGCTCGTCTGCTGTTGAGTGCAATAAAAATTTTCGAAACCCTTTCTATTATTTAGATGTAATATTAGTGTACATTTAATTTGGATTAAAAGATAAATTTACATTTTATGTTTGCATGTGTATGTTTATAATTCATTTGCATGTAACGAACACCAGTTTCTTTTGTAACAAAATGTAAACTAATGGTTTGTAATGAATGTAATTAACTTTAAGATGATTTTCTTTCAATCTGCTGTTTGTTTCATCTAGTATTACCAAAGCTAAAGCATCAGAAACGTCAGAATAGAAATAATTTAGATAGGGAATAAAAGTATAACTAATGTAATCATGTCTAAGATTACTATAAGCGTCATTAAGTACAAACTATCAATATTTAAGAGTACTTTAAATCATCATTACATTTTTTAAACATTTTTTGGTTTTTCTTTGTTTTTCAAATCATGTAATAAAACGTTTGTGCAGAACAAAATGTAACATGTTATGAACATGATTGTGGGTTAATCGTTTCTTAAATTTCTAAATGTTTATAAGAATGCTAAGAATAATTTAGTATTCACTTTAGTGTGTGTATTATCTCTACAATGCTAGTATAAATGACAATTATTGTATGACGAAGCATAGGTAGTGTTTATAGATGTAATATTTTCATACAAGGTCATGATCTGTCACGATCAACTTTAAGCAAGAACTGCTATAGTTAAGAAACAAATTTATTAAATTTAATTCAAATTGTCTACTATGTTTGTAATGGAAAGCTGACATGTTTATATTTCGCACAAATGACTTAAGTGACATTGAATGATTTGATTATCTAGACTTAATTAACTTTTAGATAACTTTCGATTTAATGTTATTAAGTACTCTAGTAGGATTAATCTAGAGGAGTTATTGTTATTCGAAATTTTATACAATTGTACGTTCATACTATCTTTTAACAGTAAATTGTTTGTAATATAGGGAAATTAAATAGCTTACAGAGAATTACAGCTTTTTATTTAAAAAAACTGTTTTCTCTCTGTATGAAAAGGTCTTATTGATTAGAATGCTGAACACAATCAAACGTTCTTTAATATTTCATAAGTACTACCGGGAATTTCAGCGATTCTAAACGATAAGATTTTTTCATAAAGAGAGTTAATTATAAAAAATATTAAAATTACTAAAAAAGCCACCTGGTGGGGGGTAGGGAGACTAATAATCGACAGCAGCGACGCCTGCTGTCCCGGGCTCTAACTAAAGCAAAAATAAAAATGAGAGTTGCGCATCTATCTCAAATATATTAAGTGTATAATCTATGCTTCTAGTCATGGTTTTGTACAAATAAATGCACATTTAGAATTCGATAAAATATTTACAATGTCAAATTCAGTCCAGAATCTTAGGAAAAAAATCGTTATATTGACACTTATCTACGGAGCCGCTGCTTTTGGTTTTATTGTTTATCTACTGTTACGGATTAATAGAATAAAATATTTAAAAAACATATAGGTAGACTATATAGTATAGTTTTTCTGGAGTCGCTTTCAGTCTTATTAACAGACAAGATGTTTAAGTAGGTACCTACTCATTTTATGTATAACTAGCGACCCGCCCTCGGTTCGCTTCGGAAACATTAAATTTTATTATTAACTAGCGACCCGCCATCGCTTCGCTTCGGAAACATTATTTATATGTACAGATAGTTGAATCCTGCGGTTATTGTCGTATCGCGGGTGACGCCGCGCGGCAAAGCTAGTCTAAGAAGAGTTACTCCATATATCATCAGCTACCTGTCAGTAAAAGTTCCGTGAAAATCGGTCCAGCCGTTCCAGAGATTAGCCGGAACAAACAGACAGACTGACAGATAGACAGACAGACAAAAATTGTAAAAAATGTTATTTTGATGTATGTACCATATATATATTCGTATGCATGTAGTAAAAAGCGGTTATTTAATATTACAAACAGACACTCCAATTTTATTTGTATGTATAGAAGATAGCTGAGTCTCGCGATGTTACCCGCGGTAACTGTCGTACCGCGAGTGACGCCGCGGGGCGAAGCTAGTCTAAAAAAAAGCCTAAGTTACTCCTTATATCATCAGCTATCTATCAGTGAAAGTCTCGTCAAAATCGGTCCAGCCGTTCCAGAGATTAGCCGGAACAAACAGACAGACAGACAGACAAAAATTGTAAAAAATGTTATTTTGGTGTAGGTTTTTAGGACTGAAGGATTACTGGTGGCCCGGAGGCCTTTCCAGTTTCACCAGCACGGCTGGGCGAGCAAAGACTCAGCCAGAAGGGGAGGGATTCCCTAACATCTGCCCAAGCGCCTCCGAAGGAGACCTAACAGCTTAAGTGTAGCTGCTTCGCGAAGGAATCTACTACCGGATCGAAATCGCGACCTGCTGAGAAGATTCGGCGAGAAACTCAGTGGGCTGCTGTACGGGTTAAGTTGCACATCGAACTCTTTGCAGAGTTAAGCGTACGCTTACCGGGGTTCCTAAGCCTGCTCTTAGTGTTAAAGCTGAAGGCGTCCACAGTTGATGGATCTGATGGATCCCTAAAGATGTAACATAATATATCTATCCCATTTCAACCGTGAATGTTTAGGTTATTGCGAGACTCTCATTTTAATTCTTACTGGTGGTAAGATCCGTTGTAAGTCCGCACGGGTAGGTATCACTACCCTGCCTATTTCTACCATGAAGCAATAATGCGTTTCGGTTTGAAGGGTGGGGTTGCCGTTGTAATTATACTTGAGACCTTAGAACTCATATCTCAAGATGGGTGGCGCATTTACGTTGTAGATGTCTACGGACTCCAGTAACCACTTAACACCAGATGGGCTGTGAGCTCGTACACCCATCTAAGCAATAAAAAATAAAAAAAAATAGTAGACTGCAACATAGCTGCTGTCTTTGTCTTTTCCAGAATTTCTGTAAATTAAACGGTTGTCTGGAAGAGATCGCTTTTAGCGATAAGACCGCCTATTGTACAAATGTATCAACTGCACTGCAACCGCTTCTTGACTGTTTTTTTAATGTAAATTGTGTTTTGGTGTACAATAAAGTGTATTCTCTCTCTCCCTCTCTGATCACGAGAAATCATAGTTCTAATTAAAATCACTATGACGATTTAATCTCGATTTTTTTACGGTCGCTAACTGTGGTAGTGGCATTAGCGGTGTTGGTTCAGAATGCGCTCTGTCGGTAATAGGGAGGGGGGGGGGGGGGAGAGGTGGTTATATTGATCCGTCGAGTCTAGGTCAAAATACTATCGATTTCCCTGCTCTAGTTATGCTTTGTGTCACACAGCACATCTCTGTTTACATTAACAGAGATGGTGGACCTGCGATACAAATCAAATTATGTTTTACGTATCCAAACATCTGGCAGGCGTCTTTTTTTTTAGTATTGAAGGTTTACTGGTGGCCCGGAAGCCTTTCCAGTTTCACGACGACAGGTGGGCGAGCAAAGGCTCAGCCAGGAGGGATGGGATTTGACCTAACAACTCAAGAGCAGCTGCTTCGCGAATGAATCTACTCGACCTGCTGAGAAGATCCGGCGAGAAACTCAGCGGGCTGATGCATAGGTTAGGTTGCACGTCGAACACTTTGTCGGTACGGTAACCGGGGTCCCTAAGCCTGCTCCTAGTGTTAGAGCTGCAGGCGACTAATGCAAAGGTTATTAGATCTGATGGATCGGTAAGGACGTGATTCAAGCCTCTATTGAATATATCGCGGCACTAATGGTTCCCATTCCAGAGCCGGATGATGCGTGATAAAAAAGGCAAATAGAACAGACAGAGAACTAAAGATATTAATGTTTATTAAACTACTTATTAAACTAATTAATTTGTATTTTTTATTGCTTAAATTGGGAGACGAATCTCACGGCCCATCTAGTGTTAAGTGGTCAGCGGAGCCCATAAAAATTAACAACGGAAACGCCCCACCCTTCAAATCGAAACGCGTTACTGCTTCACGGCAGAAATAGGCAGTAACTCAAATCAAGGTCAGGTAGTACCTAAATTACTAGTCAGTAATTAAAATAAAAATCATGCTCCTGCCCTTCCCCCAGTCACCTGGGGTCGGCGCAACATGTTTACTCCTCTATCATATAGGTACCGTTTCTTCACTCACTCCCCTCTTACACATATCGTCTTTCACGCAATCCATTATTTTTTTCTTAGGTCTACCTCTTCCTCTAGGGCCTTTCACAGTCATAGTTAAAACTGGTGGTATTTACTGGTGGTAGGACCGCTTGTGAGCCCGCGCGGGTAGGTACCACCGCCCTGCCTATTTCTGCCGTGAAGCAGTAATGCGTTTCGGTTTGAAGGGTGGGGCAGCCGTTGTAACTATACTGAGATCTTAGAACTTATATCTCAAGGTGAGTGGCGCATTTACGTTGTAGATGTCCATGGGCTCCAGTAAAGACTTAACACCAGGTGGGCTGTGAGCTCGTCCACGCATCTAATAAAAAAAAATTATCAACAGCCTCATTGTCATTTTGTCTCATCACATGTCCATACCATCTAAAACGTGCACTTCTCAACTTCTCTGTCACAAATGCCACTATCAGACTAATTCCTATAACACATTCAAAATAAATACAATGATGAAATTGGCGATGAACGAACTAATAAACCTTGAGCCCAGTCAGCGAGCTATCTAAAAATCAGTTAAAGATACAAAGAAGGTCAATATTATTTCAGTTTAAAGTCATACTGACAACCGTCGATTATTCCCTGTGCCATTAGTACACTGAAGTATGAAACCTCATTAGTAATAATGGCGTCATAAAATGTCAATCTTGTATGTCATAATTAAGATTTTTGTTACCATAACGTAATTAACTTTGAAAACGTGAATCCTTTATTGTTTAAGAGGTTAAATACGTTTTTAATATTAAATCGATTACTTGATAACCTTGGCGACCGCCGAATCATGAATTTCAAGGTTTTTTTTTAAATCTGCCCCGTAATTTAGTTGGTACCAACGGCTATACTTTTTTGCCTTTGAAGTTATGTTTAAAGTTGTAATCATTTCAATACGGAACGCATTACAGCGCCATAAAACAAACGAAGAAAATTGTGGGACTTAACAATGGGACGAACGCCCCGGGACTCCTAATTTTTAACACGCATTTATTAGTTTGATTGTTTTATATCTGTTTGTATGCAATAAACAAAACTTTGAACATCATCTTCATAGACTTCAATACGTCTGATTAACTTGAAAATATGTACACATCCGCGACGGACAGTAAATTTATAAATTTATATCTGCTTCACCATCCTGACCGGTATCAATATGTTAAGAAGAAAATTAAAATGAAATGTTAATTTCAATTCGAATTGTTAAGGCTCCACTAACCACTTAACACCAGGTGGGCTGTGAGCTCGTCCATCCATCTAAGCAATAAAAAAAAGACTTTTTTTTTTAAACTATACATAGGTATTACTTTTATTTTTACGCTTGAAATTTTATTTTCTAATTTCGGATAATAATGTTAGTTATAATCGAAATTGACCGTAGTTAATTGAATTTTTGTTTAAATTACACTTATTTATGAAAGGATCTTACTTCTTATAAATCTACCGACATCCCAGTCGATGTAAAGCTATGTGAGATCAATGCTTATTTGCCACGGAAAAAAAGGCTAGTAGTATTTAGACTATCAATAATTCAAAATGAACACGATTTTAAATTAAAACAAAACTGATGATTAATTGATTTCATAAATTAAATTCTACTAACAATTTACTCTGTATTACATACGAGAATAAAGAATGCGGCGAAATGTGATAATAATCGAAAAACTAGTTTAAAGTAATACCACAAAATACTGCCATAATTGTGTGAGGACACAATAAATACACGTCAGAGTGTCAAATGAATACGCGCGGCTTTGTCGATGCAAGGTGAACCGAGACGGGCTGCCTCGCCCGATAACAACCTGCGTCTTGATACTTTATCAACTCAAACATTGAAACGGCAAATATGCCAACTCGACTCGACCGCCCGCGACCTACCTATAACTATCTTCAACGCTGAGTGAGCAACTGAGCAACTCACACCCAAATAATGTTGCTATCGAACAAAAGAATTCGATTTGAGTAAAATCGATACTCATTTATTTAAATGATAATAAATTCTCACAAATCATAAGGTGGTCTTATTTTAATGGTTAAACGTTATTTTGATAATGCCTTTTGGATTTTCTTTTTTTTTCATTAGAATCCTGCCTCCTTTAATCATCCTATGAGGACTGTCATGCAGTTGTCAATTTGATTTTGTTGTTCCGAAATACCTACTCGAACATCTTTATAGAAAGAAATATTGTTTTTACTAATAAAATTTTATTTTTTAATCTAACTGTAATAAAACAATTAATCCACTTGTTGTATTTAAATGTGAGAGTTTAGATAATCAAATGAAAAAAATATTAAATTTGTAAGGAAAATCTACTTCATTTATATTAATCACTATGATATCATTTCAAATTGAAATGATGAATTTCATAGAATCGAAGAAATAGAAAAAAATCATACTAAACAAGGAAAACAAAACGAATTGATTAATTAATTAATTCACGCCCCTTTTTTGTCTCTTTCCTCCCCAAAAGCCAACTACAGCTCATCTGGGTTAGAAACTTCGGGCGTGGCAGCCGAATATCAAGTGTTTAATCTACGGTGGCCGCTCTGTACTACTCGCGGCTCTGATGTTGAAACTCACTCTTGAGTCTCGACTCACCGTAGACTTCGAGTACCTACCACTGGCACTTAGACGTCCAGCATAAACACTTAAATTATTTAAAGCGAAGTCATGCAACAATGATAAAATAAGAATAAATCGGGCCTGTCATAGTATATGCATATATAAGCTATATAGTATAGCACTAAGGCATATTGTTGGAAGTTAAATATAGAGTTAAAACAGTGAAAATAAAATAATATGTAGAATTATATATTTATATAATATGTGAAAAATAATAGATAATATGTAGATCCACTGCTTAATATCGGACCGTCAACCATCAAAGTTCGGAGGCATCGTTATTCGGTCGTGTACCTCTCAGTGCTGCCAGACAATAAAATATTTTTGTCTTTTTCGCACTTTTCGTAGGCAGTAATCACGCATCGTTCTTGCAAATGGACGTCGCACTTGTTATTAAATCTGTTCGTTGGTTTTTGTTTATATCGTCACGTTACGACGTCTAAAACTTTTCAAAATAGTTTAAAATTCAGTTTTAATACACTAGAATGTAGTGCGTGTATGTGAAACGGATTGCAAAAGCTTTTTCTATGTTGTTTGATGCCTTTTACATTTCGCCTCCTTGCGTTCAGGGTTTTAGTTGTTCTAAGTAAGTGTTTTTTTTTGGAACACAATATTCGAAATTTAGAGACAAAGATTTTTTTTTTAATTTCATGCAAACAACAGTTTCGTGTTAAGTTTACAAGTGTTTCTAGTTAAATTTAATGATTGAAAAATATATAATGTTAATTTTATAAGTGTAAGTATGCTGTGTACTTTATACATATTATTGTAAGTACTTGTTGAGAAGATAAGAGCAAACGATTGAATTTTATGGTATTTTCAAACAAGATCATTATTCGTCATGTTTGTTTATGACCTTGTGTGAAACGTTTATGTTTCGAAGAAATGAGGTCAACATTATTAAATACTTTTTTGTGGAATTTTTGAAGTTCCAAATTTGAAAACTTAACTAAAATACCATGCACTTTTTAGAATTATTGAAAACAGATTTCAAAGAAGTAGGTACATACTTGTTGAGTGATGAAAATGGGAATATAGATTCATGACTGAATATATTTCTAGACTAGGAATAGAGAAAACATAATGTACAAACACCTATGCGATTTAAATACTCTATTTTAAAAGTACCATGGTTATTTTGTAGGTAAATTACATGAAAAAGGAAAATCTAAATCCTTAAAAATCATTAACTGTTTTAATAATTATCACATTCAACAATTTTATCAACATTATGTTACATGTTTGTTGGAAGAGAAAAGCATAACAGAAATTTATAATAATGTTTTAAAAATTAAAATTATCAGTCCTGGAGAGAAAGTTAAAATTTTTTTTAAATAACCTAACTCATATAACAGTTATGCATAATTTGGACAAACCAATGATAAAACAAAGTACCTAGTATGTAAATGCATTAATCAGTTTTTAAGGGTTTTGTATTTGCAAGAAAAATTTTGGTTATTTTTTTAATCTGTTCATTACTATACAATTCTAAGAGTGGTCACTAATACAAAACACATACAAATGTTTGAAGCACTAAGATTCTAAATGCCTACTAAAACCTCGCTTGCCACCTTGAGACTTAACTTCTCAGTCTTGAACATGGTAATGCCAGTCGTCGACCCGTACCATATGACTCGTGCCTCAGAAATACACAGGACAGTGATCCTTATCTCTGTAGATCGATACATGCTCTACCATAAATACTGATTTATGTATATATCTGATATTCTAAAATTAAGTAGACAAAATTGATGAAGAATTCTGTTTTGAAACAGGTTGTTTATATTCTTGTTTTCAACCTGTTTATTCAAAACTCGCTGTTGTTGTACCATAGAATGTCAAGCAGTTCAAACGCATATGAATAGATGGCGCTTTCTTAAAATATTCCTCAGGCCAAGTATGGTAATTTGTTATGCGATAAATTTTTATTATTATTGCAAAAACAAGTACTCTGAACTAATGAGTTTTATTAACTAACCAAAGTTGAATCTTGACAATTAATTTTTACGCTAGATTGCTCATAAGTTGAATGCCCTTACTCTGAATTTTGAAAAAGAAAAGAGACAGAAAGATGTTCAATACACCCAAGATTCACCAATAAATACTATGTAACCAGAATGTGTCATTTTAGTAGTTTCTCTTGTAATAAAATGTTATTCTCAATGAAATAAAAAAATATTGGTAACTTTTTGCAGTATGTGAATAATGTAACAGACATCATAATACTTATACTTACATGCCTTCAACTGTTTGCTTATCTATCATGGCCAGTGGCTCTCAATCTTTTTTTACCTCATCAATGCACTAACCTACTCTACATAATATTATAACATACAAACATTATTAGATGAATATCTTTAGGTTGTTGAATGTAAAGATACCAATACCTATAGGTACCTTATTAAATTATATACCATTAATATGCATGAATGACGAGTTTTGTTTTTATTGCCTAGATGAGTGGACGAGCTCACAGCCTACCTGGTGTTAAGTGGTTACTGGAGCTCACAGACATCTACAGCGTAAATGCGCCACTCACCTTGAGATATAAGATCTAAGGTCTCAAGTATAGTTACAACAGCTGCCCCACCCTTCAAACTGAAACTCACTACTGCTTCATGGCAGAAATAGGCAGGGTTGTGTATCTAACCGCGCGGACTGGCAAGAGGTCCTACCACTAGTAGAAAGAGAGAGGAGTGGGTTTTGAGATGACGGCTGATAGAAGAGAATGGAATAGAAATATTCACTTTGCCGACCCTACCTAGTGGGATAAGGTGGAGACAAAGAAGAAGAAGAATTTACGAAACATAGTTTTACAGTTAACGTCTAGTAAATAGTTGTATTTTCGCCCCTATATGTAAACCAGGAGATGCAATTTCCTTAGGTCATCTCTCAAAATAAAAATTTGTTATTGGTAAATCTCTCAACACTTATCAGGAGCTTACTACACAAATGTCTCGTGACGCACAAATGCGCTAATGTGTGTAATAAAGAAACTAAAGAAGACATTCTTCTCATCATGTCTTAATGATGGAAGCTATTTGATTATGGTGACTGACCACTGACAGATGGAACACACAGCTAGTTAAAAAAATGTGATTTCAAACCATTTCATATATTTAGCATTTATGTTTAGTCTTTTCGATTCTAAAGGTTTGGTAATTTGTTTCAGTTATCTAGTTTTAATAGAAGATGGCCCTATGCGAGAGCCAGCTTGACTCTGGCCTGGGAAAGCTGAAAAGGGAAGGTAAATCTGCCGAAGTGCCCAAGGACTCGCCAGAGAAGAGACTGAAAATGGATCATAATGGAATTTATAATTTGGATCAAGGTCAGTATCGATTCTAGTTTTTATGTTTTCATTTGTGTTCTTTTCAATCCAAAACCATTATCATAGTTTGAATGCCTTGACCATTGATCCACAAGGTCTCTAGTTCTGGATAGTAAAATCGGTGGACTATCGTTTAAACCAGAATATTGAACCCTGTACTGTGCTGTGTATATTCCATCAGGAATGCTTCGGAGCAGAGAGAAATTGTTTGAGATTATACCATGGTCTTGCTTTTACCATCCTGCACTGAGTTCATTGACAGTGTGTTCCCATCGATATTTTTTGCAGTGTACCATCGACTTGAACTTCCCCCCATTTTATTTCCTGACTGCTAAGACATGCTCTTCAACTAATAAGCTATACCTTTACTCAGAGAAAACTGCCTATTACTCTTGTTACTTTTTTTTTCTTACCTAAGCTGATAGCCTTGAGGGACTATATCAGCGTTACCGAACGAGTAGATGAGCTCACGGGGTCAAACCTGCCGAAGTTGCTAACACTGGCACTAGCAAGAGCAGTGCTTCGCAGAATCTACCACCGTATCGGAAACGCGACCCACTGACAAGATCCGGTGAGACACTCAGTGGGCTGTGTCTGTTGGGTTAGTTTACTCGTGGAGCCCTTCGTCGCAAGCGACGGGTTCGACGAGAACCACGCTCCTGTTACTATATCTGATATTGACTTGCACAACATAGAGTTTCCGTTGTTGATTTCCAGTGCCTGCTGGTTTGCCGGGGGGTCTGCCGCTCAGTGTCGATTACCGATCGCCTGTCTCTCACTTCGTTCCGCCAGCCGTCGAGCTTTACGCGGCAAGGCACAAACAGGAAGCCATGCATGCACGTAAGTTTGTCGTACGTTACTGTACGGTCGACAGAATATCGACTTTTTGTTGTTAGTTTAAGGTTGATTCTGCTTTGACAAGGCACCGTGGATGTTTGATGAAAACTGAATGAATAGTGTTGGTAGTAGATGGAAAGTACTCTGAACTCTCCCAATCTTGTCTTTGTTTCGATACACAGCTATTATTAAATAACAAATAATATCGTTAACAAATGACCTACGGTCATCTGACCTCAAACAAGGTTACTGTGTATGTACTATGGGAACCAGAGACTGATAAACAATCTATATAAGACCTAGGGCTCAGGATTGATTGGCCTTTGTGTAGACACCATTTTATGGTGACCATAAATTCTGACTGAAGATTGACTACATAATTTTCCTATTCGAAGTTGTGCTTTAGGAAAGATCAAGATTGCTATTTTAGTGGCACATCAATGCAACGCATAATTTTATTTCATTATAAAGATAATGTATTGAGTTTTGCTATTTTGACAAGGCGTTGATTGTGGAAGTAGGTTTCACGAGAAATACTATATCGTATCGAAGTATAACTTCTCACTTGATAAGCATACACTGTTTTATTGTGAACTTTTGTTAATTAAAAAGCAGTGCTGTATCAACTAAGATTATTATACGTTATACAGATTTGTTTTTAGTCAATTGGAAACTGCCATCATTTAAATTCATTATCGAATAAATTCCAATCATTCAATGACCCACACTTGTCGACGCAAATTTCTATAAGTTCAACAGGAAATTGTCTAGCCGGCAAGGATCCATCAGCAAAGCTTCTTTTTATTTAGTTAATTTCTTTTTTACTAATAATTTAGCGTAACAAATGTTAATTAAAAAATAGAAAGGTGCTTTTGAAACTTTGAAAACGTATTGTGTCTATGATGCAAGACTAGTGGCGGAATCTACGTTCTCGTGTCTATGGCTAGGACTGAGCACCGCAGCAATAGCGCGGCAGAATTGAAAAAAGTTATAAACAAGAACAAAAATCACGTAACAGAGTCGAGCGTGACTACTACAACACCGATGAAAAGAAAACGCGGCAGACCGAGAATCGACAAATCAAGCCCGGAGTATTTAGCTAATTTAGCCGCGAGAAAGCAGGCTAGAGAAATGGGTACGTCAGCTCAATGAAGTCGATGCGTGGATGTTAGAAGTTACACTTCTTGGATGTTAATTAAAAAATGCACGCTTTTTTCTCTCTCAGAAATCACGTTTCGCTTATTGACGTTGCACGAAAATGTGCGTCATATAGACAGACACGTTACTAATAAACACTTAATAACCAATCCTAGCTTAAATAGTGTTTTATGAATATGACTATCACCACTTTAAATAACTTGTCTACTTATTGCGACCCGCCTAAGAAACGACTTTAATTTTATTGTACAACACTCACCTTCCTTTGACCAGAGAAGTGTAACTTCTATAGAGTGAAACGCTGTAAATAATTATTGCTGGTTAATGTTCACATTTGGCAGTCATTCGGCAGCTCAATGACGGTGTTAAAAGCATGGGTGATGGTTTCATTTCTTCATATGCGCGTTCAAGGTTGTCACTGTATGTGTTTTCTGTAAATGTAAAGTGCTAATATTAAGATTGCAAGAGATAATAATGATTCAGTAACGTGCTTTGTGTGCGGTACTGTTTTAAATAAATCTAATGAATTCAAATTGAGTGATTGTACTATTGACTTTCGAATGGTTCAGTTACTGTATTAGCTCAATGCTACCATATAAAGGTATCGTTACCGGAAATTGGCAAACGTGCGGGTTTCATGATCCTAGAACCACAAAATTAGTAAAAATCGAATTCATGGAGGAAGGGAAGATCTTCCACCGAGCGGGAGTCATTGTTCAAATAGACCGCAACAATTCGAATGTTTTTCGGAATTTGCTTTTGCAAATTTCTTCGTTATGCCTTCTATGACAGCTGCCGCTACATAGATATATAGTTGTATACGATTGAATGTCTTAGAAAACTTTTAAAAGTGCGAAGCCTTCGTTGGTTAAGTGAGCTTTATAACTACAACTATTTCTGACCTAACGTTTACACCATTGCGATTGGAATGTCCTCGATTCTCCTCGATGACCACCAGTTAAATATGCTCCTTCCATCACACCATAATCTGACGGGATGATCTGGAACATAACATAAGTATTTGCCACCTGTGGAGTACTGCTCTCATTTTTTGGACGACTCCTTGGCCTCAGCTTCCATTTGATACCACACACAGTGCGGATTACGGCCAATCCTTAGCTCAATGATCTTCTGGAACCTATGCATCTACGGAGACTGCAATCTGTGTTGTAAACGTCATCTCCCTTTTCCATCGTATCGCCTACCACTTGAGTCTTCATCTGTAACGGTTCGCCCGCACTGTCTTACTGCTTTCATGTTTGTCACGCATCACCCGTCAAACCAATGAACTACCCACAACGGTGCTTCCCAAGCGCCACGAGTCTTTCCATAAACTAGGCTTGTAAAGCCCTCAGCTGGATTCCTCAGGCGTCCGTGGCTCGGCTAGGCCTCTATCAATACCGAAATCTGTCGGTGATCTATGAAAATACTCGAATTGTTCGTCCAAACACCAGTGACGGGATCTCTACTTAACCGAACTAACCGAACTAATAACTAATACTGCTTTGAATGTTGATATCGTACTAATTACTAACAAAAACTAAGATTTCTTAAAAAAAATATTGGTATCGAGTGTGATAGGCGTAAATGAGTCTTCGAGCCATATCAATGGGATTTTTAGTTATAGCCATTCAGGCTGAGAGTATGAAATAAATAAGAAACAATCAAAATAAATCCACAATCGCAAAATATCTGCTTTTGTCTTGTTGGGTACATACGTATGTATATATGTATGTATGTACCTTTGACTGTGGAACGTAAAACGACCAAGTCCGTAGACGATATAATAGTCTAAAGAACGAATGTTTTATAACAATATGATAATTTGGAAATAAATTCCATTACCGTTTATCATGAATTCTACAGTATTAATTTTCGAACGATTCATTTAATATATTTAACATGTATCTTAAATAAATTTGAATAAATCACATAAAAATGTCGGGACGCAATGTAAGACGTACAAAATTTAGGGGTCAACGACACCTCTCGGTCACCAATCGGTTAATCTTTGCTATCTATCCTATCAAGAATCTTGTTTGCAGCATGTACTATCATAGCATTGATTCGGTATTTCTATGGTCTATATAAGGGAAGCCGAATTATTAATACGTTTTAAAACAAAAAAAATATAAATATATATAAAAAAAAAACGCATCACATCAACGCATTTTATAATCGCACAAATCATTATACTTTTTGTAAATAAACAAATACCGCACAATTTGTTTTCTTTTTTGTTTTTGTTGTTTTTGTTTTCGTTTTTTTGTTTTGTTTATTTTTATTATTCGTTTCCGCAATAGCCGCAATGATGAACAGCAGCCGTCAGCCTTCAGAGCCGGGCGAGAAACGGAAGCGGGGTCGGCCCAGAGTCGATAAGACCAGTCCCGAATATTTAGCCAGGAAAAGGGTTAGGGAACTGGGTGAGTTACACGTTTCGGTGCCTAGTGCTTCCTTGTGGTGGATATTTTGGATGCACCCCGCCGGACAAACGTCAAAAATTCAAAGCAAACCCCTTTTCAGAATTAGGAAGCCAGATGAAAAAGGGGGGGAGTATTTTAATGTGTCTGAGCCTTCAAATGGGATCACTAATGACGACGTTATCACACGAGTACGGTCTGCAAGAAAACAAATCGACTATAAGCTATCTAATTTGATTGATATGTCAGAGATTCTCGCTTTACGAGATTACTTCAGTGCGCCGCGTAGGGCACCGGTGACCTACATGGTAGTCAAAGGGCTAAATATAACGTATGCTATTTCCCTTTCACTGTATTTTCCTTAGGTTTTAACGTATACATAATACGTTTTATTCTGTCGTCTTGGCCTAAGGTGTGGTTCTTTGACATCTCTTTGTTGCTAACTACCGTCTAAATTGAAAAATAATAATAATACATTTAGGTTTTTTTTTCTACAATAAAAGGTTAAGAAAAAATGTGTAAATGCAAAAATATAGAGTAAATTTAATTATTTCAAGACCATTGATCTTATTAACGAGTTAAGCTCTTCTTTAAGGTATATACCGTTTTTTTGTTTAACTTAATTATTTATATGTGCACATTAAAACTTTTTTAAATCACTCTCCACTGACAATGGCTACTTGTGGATTGCCATGCTCGAAAAAAAAGGTGTGCCTCTATTGTAATGATACCTAGGCGTGAAGAGCTGGAAATATTTGTCGCAAATCTATACTTGATATTAATATTTCTCATCCAACAGAAGCTCTCGATCGTAAAGCTAAAAAGGAGCACAAAAGACGCACCGGCGGCGCAGGTGAGCTTTTAATACATTAATTCCTAATTTTATTAAGTGAAACGAAAATCAGATAACATTTAAAACAAAAGAAAAAATTCGTAGAAAGTTCAATAAAGTTTATTTATATTCGCATTTAAATTTCCGAAACTAAACCGATTATCTGATTGTTCGCTTTACTACGAACACGTGTGGGCTTTTATTTGTGAATAATCAGAACTTATTAAAACCTTATGGGGTGTGGTGTTATGATTAGTTCATACTTGGCGTACTGGAAACGTTCCCGATAGTAACTGAAATCAATGCGCGCAATGTAATGGAAAGACGACGCGCGGGGTCAACGACCTTTAGAGATCCGTTTGCTGTACATTGCGGTTACGTGTTGTCTTCGGGGGGCCTCTTCGTACGCCCTGTATACGATTCACTTGCTTTAGAGTTAAACTCGAATTGTCTGTTTCATGAAAGGCAATCGATTAAATATATTAAAAAGATTAATGTGCCTAATCAAATGAGATATTGCTCAAACATATCCAAAAATTGTTATCATTTGGG
The DNA here is from genome assembly GCF_030269925.1 of Bombyx mori. Taxonomy (NCBI): domain Eukaryota; kingdom Metazoa; phylum Arthropoda; class Insecta; order Lepidoptera; family Bombycidae; genus Bombyx; species Bombyx mori. Next base: position 3,676,187 of record NC_085117.1, on the reverse strand, counting down.
ATTGTTATATAATAGATCAATACACACTGCCAAGGAATAAGAGAAATTTTGTTTTAACTAACCGCGCCCGGAAATGAGACGGAAAACAAATCAATCCTGATTTAAAAAAAATTTATTTTAAAACGATTTATTGCCATTATTTATGCTCCATCATGTTAGTACAGCTAAGTGAAAGAATAGTTTCATAAAAAAAAACATTACCTTCCTTAAAAAAAACCAGCTATGAAACACAAAATCAAAAACAGCTGATACTCGGATCAACGAACGCCCGGGCGCGGCGCTAATACCGCGCTCCCCAAACTTTACAACTTTGTATTTACAAAATGTTCGTTTTCGGAAGCGGTCTCCTAACACCCAGCATAGGGAAGAAAAGAAAATATCACATATTGAAAATTCAAGCTCCAGTGAAACAGACCTTTCAGAGTTGGACCACTTCGCTTCGATCATTACTAACAAATCATTATGAATTACATTCACGAAAACGGCTGTGCACCTCGCTAACAAATACTGAAATAAATCGTTTTACAACGATATCAATTGCTGCGGTGAAGCAGTCTTAAATTCCGGTACAGTCGTTATAATACTTCGCGAGCCCTCTTTCCGGGACTGGGTGGCGGTTTTTTTTTATTGCTTAGTTGGGTGGACAAGCTCACAGTCCACCTGGTGTTTAGCGGTTACTGGAGCCCATAGACATCTACGACGTAAATGCGCCACCCACCTTGAGATATAAGTTCTAAAGTCTCGGTATAGTTACAACAGCTACCCCACCCTTCAAACCGAAACTCATTACTGCTTCACGGCAGAAATAGGCAGGGTGGTGGTACCTACCCGTGCGGACTCAAAAGAGGTCCTACCACCGGTAAAACGGCTGCCCGTTGTAACTATACCGAGACTTTAGAACTTATATCTCAAGGTGGGTGGCGCATTTACGTTGTAAATGTCTATGAGCTTTAGTAACCGATCCAGGGCGATGATTTGAAACAAATAACCCGAGTGGTCATGGAAAAATTTTCTCCCTACCTATTCTGTGGTAGACTAAGGCACTATTCCAGCTACGCGCGGACGGGTAGGTAAGCTCACGGGCTCAACCTAAGAGAGATTGCTAATACTAGCAGGAGCAGTGAAGCGCAGAATCTACCATCCGAGAAGATCCGGCGGGAAACTGTTGATAATATATTTCGTTTCTACACACGGTACCAGACTAGAATATGACGTCACTCGCGCGAGTTGCACAGCTCAATCGTAGTGTTTTTATAATCAGAAAATTTTGGTTGAAGGTTTGAAAAAAAATGTACACCAAAAACCCGGTATAGAGAGAAACAGTAAAGCAATTCGTACTATACGTAAGAATGTGTACTAAGTTGACGAGATTTTACGGCTCGTATTACGTAATATGACCACACCAAAATTTTCGGCGCACATATTATACCGAGAAATATGTGTAACACACTCCATTTTCACCGCTAGCGAAAAGTCTACCACGAAGCGTCAAAACTTCGACAAATCGCCTACCAAAAAACGTACAAAAAAACAACATGGCCGTCAGCGTTAGAAAACTGCAACAGAAACTGGTTAGAAAGATTGCCGATAAAAAGATTGTAATGCGGAGAAATTCGAAATATATGAAAAGAAAAGGTAATTTTTGGAATTCGGTACAATTTTTTTTGCATGGTAGAACTGGTTCTTACGTTTTTTTTTTTTGTATTCGTGGTAAAATTTTTGTTGGTATTATTCAGTTTTCGCCTACCCTCATCACCAAGAACTTTCTATAAGTCAGCTTTTATATAAATAGTATTGTATATATTTTTTTGTAACATTACTAATATTTGTGTATATAAAAAAAAAATGTTAGTATCATGTTAGTATGATGTTAGTATGATACTGGTATTTTTTAATATTTTTTAATTTATAATTTTTTAAACGAGTTAAGTCCGATGTTCATTTTTAAGTTTTAAAATATATATAAAAATAAAATACAGGTGCATTGTATATATGTGCGTATAGTGACGCTTTTTTTTTGTAAAATCACTCGTGGTAGGACGTCTTGTGAAACCGCACGGGTAGGTATCACCACGCCGCCTATTTGTGCCGTGAAGCAGTAATGCGTTTCGGTTTGGAGGGTGCGGCAGCCGCTGTAACTATACTTGAGATCTTAGAACTTATATCTCAAAGTGGGTGGCGCATTTACATTGTAGATATCTATGGTAACCAGTAACCCAGGTGGGCTATGGGGAGTTCGTTCACCCATCTAAGCAATAAATAAATAAAAATTACATAATTTTCATAAATGACGTTATCGCACCGTATGTGCGATACAAGTTTAGGGGCATCTGCTACAAGATGTCGCTAGTTTCCATACAAAAAAATATTTGTCTTAGAGTATCGCAGTTTCAGGGTCCTAGCTTAAGCCGGAATGTGTTAGCCGACAATGGCCACTCATATTTATAGTAGAAAATCAGGGGTAATTTGTTCATGAATACTCTTGAATACTGTCTTAAACAATTGTTTACACGCGTCGGACTTATCTAACAATTTTAACATTAAGGAAACGGTCAATTTTAATTAATTTTAGTTAAGTAAATAGCAGTGTTACCTCGATATATATATTTGTTAACTTGGATATATTTATATTGTACTTTTGGTCGAAATTATAACCATTACAATCACCAATTTTAGGCAACGAAAGATCATAGTTTCACACATATTTTTTATTATCTTTATTTAAGGAGATTATTCACCTAGTGAATATGTCACTCCATTGTGCAACAAAAGAGAGTAACTAAAGATTTATATAAAATAATAAAGGAAACTGTTATCGTCTCTGAAAGCCCACCAAAACTATTTTATAAAGTGACTTAGCCATTTCGGATTGCGGAAAGGCTAATACGTAACTTACATCTACAAAACTTGTCGAAAGTCTGTATATTTTGCAAAGAATTGTTGTCTCAAATCATCGTTCCGCGGACACTCCATCATAATGTAAAAAAACATCTTCAACTACATCACAAACTGAGTTTCACACAAAATAAGAGATGCTTGTGGAACTATAGATGCTCTTGCCGTGTTTGTGTCGGCGCGAAACCTGAAAACAAAAACCCCCTGTCAGTAATCGACATCTCTCACCTTAGATTCGGCCACGTCTTCGTCCACGGGCGAGTTGATCCCGAAAGCGAAGCGCAAATACACAAAGCGAACGCCCGACTCGAAGAAAGAATCTGTAAGTGTGCCGAAATGTGTTGCGAAATTTTTTTTCTTTGTCGCCTCCTTATTCCACTTGGTGGGGTCGGCACAGCGAATTTTTCTATTCCATTCCATTTCTATCAGGCGACATCTTAACACTCACACCTCTCTCTCGCATATCGTCATTCACACACTCCCTCCATGTCTTCTTCGGACGACCTCTTCCCCCCTCTACCTTGCACTACCATTTCCATACATCTCCTAGTCACATGCATCTCCTCTCTACGCATCACGTGTCCATACCACGTTTACAGTCCGCTCTTTAATTTGCCAATCACTAGCGCTACTTTCACACTTCCTCTGATATATACTTGTTGAGAAAACCGAATGAAAAAAAATAAAAGTTTCTGTGTCCCCTAAAAACGGTCTTAGCCAAACCACTGCAGCTTTCATTAAGACCGATTGTGCCCTAATGTGAAAGTTGAATCCGAATGGTCCGCCTTCGTTTTAACACCATCAGCCGTCTGGCGTCTCGTTATATATAACCCATAGATCAATCACCCCCCACCACTACAATCAGAAGGCTCCAAACCGAATTAATTCTCTCCAAAGTTCATCTAGAACATTCGTAATTCGTTTTCGGCGACTACACATTTAAACTCTATTTATTTGTGTTTATCTTGATCGTTTTGTGCGTTCCTTCTTTCTAGAACACAACGGATAAAGTGAAGGGAAAACGCGGAAGGCCGAGGAAAAGCGAGCAGGTGTCGGCAAATAACAAACAAATGCCACAAGCAAGTGAGTATACTGTAGCAGATTTACCCTCTAGTTGTATAGTTAAGACGCAATTCTCTGCATCTCTGTACTGATCCCGAGCTCTTCTCGTTCACAAATAGACACAGACCCGACCTACATCTAGCCGAGGGTCCTGTACCACACTACTATAGACACAGTCCTCTGCAGCTCTGTACTGATCCCGAGCTCTTCTCGTACACAAACAGACACAGACCCGACCTACATCTAGCCGAGGGTCCTATACCACACTACTATAGACACGGTCCTCTGCAGCTCTGTACTGATCCCGAGCTCTTCTCGTACACAAACAGACACAGACCCGACCTACATCTAGCCGAGGGTCCTATACCACACTACTATAGACACAGTCCTCTGCATCTCTGTACTGATCCCGAGCTCTTCTCGTATACAGACACAGATCCGACCTACATCTAGCCGAGGGTCCTATACCACACTACTATAGACACAGTCCTCTGCATCTCTGTACTGATCCCGAGCTCTTCTCGTATACAGACACAGATCCGACCTACATCTAGCCGAGGGTCCTATACCACACTACTATTGACACAGTCCTCTGCAGCTCTGTACTGATCCCGAGCTCTTCTCGTGCACAAACAGACACAGATCCGACCTACATCTAGCCGAGGGTCATACACTACACTACTATAGACACAGTCCCACTGGTTTCACACTAGATTGTATACTTCTCTTGCAGAAATAAGAGTGAGGAGTAACCTCATGCCGGACAGTTCCGAACCCATCAATTTGGACAGCGACGAAGAGCCCGATCTGGGTATGAAGTATAATCAAATTATCGCCAACAATAAATCCTTATCATTTATCAAACTTTCAAATAAGATCGGTCCTTTGTTAATTGAGATTCTCTTCAGATTTAAACCTATAATAAAGCTGGTTTATTAACTGTTTAACCCACAGACACAGCCCACTGAGTTTCTCGCCGGATCTTCTCAGTGGGTCGCGTTTCCGATCCGATGATAGATTCTGCGAAGCACTGCTCTTTCTAGGGACAGTGCTAGCAGCGTTAGCAGGTTAGAGCCCCGTGAGCTCACCTGATCGTTCGGTGAATCTAGTATGACCCCTCGAGGTCACTAGGAAAACTATCGCAAAACTGTTTAGCATCTGTAATGTTGCACTAAAATGGGGAAAATGAAACAAAGCCCCCGGCCGAAGCCTTTCTTCGAAGGACTCTTACGAAAGGTCCACTACAATAACAATCATATCAGTAGCCAACCACCATTTTACTAAGACTTTATCCCACCTCACCTCGGTAAATTCATCCCAATTGATCACAGCCTCAAATGGTCCAGCTTAAGGAAATTTTTCTCCAACAGGATCCCCGAGCCAAACCTCAGATTCTCTGAGCCTGGATGAGAATCTACGCGCCCTAAGGCACATACACGAGAAATACGCCAACATCGATAAGGTACGTTCCTATATATCTAAGGGTTGAAAAGAGATTTCGGCATTTATCATTGTAATTAAATGTGCCTTTTATTTGGTACTAGCGACCCGCTCTCGCTTCGCTTCGGAAATATTTAATTTATTATTGACTAGCTGAGTCCCGCGATGTTACCCGCGGTTATTTTCGTAACGCGGGTGACGCCGCAGGGCGAAGCTAGTCTAAAAAAAGTAGCCTAAGGTACTCCTTATATCATCAGTTACGTATCAGTGTAAATCCGTCAAAATCGGTCCAGCCGTTCCAAAGATTATCCGGAACAAACAGACAGACAGACAAAAATTGTAAAAAATGTTATTTTGGTGTATATGTATCTTCATATGCATGTAGTAAAAAGCGGTTATTTCAATATTACAAACAGACACTCAAGTTTTATTTATATGTATAGATAGCATATATGTTATTTTGATGTGTAAGCTATATTATTGTAAACTTTCATCAAAATCCATCCAGTTCTTTTTGCGCGAAAGTGTAACAAACGAACACTCCATACATTCATACAAACTTTCACGTTTTTAATATTAGTAGTAGGATTAGCATCAACCGATGTTTTTAATTGAACTTCAAATACTACATTTAAATAGCTTAAGAAGTTTTTTTTGTCATGATATTTTTTCCAAATGTTTAACCTTTAAACGGTTCTCCCCTTGATAGCCTTTCACCCCTTGATATATACTTAGTCTGGCCATAAATACTGTTACAATTAAAAATAAACAAAATATTACATTTGAATTTGGAATCTGTCATTTTTATAATCATATAAAAATGACAGATGCTCATTGAGTTTTCTCATTTTGGCGCCAATACATTGTACAATATTTTGCGATATTAAAATGGAGTGCGGTGATAAAGAGAAACGAATCGCTGTGATTGCATTACACAAAGTAGGTATGGAGCCAAATGCAATTTTCAAAACTCTCTATACGCTTGGTATTAGTAAAATGTTTGTGTACCTATTAATAGGTGCAATGAGACCTCCTCTGCTTGTGACAGAAAAAGATCTGGCCGTCTAAGTAGTGTTCGTACGAAAAAGGTGGTCAAAGCAGTAAGGGAAAGAATTCGAAAAAATCCTGTCCGAAAGCAAAAGATTTTATCTCGGGAGATGAAGATAGCACCTAGAACCATGTCGCGTATTTTAAAAGATGACTTAGGACTTGCAGCCTATGAGAGACGTACTGGTCATTTCTTAACTGATAATTTAAAAGAGAATAGGGTGGTAAAATCGAAACAACTACTGAAGGGAGGTCATAGAAAAATTTTGTTTATGGATGAGATTTTTTTTACAATTGAGCAACATTTTAACAAACAAAAGGACCGTATTTATGCTCAAAGCTCTAAGGAAGCTTCCCAATTAGTCGACTTGCTCTAAACGCCATGATAATTTGGAGTCCCTAAAACAATCCGTACGATTGGCAATGAAAATTTTTCCCATGGAAAGAGTGCGTGCTTCTATTGATAACTGGCCTCAACGTTTAAAGGACTGTATTGCAGCCAACAGAGACCACTTCGAATAAGCTTTTTATACTTTAAATTGTTTTATATTTATGTATTAAACTAACACACTGTAAAAATAATAAGTGTAACAGTATTTATGGCCAGACTAAGTATAATGCTATTAGTAAGTCGGTTCGTTGAAGTCATTAGTGCAACAGAAATACATTGTTAAATAAACCAATTTATTTGTCCGTTTCTCTCATCAGGACGACCTGTACGAAGCACACTTGTTGGCGGCGAACTTCAAGAAACCTTCCCAGGACTCCGGTCAGAGGAATCGTGATGATGACGACGTGCTATCCATCAGAAGCTCCGATGGTAAGGAGTTGTGGGTGGATCTTGGATCCAGGTCGTGCTACAATAATATGCGTCGACAAAAAGAGACAATAAATCTCTAGTCTCAAGGTGGGCAGCGGGATTCAAGTGTTGATGTCCATGGGCTCGGTAATCACTTAATACCGGGTGGGCCGTTATCTCGTACGGGCGTAACGTATTTAAATAAATAGATATATATCCCAGACATAAGATACACCCGGTCATCCGGCCCCAAACCCGGATTCTCAGCACTGTGAGAACCGGAGATTGCTATAGCACCATACATAAATAAAAATAAATATTTGCGTAATTACTGGTGGTAGGACCTCTTGTGAGTCCGCGTGGGTAGGTACCACCACCCTGCCTATTTCTGCTGTGAAGCAGTAATGCGTTTCGGCTTGAAGGGTGCAGCAGCCGTTGTAACTATACCTGAGACATTAGAACTCACAGCTCAAGGTGGGTGGCGCATTTGCGTTGTAGATGCCTATGGGGTCCGGTAACCACTTAAAAACAGGTGGGCTGTGAGCTCGCCCACCCAACTATGCAATAAAAATAAAAATAATAAACGTTCAGACAAAGAGAAAATAATTGCTTGTTCGAAGTGAGCATCGAAGCTGCGATCCTCAATGTCATGACGGACGCTAACCACACTGCCATTGGGTCACTCAGTCGCACGCTTACCTATAATACCCACAGACACAGCCCACTGAGTTTCTCGCCGGATCTTCTCAGTGGGTCGCGTTTCCTATCCGGTGGTAGATTCTGCGAAGCACGGCCCTCGCTAGGGTTTGTGTTAGCAACGTCGTCAGGTTTGAGCCCCGTGAGCTTACTTACTAGTTAAGGTTACGCTGAAATAACCTCTCAAGGCTATCAGCTTAGGCAGGAAAAATACTTTGTAAAACTACTTTCTACATAATTGTTTTTATTTCTTCACAAATCCCCAGGGAACGGTTCCGTGAAGGACCTGGACTCGAGGGTCGAGAAGCTGGAGGACGGCTCCGACTCGGACACGGGCAGCACCAGCTCTGGCTCCGGTAAGTGCATCAAGTGCCACAAGATCCTATAGCAGCAACAAGAACACAGCTATATAACCCTTATTCCTATGTGACTAAGGTGCATCCTACGATTTACTGGTGGTAGCGCATATTGTCATCCCGCACGTTTAGGGCAGTAAAAACTATAGAACTCACGCCTCAAGATGAGCAACGGTAGGCTCCGGTAACTACTTAACACCAGGTGGGTCGTGAACATGTCCATCGATCTGAGCAATAATGATGTCCCATACGGGACGGCAGTCTCTAGAAATTTGCTTTAGTTTCAGCATTTTCTCCTACCTTTCCAAGACAAAAGTCGGTCAGTTCTCGAGAGTAGTCCCAAGTGGACCTCTCAAGTGTACACCCCACAAGTACCCCTCAAGTGGACCCTGAAGTGTACCCTTCAAGTGTACACACCAACAGCACCCCTCAAGTGGACCCCTAAGTTTACCCCTCAAGTGTACACACCAAGAGTACCCCTCAAGTGTACACCCCAAGAGTACCCCTCAAGTGTACAACCCAAAATGACCCCCCAAGAATACCCCTCAAGTGGACCCCTAAGTTTACCCTCAAGTGGACCCCCAAGTGTACCCCTCAAGTGGACCCCTAAGTTACCCCTCCAAGTGTACGCCTCAAGGGTACCCCTCAAGTGTACACCCCAAGAGTACCCCTCAAGTGTACACCCCAAAATGACCCCCGAAGAATACCCCTCAAGTGGACCCCTAAGATTACCTCTCAGGCGTGAAAGAGTAACAAACATACACCCATACATTCTTACAAACTCGCGTTCATACTGTTAGTAGGATTTAATCATTACTTAATACGCACCAAAAAAGAATATATCACAAAAGGAACTCCCAATCGGGTATCTTCAAGATACTACTCTCTCCTTTTTTAAGACACCCAGGATTAGTCCTCTCACAATACGGACCTCATGTCCTAGTCTCCCCTCGTTCTTCTGACCCTTCCAACCGGGTGTCCTCAAGATACTACTCTCTCTCTCTCTCTCTCTCTCTCTCTCTCTCTCTCTCTCCTTTTTTAAGACACCCAGGGTTGGTCTCCTCACAATATGGACCTCATATCCTAGTTTCTCCCCTCATTCTTCCAACATAATAAGGCCAATACCTGACATTTCCACCAGGCTCGTCAAGCTCCGGATCCAGTTCGTCGTCGAGCTCCGGAAGCTCCAGCTCATCAGACAGCTCCGATTCGGACTCGGGGTCTGAAGACGAGAGGCCCAAAGAGGAGCAGCCTCCGATGGCTCACAACGAGGACGACAGGTGAGCGTAATTTCATAATTGTTGCCCTTTAAGTCAACGTTGTTCATGGACATCAGTAATTCTATTTTTTTATTTATTGCTTTGCTAGAAGTCGTCGTGGCCTAACGGATAAGACGTCCGGTGCATTTGTGTTGAGCGATGCACCGGTGTTCGAATCTCAGGCGGGTACCAATTTTTCTAATGAAATACGTACTCAACAAATGTTCACGATTGACTTCCACAGTGAAGGAATAACATCATGTAATAAAAATGAAACCGCAAAATTATAATTTGCGTAATTACTGCTAGTAGCACTTGTGAGTTCGCGCGGGTAGGTACCACCGCCCTGCGTATTTCTGCCGTGAAGCAGTAATGCGTTTCGGTTTGAAGGGTGGAGCAGCCGTTGTAACTATACTGACACCTTAGAACTTATATCTCAAGGTGGGTGGCTCATTGACGTTGTGGATGTCTATGAGCTCCAGTAACCACTTAACACCAGGTGGGCTGTGAGCTCGTCCACCCTTCTAAGCAATGTGGGAGTGAGAAATAATATTTGAAATTCCCAGCGAAGCGGTCGGGTACAGCTAGTTCTCTATAAGTGTGGGAAATTTCATTACTCCTCCGTTTGTGCGATTTTCGTAAAAAGGTGTACAAATTTTTTGCTTCACGTATTAATATATAGATAGTTAAGTACAAACCCGTCTCGCTTCCAGCCGGTCGTTCGGTGCGTGGTCGCACAGCGGGCCGGCGTCCGACTCGGACACGGATCCGGAGCGCGCGGCGGACGTGCCTCCCCCGCAGGAGAACGACGTCAGCGAGAGCGAGAACGAGTCGCCGGACAAGAGCTTCCAGTGCCACATATGCCGGAAGTGGTATTCCACGAAGGTCACGTTAAAGTAAGCATGCTGACTTTAGCAACCGCTCATCCGGTCAGTGCCACCACCTCTTGAGGCTTGAGGTATGACTCAATGTGTCGTAAAATGGCTGGGCCCATACCCGTAAGAGGATTTTTTTTCTTCTTCCTATATCTTCTAGTAACCTCGAGGGGTTATTCTAGATTCACTGAACTAATAGGTGAGGTCACGGGACTCAAACTTGACGACGTTGCTAACACTAGCCCTAGCAAGAGCCGTGTTATGCAGAATCTATGACCGGATAGGAAACGCGACCCACTGGGAAGATCCGGCGAGAAACTCAGTGGGCTGTGTCTGTGGGTTAATTTACTCGCCGAGCCCTTCGTCGAGAAATGTTTCGTCACAAAAAACAGGAGTATACATAGCCACCAGTCACAAACTATCGCTGTTCAGAAATTTATTTTCTAAGGGAACAACGCCCTCTAGTTGACATGGCATGAACTTACACATTCAATACCCCAGATATAATAATTAATTTGGACTATTAAAATAATTAGAATTGGCTTAAAGGTTGAGTAAAATAGTTTTCTCTCTAACATCCATCCATACCATCAAAGTATTGTAGATGGCGCGCGGGTGCTATTCCTACATTTCGCGGCAGTCAGAGCAGCACTAAGTATATATATTATGTATATATATTATGTATATATATATTATGTATATATATATAATGTATATATATTATGTATATATATAATGTATATAATATCTATGGTCCACAGAATACACAGACGCAGCCACCAGAACAGGGGAGGAGGAAACTCTAGGTCCAGGACCCGTTCCTCAGACAGATACGAGTGTGACTGCTGCAACGAGACGTTCAATAGACGCGAAAAACTATGGGAGCATAAGTGAGTGTCGGTCTACCGAATAGTAGACCATTTAAAATAAGCTGGTATTTTCTAACTTTCCCAAAGATCTTTAGTAGACCTTATTCAATGAACTTCGGTCATAATAATACTTCTACAAAAAGGTCGAGGTAGTAAACGACATAATATATACCTAGTAACACACTGTCTACAAAAGGTCGAGGTAGTAAATGACATATGTACCTAGTAACACACTGGCTACAAAAAGGTCGAGGTAGTAAACGACATATGTACCTAGTAACACACTGGCTACAAAAAGGTCGAGGTAGTAAACGACATATGTACCTAGTAACACACTGTCCAGAAGAAGGTCGAGGTAGTAAGTGACATATGTACCTAGTAACGCACTGTCTACAAAAATATCGAAGTAGTAAACCACACAACTAGTAACATACTGTCTACAAAAATGCCGGGGTAGTAAACCGCACACCTAATAACACACTGTCTACAAAAAGGTCAAAGTAGTAAACGACGTACATATTACCTAGTAACACACTGTCTACAAAAATTTCGTTATATTAAACGGCATACTTAGAACACACCATCGACAAACCAATAGAATTAGTACACAAATTAACGGATATAACAATCACCCTTAACACATCCGACGATTTTATAATTATTTATTAGCATAAAAAAAATGGTTTTTTTTTCCTCTGACCCCCCCCACAAATGCGTACCATTCTACCATTTTATCCCCCCAAATTATCGATTTACGCAATCAAGCGTCTTCCTCGATCCGTTCAGTAGACTTGAGATTAGATTCGTTCTGTCGCCAGGGCTGAAGCTCACCGCGGCTCCATGACGGTCCGCTGCGAGGTGTGCAGGAAGTGCTTCGAGGACGACTCCGAGTTGGCGGCCCACGACCGCACGCACACGGACGACGAGCGAGCCGGTGAGTACCGTCAGCACGACAGGCCGTATCAGGTACCGTCGTCAGTACTGTTTCCGGACACCGTCCTCACCGAACCCGTCACTTGCGACGAAGGCCAAGTTTAATTAACCCACAGGCACAGCCCACTGAGTTTCTCGCCGGATCTTCTCAGTGGGTCGCGTTTTCGATCCGGTGGCAGATTCTGCGAAGCACTGCTCTTGCTAGGGTCAGTGTTAGCGACGCCACCAGGTTAGAGTCTCGTGAGCTCACCTACACGCCAACTAGCTTCTCAAGGCTATCGGCATAGGTAGGAAAAAGATATTTGTACGCGCTGGGGTTCGAGATAAATAAAAATTGTACCGAAGTACAGATTAAAACTGTATTAACACTTCTCCGTTCGCTGTTTATCTTCGAGTAGAACCGATCAATATCCTTTAGGCCATCCCTGCAACGCTTTTATAGTCTATACGACATCTCTAGATTTATCGAGAACATTCTGGGCAAGTTGAGTGGCTTCGCTGTATGTTTCCGCTCATAGATGGCGTTGTACTTTTCGAGCGTTCTCGATCTTACTAGTTCCTTCCTGATATTCGGCGACAAATAGCGCTACAATACAAACCTTTTATAATTCAAAATAGTGGTCCCTTAGTAGTCGAAATTCGAGAGACCTCTATAATCACATAATTCGCCAAGACTACATTATACACAAATGATGTTAAAGACAAACAATATTAATCTATTCTCAAAATTAGACCGCAGACAACAATAATACATGGTAGTGTGTGTAATGGTTTTTTTTTTATTGATTTAATGTCATTTTTTATGAATAATTAAAAAGAGATTAGCATTCTGCAGTCCTTCTCTATGGTCTCTATAAGTGTGAGAAATTGTATACTCCGTCCGCGCAATCTTCGTACAAAGTTTTTGTTCACGTATCAATATATAGATATATGACGTTCTTAATAAATCTGCTGCTTAGCGGCGAGAATAGTTAGGTTTGTTGGTAGCGATGGCTGATCTGTCGCGTGACGACACTGCAGGTAGATGCGGGGAGTGCGGGGCCACGTTCCAGCGGTACGAGCAGCTGCGCCGGCACCGCTCGTGCGCGCACGGCGCCGCGCCCGACGGCATGCCGCACGCCTGCGCGCAGTGCGGCAAGCGGTTCTCGCACGCGCACTCGCTCACACGCCACCTGCACAACCACGCCAAGCAACTGTACCGCTGCGTCGTGTGCAAGGTAACACAGACACAGTCCTCTGCGGCTCTCTACTGATCCCGAGCTCTTCTCTTGCACAAACAGACACAGATCCGACCTACATCTAGCCGAGGGTCCTATACCACACTACTATAGACACAGTCCTCTGCAGCTCTGTACTGTTTTTTTTATTTTTTATTTTTATTGCTTACATGGATGGGCGAGCTCACAGCCCACCTGGTGTTAAGTGGTTACTGGAGCCCATAGACATCTACAACGTAAATGCGCCACTCACCTCGAGATATAAGTTCTAAGATCCCAGTATAGTTACAACGGCTACCCCACCCTTCGAACCGAAACGCATTACTGCTTCACGGCGGAAATAGGCGGGGTGGTGGTACATACCCGTGCGGACTCCTAAGAGGTCCTACCACCAGTGAAAACGAATTCTCACGTCCATTTCCTTGGCGCAGGCATCGTTCGCGCGAGCCGACCAGCTGGCGCAGCATCTCAACAGTCACTTGGCCAACTACAAGCGGTTGAAACCTTAAAGCACAGGGTCGGATCAAGGTGCAAAGGCCCTATGACACCGATCACAGGGCCGGACTCGGTCGGGGGTCACACGGACCCAGGGGGCTCGAATCATCTCACTTCACCGTTACGTGTTCTATAGAAGCGCATTGAATTTGTTGTTATTTTAATTGCGCGACGAAAAACAACTGGAATTTTGTTTGAAATCATTTTTCGTGAATTCCTTTTTTTTATGAAGTTTTGATAGGAATTGTATGAATTGTTATAATTGTATAAATATTATGAATTTTAATTGCTCACGCCTATTTTTTATGTAGCAAATATTGGTTGTGCTCTGTACAGGACGGACCGCGATAGACTCGAAGCTATAAGAGATGTGTTTGTTCAGGAAGTGGAACTTCTTTTGGCACGGTGACGCCGCATTAGCTGTAGCGAAACGTATCCCGCCTGAAGAAGTTACACTTCTGTAACCCGGTATTCTTTGAAATGAATCTACAAATAATCCATTATGGACTGCTCGCCATATTGCGACGAAAACATTGCCTTTCTCCCCTGAGACGCGCCACACATATCAAGTCACGCAAGACCCTATTCGTTCAATTTGTAAATCCAACCCCTTTCATTAGGGGCTCGTTACCATCAATCGATATCTAATCTAGTTCAATCCAATAGAGACTTTAATACATACACAAACGGTGGATTAATCTACACTCGCGAGCAAAAGTTTGGAATCACTTACTTGAAATTGATTCCGCGCGATCTTGTGTACTAAATATTTTTTTGATAATCATAAAAATGAGATCATTTTAAAGGTTGAATTCCTAACTTTAAACTGATACCAAATTCATTAAAATCAAGCCAGTATTTAAGAAGTTATCTTGGATTAAGTGAAGAAATAACGAAAAAGACGTGTTTCAATTGCTTGATACGTCGCGAGTTGCGGCCTACTGACCCCTATAAAAGCACCTGTTATCGGGTTTTCTTTATCAGTCGACTTTCACACGTTGACTGGTACATATCTCGGCTACTTTTGACCCTTTACCTTGTACGACAATTGGGACAACACCTACAGAAGTAGCACAAATCGTAGCCCTATTGCAAGAAGAGCTCAGCCAGCGGATTGTCGCTCGTCGGCTCCAAATAAGCCATTCCTGTGTTTCAAAAGTTTGCAAGCGCTTTCAAGAGACTGGTAGCTTTATCCCGAGACCAAGATCTGGACGGCGCCGGGGCACATCGGAGAGGAATGACCGTTTTATCGTGTTAACCTCTCTCCGAAATCGGCATTAACCTGGTGTCGACGTCCAACAGGAGCTCCGAGATGTTCGTAGGGTAGCAGCTAGCAAGTAGACAGTTCGTCGACGACTCAAGCAAGCGAATCTGACTCCAAAAAGGCCTGTCACAGGCCCGAAACTCACGGTAGCTCATCGACAAGCACGCCTTCAATTTGCTCGTACCAATCTTAATTGAGAGGTTGAGCAATGGAGGCAAATCCAGTTCTCCGACGAGAGCAGGATGTGTTTGCATGGTAGCGACCGAAGAGGTTGGGTCTACAGGCGGCCTGGGGAGCGATTTGCGCAGTGCTGTTTCGCTGAAACAGTGGCTTATGGGGTCGGCTCTTGTATGATGTGGGCCGGCATTTCCTTCGACGGTAAAACCGAGCTTGTTTTCGTGCCTGGCGGGGGACGAGGAGGCGGTCAACTTCGGACGGGTACATTTCCAATATTGTGCTGGAACATGTCGTTCCCTATGCGGGATATGCCGGTGATAGCTTCCTTCTTAAGCACGATAACGCTCGTTGTCACACTGCCCGTGGAACAACTGAATACTTCGAAGAAGTCTATATCGCCACATTGGACTGGCCTGCGCTCAGCCTTGACTTGAATCCTATTCAGCACGTGTGGGATGAACTGAAGAATAGGGTTCGTTCCAGAACTTCTGCTCCTTCATGCCTGAATGAGCTGAAATCGGCGTTGATTGAGAAGTGGGAAGGTATCCCACAAGAATCAATTCAAAAGCTGATCAGGTCTATGAAGAATCGTCTTCGAGGAGTTATTAGGGCAAGGGAAGGGAACACAAAGTACTGACATTTAATTTTAAGGCTAAATAAAATTTTTATTTATTAATTTTTGTTGTTTTATGCATTCATTATTTTTCCATATTTCCTTTGTTTCCTACCTCCTTCAGTTAATCCGGAATAGCTCCTTAACTACTGGCTCGATTTGAATGAATTTGGTATCAGTTTAAAGTTCAGAGTTCAACCTTTAAAATGATCTCATTTTTATGATTATCAAAAAAATATTTAGTACACAAGATCGCGCGGAATCAATTTCAAGTAAGTGATTCCAAACTTTTGCTCGCGAGTGTATAAACACTTTCAATTGTCTCTATTATTAATTAGGTTAAAAAAAATTAAACCCTCGCTTAACTACTAGAGCGAAAGGGCGCTTTTGAACAATGACGTCACCGTTCAAAAGCTCCTTTTCTGTACGAAGAGTAGACAAATGAGAATCATTTTACGGAGGCAATCGTAATTGCTATCAGATTACGAAGCATTGAGATCTTTTGAGGCTTCGAGCCTATTGAGACCTCCGTCTGGGCCGTTTTGGTACTTTCTGCTTCATGTGTTCAAAGAGGAACGCTATCATTTCTTATCCATCGCGTTAGAAGCACTGCTTCCATCCACATTGGTCTCCACAGATCTATTCCGAGTGTCAATGACGAACGGCCGAGAATTAGCAATGGTCACTTACCGTGAAACGGGCCTTACGTAACCGCGAAGTACGTCTTCGGGTCTATCCGTCGACATCCGTGTCCGCTTAACGTCGAATGAGACGTCCGCTCGCACCCCGAAATCCTTATCGACATACCCACATACCACGAAGACTTAAATAAAATTATACATCAATTTATATTATATACGTACACTTTTGTTTATTTTTTTTATATATATACTAATACAATCTTCTCTGAAATCATGTATGAATTAATTTTACTGTCGTCTCTTATTGTTTACCGTCATAAGAAAAGGATGACGCGATTTTATCAATCATATTATTCTAATGATGACTTGCGTATCGACATATGATGATATGATAAAATATGGAGGTTAGAATGATGTAAAAAGCACCGTCTCGGTGTATTAAAAAGAGATTAACTTCTTATGGGAGGGTAGATCGCTTCGTTACGTAACGCGTTACGGTGCCAGTCTGTCTGGCTTCTCTTTCTCTCACGCACACGGCAGCGGTAGTAGAACGTATGTAACTCCCTAACTATTCATATATTTTTCAATTTATGTTACAAATTTTCCTTACATTATCATATTAATATGCATAAAGTTTAAGTAATAATCTAAGCTCTTCTCAAGTTAAACAATTTCAATATTAAATAGTTCAACTTAGATTAGTTTAAGTTGTCACTTCTGTCGGGCGTCCCAAGACGCAATTTTTTTTTTTGTTTTGTTTTTTTTCCTTGTGTCATCTTCGCTTCATCCAGTTTCTGTCTTTGAATCTCTCGTATCTTCCGGGTGATTTTAAAAATATACAATATTTATATACTTGCATTTCCTAGTTTTAAGTGTAACATTGACGAGAATTTTGTTAGGTTGTGTTCAGCTTGTGCGAATAACAAAACTATTATAATAAGAGACGATATTTTCTTTAACATTAAATTGACTAATGGTTCTTGTAGGGAAGATTCTGTCGCTATTTGTCAAATTGACCGGTAATTTGTTAAACAAAAAATGCCGACCTTATATTGTAGTTCAATGCAAAAAATTGGTATTTTAGAAAAGAGAAAATATCAGTGTTAGTAAAAAGAAAAAAAAACTATGAAATTACTTATAGAGAGAGCGAAAGGCTGTTTGGTTTAACATTTTTGCAACAATATAGGAGAGCCATTAAAAGTTTAAAAATTTTGAAAAAAAATCCTACCAAAAAAAAATTGTAGTTATTTTTTAATGAAGTAAACATAATGTATGTATGTATGTGTAATGTAAATGTTCCGTGTTAAGCGAAATGTCGCTTAAACCAAATAGCCTTTCACTCTGATCAACATTTTTTTTATTGGGATTTTATAACCTTGTAACTAAGACCTTGTCTCAAGACTCATGTCTTATTTTAATTTATATTCTTATTTTTATGAAAAATGATAATATGGAGTGAAATGAAATGATGATTAATTTGAGACATTAATCAACTGGGATGAAATATAATCTCAGTAAAATGGTGGTCGTTTACTGAGATTTTTTCAGTGGACTTTTTGGAGGATCCCGAGAAGTTACGACCAGCGGCTTTGTTTGATTTTCCCACATTAGTGCACTTTTACAAATATTAAACAGTTAATAAAACACCGTTATTATACATCTAAATCTGAAGAAACACTAAATAGACAAAATAAAACAAATCACACAACTTCACTCTTCGCGTTTCCGCCAAAAAGTCCCTGGTCAACACTGAATAGAAGTTTTACTTCTACCCTACAAAAAAAGACCAGATTTATTCCTACGTTATAACAAAAAAAGAGGCATTGATAAAGAAAAGACGGTTTAAATGACGATTATATGCGTATAGGCACATAGGCACGATAGGCAGGGCTGACGCAGGATGATAATCCTAGAGAAAATTATTAAAAGAGGCCACAAACCGCAGCATTGAGGATTATCGACCTAAGGATGATATCGTTTTCTCGCATTAAGACTGTATAATCTGAAAACTTACTAATTTTACAGGAGAGTGTTTTAAAGGTTTAACATGTGGTATTTTTAATATTAATCATCTTTGCAATATTTATTTTTTATTTTTTACCAGTTACATTATCTGTCTTTTAAATTAAGATAAAATTATGTATTAATTTTGTTAATAGTAGTCAAAACATAGGTAAACTAAAAAAAAAACTAAAACTAAACTAAGCTCTTTTGGCAGTATTTATGAGAAAAATACTGAGTATAGCTACCAAATGATTCCGCATATTAACTGTATTTCGAATATTTTTGGAAATTGTACACTTTTAATGCGAAAACACGATATGTCTATGAATTTTATATTTGTTTTAAGAGCGGTCAGTATAACTGATATTAGTTGGGCTTCGGTACAATTCCGTTAGGTACTTACACACAGCATTTCTTACCGAAGATACGCATTTAACTCTTTGACTGACGCGGGCGAAGTAATCATGACGATATCTGTTACTAAGATTGGATTGTCTAACTTTGACCTCTTTTTTTTTTAAATGTATTTTTGTCTTTAACACTAATCATATCAACATTTACTGGTACTTTTTTCTACTACAGCGGGTAGATAACGGTATATGATAAGTATTACTCAAAAGAAATAAAATCAAACAAAAAAATCATGTGTGGCACTCGGGGACTGCCACGGTAAAGCTATTGCGTAGCATTTTTATCAACTTATGCAATTATAATTAGACAATAATAAAACGCTATATTTATAAATATTAACAAAAGCAAAACATTAACTGTCCCCTTTAAGCTAGACCGTGCGAGAGAGAGATGTGCAGACTTTTCATGATGCGCATGCAGTGCGACGTCACGCCGCGCGCTTATTCACAAACACTACACAAGTGTAACGTGTGAATGTGTTGAACGCGAGCTACACGGTAGGCGGAGTGGGGGATGTCAAGTGTTATTTTCGTTACGGAATTTCTTGTTTCGATCGCCGCTCTCAAAACCCGCGATAAAAGCTATGCAGTAGCATAATAACTAAATTAATTGGTAAGAAAAAGTTATGAAGTCAAATGTGCAAAATGAAATAAGATGATACGTGCATTTTCAATGCGAAAGTTCAAAATGAGTCATTTGACCCGTTATGTGGTATGTTTAGTGTCAAAGTCTCTTAAAAATAGATTCCTTCTCAGTATCGTTCGGATTCGTCTCTCACAAAGTAGGGCACCTGTGACCTACACGGCAGTCAACGGGTTAAAGTTAACCGCCATAGGTAGTCGTCGGAGGCAATAGGTCGGATCTAATTACCGTGAAATTACGTATTATAATATCGAATTCAATAAAATGTTTAAATGGTTTAAAATTAATTGTAAATAGACATGATTTAAAAAAAAACCGCCTTCAAATAGAAAAAAAAAGATATACCAAAACTAATTAATATACACTAAAAACAATAATCATCGAAATCGGTTGGCGTGATATTGAGTTATTGAGTTATTCATCTATTTGTCGCGCACGTACTTAATGCAAATTTAAGACTTACGTGATTTTCTCGTGGATACCATTATCAGAACTGGACTAAATTGAAATGGGACCGCACAGGAAGCTTCAGTTGTCTAATAAAAAAAGAGTCATCAAAATAGATTCACCCAGTCAAAAGTTATAAGGTAAAGAACTTAAAAAAAAACCATACCGTCGAATTGAGAGCCTCCTCCTTTTTGAAGTCAGTTAAAAAAGAAAATTTCATAAGCTTTCCCCGAGACGGGGAGACAACGTAAATTAACTTTTAGTTAGCTTTATTATGTTCCGTAAATATGTCGCGAATATAGAAACCATGTATCGAATAGTAATTTACATATGGAACTACTAGCTTTTGCCCGCGACTTCGTCCGCGTGGAATAGTTACTCTGGCATAACGCTAAATTTTACCCCCCCACTTCATTTACAGTAACTCCGGATTCCGGATCCGGAACTTCATTGCTGAACCGTTAGATGGCGTTGAAGAAGCTAGATTTTGAGATTTTTTGACAAACAATTTTTTAATTTTTCGTAAAAAAAATTTTTTTTTGTCTTATTAAAAAGTATCCTATGTTACTTCTAATACCTCCAAGAATATGTGTACAAAGTTTCATGATGATCGGTCGAGTAGTTTTCGCGTGAAAGCGTTACAAACAAACTTACATTCACATTTATATATTAGTAGGGATTATTTACGACATCACATTAGAAACCTCAAAAATAACAGTATTTCTCCACTATTTAATGGATGTTATTATACACATAAAACTTCCTCTTCAATCACTCTATCTATAAAAAAAAAACCGCATCAAAATCCGTTGCGTAGTTTTAAAGATTTAAGCATACATAGGAATATAGGGACAGTGAAAGCGACTTTGTTTTATACTATATAGCTTTTACCCGCGACTTCGTCCGCATAAGTTTTTTTGTTTTCTCCCGGCTATAAGTCCCCCTGCAACAATGTCCCACTATCGTGTTCCAGTCCTCAACTTCACATCAAAATTTGTTCAAAAGAAACCTAAGCTACATAATGGATAGCTCCGAATGTTTCCTTAGTAAATATAAAAAGTAAATAATGTAAATCGGTTTAAAATACTACTAACTACCTACCTGCCAACCCCCGATGTTAGACAGTGTGACATCCGTAACATCGTCTGCGTAGGAAGTACTAACTTAATGTAAGTAGTATAATAATGTAGGAAGCTAAAAATAAGAGGCCTTATTACTGTAGTACATTTTTGTAAACTATGTTCTTTGTTTTTCCCTCTCTGGCCAACACATGGAGATTCTGTGGACTTGAAACACGTGAGCAAGCCACGTATAATTGTCCGTGAGAAAAACAACTCTTTTCTAAATTAATGCCGGCTACTTTTAATGTTTGCCCCTGAGCTTTATTTATCGTCATAGCGAATGCGATTTTCAGCGGAAACTGTAATCTCTTAAACTGGAATGGCAAATCTGTCGGAATTATGGGTATTCGGGGGATTAAAACGTTCTCTCCTTTTGCCATTCCAGTCATAATGATTGCTTTTACAATATTGCGACCGAGGTGTGTCACTTGCAACCGTGTGCCATTACACAGTCTTGGTGCATCTAAATTCCGCATTAAAAGGACAGGAACGCCTACTTTCAGCCTCAGTTTGTGTGAAGGTACTCCCGACAGTTCTAAAGAATTAAGAAATTCTACAGGGTATGATGTTACTTGTTCAGTATCCATTACAGTGTCTACAGAGAGAAACTCAACAATATCACCTTCCACGCGTGACATAATTTGCTCGTTTATCTGTCCCACCATTTCATTCGTCGGCGCTAAAATTGCTCTTTCACATAACCAGTCTCTATTCCTCATATTAGTTAGCAGTTCGCTATAGACGAAGTTATTTAGATCATCTGGATTATGCACAACATTGCAGAATTCACGATCCAATGTAATCATGCCATTACCATCCTTTGCCATACGATCTTCTCCAATTTTAAGAAGAGCAGCAGCATATTGTCCAGATTGTACATCATTGTGTAGTTGCACTCTCATATTTGTAGACAGACTAAACGTTTTTACGTGCACCCATAACGTTGACGCTTTTAAACACGCATTTATTTCATCTGCAGGGGTGCCTTTAGTGATAACCGGCAAAGTCTGTCTAAAATCGCCCGCTAAAAGAAAACATCAAAATCATTTCAGTAGCTATGGCGTCATTCGCTTCTTGACACGATCACGCTAGATTTCCGCGGGAATGAGGTATTTTCCCGCCGTAAGAAGTAGCCTGTGTCCGTGCCTAGGATCCTATCTTTATATTAACCAAGTCTTATAAAAATCCGTTCAGACGTTAAGGCGTGAATGAGGTAAACTTTTAAACCAAACTATTAAAATTCACTAACTTAATTAGTTTTCTGCCTACTGCCTACGCCTTAAGTAC
Source organism: Bombyx mori (assembly GCF_030269925.1). Lineage (NCBI taxonomy): Eukaryota > Metazoa > Arthropoda > Insecta > Lepidoptera > Bombycidae > Bombyx > Bombyx mori. The sequence goes on along the minus strand of NC_085117.1, from coordinate 3,653,637 downwards.
GATAGCATGAATATTAATAGCCCATATCCTTTTCTAGGTTACTATCTATCACCTAACTAAATTTCATCAAAATCCGTTCAGCCGTTTAGGCATGATAGAGCAAAACTCCCACCAAAAACCATAAAAAAATCACTAACTCAATTCAGTTTTCTGCCTACTTCCTACCCCCTAAGTACTATGACGTGATCATTTTGATCTTATATCCGTTTTTAGGTAACCATCTATTACCTTACTAAATTTCATCAAGATCTGTTCAGCCTTTTATACGTGAAAGAGCAAAAGTCCCAACAAAAACGACTAAAAATCACTAACTCAATTTAGTTATCTGCCTACTGCCTACCCCCTAAGAACGATGGCGTGATTATTTATAGCCTATGACCATTTCTAGGTTATCATCTATCACCATACCAAATTTCATCAAAATCCGTTCAGCCGTTTAGGCGTGAAAGAGGAACAGACAGACAGACAGACAGACAGAGTTACTTTCGCATTTATAATATTAGTATGGATATGGCATACGTTCCTAGGTAACCAAAAAACAAACTTTATGCACCGTTGTAATAAAGCTTATTTTACATTTTTATAAGTCGTTTGATGACACGCCTCCTACAAATAATATTAGGTTAGATATTAGAATCATTTTTTATTAATGTGTATGACCATGTACCGATTAGATTTGAGAATAAATAAATCGTTAGCCGCGAACATTGGAATCGCATATTTTTAATGTGGGAATCGTGAGAATGCGAGAAGCTTTTACTGTCTTATAAAATCAATTTTAACACAAAACTGCTCATATAAATCGTAAATAAACCAGAAAATTGAAGTATTCAATTTTGAAACTCATTTAAATATTGTTTGACATCCGACTTTATGCCTCTAGTTTCGAGTTGTGTACTAGCTAAATCGTTTTAAGGGTTGATTTTCATTGATTTAATGATTTATCAATAAACGAATAACGTAGTTGTATTCACACCAATTTAGAAAATAATAGAATTATAAAATCACTTAGCGCGCAATATATGGCAATTGCATACCTTTTGCTTATTTTTTAAGTATGGCAATTGGCTTCTGACGGCTCCATTGTTTGCCGGTGTTGAGTTTAAAAAAATCTTTATTTATTAAATAGACATAGATATATTGTCATATGAAAAATTATATGAAAGTAAATGAAATGAATTTGATTTATTTTAAATTGCAATCAATTAGGATGTATCAAATGTAACGAGATGAGGTGGGATGAAAAAATGTCTTAGTGAATTCTTTGCTGAGACTTGAGCGGACTTTTTAGAGGAAAGCGAGCGAAATCATTTTCAGCGGCATTGTCTAATTTTTCCACATTTGTGCACTTTCACAGATGCGAACACTTTTAAACATTAAATTGACAGAATCAAACAATTCCCCTGATATCGTTCCTCGCCTACCCGCCAAAAAGACCTATTATCAATAGACGAGTCCCGCCCGAGTTCGCGTTACATTGCAGGCTCACTTTAGAATTACGAGTGAACAGTAAAATACCGTATCATGTAAGAAATTAATTACTGATTCGCCAACGCTGAAGGCAATCATTAAATCAATTTAAATCTGTATTAATAAATAGCTGATTCGATATTTTTTCCAGTTAATCGTAAGCAAACACTTAAATGAATTGTTAGACTTCGATTCGACCCCCCCGCCCTCAGATGTGTATGTGTTAATGGGTCCCATGGCCCTCGGAGTCCGTCCCTGCCGTTACAATAATGAAGTGGGACCGTATCGGGAGAGTGCAAGTTGAATGAAGCAAGCATCTGATAAACACATTTTATTATATTATTATATTAAATATAGAGTTTTATTTAAAATGTTATTGTGTTTTATTTTTAACGAGATAAAATCATCCACAAGCTTAGGGAAGAAGAATAAATGCTGTCGCTATAAGAGACGCATTTTCCTATTTCGCTATGGAAATAGATTAATGTTCGTATTCGCATTAAGATGTACCTCTAACTATGGTGTAAGGTGTGGGCACAGCGGCGTTAACGAGACGCCAGCCGACATGTATACTTATATATATGTGGGAATATTTAGGTGTAACCATTGGCCACACCGACCTGACAGATGACAGATGGTGCATGAAGTATAAGTGACAGATTGATTAAGACGAAATAAGAAAAGACGTATATTTTTGTGAACTGATGATTAAATAAAATTTAACAAATTCGCTAATTTCATTGTGCACCGCGATCCCACAAAACTTTGGGGGCTCGTCCGGGATCGAAATAGACATCAAGATCGGTGATCAGTGTACAAAAGTTGCGAACAAAGACTACGCACACGGGAAAAAGTGAGGGTATTTTCACATTTCAAATTTCACGTGAAGACGTTTACAAAGAATTCTATTGATAGTAAAATGCCTCGGAAGGGTGCTAAAGAAGACGAAGAATGCTTTGCTGAACCTGCTCCACAAATTTCCTTCTGCGAATTAGAAAAATCTATGACTGCATTTTCTGGTGACGATGCATACGGCGTGGATACCTTTATAAAGGATTTTGAAGATATCGCTAATCTCATGCAATGGACGGGCATTGAAAAACTGATCTACGCAAAAAGGCTTTTGAAGGGGACAGCAAAATTGTTCCTGAGATCTTTGACTGGTACGACTACATGGGAACTCTTGAAAACGGGATTAAAAGAGGAATTTGGACTACATCTGAACAGCGCAGCCATTCACAAGACCATATCAAATAGGAAGATGAAACCAGGTGAAACCTACCAACAATATTTTTTGCAACTCAAAGAACTAGCAGTACTCGGAAATATTGAAGATGACGCCCTAATGGAATACATCATTGATGGCATCCCTGACAATGAAATGAATAAAACTATACTATATGGAGCTTCCAACATCAAAGAATTTAGGAAAAAACTTGATTTATATGCTGAAATAAAGAAGAAATGTCGAACGTCAAACAAAGCTTATAATCAATCAACAACATCCAAGCCTACAACATCTGGATGGAAGAAACCATTACCTAAGAAGAGATGTTTCAACTGCGGAGACCTAGATCATGAATCTTCAGGCTGCTCTAAAGAAAAAAGACTTACCTCCAAGAGTAGCACGCTGGGCTCTGTTGCTTGAAGAATATAATTACACTATTGAACATAGACCTGGAATAAGAATGAAGCATGCTGACGCTCTCAGTAGACAACCTGTAGAAAACATCTTTATACTTACCGACACAACCGCCCGCCTCCGTAGAGCACAAGATGATGACCTAAAAATAAAACTGATTAAAAAGGTCTTAGAAAAAGAACATTATGATGACTTTATGATTGAAGCTGGAATATTATGGAAAATAAAAGATGGAAAAAAATTAATGGTGGTACCTAAGAAAATGCAAAATGAAATTATTAGAAAAAATCATGACAAGGGACATTTTGGATTAATTAAAACAGAAGAGTTGATTTCCAGAAACTATTACTTTGAAAACATGAAAGATAAGATCAAATCAGTATTAGAAAACTGCATAGAGTGTATTTTAATTTCACATAAAAAGGGAAAATCCGAAGGTTTTCTGCATGCCATAGACAAAGGAGACATACCACTATCTACTTACCATATTGACCATTTGGGACCGTTGACATCAACAATTAAGAATTACAAGTATATACTCACAGTTGTAGATGGATTCACAAAATTTACATGGATTTACCCAACAAAGACTTTGTCCACTGATGAAGTTATTGACAAACTGAAGATTCAACAACAGACTTTTGGTTCACCACAGAGGATTATTAGTGACAGAAGTACCTCCTTTACATCCAACACTTTTAAAGAATTTTGTGAAACTGAAGGAATCTTACATCACATTATTACTACTGGCCAACCTAGAGGTAATGGTCAGGTTGAGAGAGTCCATCAGATAATAATTGATGCTCTAAGTAAATTATCAGCAGATGATCCCACCAAGTGGTACAAACACATCAGTAATATCCAGAGATGCTTAAATGGTTCATTTCAAAGAAGCATTAAGATGTCACCCTTTGAATTACTGACAGGAGTCAAAATTAATAATAAAAATGAAGCTATCTACAATTTAATTAATGAAGAGAATCTTAAATTTTTCTGTGATGAAAGAGAAGACTTGAGGAAGAAAGCAAGGGAGAACATACAAAAAATTCAAGATGAGAATAGAAGAAATTTTAACCGAAGACGAAGGAAACCCAGAGAATATGAAGTAGGGAATCTTGTTGCTATCAAGAGGACACAATTTGTGCAAGGCTACAAACTGCATCCAAGATACTTAGGACCTTATGAAGTCGTGAAAAAGAAGAGGAACGACCGTTATGATCTCCAGAGGATTGGTCAAGGTGAAGGACCCCATCACACCAGTAGCTCCGCGGATATGATGAAACCTTGGGTCGCTGATGCTGTCGAGTATGAGTCATCTGGGACAGACGACTGAGCAGGACGGCCGTGTGGGAATATTTAGGTGTAACCATTGGCCACACCGACCTGACAGATGACAGATGGTGCATGAAGTATAAGTGACAGATTGATTAAGACGAAATAAGAAAAGACGTATATTTTTGTGAACTGATGATTAAATAAAATTTAACAAATTCGCTAATTTCATTGTGCACCGCGATCCCACATATATATATTTATAAAGCTGAAGAGTTTGTTTGTTTGAACGCGCTAATCTCAGGAACTACCTACTGGTTCGATTTGAACAATTCTTTCAGTGTTAGATAGCTCATTTATCGAGGAAGGCTATATAACATCACGCTAGAACCAATACAAGCGGAGCACCAATAAAGAATGTTTCAAAATCGTGGATTTTTTTCCCTTTTGAGAGCTTCCGGTGCGTGCGCTGCAGAAACTGTTAAAGGTTTGCTAAAATAATGTATGACAAAATTGTTACCCTTTAAAAGACCTAAAAAAAAGTCCGCGACAGAATATGTCTATAATTATGTTAAGGTTGGCTCACTATAACGTTTTTATGCTAACCCAATTTGTTCTAAAATAAACCATTATTTGTGAACTATTCCACGAGGACGAAGTCGCGGGCCAAAGCTAGGTGTTAATAAACTTGGGTGCTTAGTGCGAGTCTTTTAACGTTCTCGATAGCGCTAAAGTTTAGTCAAATTTGTATGGAGTTGGAACGTTTGCCTACGCTTGCCGCTAGGGGGGGCACTGTTCCAACTGCTTACAAATTTGAGTTAACTTTTATACTGTCAAGAACGTTAAAAAACTCGCACTAAGCACACTGATCTGGTAAAAAAGCTCACCGGCCTGCCAATAACCGAGGCTGTAAAGGTCGCCGAGGACAGGAGACGTGAGAAAGTATAGTGCATCGAGTGGTCAGTATTTCAAACTAGACGCGACCTTTAGCAATAAAGAGGCCGACTCAGAAGAAGAAGAAGAACATCCTTGTATCCCACCCTCTTCGTTGGCTGCTTCGCCGACCGTGTGCAAAACTAATCCGCTCTCCTTTATTGCATTTAATTGCTTAGACCAGTGAACGAGCTCGCAGTCCACTTTTTGTTAAGTTACTAAGGCTCCTAGATATCAAAAACATAAATACCACAGCTCCCCTCGAGACTTCAGATATATCGTCACAAATGTGTAGCAATTACAGCAAATAAAATTATTTTCGAAATTGATTTTTATTACACCATGTCATTAATAAAATACCAACATAAATTGGCAAACATTAGAAGTCGTCGTGGCCTAGAGGATAAGACTTCCGGTGCATTCGTATCGAGCGATGCACCGGTGTTCGAATCCCGCAGGCGGGTACCAATTTTTCAAATGAAATACGTACTTAACAAATGTCCACGATTGACTTCCACGGTGAATTAATAACATCTATCTATATATATAAAAATGAATTGCTGTTCGTTAGTCTCGCTAAAACTCGAGAGCGGCTGGACCGATTTGGCTAATTTTGGTCTTGCTTGAATTATTCGTGGAAGTCCAGAGAAGGTTTAAAAGGTGAAAAAAGATGAAAATGCTCGGAATTAAATAAAAATAACAATTTGTTTTTCCTTTTATGTTTATTTTATACAAAAGTTTAGATCTTTTATTTATCGATTGAGGCACTTCGAAGTTTACCGGGTTAGCTAACCGTGTAATAAAAATCAAAACCGCAAAATTATAATTTGCGTAATTACTCAAATCAAATCAAATCAAAAAAATTTTTATTCAACATAAATGAAAGTACATACTTGTTGAACGTCAAAAGAACTGGTGTTAGGACCACTTGTGAATCCGCACGGATAGGTACCACCACCCCGCCTATTTCTGCCGTGAAGCAGTGATGCGTTTCGGTTTGAAGGGTGGGGCAGCCGTTGTAACTATACTGAGACCTTAGAACTTATATCTCAAGGTGGGTGGCGCATTTACGTTTTAGAAGTCTATGGGCTCCAGTAACCACTTCACACCAGGTGGGCTGTGAGCTCGTCCACCCATTCTAAGCAATAAAAAAAACATTAAAATACTTGGGGCTGCGGTAATACTTATTAGTTACATGTTGTTCAGTTCGTGTTTGTACAAATATAATTATTATGTCTCTGACGCTAATTAGCCAGCCCTCTGTGTTCTTTTTCAGCGCAGTCATTAATATTCAATAACCTTGAAAATGTAGACGAATTAACGCGCTGTTCTATTTTGATGCGTATTTTTTTAACATTAATTAATCGATATTATTTTTTATGATAAATTAGACTTCCGATGCACTTTTCCGTAGGTCGTGGAGATTAAACGATAGGAACATCTCAAAAGCTGACATCTTCTATTTATATCCCCGCCTATTCGCTGGTAGCCTTAAAGGACTTTTCAGTTACGCACGAACGGGTAAGTGAGCTCACGGGGCTCAACCTGTGAAGACTTGCTAACACTGACCCTAGCGAGAGCAGTGTTACGCTGAATCTACCACCGAATCATGATCGCGACTCACTGAAGAGATTCAGCTACCAAGGATTAGGTTCGGAAAACAGTATTTTACTGTTGACTACCCAAAGGTTTAAGGTTGATTTTCTTTTAAAAATATTAATTATACTTAAAACACCCGGTCACACCGACGGCCGGCTGGTCTTAAGCTTTTAACAGAGTCCATCAGCATCGGTAACATAAATGCTTCCACCCACATTATTGAGAGGGATAAATCTTTTGTAATGTACGACTCGTGATCCGCCCTCCAAATTTGAACCCGTGGTTTCTTCACGGACGAATTAAGCAGAGCGGTGGTTACTTGGCGAACGCTTTCTTGAACTATCCAGATATTTGAAAGTCGCCCATGCGATGGACCACACGTCGGTGGCTCACGAACGTTGAGGCACAAAAGTACTAGAGTGGAGACCTCGTACTGGACGTCGTAACGTAGGCAGACAGCCAGCGAGGTGGACCGATGACCTGGTCAAATTGGTTGGTAGGGGCTGGATGCGAAAGGCAAGAGACCGCGCGGGAAACTCGCCAGTTGCCGGATATTGACATGATTGTACCAGGCTCATCACAAGCCAGGAGAAATGGTGATTGCTCGTGAGGCAAATAACGTCTACCCACAGCAATAATAGTGACTTACGACAATGACCGCTCCGACATTTTATTTTATTTTGTTTTATTGTACAGTTGGTTCGACGAGCTCACGGCCCACCTAATGTTAAGTGGTTACCGGAATCCATAGACATCTACAACGTAAATGCCACTTTGAGATTATGAGTTGTCTCAGTTTTTACAGTACAATGGCTGCCCCATCGTTCAAACTGAAAGGCATTACTGCTTCACGGCAGAAATGGGCAGGGCGTTGGTACCTACCCATGCAGACTCGCCAGACGTCCTACCACCATTGAAGTGAAACCACAAAGAAAAGAGAACAAAATTAGAATACGAACATATGTACCCCTTTCGCTGTTGCGAAGCTAATAAATACTAGACTAATTATTTTATTTTTAATATCTATTTAATGTAATAATAAAGCTATTTGTTTGTTTATTAATGTGTAAATATGTTTTGTTTTTTTTGTTAATATTATTTTATTTGAATATCTTGTAATAAGCGTTAATATTTGTCGATTAAGGACGTGTGCGAACATGTTTTTATATATACAGGGTGTCTCTCATGTCTAAATTCATGTCTCAAGGTTGATGGCGGTATTAAAGTTCTAGATGTCTATGAGCACCGACGATCGGATGGGGCGTGAGCTTTTCCACCAAGAAAACTGATATTTCAATGGGCTTTTTGGAGAAACCCGACAAGCCACTTTAATGGCCACTTTTTTTTCGATTGCCCCAACTTGTGCAGTTATAACACCAGCAATATTACACCTATAAACTTAAATAGATACTACATTGATAAGTCACAATTTCGCTCCGCACGTTCCCACCGATACCCCACTAAATACCTAAAGACAGACCAGGGATAGAATGATCGACCAAGGAAACCTAGATGAGTCGGTTAGATCTTGAATTGTGTCATCGGCATGTAACTTAGCACCGGGTGAGCCGTGAGCTCATCCACCCATTTAAGCATTGTCTAGATTTTACAATCGCGATCTCGAAATTGAAAACAAACGATTAATATTCATTATTTGACCTCTCTCTCTCTCCATCTCTCCCTCTCTCTCTCTCCATCTCCCTCTCTCCCTTTCTCCCTCTCTCTCTTTCATTTCGCTCTGTCTCCGACATGGTCGTCCAGTAATATTGCATGTACTCTTCTTTTTGAAGAATCAAACAATAAATCTTTCCATCTTGACTTGGATCCGATCTGGTCTTTAAAGAGAATTAGGTATAATAAGTAAATGATATCTAAAGGGCGGGCATAATATAGTGTGCCCTTAGTAATTTAAAATGGCTTACAAAGCTAATGCAGTTTTTAATTAAATAATTTCAGTGAAAGTCATCGGCATGGCATCAGCTGGCATCATTTAGACAAGGCAACTGTACAAACAAAAACACGTGGAATTCTACACAAATAAAAAGGGGTTGCAACCAAATAATTTTCTATTCATTTCGAAAAACTCAATGTTAGTTCATAACTTAAAATGAACATCGCTAGGAGTATAATATTTTCTGTTTATGTAAGTATCATTTTTTTTGTATTCAAACGTTTTTCAAACGTCCGCAACCTAATGTTCTATTTTGATGTCTACAGTAAAAGTATTATAATTTGCGTAATTACTGGTGCGTAATTATAATTTGCGTAATTACTGGTGGTAGGACCTCTTGTGAGTCCGCACGGGTAGGTACCACCGCCCCGCCTATTTCTGCCGTGAAGCAGTAATGCATTTCGGTTTGAAGGGTGGGGCAGCCGTTGTGACTATACTGAGACCTTAGAACTATATCTCAAGGTGTGTGGCGCATTTACGTTGTAGATGTCTATGGGCTCCAGTAACTACTTAACGCCAGGTGGGCTGTGAGCTCGTCCACAGATCTAAGCAATAAAAAAAAATAAAAAAATGTATTTTTATTCGCGGGGCATATGTTTCGTAAATATGCCGCGAATACAGAAACCGTGGATGTGGAATGGTAATATAATATAAGGGATACGTTCCTAGGTGACAAAATTTTGTAATATGGTCTATTTCACTTTTTTGTTAGTCCATTTGACGACGCGCTTACGAAGGATATTCGGTTAGATAAATACATATTGGAATCCTTTTTATCAATTTGTATGTACCGATTAAATCCGCGAATAGCGAAAACGCGAAGGAAGGTAAAACGAATAAGGAGCTTTTACTGTACTTTTAACAAAACACGCAACTATGATCAAATTCGGCAGACAGGCAAAATCTTCTAATCAACTTGAAATATAAATTAAACTTTTATTTTTTATGTGTGTTCTAGACATTTTTCTTGGTAAATTAATTTTAATAATATATATTTTATTTGAAAGCTATTGCTTCTCGTGTGGTCCCTTTAAAATTTCATCAATTTTCAACCATATTTGTGCATATTTGAGTAACTTTGAATACATTGACGATATATATATATCATTTTGTTGTTGCAATCAATTTAAGGAATCAAAAGATTGGGAGATAACTTTTTTTCTAATCTAATTTAAATTAGTTTCTTGAATCCATTCGTAGCCGAACCACAGCCACAAAAGGAGATAGGGCAGTGCTACACCAGGCACCGCGCAACCAAGTTACAGTATTTAGATTATGATTGATCACACAATACAATCGAGATGTAAAGCTAAAACAATAGTACAAGAAACAAAATACGCTATGTAATTCAATGTGATTATGTATACATTTTATTATTTTTTTCCTACCCAATCGCTGGTAGCCAGTGGGATATTGTAACTACGCCCAGACGGCAACCTCAGAAAATTTGCAAGCACTAGCCCTAGCAAGAGCAGTGCTTCGCAGAATCTACCACCGGATCGGAATTGCGACCCACTGAGATGTTCCGGCAGGAAATTCAGTGGGCTGGGTCTATAAATTTCCATTTTTGTCTCGCTAGGTCATCCTTCTAGTGGGTCTTTCTCCAACGAGCGGATGTAAGCTTCCAATGCACAAAACTAAATGGTTCTATCCGGGTGTCAAGGTAAGAACTCTATCTTTATTTATCTATTTATTAGTGAATACAAAAAAGATCAATACCATTTTCTCTGGGCCTACGCCAGTTGTAGACAAAATTAAAGCAACTTTTACGGTTTAATTACGCCTTCTTTTTGTTTTTGTTTTTTCTTTCATTAATTACATTAAGTACCTTCGACTGTTCTGTGATGTGCAATATTAAAATGTCGACGAACAACAAACAGTATTTAGAGTCGTCCTCGACCGCCTAAACTCTAACTGTGTAACTTCTTCGATTTTTGCGACACAATTAAAACTAACATTAATCGCTAATCAAAAGCCTAGAATGAACTTATAGTGAATACGGAAAATCAAAGATGAAAATAATAACCAAACCTCAAGATAACATTGTTGCGTTTTGTGTGAAACGAAATGTTCAAGTCAAAGAATTTTAATAAAAACAAAATGAAGGGTAGTTCACTTATAATATTAAAATGTCGACAAATCGTTAATAAAATGAAAATAATAAACGCCAGATTAAACAGTTAATGCAGTTTTAGTGTTAAAATAAAATAATCCAATTTAACAGAACAGAAACAGTCTTAAAGATCAATACGCACGTATAAACTAAGGCAGTAATACTATATGTACCTTCATAAAAAAAGTAACGTGACGTATGAGGTAAGGTGGTATTCACGACGTACTATCAACATCAAGGAATGACATCTGATGACATCACGTAAAAAAGACTTTCAAAATTATCTAATGCCTATTGGAATTTGTATTTTTCAATTGTTTCACAGGGCAAAGGGATCCTGAGCTGTTTTGGTGAGAGCTTTGAAATTAATTTCGTACTAATCGCTCGCTGCTGTTTTTTTTATAATACATAAAAGTATACTATTATATTATATACTGGTGTTAAGGCGTCTTGTGAGTTAGCAGGGATAGGTGACCGCCACCCAGCTAATATCCACCGCTATGCCATAATGCGTTCCAATAATTTGAAAGCGAACAATAACCAATCGTGCGTTCGTCTGTAGTGTTCATTCCGAACACTTAACACTACATTTTGTTGTGAGATTTTATCATTCAAACTGTAATAATATTCCTTCAACTGTTTCTTTTTTTTTTCAGATTATTTCGCAAATGGAATAAACAGTAAGTTATAAATTTCAATACGCTAAATAACATATTTTAATACACATAAATAAAACTAATTTCTAGTTTCCTATTAAAAAGATGTTTAATTAAGAATTGTTATTTCTCTTCCAGGAAAATGCGGTAATTCTTATAACATATTCACGGATATCGCGAAATTGAGTGAGTTTATTTTTATACCCATCCATTGTTTCACACAAGCTCTTTGGAGATCAAATACAGGCGTGTACTTATAACAAAGCTATTAAAAGAACCATAGTAACCGACATAGCCTGAAGGATAGCGAGGTTGAGGTGCCAATGGGTACAGCATGAGTCTTCGGTGTAATGTCTCAAGATGACGACAGAATCTGAATTCTTTTTTTTCCGCTTAGATGGGTAGACGAGCTCACAGCCCACTTGGTGTTAAGTGGTTACTGGAACCTATAGATATCTACAACGTTAATGCGCCACCCATCTTGAGATATAAGTTCTAAGGTCTCAAGTATAGTTACAACGGCTGCCCCATCCTTCAAACCGTAACGCATTACTGCTTCATGGCAGAAATACGCAGTGTGGTGGTACCTACTCGCGCGGACTCACAAGACATCCTACCACCAATTATTAATTTATTATAAATTTTATACGTGCGCGCGCTAAGATATCGACGAACAACAAACAGTATTTAGAGTCGTCCTCGACCGCCTAAACTCTAACTGTGTAACTTCTTCGATTTTTGCGACACAATTAAAACTAACATTAATCGCTAATCAAAAGCCTAGAATGAACTTATAGTGAATACGGAAAATCAAAGATGAAAATAATAACCAAACCTCAAGATAACATTGTTGCGTTTTGTGTGAAACGAAATGTTCAAGTCAAAGAATTTTAATAAAAACAAAATGAAGGGTAGTTCACTTATAATATTAAAATGTCGACAAATCGTTAATAAAATGAAAATAATAAACGCCAGATTAAACAGTTAATGCAGTTTTAGTGTTAAAATAAAATAATCCAATTTAACAGAACAGAAACAGTCTTAAAGATCAATACGCACGTATAAACTAAGGCAGTAATACTATATGTACCTTCATAAAAAAAGTAACGTGACGTATGAGGTAAGGTGGTATTCACGACGTACTATCAACATCAAGGAATGACATCTGATGACATCACGTAAAAAAGACTTTCAAAATTATCTAATGCCTATTGGAATTTGTATTTTTCAATTGTTTCACAGGGCAAAGGGATCCTGAGCTGTTTTGGTGAGAGCTTTGAAATTAATTTCGTACTAATCGCTCGCTGCTGTTTTTTTTATAATACATAAAAGTATACTATTATATTATATACTGGTGTTAAGGCGTCTTGTGAGTTAGCAGGGATAGGTGACCGCCACCCAGCTAATATCCACCGCTATGCCATAATGCGTTCCAATAATTTGAAAGCGAACAATAACCAATCGTGCGTTCGTCTGTAGTGTTCATTCCGAACACTTAACACTACATTTTGTTGTGAGATTTTATCATTCAAACTGTAATAATATTCCTTCAACTGTTTCTTTTTTTTTTCAGATTATTTCGCAAATGGAATAAACAGTAAGTTATAAATTTCAATACGCTAAATAACATATTTTAATACACATAAATAAAACTAATTTCTAGTTTCCTATTAAAAAGATGTTTAATTAAGAATTGTTATTTCTCTTCCAGGAAAATGCGGTAATTCTTATAACATATTCACGGATATCGCGAAATTGAGTGAGTTTATTTTTATACCCATCCATTGTTTCACACAAGCTCTTTGGAGATCAAATACAGGCGTGTACTTATAACAAAGCTATTAAAAGAACCATAGTAACCGACATAGCCTGAAGGATAGCGAGGTTGAGGTGCCAATGGGTACAGCATGAGTCTTCGGTGTAATGTCTCAAGATGACGACAGAATCTGAATTCTTTTTTTTCCGCTTAGATGGGTAGACGAGCTCACAGCCCACTTGGTGTTAAGTGGTTACTGGAACCTATAGATATCTACAACGTTAATGCGCCACCCATCTTGAGATATAAGTTCTAAGGTCTCAAGTATAGTTACAACGGCTGCCCCATCCTTCAAACCGTAACGCATTACTGCTTCATGGCAGAAATACGCAGTGTGGTGGTACCTACTCGCGCGGACTCACAAGACATCCTACCACCAATTATTAATTTATTATAAATTTTATACGTGCGCGCGCTAAGATACGTCCGAACGTCCGTGCAGGTCAATACCCAATACTTATAATCAAACTGAGGAACTAGCGAGTATTCCGAAGCTCCGCACTTTATACGCATTAATAGAGAGTTGATCTATCGACGGCTCGCACTCTTAATAATTAAATCATACAATTTCGGAAGGCGGTATTTTTGTGTCAATATAATTAATGATGACATTTCCTTACAGACGGTCGAGGCAACCACGATCAAGGAATAAAAGTCATAATCGACGGTGAGTTCTCAATCCGTAGGGTCCGAAGGAAATGCTATTTTGGGAGTTTTCAATACAGATACTAGATACGAGTCGCGGTTTCACCCAAGTTAAATATTACATTCAAAACTGTCCGTAGCTTTTGACGAAGAAGGCAAGAAGATCTGTGGGTACCACTAAAATTGATTTGGAGGCTAACGGCAAGAATCAGTCATAGACATCAGAAATATTGATAATGTATTTTTACCCCCACGGGAGCAGTGCTGTTCGTCTGATCCAACGACAGTAACATACAAATACCTACGTGCCCTTATCCAACGCGGTCTCAGACAACACTTGAAGGGTAGTCTTGGATTTACTACATTATACAAAGCTACTGCACCTTCCCCCCATACACACCATAAGCAAGATTGCCATACCGTGGCATAAGTAAACATAGCATTGATACAATGCATACTAATGATGTTTCTTTTTTCAGTTTCCAAAGGGGGTGGACATATTTTAGATTACTGGATTTCGGGACGTGAGTATCATGATGACATTTTTATTATTATCAATACCGAATACGTGTACCATACATGTGTTATAAGTGATCTTTCGTCTAGTAATCATTTAAAATTATATTATTTTACAACGAAACCGTTTCTACTTGTCGCTCATTTTTGTTTAATACAAACTTAAAGTGTTTAATTTCGTTTTTTACAGTGGGATCTACATTCGCAGATAGTAAGTTTTTTAAATGCTTCACGTTTTTAAAGTCGTACCTGTTACCGATACAATCCATCACAATATCAGAGTAAGTCTAATCCGTGCTTAATAAATGTGAATTTACTACGACACTAACACTGAACTTTCAAATGATAATACAGGATTCTAACAAAAAAGAGAACCGGCTCCATCAAAATAAAACTAGAATATCATCAATGTAGCTGAAATTCAATTAATTATGCATTATTAAGGATAGCTCAAAAAGTAGTTGTCGGATCTTGTTCAAATTAGCCCGCATGCGAAGCACTATCTTTCAAATTAATAAAAAAGATCATCAAAAGCTAGAAAAAATACTCATAAAAAATTATAGTCGAATTATTGACCTGCTCCAATATTTTTATGACGGTTAAAAACAGTGTCGTCATCAGATATGTGAAAGAAATTTGCTTATGACACTTTCTTCGGTAAAATAAAATATTTTTATTCGACATCTACTCAGACAAGCACAGTACCGATTGGATAGTGACAACATTCTACAGGGGCTTCTTAAAATAAGTACTCAGTCTTTTTCTTATGCATTTACGAATAACATTGATGTTTCATTTCAGTGGTTATATCGGCGCACAGAATCGTCATATGCGCATTTGGAAGGAAACATAGAAGAAGTGAGATGCTTTTACTTTCATTTAAATAAAGATGATTTTAAAGATAATGACCATTGAGTAACACGAATGGTTTAAATTGAAAATCAGTGTACAAGAGAAGGTCTGAAAGTAGCTTCAGTGACAGAAAAAATATAGAGTAGATAGGTATCGTGGTTAGAGCGTGTAATGCGAAGAAAGGATGACCATGTGGGCCAAAAGTCTCTGGGTATGAATGTAGACGTTAATGCGATGTAGGGGTCAGCCTGAAATGACGTGGATGGACTGTGTGATAGGGGATTTGCGAGAGAATGGCGTGAGTGTAAAGATGACGATAGACCTGAATAAAAAAACAAAATATGCTGCGCCAGCCCCACATAATAAATAAATAAATTCGAAGTCGTCGTGGCCTAAAGGATAAGACGTCCGGTATTCGGTATTCGTATCGAGCGATGCACTGGTGTTCGAATCTAGCTGGCGGGTACCAATTTTTCTAATGAAATACGTACTCAACAAATGATCACGATTAACTTCCACGGTGAAGGAATAACATCGTGCAATAAAAATGAAACCCGCAAAATTATAATTTGCGTAATTACTGGTGGTAGGACCTCTTGTGAGTCCGCCCGGGTAGGTATCACCGCCTCGCCTATTTCTGCCGTGAAGCAGTAATGCGTTTCGGTTTGAAGGGTGGGGCAGCCGTTGTGACTATACTGAGACCTTAGAACTATATCTCAAGGTGTGTGGCGCATTTACGTTGTAGATGTTTATGGGCTCCAGTAACCACTTAACACCAGGTGGGCTGTGAGCTCGTCCACACATCAAAGCAATAAAAAAAAATATATGGATAAGGGCAAGAAGAAATATAGACTATTGCGAGGGATGAAATTTCCTTTCGCCGTAGGGTATGATGTCAAAGTGCTGACCTAAAAGCCCTACCTTCAAAACGTTGAACCAGAAATAAAGAGACTGTTGGTACAAAGACGTGTGCGCGCACTTTTTACTCCCAATCACTATTATTCCCATGACTGATAACAAACTTCGTGGACTATTTCTTATTTTTAAATATGGCAATTAGCTTCTTGCAACGCCATTGTGGCCAGTTTATAAAAATGAATTGGGCTCAAAATGAAATGCGGAGATGGGTTGAGATAAAGTCTCAATAAAATTGTGGTTATTTACTGAGACTTCATCGGATTTTTGGAAGAACCCGAAAAGCCACGTCCGGTTTTGGTTCATGTTCCCACATTTGTGCATTTTCACGAAAGCTAAAATTTTGATAAACCACCGTTATTACCAAATTTAAACCTTCAAAAACACTAAATTAACAAGTTAAAATCATTCACACGACTTCCCTCCTCGCGTTCACCCCAAAGAATTTTCGTGGACTAAAATTCAGCGCCAAAGAACAGGCAGATTGTAAATTCGCAAAGGTTTCTTTTTTGCAGACAAAGGAATCTGCCGGAGTGACTTCGGGAAGCATTACGGTTGGCGAAGCTATGATAATGGCTATGATGATATAGCTAATGTTATAAGCTATTATCGCCTCAATAATGCGCAAACTGACATTGAGAATATTTTCAAGAAGCACACCAAAGGCAAAGGGATTAAAGCGTTGACAGGTGAGCTTTCGAATGACAAATGTCAGATTGTCAAATTTAAAACAAAACATTTTACTGGTGTCTTGTGAGACCGCAGCGTTAGACACTCTCCCCGAATCCTGATCACGCAAGAGTCAGTCACCGTCGACGTCCTAGACACGTCCTTACAGATCAATCAGATCAAATAACCTTTGCCTTAGACGCCTTCAGCTCTAACACTTGGAGCAGGCTTAGGGACCCCGGTAACCGTACCCGGTACCCGAACTCTACAAAGAGTTCGACGTGCGACCTAACCCATGCATCAGCTCGTTGAGTTTCTCTCGGGATCTTCTCAACGGGTCGCGATTCCGATCCGGTAATAGATTCAGGAGGACTCTATTCAGAGTAGATTCAGATACGGAGGCGCTCGGGCAGCTGTTAGCAAATCCCACCCTTCTTGGCTGAGCCTTTGCACGCCCACCTGTCCTGGTGGAACTGGAAAAGCCTCCGGGCCACCAGTTATCCTTCAATCCTAAAAAAGGGTAGACACTACCATCCTGTCCCATTTTTCTGCCGTATAGCAGTAATATTATTCAATTCGAATGCTCGGCGGCTGCCCCGCTAACGATTCGGTCTTGGGCTTCATTTGAGATGAACTCAGAAAGCAAATAGGTGGGTTATGGCCTCATTAAAAGTTAAGGTTTCGACCTTGTCTTAAGTTAGGCGATCGGACCTTGATGTTGCGAAGCCATTACCATTCTAAATTAATATAAAACATTCAAGGCAAGACCCCGAATTTCTTCTATGACGTGCGACAAAAGGAGATGTGTGATAACCAAACTGATTTTATTTTGATAGTAAATTTGATCTTAAAATTTCCTAAAATTAAAATTTTTCGACAAAGCAAAAGCATTGGTAATGTAGCTGTATTTTACTATCAGTAAGGAACTATAGAAAAGTATTCAATAACACCTTAAGTATATGTAAACTGTCCGTATCAGAACTTATGACACGACTCATTTTAGTATTAAAATTTCGATTCATCGAACCGTTTTTCGAACACCCCGTATATAGTGTATGTGGTATTTAATTCAACGTTTTTCATTCGCAGGGAGTCACCGGTTAATCGCTCAAGCAATATGGGATTTATCGAAACTATTCAGTCGTAAGTTCAACCTTGAATTAGGCGTGAGAATTTAATTAAGCACGCGGGTAAGGATCACCGTTCTGCTGTGTAATGGCATCATTCACTGTGGGCAAACTTGAAGGGTTTGGGGGCGTGCCTATATAATATTAACACTCGTTTACCGCGACACAATCAAATATGCAAGTGAACTTCAGGGTTTTCTATGTTATATATGACACATTACACACACAAATACGGCGTATATAGAGTAGTAAGACAATTTTAATACGCTAATATTATATCACATCCATAAAAGATGGATCAGTAAAATTTTGGAAAGGCCCACTAGGTAAAAAGAACAGAGGTAGACCATTGACTCGTTAGGAAGATGAGATTATAAGGACAGCCGGTCCAAGCTGGAAAGAGATTGTACAGGACAGAGACAATCGGGCATCTTTGGAGGAGGCCTTTACCCAATATGGGATTTCTACATAAAACTACCAAAGTGTATTAAATTAGTTAAGTGATCATACTTGTTAATAGCTGTTAAAATATTTAGTAGGAAATAAAATAGGCTTATTATTATTATTATGTCACATGGGGTCGTTATTGAACTTGTTCAACGAGATTAGAGTATAGACAGTGTATAGCATACAGTATAGGCGGGTAGAATGAAATAAAAGTTGCGAGAAGATTTTACTCTGTCACTGCGTTGATCGTAGGTGATCCAGGAGCTGTGTCGTGTGCCGTGAGCAATTGTGAACCCTAAACATCATGAACATTACTCTCTCGTCTGACTCCAGCGTTGAGACCACAATGAGCATGAAAATAATGGCGGCCGCTTCGACATTTTACTTACATTTTTAATTAAATTATTTAATTCTGTTCAAAGTATCTGATCGGCTGATAGGCTGAGAATTTCCTCTCGGAACTTCTCCTGGATACGCCGACGCCACAGTAAACTTCAAACCAATTACTTGGAATCGCTGCATCTACTATTCACCAACCGAGTGATCGTCGTGTGCCCCGTAGTATGTTGTGTATTAAACTTCGTGATTTCCGCATGTCTTCTTTCAAAACGAGGTTAAAAGAGGCCTTGATGACTGTAGCTGGGCTGTGGAGAGCACTTACAGTCAAATATACTTTAGCAACAAGTACTAAACGAGTTACTTTGCTGTTGCAGGTGCAAACAATGAGTGGTGCCATGATGACGTATATTACGTTTTCAAAAGAGGTAAGGTGCATTTTTTTTATTATACGGACTAATTCACGACCCACCTGGTGTTAAGTGGTTACTGGAGCCCATAGACATCTACAAAGTAAATGCTGCCACCTTGAGACAAGAGTTGTAAGCTATCAGAAGCAACAGTACGACGGTTGTGCCACCTTTCAAACGGAAACGCACTACTGCTTCCCGGTAGAAATAGGCAGCGTGGTGTTACCTACCCGTGCGGGGTCACAAAGAGTCCTACGTATTAAAAATTGTGTTTTTTTGAAACGAAATGCACCAGGTACTGGCTTGTATCTTATCTTATACCTTTAAACGAGCAATTCTTGTATATTAATATATACCTAGGTATATATAATCTGAATCTTGGAAACGGCTCCAACGATTTTTATAAAATTTAGTATACAGGGCATTTCGGGGGCGATAAATCGATCTAGCTACGATTTATTTTCAGAAAATGTTGTTTTATTCGTGTTTTCAATAATCAACTCTTCCCGACATCTATTGGCAATTATTAATAATACTATTTTTCTTAATTGAGGGCAACTAACCACTTTAAAGACACAATAAGATGGCGTTATCAAAAAAAAACCGAACAAAGCTCGGTCATCATCTAGTTTCATTAAAGTGCGTATAGACTCCTATAAACTCCGTTATTACCGGACTGTTTTAGTTCCTGGGAAATCTTCAGATTGGTCTAACGGGTAGGTAACCGTTTTCGGTAGCAACCGGATCGAAGTCGAATCAAAGGATAACTGGCCGGATAAGCCGGTTTTAACTAGTTTTTTTTTAATAAATCGAATTATTAGCTCGTGATCTCGAGACTAGAACCATAAAGTCGAAAGTATCCGTTTGTAAACACGCAAATATGATTTATGAAGAATACATACGTTATGGTAGAATTTTCTTGAACCTGATCAGGACATCCGATCCAAATAAATCTCTGTTAAATTAAATAGACCATGCTCGGAAAACCGAGAAATACGAAAGAACTTTTGTTTGTCAAAACTCAGTCAAAATTACAGTAAAATAGTGAATTATTTTAAATCAAAACAAAAAAACAAAATAGTATTGACCACTTAGCGATATTTTAACCCCTTACTTTGAAACTATAGACAATTTTAAATTATAATCAAACTACACCCTCGCATTTTGGTTCAAAATTGTTTGTATTCTATCTCCCGCGCAAAGATATTCAAATCAAAACAAAGACTTAAAAAGAAGACGCATTAATACAAAACTGAATTAACAATTAATTTCATTTTGTATTTGATCGGTTGATATCCAGTCAGGATATTAAAGTGAAGTTATGAAATTATTGTATAGCCATCGGTCCTTGATGCGTGTGAAAATTTTAAAGTTAATCAGACGACTTCAAGTTAATAAAAATTAAGTTTATAGATTACGTCATAGAGAAAAAGACATACCAAACCAATCGAAGCGTCTATCTATAAATAATGTCACGAATTCACTTCAACACTTCACTTCACACAAAATGAAATCACAAAACTTTATTAAGTAATTTAATAAAACAATCCTTGTTATTTTTCGTTTCAGTCTTAACTGTATTAGGAGCTCTGGCAAATGGTTATAGAACTGGACGTAAGTATAATTTTATTGCTGTAAATTTACGGATTACTTAGTAAATAACGAAAATTGTAATCAACTCGACACTAGTAACTACGACTCCCGCCAAAACTTACTTACTTTTTTTTAAAATGAATTTTATGACCTGGTAACTAAGACTTTTAGGTCATGTCTTATTTTAATTTATATATTCTTATTTTTATGAAAAATGATAATATGGAGTGAAATGAAATTACCTAAAGGAAGATGATTAATTTGAGACATTAATCAACTGGGACGAAATTAAATGAAATGAGATAAGATGATATGGGATAAAATATAATCTCAGCAAAATGGTGGTCATTTATTGGGGTTTTTTTCAGTGGACTTTTTGGAGGATCCCGAGAAGTCACGTCCAGCGGCTTGTTTCATTTTCCCACATTTGTGCACTTTCACAGATACTAAACAGCTAATTAACCACCGTTATTACACATTTAAACCTGAAGAAATACTAAATAGACAAATTATAACAAATCACACAACTTCACTCCTCACGTTCCCGCCAAAAAGTGCCCAAAATTTTTCATTTTCACATCACCATAGATAATGCCCTTTCTTTAACTTATTCTTTTTTCAGTATTGCTTGGCTTTTTGCGATGCCATTGCTGCCAGTTTTGTTTTTTCATTCTTTATTAGAGCCGTAGGTACACCTATTAGGTTAAGTCGGCTACTGCCAGTGTTCAGTTGATAAAAATCTATATCGGAATACCTACACGTTCTATTAGGTATATAAAAAAATATATGATGCGAATTCGATATATTTTTGAGACTGTAATCAATTGGTATAAAATGAAATGAAATAAGATGAGATTGTATGAATTAAAGTCTCAGTAAAACGGTTGTTGAACATTGTGAATTCCGTGGACTTTTTGGAAGAATCTGAGAGGCCACGTTGAGGAGTTTTATTTCATTTTCCCAATTGTGTACATTCGTTAGTTAGTATCTGTAACTGGTTAATAAGCCGTTTAAACTTAAAGACACACTAAATAAACGAAACCAAAACCTATTGTCAATTTAATGTTATTTTATTTTTACAGTTGGAAACGATGTTGTTGATGGTAAGAAAAATATTATTTATTTCTCTAGAGAAGTAGTATTTTAATTAATTATCGATTTATCTTGAATCAATGCTATCGATACACTCGGTCAGAAACGAACGTAAAAAAAAAGAAAAGAAATTTCATTCAAATTTGCGTTCTTTTGTTTTTTAATCTAAAATAAAGCAAGGGCTTACACACTTTCAGGGCTGATCGAGTATTGCGGGGAAGCCGTCAAACAATACGGGCAAAAGGGTAGGTAAGTGATTTATTGATGTGATTTTCTTTGAATCAATCAATTGGCATTTTCCTTGCGTCGATAATCGTCAATGCTGAGTGTCGTCGCTTTTCTGAATAACTGTTCTGGACTATGCTATGCCAGCTCCATCCTTGGCCCCGTTGATGGCGTCATGGAAACAAAACAAAGGAAACTACCACGCTGACACTTCCTAACTTTGCGCGCATGACGTTAACAACTACAGAGCGTGTAATACATAAATATTCAGAAATTAACATCTCGCGAATATTAAATGGCTTCGTAATATCGTTTTAATTATCTATCAACTGCCAGTAATGTCCTGAGGTTATGTGTTGGCTTCATAGAACGTGTCCGGTGTCGCTTCACGAAGCTCAGACCGAGATAGTTTCCTAATACTGGCCCTAGCAAGAACAGTGCTTCGCTGAATATACGATCGGATTGAAACCGCGACATAATTAACACTGCTTATATGTTTTAAACTCACATTTAATACTGTCATCATAATATTGATTCTGATGTTTCGAAGTATCGTGCCCTGAATGAAAATACTCGATTTTTCTTATGGCGTTCAACGTGTTAACAGCTGCTGTGGTTGCGAACGAGAGAGCTATTATATCTAAATATGAATAAGACCGGCCATTTTTTAGTTTGTTATGAATATAAAAAACAAAACTGTGGTTAGGGGTAGTTGAATTAACAGATTTTCATGTTATATATACAGTACATAACTGAACGGGCTCGTTTCCACGACTTTCACATTTAATCAGTACCCGTTAGTGCGACGTGTTGCTAGCGCTACGGTCCCAGGCAGACTACGGGTAGGATATTAAGCGCAGGCAAATCTAACTACCCTCTTTCTGGTCCTTTTTCGGATGTTAGCACTGGAGGAAACTCGCTGACTCGTCAGCATTAAATAATTGCACAAGCATTTCTGTTTCAGATCTATCCCACTGTGGTTCAGATATAAAAGTGAAGCTGGAGGACTGCAACAGAACCGATTTTAACGGTGCCATTAGCAGCGGTCAGGACGACGATAGCGGTGACGATAGTAACGATAATGCTAATGATGATAACGGAAATAACGACGAATATAACAGGGACGAAAATAGCAGTGGCAGCACTAAGAGAAAAAGTAGTAGCAGTGACGAAAATAGCAGTGGCAGTAATAAAAATAGCAGTGCCAACACTAATAAAAAAAGCATTAGCAGTGACGAAAACAGCAGTGGCAGCACTAAGAGAAAAAGTAGTAGCAGTGACGAAAATAGCAGTAGCGGTGACGAAAATAGCAGTAGCAGTGACGACAATAGCAGTGGCAGTAATGAAAATAGCAGTGGCAACACTAATAAAAGAAGCAGTAGCAGTGACAAAAATAGTAGTAGCAATAATGAAAATAGCAGTGGCAATAGTAGCAAAAAAAGCAATAGCAGTAGCGAAAATAGCAGTAACCACAGTAGCAAAAAAAGCAATAGCAATGACGAAAATAGCAGTAGTAGTAACGAAAATAGCAGTGGCAACACTAGCCGAACGAGCAGCAGTAGCGCGAAGAAACATAGAAAACATAGCAGTGAAAATAATGATAGCAATACGGACACCAATAATAACACGAACAATAATGATTCAAATCAATCAAATCGATCAAGTAACTCCAACAATAATCGAAATAATCAAGAGACTAATATCGTTATCAACAATAATTATGTTGTTTATAATAAAGAAGAGGTCAACGAAGTTTCGGAAGCAGACAACGCCTCGACTGATACAACCGAAAAAACGGGCGATTAAACAATTCTCAGGCGCCACGTTTATTTTAAGTTTCAAATTTTTTTTTTTAGCTCACTCTCAGAGTTTGTACGTACATTCACGTCATGAAGTATTCGGAACTATACAAAACGCAAAAAATATAGATTTTTAATCTATCGTTAGTCTAGGCCAGGGGTCGGCAACCTGCAGCTCGCGAACCTCTTTGGATATGAAACTGCGGCTCTTTAGGTCCTTAAGCAAATATTATTTATTTTATAAAAAAAAAACATTTAAAAATTATTCTGAATAACGAGGGTTGGGCACCATTTTTATCTCTCAGCCCATTGTTGTAAGTAAATGTTTAATTGTTTTCATTGTCTACATAACTAATAAGTGATTATCTAATAATACCATATATAATCTAATTTTGTTGTAAAAAGAATACTACTTGTTTATGAATAAATAGATATTTTTTATGAATTATTAGATTCGTTTTTTTTTATATCAATAACATGATTTATGCAAATATGTACTATTTATTGTTGCCAAGAATTTTTTTGTGACTTAATAAATCATAAAAAGCACGCAAGAGGCTTAATTTAAATCGAACGCTCGAAGCTATAAGAAAGATTATCTCTTTAGCAATTATGTAGTTAAAACTGGCCATTATATCTTTTCAAAGGTGGATCGGTAATATTTATCCCAGAACACTGTGCTTTACAACCGGATACTGATTTTGAATATCATTCAATTCTCCCGATCCTATACAAAGTCCTAGAAACATTCTCATCTCTAATTTGATGGGATATTTTTTTTTTTTTTATGACTTCTCACTGATCGGTCCGCTCTTTCCTTCCACTTTGCCGGTGACGACTGAAGACTTATCCATAGTAATGCATATTTAATTGACGGCTACGTTGATGATGTTCTCTTTTCATTTTAATTTTAGTTTGTTGAAGTCGGGTTTGATATTTTGTTAGGATAGCGTTAGATTCTCATTGTTTTTTGGGGAACCGTGAAGAGTTAATTGGTCTTGATATTAAAATATTTATTTGATTAGCGTCGTTATCAATTTTGATACACGTATGAACAGAATTAGATAGATATTATAATTGTGGTGCTAAAACCTGTGAAAGTATAGTGATTTGAAACAAACTCACTAGACGTGGCTTCTCGAGTTCTTCCAAAAAGTTTACTGAAATCTAATTAAGTTATTTTTAAAAGTATCGCAAAACATCATGATTTGTCATTATCCAATTTTATATTGATTCAGTTTAATACATTCTGTTCTATTTCGCTTTTCAATTCGCAATAGTTATGTGATCCAAATGATGGAACTGTATGGGAATAACATCACAGACCCTGTTTTAGAAAAAAAAACTGTCAAATGTGTCATAATATTTGAGCTTTTTCTGGGCCAGTGCAGGCAGGCCAGTGTCATTTATTGTCTATGCTTATTGGTTTGTGCTTATCACTCATGGACTTTTTGGCGAGAACGCGAGGAGTGAAGTTGTGTGATTTGTTCATTCCATATCATCTCATTTCATTTAATTTCATCCCAGTTGATTAATGTCTCAAATTAATCATCTTCATTTCATTTCATTTATCTCCATATTATCATTTTTATAAAAATAAGAATATAAATTAAAATAGGACATGACTTAAAGGTCTTAGTTACCAGGTCATAAAATCCCTTTAAAAAATAATAATCTTCTAACTCATTTCGCCCTGAAACTTAGGTCTGTGGTGCTTGTTAGTGCCTTTGCGGGATTAGATTGTTATTATGAGTTATGTTTTTCCTTTACAATTCAAGTACGATAGAAACTACACCAACTCATGAACAATCTGGATAATAAATAAGGCTTTAAAAAAACAATCATGTTCCGTACTCATTCGGATCTTGTGCGAACGCCACCTGTGCAAAAGGCGAGCTGCGATTCCGAAGTTTTCAAATGCGATCTGTGTAAAGCGTGCTGGCTATCCGAAACAGAAGCTGACTTGCACAGAAAGATCGCACATTTCCCTGAATTAATTTCAAAATCGAAATGCGAAACGAATCATATGTGCTTGGTGAGTTTGTGTATCCAAGAATTCACATAAAAAATATTCCTTCGACAAAGTCAAGTCATGAAACCGTTTATATAAATGTAATCAGCTGTGAGTGATATTAAAATTTTAATAAAAATTCATAGTAGCTAATTGAACTTAATAGTTCTCATCTCATCTCAATGAGATCATAGTCCACCCAGTGTTAGATAGGTTTATTTATCAACAACGTCATTGCAGCAACCTACCTTGAGATATGCTCTCTGAGTTTTAGAGTACAACACCTGCTCCTTCCTACAAACTGGAAATCATTGCTGTGTGGGTTCAACATTTACCACCAGTAAGAAGCAGAGCTTAGTCACGCAAAAGGTGTAGTTTTCTAAAATATTTTAGTCAAAATTCTATTATTAACTTTCAGATCTGCATGCGACCTCAAGAAAGTAAGGACAGTCTGTTGAAACACACGAAAACTGATCATCTATTATCCTCACCGACTGCAAGGAAAGTCGAGCGCGAAATATTTGTATGCGACCATTGTAACGGAGTATTCTTCAACAAATTCATGTTGACTGCTCATTTCTATTTCAAACACATTAAAGATCAAACTAGAGGCATACAATGTGTAATATGCAACCGATATATGCATTACAAGAACACATGGTTCCATTTGAATAATGTGCACATGGTGAACACGAAAACGGCATGCCAAATATGTTTAAACCAATTTCAGACGACAGCAAAATTGAACGAGCACTTAAAGTCACATAAGCCGTACCTGAACTGCACTATATGCGGATACACGGCAAGCAGGGACTCATATTTCACAGAACACCTAGAGAAACATAGGAAATCAAATGTTACATCAGTTAAGAATCACAAGCAGTACTTCACTAGAATGAAGAAATATCATAACTACAGTCTCTATAGTGGTATCAAGGGATTATTTTTATACAATGTTCATATATGCTTGCTGTGTCGCGAGATATGTTCTAGCGATGATGAAATGAAATCGCATATATGCACCGAGCATATGCAAACAAATGTGGTGAAAAAGAAACCCGTTTGTGCGTGCGGAAAGGATTTCTTCAATAATGTTCTATTAAAACATCATGTGTTTAAGTTAAAAGGGATGCATCGGGCTTTAAGTAAGTATCTACATCAGGGCACTCGTTCAGGGTATTCTGAACGGTGAATGATGATCGCTACCAGGCAGCTGGACCCCCACTGCTGTGGGAGTGCGTTGGGAAACAAATTGTATAATACATACATATACAGTAGTGAAGATACACAATATATTATACATGTTATATAACCAATAGACAGTGAAAAAAATGTGTGCGTGTACTAGTGTACACACGTAAGAAGTGAAACTTGTTTATGGCCTTATTTTTCGAAAAATGATCTACATGCAACTTTCTAGAAATTGGTTAAATAAAGTTAAATTAGATAAAGTTTAAACAAAAGGATTTTATTATCATAGACATGAATACAAAAAAGTTAAATTAGATAAAGTTTAAACAAAAGGATTTTATTATCATAGACATGAATACAAAACAGATGGCGCGTAACGGAAAAATGTGACGCGTAACCGAAAAATGTGACGGTAAATTTTTTTCCAACGCCGATAAGGAAGTTTCACTTCAAAAAATAACTGAAATTCTTTACTTTATAAAAAGGTAATAAAACACACAAAAATAATGCCACTAAGAATTACCTAATTGTCATCACAAAATTCCATAAAGGTCGTTTTCAAATTTGGGGGCAAAAGCGAGTTATTTGATTTAATTCTCATAATAATGTTACTGCAATTATAAGTACAGTATATTTGTTGTCATGACAACAGGCATATGGTCCTATAACTATATATTCATAAACACTGCTAAATGAAGAATTATATATTCAAAACTACCCCAAATTCATATTCAGTACATAATACAATAATAAAGGAAAACTAACGGGATATTAGAACATTATTAAAAACAAAAGAAGTAAGATTTCTAAATATTTTAAAAAGTTCCTACTTAAATTGTCATCTGTGTTGGTGTAATCAAATGCGTAAATTGAAAAATATACATGAATATTATATAATATTATCAATAAATGAGTGATTGACTTGATTGTAATCAAGCATTTTTTATTCTGAACATGCCTAAATACAAAAAAAAATGATAAAGTTTAAATTCATGAAATCATTACTTATTTGGCTGCAAAATTGAAAACGACCCATAGTCACAATTCTATTTTCATAAAAAACTTAATATAGCCACTAATTTAGTTTAAGGTTCATCGCTTGGTGATTGGATCTATTACTTGGATCCTACCACTTCCTTTTTGTCAAAATTATACAAATGAGGGGACAAGCCCATAGACAACAGCAATGTAAATACAGGCATGACAGAAATGGACAGGATGGTAATATCGAACAATGTGGACTCACAAAATGCCTTACCACCAATAAAATTGATTGGATTAGATTCGTTCTCACAATCTGTATCGGTTATTTGGTATTTAGAGCGTGTACCTGATCTAATTCTGGTATGTGTTACCAATATCCATAAAAAAACTGGATTGTTGAATGTGAATCCATTGTTATCATAAACTAGTTTTGTTGTATGCTCTGTGCTTTTTTAAAATTTTTATTTCTACAGATGACAATGAGGTCCCCGAGGCACAGATTAGTGACAATGAGAATTCCGAGGTAGATATTAGTGATAAAGAGATTCCCGAGACACAGATTAGTGATATTGAGAATACTTATATACAGATTAATGATGACAAAGAAATAAATACAAATATAGAAATGGAAGGAAATCTCACTAAAGAATGTCGTAAGTAATATAAATACATACAACTCGACCAAGCTAAGTTTGCACCTGGCTGGAATGCGGCGCTCGCCCGCTTCCCCGCTCACCTTCCCGCGATCGCCCTGTCGCGTCAGTACCGTTAGCATCATTGTCGCCGGTACGCGTCATACGAGTTTTCGTCACCCTATCTGTTAAATTTTAAAATTTTTTAACTGTTCTTGTTAGGTTTTTTTGTTGAAGTTTAGTTATATTATTGGACTATTTTTGTTAAGTTTTTGTTAAACCGTTGTTACTGACCGCTTAACGTTCATTTTTTTACTTCGAGAGGATTGTTGTGGCAACAAAAATGAAAGAAAAGGTGATACACAGTGAAGGGAGAAACATAATACTGAAAAGGAAACATAAAAGAAAATTATTACTGATCAATTTGGATACAAATTTAAAAAGTGCAAGAACGGCTGGTTGTCTTAATACAAAAACCCGATATCGCTATATTCTCATGTATGCTAATGTATTATACAGTGATTCTCAACCACTGTTCCGCGGCACTTTTGTGTGCCGTCAAATTTCAAAAGTGTGTCGCCAAATCTTGCGAATATATAATAATGTTAATATTATTAAATTATATAATTTTAAAAGAAAAATATTTTAAACATGAATATATATTTAAACAAAAAAAATAGTTAAAGTATATTTTAGTTTATTTCGTATATTAAAATTTTTTGATAAACTATTTATGCAGTGTGTTTGTAGTAAGTAAATAATTTTTATCTTTTTTTTTTGTGTGCCGCCAAATTTTGAAGTCGTTAAATATGTGCCGCAACAAAAGAAAAGGTTGAGAATCACTGGTATAATATATTGTTAAAAACAATAAATGCAAAGTAAAATCTAACAAACATTTGCTTACATTTTTAAAGTCATAGCGAATCCTTTTTTCAGACCGTACCTAAGCGACAGTGTGACGTAATCGATGTGAGGTGCAAACTTAGCTTGGTCGAGTTGTATATGCATATATTTATATATATCGGCGCAATATTACCTACTAGTTACTTAACTAACATTAGCTAAAGTTAATTGTTTCCTTAATGATAACATTGTCGGTTATGCATTAGAAGTTCAATGAATGCAAACAACTGCTTAAGTTGTGATTCAAGAGAATTCATGAAGAAACTACCCCTGATTTTCTACTATAAATATGAGTGACTAAACATTCAACACACAGCCCACTGAGCTTTTCGCTGGACCTTTGCAGTGGGTGGAGATTACAATCCGGTGGTAGATTCTGCGAAGCACTGCTCTTGTTGGGGCTAGTGTTAGCAACTTCACCGGGTTAGAACCCCATGAGCTCATCTATTCGCTCGGTGGATCTAGTATGACCCCTCGAGGTCACTAGAATAGGTAGGAAAAAAATATATGCATAAAACATTCCAGCTCAAGCAGCAGAATGAAGTGGAGCTCTCTGTTGTTATTGTTGTCCAAATACAACGCTGATGTCATCCTTTTTAAAAACAACACGGTGCCAGTCCCATCGTCATCTATACATCTAAATAAAATTGGAGTGTCTGTTTGTAATATTGAAATAGCCTCTTTTTACTACATGCATATGAATATATATATACGGTACATACACCAAAATAACATTTTTTTACAATTTTTGTCTGTCTGTCTGTTTGTTCCGGCTAATCTCTGGAACGGCTGGACTTTTACTGATAGGTAACTGATGATATAAGAAGTAACTTAGGCTACTTTTTTTTAGACTAGCCTCGCCCCGCGGCTTCACCCGCGGTACGACAATAACCGCGGGTAGCGTCGCGGGACTCTGCTATCAATAATAAAATTTAATGTTTCCGAAGCGAAGCGAGGACGGGTCGCTAGTATTTAAATAAAAACTAATTTTAATTAAACGACTAATCAATTGTCTTTTTTTTTGCAGAAGAATATCTTTCCATTCAAAATTCAGAAGTCATAGGTAAGAGAAATTTATTGTTATAATATAGTTTTAGATAATTGGCTTTATGATTGGGAATGTTCAATTGTATCACGGGGTGAAAAGCTATTTCATTATACACATTTAAAAATATAAAAACCGCTCAGTTCTCATTGGAATGTATTAAGTTATAATCTTAATTGTACAAAAATACTTGTAAAAATACTGTAAAAAAATACTTGTTCCTATTCGAGTTGAAGTCACTTCAACGCGAAAACGTCAAATAACGCGTTATACGAGAATACTATTATAACGCGGAACTTACACTCCCTCCATGTTATACTTACTATTATTTTTTATATGTGTCCAATAAATGATGCATGCATCTTTGTGGCTAGGAATGTATTACATATTATTATATCGATTTTTTTTGTTATTATCTCGATATGTACTGTAACAAATGAAATAGATATATATTTTTTATTAATTAATTTAATTATTTATTTATCTTTCCAGATGTGTACGCAGTACAAGAGGAATATGAAATAGAATAGTACAAGTTGTAAATCCTGGATTTACTCCGGGACTGTTTCATACATAATATATGGATATGTATATGGAAAATATTTCAAAAAAAGCGCCACCTCTCGGTGATATATTATGTAATATAAAAAAACCATTAAAAATATTAATTTTAATATTAATTTTATTAAGTTAATTATGTACTCGCTCCGTGCTATTAGTGAATTTATACATAAAAAAATGTTTTATGAATTTTGTTTCATTTCGTACTTAGTTAGATAAAAATATTAAAAAGTGAAGGAAGCATGAATCTTTGACAACTATCTTTTGTAGGAGTGGGTGATATAAATCGTATATAGATTCAATATCTATATATCGCAGCAATATCGTTGAATCCGATATCGCCCCGCACGAAATCTATATATCGATATAAGCCGATACACGATATTGCTCGATGTGATGCGCATCGGCATATCGTACCGATTCGTTAATATCAGCAATATTCGTTTGGTTCGTATCGAATCGGCCAGAGTGAGTGAGCGCACGATAGGGATATCATGTGATGAATGAAACAGAAACAGGCATTATCCATACAATTGTAAACCTTATATTTAAGTCCATATGTCTGTAGATTATTCTTAGCGTATCAGCAGGATACAATTAAGGAAAGAAGTTTCAACTTTCGACCCTAACTTGAATGCAGTATAGCCTATTTGCATCGTTGAATTTAATTTCACACGCTTTGACCTTGAACTACAATTTTTGGACAAGTGTTTATAAATACTTAAAAGTTTTTTGTGTTTGATTTTTAAAGTACACATTTTTCTATTTTTAGTTGAATCCAAATAATTGAGTTTATTTCTTGTGTTTGTATTAAACTTTTGAAATCTACACTCTTTTGGTATATTTTGTAATTTTAAATTAAGACACAAAATACTAAAAACTGAAAATAATGTAGCCAGTCCTAAGCCTGGTAAAAGCATGAAGGAAAGTTTTTTTGATATTTTTATTTTCATGTTCTTTTTATTACTTTAAGATCATATTATAAATTGATATCAGAAAACCAACCGTATAACGTTGACTTAAATCTATATCTACTACGATATTATATCAGCGTATCGTTTCAAATCTCAAATATCATGAATCGAGAAAATCTACTAGCATCCATCAATATATAGATTCAGAAAATATATAGATTCAATATCCGATATTGATCCTCGATATATAGATACGATTCGATACGAGGCAAAACCGATATTACCCACTCCTAATCTTTTGCATCATTAAAATGTGTCGGGTATCGTGGGACACCGGATAGGAACGAAGTTCCATATTATATAAATGTTAATTTTTAGTTCTATTCGAGGGAAATAACGGCGGATCCAGGGGGGAGGGGGGGTCATGACCTCACCCCCTGGATCCGCCGTTGCTTCTGCTAAGCTGTACGTAGACTTTGAAAATGAAGAAACTATAATATAGTGTGTACTTGATTGAAACCCACTGGAATTCAGTATTTTCCCGATACCAACCCAAAAGTTGTCAACGCTTAGAGCACAATTTGAATGACTGCTACCACCAGATTCCAATAAATCACTTATGTAGGCACCTACTTCATTGTCTATTTTTAATTGTCTCTGTATTCGTTATCAATTTGTTGATTATTTTTGTTCATCAGCAAGATTAGGGAATTGATTTATAATATTTAATTTTGATATAGAACTAAAGTCTGTAAACACAACGTGTTGAGGAGATAATAACTGCCAGTAAATATAAATTTACTGTTGCAAATGATGTGACAATAAAAACCAGCAGCGTAACGACAAGTTCTTTTATTTGTGCGAGAATGCAGAAAGCAGGTAGAAATGGCTGGCACGGCTTGTTTTATTAACACTATCCCCCCTTCGTTGGCTTTGGCTGGCAGCGGCGGTGGCTGTGGCTGTGGCGGAAAGGGGCGTGTTAACATGGCTTGGCGGCTTGGCTGGCGGCAGGGCATGAAAGCTGACGTCACGTCCGTTACATTACTTTAAAATGCAACGACATTGTTTTGGATGTAAGAATAAATAAATAAACATTAGCACTGTGCATATTGTGATACGACTTGTACGTGGTAAAAAATTAAATATATTACATTCTATTTATTAAACTTACCGAAGACTACCCCGAGTATCCTCTAATTATTATTTTTTATGTTTACTAGTAGCGGCATGGTCTTTTATAGCGGACAGACGGGTTACTAATTTGCAGCTACCGGCATTACAACTACTTCTGGCTACTTCTGGATCATCTTTAGCTTCAGAGATCCACGATAATTTCATTCCGCTCTATACGCCCCTTCATATTTTCGCTTCATCACCACCACCAATAATAATAAGTATCGCCCAAGAAATGTCACTAACAAGATAGTATCACCTTAAAATCTAAATCGAATCTATCGATAAGTATGTCTCTATGATTGATTAAATTGAAATATAAACCGTAAACTCGTGTTTATGAATACTCGTTTCAAGATTATCAACTTTATAAGCAAAGTTTTAAAGTTGTTAATTGAATGTGATACGAACATAACACGAGAAGTACGGGGAAATCCCTTACATGCTCACGAAGTATCTTCAGGGTTGTCTTTTTTTACATTTTATTGTGTTGCCATAAGGTAATTTATTTTCGTTATCCCAATACTGCCAAAAAACTACCAGAAGCTAAAATAAGAGTCCAATCCTGCCAAAATGACAGGATCAGTGTGACCAGTTTTTATTTGACGAATCTACTGCTTGTGGAGGTTAAAATCTACTGAATTCTACCAAAAGAGAACGAGAAATACTCAAAATCTATTATACTTTTTTTGCTGTCGTGTTACAATGTAAAAACATGAATGTTTCCTTGATTAAACAATAAAATAATAAAAAAAAACCACAATTAATTAAAGAGACCAATGTTCTTTTTTTAAAATTAAATTCTAAATAAAACATATAATAAAAAAAATATAAATAAAAAAAAGGTGCGTGTACTTAAGTATGCGCGTAACAAGTTATACTTTATTCTTATTAAATTTATTTCTTTTTTTATTTAAATTTTAATCAATTCGAAAAAAAAAACTCATAATCCTCAAACACGCATATTGGACATCCCTTTTCTTGACATCGTATAAATTCGGTAATTCTCGGTACGGTTCGGAAAGTTCACCTGCGGCTATATTCAGACTCGCCAAGTTACGTCGGTCGTGTTGTAATGAGCGAATTAGTGGGCAACTTCATTCTGTTAATTTTGTGTCACGGTGCGCGCGCATCGTAAAATTTCACTCTCATAACGCTCAATTTTTCATAAAGCGCCTAAAGAAGTATAACTTCAATAACATGTGTGGCACTCGGAGACTGCCGCGGTAAAGCTATTGCATAGCATTTTTTATCAACTTATGCAATTATAAATCGACAATAATAATTTGATATTAAAACAACAATAAAATAAGACCACGCTATATTTATAAACATTAACAAAAGCAAAACATTAACTGTCCCCTTCACACTCATAACCTAGACCGCGCGAGTAAGAGATGGGCAGACTTCATTATGTGCATGCGGCAGTGCGACGTCACGCCGCGCGCTTATTCACAAACAGTACACAAGCGCAACGTGTGAATGTGTTGAACGGGAGCTACATAGTAGGCGTAGTGGGGTGTCAGGTTATTTTCGTTACGGAATTTCTTGATTCAGTCGCCGCGCTCAAACCCCGCGATAAAAGCTACGCAATAGCTTAATAAAATGAAACTTAAACTTAAAATTCTTCTCTTTATGTTTTTTTTTTTTTTTTTATTGCTTAGTTGTGTGGACGAGCTCACAGCCCACCTGATGTTAAGTAGTTACTGGAGCCCATAGACATCTACAACGTAAATGTGCCACACACCTTGAGATATTGTTCTAAGGTCTCAGTATAGCCACGACGACTTCTATTATGTTGGGTAACATTTTCATAAGGTTGTTTTGAGTCCATTAACTTGATAATACTGTCAGGATCAAATGTGCGACATCAACTGTCGTAGTCCCTCTTTTCCATGCATGATTGCAGCAACATTCTTATTATTAAATCTATTTCGATCTTGATTTTTAATTCTATTAATATCAGAAATTATTATTTCTACTTTGGCGTTTGACAAAGGTAGTATCGTCATTAGCTTCACAAATCGGGACAAATTGCCATACCTTGGCTTGCCATTCGCATCACAGATTTGGCTGCCTGCACTCCAAAATTTATCCACCATAAAAGTTTCGACGTCGAACTAGAAGTTGATAATAAATTAGACAGGGAAACATCTAATTGTGATTCCCTATATTCTTTGTCAACAATTTCTATCATTGCTGTGGGCAGACGTTATTTGCCTCACGAGCAATCACCATTTCTCCCGGCTTGTGATGAGCCTGGTACTGGCGACTGGCGACTTTCACGCGCGGTCTCTTGTCCTTCGCATCCAGTCCGTAACAGGCAATTTGACCAGGTCATTGGTCCACCTCGCTGGCTGTTTGCCTACGTTACGACGACGTCCAGTACGAGGTCTCCACTCCAGTACTTTTGCGCCCCACCGATCGTGGAACGTGTGGTTCATCGCGTGAGCGACTTTCAAATATCTGGACAGTTCAAGAAAGCGTTCGCCAAGTAACCACCGCTCTGCCTAATTCGACCGCGAAGAAACCACGGGTTCAAATTTGGAGGGCGGATCAGGAGTCGTACATTACAAAATACTTATCCCTCTCATAATGTGGGTGGAGGCATTTATGTTATCGATGCCGATGGTAAACGCTTAAGACCAGCCGGCCGTCAGTGTGACCGAATGTCTTAAGTTTAACTAGTATTTTTTAAAGAAAATTAACCTTAAACCTTTGGGTAGTCAATAGTACAATACTTTTTTCCCTACCTAATCCTTGGTAGCTGAATCTCCTCAGTGAGTCGCGATTATGACTCGGTGGTAGATTCAGCGTAACACTGCTCTCGCTAGGGTCAGTATTAGCAAGTCTTCACAGGTTGAGCCCCGTGAGCTCACTTACGCGTCCGTGCGTAACTGAAAAATCCTTTAAGGCTACCAGCGAATAGGCGGGGATATAAATAGAAGATGTCAGCATCTGAGATGTTCGCATCGTTTAACCTCCACGACCTACGGAAAACTGCATCGGAAGTCTAATTTATCATAAAAAATAATATCGATTATTTAATGTTAAAGAAATACGCATCAAAATCGAACAGCGCGTTAATTCGTCTACATCTTCAAGGTGATTGAATATTAATGACTGCGCTGAAAAAGAACACAGATGCCTGACTAATTAGCGTCAGATACATAATAATTATATTTGTATAAACGCGAACTGAACAACATGTAACTAAAATAAGTATTACCGAAGGCCCCAAGTATTTTAATGTTTGCTCATTTATGTTGGTATTTTATTAACACATGACATGATGTAATAAAAATAAATTTCGAAAATAATTTTATTCGCTGTAACTGCTACACTTTTGTGATGATATAACATCTCAAGTCTCGAGGGGGGCTGTAGTTTTTACATTATTGAAGTCAAGCCTTGGTAACTTAACAGCAAGTGGACTGTGAGCTCGTTCACTGGTCTAAGCAATAAAATGGAATAAAGGAGAGCGGATTAGTTTTGCACACGGTCGGTCAAGCAGCCAACGAAGAGGGTGGGATACAAGTATGTTCTTCTTCTTCTTCTGAGTCGGTCTCTTCATTGCTAAAGGTCGTGTCTAGTTTGAAATATTGACCACTCGATGCACTATACTTCCTCACGTCTCCTGTCCTCGGCGTCCTTTACAGCCTCGGTTATTGGCAGGTCGGTGAGCGTTTTTACCAGATCAGTGTGCTTAGTGCGAGTTTTGTACCATTCTTGACAGCATAAAAGTTAACTCAAATTTGTATGCAGTTGGAACAGCGCCCTTAGCGCAAACGTAGGCAAACGTTCTAACTCCATACAAATATGAGTTAACTTTTACGAGAACTTTAAAAACTCTCACTAAGCACACTAACCAGCGGGTGGGTGAGCGTCCTCGTGATCTTCTCCTGTCAACGTGACCAATCATCAGCTTCTAATTAAATTATTTCAAGGCTTACAACAAATATTCAAAGAAAAACCAATCAGCTATGAAAAGAACGTGATTTTTACGACAATATGTTTTAATCACAAAAACAAAATCTAGAAATAACTAACAACAGTCTTGATCTATCTTCTTTATTTTAGCTACACGGTCCAATGTGTATGTATCAAGCAGGAGCGGGTGCTGGAGTTGCTGCAATGGTAGTTTCGGCGGCTGTTGATGGCGTGGTGGCTGCCGGCGTCGGAGTCTCTGGAGTCGCAGCTGTTGTTCCGCCGTCAGCTGGGGCGATAGCTTCGTTAGCTGGTTGAGCACCGCTGTCTGCAGAGCCGGCTGCCTCATTAGCTGGTTTAGCTGCACCATCAACCGGCGTTAGTGGTCCCGCTGCACTGTCAGTGCTGTTGCTGGCATCAGTAGTATTAGCTGACGTGTTGATCTGAGTGATAACGGTGGTGACATTCGAAGGCTGGAGAGCTGTGTTCGCATCTCCGTCGTTCTGAGACGTTTGACCATTAATTATTGGTCTAACAAAAACCAGTGTTTGCTTTTCACCATCGGTCTTTTCTGAAATCGTGATGTTGATCTCTGTAATTTTAAAAGAAATCTAGATTAGATCGGGAATTCCCGATTCACAATTGTGAATGCTCATCTAATTAAGGGTTTTTGGGGGTGTGAAGTTTGTTAAGCTATAAAGCCATGATATTTTTTTGTATATAAATAGAGAGAAAATAGATTTTGTGGACGAAGTTTCGCACTAACATCTTGTTACTTCAAGAACTCGGCATCAGCATCGGTCAGTTCCAGTTTTCTACGGTACAATAAGAGCTTTATTTAGATACGATTCGTAACGAGATAAAAAGTCCATAGAAAGCTTCGTCCTTCAGGGAAGTTTTGACGGCACAAACAATGCGAAAGGTCTCCCACCTGGTGAACCGACCAAATAAAGACTACAGTGGGAGGTTCTTAAAGTTAGTTCAGCAGAATGGCATCGGAGGGAGGAAGAGTTGGTGGGCCATCGTGAGAACAATGAAATTTTACCCCCGCAATACTAAATTACCATCATGACCACTTCGTGAAGAGTGAAACGAAGAATTTCTGGTTTAAAACTGTCAGTTATTGGCGAAGATGCTACCTAATAATGTAATTTTGTCTGGATATATCTTGACAATCGGCAGAAAGCAAACAAAGTATGATCGATTGCCCGGATCAGTGGAGGGATTCGTACTAGTGGTTGTAAAAGTTCAAATTGTGAAGTTAAAGTTTTCTTGATTGAACCCCTGATCGTCTTTGAGTCTCATCTATCTATGGTGATATCATTATCTTTGAGTTCCATATCGTAAGTCCCGTCTTATTTTCAGCTTTCGTCTGCACTTCGACTGGGGTTGAATGTAGACCGGTGCCAATGACTGGCAGTTGAATATGACCATTTTTTACATAATACATACACATACATACATAACAGACATTACGGTTTCATGTCACGCTTGTTGTAGTCATTATAACATAATTTGCATGTAGACAGAGGTATCGGATAGTAAGAATAATATGGTCTTTCTTAAATTCGTGTCCAATTGGGTCGAGGAAGTTACCGATACAAAACGTCTTTAGTCGCCTTAAGTGGCCGAATAATGCCGGCTATATTTTTGTGAGGAAATCCACTAGCTACCACTACTAGTGGTCACTGACTGATTCGGTGATGCAGTTAGCGCCCCTGACTGTTGCGCCCAGGGTCGTGGCTTTGATTCTTACGTCGGACAAATTAGTGAATTGAGAAAATTGTTTGCTCTTTGTATGGGCATTTATTTCAACGTATATAAGTATCTTAGTCTCTGGTAACCATAACATCTTAAATTGGGGCGGAAAGACCGTGCGTGATATGTTCCCAAGTATTATTATTATTATTACTGGTAGTGCAAGCGCGTATTTTGAGAAGCGGGCAGATGCTGTTGTCAAACCAATTATTGCTTTAAGCCCACAATGCGTTCTGGTTTGAAGGCAGGTTCAAACGGGAAATACGACTGACTTTCTGTCTCAAGGAGTCTAAAAGAGCAACTTTACAACATTATTGGGAATATCTATGAAATGCGGTAACAATTTAACAGGATTAAAACTATGACCATGACCAAGCCCGTTCAGTCATCTAAGAAAAATAGATAAACAGGAACTTACCTATAGTTCCACATTGCGCACACGTACACAGCGCAATCTGCGAAATGTAGTTATTAACTTTTACAATAATTCGACTTACATACGAGTCAAGAAGAACAACATTCTTCCCGTACCTATTCCCTGGTAGCCTAAGGGACAATTCCAGCTAGGCGGTTCAAGATTTCAAAGCGTATAAGTAAGCTGAATGCGATATTTTAGTACGGAAATTAAAAAAAGAACTCACCAAAAACAAAACGATGCTTTCATGATACATTGTGCGAATTTCCGTAATCCAATGACGGATTGCTTATAAATTTTACCAAATTTATACTTTGACATTTTAATTTAAGATAAATATGTGAACAATTGTTATGGACTTTTCGTTTGTTTTAACAAGTGTTAATCGCATTCGTGGCAGACGGGGACCTTTATTTCAGAGTAAGAGGGGCCGGATTCAAGGGAAGCGGGGGGTATCGAAAATAATGCGAAAGGAAAGACCCGCGAAGGAATATAATAGATCTGATATTATAATATAATAGAGAAAAAAAAAGAAGAAAAAAAACCTTTAACAAAGAATTAGTCTAGCTATTCAAAGGGAGAACGCTGCTAGTATCTTCGGAACCTTGCCTAAAGAGACTCCTTTTAATAATATATTTTAGTTATTAAATTATTATTTTTATTATTTCATATTATTAATATTATTTCAAAAATTATATGAAATTAGGTTGCTCAAACATCTCTAAGTAGAAGCTATGGCTTCTAATAGAGAATTGCATTTTTAATATTTGTATAAATAAGACGAAGCGTATCGTGGGACGACCCTGGCTAAATGGTGCGGTGACCTTCGATGGGTGGCCGGGAAGAGTTGGATGCGGAGAAACGAAGAGCGGGCGGTGTGTGTCGATTGAAAGAGGCCAGTAAAGGACGACTGGGGGCTGATAATAATGATGAAATAAGACGAATGCTTCTGTAGATTTTAGCAAGTTTGCAAGGCTGAATCCCGGGAGCTCGCCTCCACGTGCGATGAAGCTAGCATAGCTTTTTGAGGTTACTAGTAATAGGTAAGACAAAAGAAGAAATTAATAAATTAATAATAATAAATAAATTAAAGAAAATTACTGACATTTCAACGCCAAAGACGAAGCTTCTCTATGGGGTTTGTGGTTGACTGACAGAAATTGTCACGTAACGAAAAAGCGTTACGCCCGACCCCTTACTTAACCATAAACAAATATTAGGATTTTATAAGGACTAATCTCTCACACTTAGTGTTATCTCGTATTTCAAAATCTCCAATTGTGTTTGTGGTTTCTCTCAATATATGTTAATTTCCGTAGAATAATAATAATAAATAATATATAGATAATAGGGAACAAATCACGCACGGTCACCCGAATTAGATTTTTTGTATTATGGATACCAGAGACTGACTTGCATACTTTTAAACAGTTAAATATATAAATGTAGGATTGAGAACGGAACGTCTGAAAAGAGTATGGAATGGAGCGTTAAGATGTGAGTGAGAGAAAACGGAAAGAAAGGGAAAAGTGAATGACAGACAGAAGGACAGAGAGAAAAAAATCGGTTATCTGTTAAGTCGGTTTACTGACGATAGTGAACGTGACAACTATAAGAAAATACTGATGGAATGGTTTCATTTTTCAATTATCG
Organism: Bombyx mori; assembly: GCF_030269925.1. Classification (NCBI taxonomy): domain Eukaryota; kingdom Metazoa; phylum Arthropoda; class Insecta; order Lepidoptera; family Bombycidae; genus Bombyx; species Bombyx mori. Next base: position 3,612,392 of record NC_085117.1, on the reverse strand, counting down.
CAATTATCTTGCTATAAACAATTGACACCACATTCACTTTTCACTGAACTTCATAGTTGACGAAAACATGTAAATGTATTATTGTATAGCAGCTGTCCACGCGAATGCATCGCTCACTCAAGTAGGAGAGAGACAGATGTCGAACGCGGCCGAACGCGGAGGCCGATTGTGCCTCTTTGTCGCTCGTTACGCGCTCTCGCTTGCACTTCAAGCCTTAAATGGAACGCCTCAATGAGTCATGTCTTTTCGTGCGTGCAGCTGGCTCCATCGAATAATAAGACGTTGTCACATCAAAAGGAAGAAGGCGAAGACGGTTAAAAAATAAGCAAGGCGTAATAAAAGTGTTTATTAATTTTTAATTATTATTATAACAAAAGGTTTCGGTACAGTAGAAGTTTTATTTTATGCGCTGCGATCCTTATTCTACATAAATAATAATCGAAACGAAGAACAAACAAACCTGTTCATCCCACGAATATTTGCCCGATGTGGGAATCGAACCCACGACCCTCGGCGCAACAATCAGGAGCTATAAGTACTGCACTACCGACCTACTTCAAAATACAAAAAAAAAACACCACACAACAAAGGCATCGTTTGGAAAATACCGAATAATATGACCCCCATCCGATTTGGACCTAAATAGGACCCTGTCTTGTTCTAGTTTGCATTGGAAAAACAAATAGAGAATTTTAACACACGGCAAGTATTAGTCATGATTAATTTTCAGTTTTACGAAGTAAAAACGAGAAATGAAACATGTCTCTTTCTTCTCTATTCGTCGACAGGTTTTTCTTTTCTTACGTATAGCCACAGCCAACGAACTCAATAGGGAAATAAAATGAATGTTGGTCCTCTGTGCAGTATTTTCGTTCCCAACCATTGAGTTGATTTACTAACATCTTAAATAGACATTTTCTACTAACAACAATTTCTATGCATCAAATCTCTATGTGTATGTACGTGAAGCAAAAACTTTGTAAAATTTTAAGGAAAATTACACTACGGCAACGCTACTTCGACAAAGCGGCGCGACACGAAAATCCTCCTATCATGGCCACCGTTAATTACTTATCCGACACATGTCTTGTGGATCCGGGGGGGATCCACTCGCGGTGCTTTTAGACCTCTGAAGCACCGGTCACCTCCTAACTCATTATATATTTAATTTTTTTTACATTCTCTTTGACGAAATTTGCAGCACGCATTCTGTCAATGTTATGTCAAACGCCATTAGGTAACATGAAAGATTTAATATGGTGGTTAATTATACTTAAATTTTCAAACCGGATGCAACGGAAAAAACGACAGGTAAGAGACACAAATACAAAAATGTGTAGGATGAAGCCAGCAAAGAATGAGACAGAAATATACATACTATTTAATACAGCGCCATCTGTGAGATTTTTTAATACTAACGTGTGTATGAAAGCTCTTGTAGTGAATTTTAATTTAGGATTATACGTGAAATTAAAATATCAATTCACAGCGGGCGCTACCTTACAATTATTTACTAATGACAAAATTTTACATATACTTAAGACGTTTAGGATAATTGTATTTTAATTTTGGAAGGTTTCACTTCTACCACGTGTGAATTGCACACATGTTTTTTTTTTTTTTTCTAGATATTTATGATACAGCATACAAAAATACATACAACCCTAAATTTTCACCCCTCTTCGATCAACCCTTATTTTTTATTTGCTAATTAAAAATTTATTTTTTTGCAAGAATTTTTTTTTATTTTGTCATGACTTAGAATAAAAAAAACTTCATATTACTCTGATATTTTCACCCCTCTACGATCAATCCCTATTTTTTATTTTTTATTTAACTTTAATTTTTTTGGAAAGATTTTAATTTTTATTTTTATTTTGTCATGAATTAAAATAAAAAATCTGATGTTACTCTCAATTTTTCATCCCTCTATGATCAACCCCTATTTTTTAATTTGCTTTTTATAAACTTTAATTTTTTTTTGGCAAGTTTTTATTATTATTTTATCATGACTTAAAATAAAAAAAATCATATTATTCTCAATTTTCACTCTTATACGATCAACCCCTATTTTTCCATCCCAATTTTTATTCTATGCACAGATCCGCAATAAGGTTGCAAGATGGCAATTAAATGTTATAATTGTAGTACGATAAATTCTTATTCAGAGTTTATAATTTCAAGTTCCTTTAATTATGGTTTTTTTTTAAATTCAATTTGATCTCCCGCCCTCGCCCATAGATTATACACTTAATATATTTGAGACCCTCGCCGGTCGACTACTGATCAACTATCAATTGATCAGTTATCCCCGCCAGGTGTCACCACTCATCCAGCAAACATCACGTAGTAGGGATGAGGACGAAGCCAGTCTCCTGTTTTACTCACTATACATTTTTCAGCCATGTTTTTTTGGTTTTATTTGTGTATCAATCGTAGCTTGCCAGCCATGTTTCTTTGGTTTGTTTGTGTATCAATAGTATGTTCAGTAGGTCTGAGAATCGGCTACTATCTATTTTTCATATCCCTAAGTGATAGTGATTAGGTTTGTCCACTCTAAACATAAATTTTTTATTTTTATATTTTGGATAAATTTTTTTTGGTTATAATATGGTATTATGTGGTTGAATGAGGTTTTTTTCTACACTAGAATTTCCCTAGAAATCTTATTTAAGGCAACACAACGTTTGCCAGGTCAGCTAGTACCTATATAATATACAAGCGGTCCGCTCCGGCTCCGCTCGGGTCTTTAACAAAAAAATTTCAACGATATTTGACGCTGTTTTTTTTTTTAATAAAAAAACAGTTATTGCGGCATAACTATAATAGTTAGACATATGCTGTCACGACACTTTTTGTAAATAATAATGTGTTCTACAAGGTCGTAGTACATTATTTTATTATATCATCAATAGTTTCCGCACGGCACGCGATGTAAAGAATATTTTAGGTAATATTTTTACACCTTGAAGTTTTAGTAAGGATCCCTAAATTTTTTCAAAAAAAGTTATAGTCTATGTCACTCGGGAATAGTGTAGCTTCCAAGCAGTGAAAGAATTTTTCAAATCGGTTCAGTAGTTTCGGAGCCTTTCCAATACAAACAAACAAACAGATCTTTCCTCTTTATAATATTAGTATAGATACCAGCAGTTTGGAACGCCTTGTGGTGATCAGTAAAATCGAGGGAAAAAGGCCTAAGGGTAGAGGTCCCAAACGATGATCGGACCAAATAGCGGAGGAACTGAAGATACCTGTCAGTGACGCACTCCGCCAAGCTACTGAACGGGGTGGATTACTGGTGGTAGGACCTCTTGTGAGTCCGCGCGGGTGGGTACCACCACCCTGCCTATTTCTGCCGTGAAGCAGTAATGCGTTTCGGTTTGAAGGGTGGGGCAGCCGTTGTAACTATACGCGAGACCTAAGAACTTATATCTCAAGGTGGGTGGCGCATTTACGTTGTGGATGTCTATGGGCTCCAGTAACCACTTAACACCAGGTGGGCTGCGAGCTCGTCCACCCAACTAAGCAAAAATAAAAAAAAAGACAGCTAGTTGGCGGAATCAAACGGAGTCACGATCCTCAGCAATGAGGGACCGATTGAAGGGAGAGATGTATAATCTAAAGAGAATGTATTTGTGTGGGTGTGGGTGGGTGTGTTCATACATATTTTCACCTAAATTATCTTACGTAGTTAGCTTTCTGAATCGTCTTATGACTTTTATGTTTTAATATAAAATTGCATTTTGTTGGGAGCAAAGCCGCGGGTGAAGCTAGTAATTAATAAATGACATGCGTGTTACCAAAAAATCATTAAATTCTCATGAAACACAATGATACTTACAGTTCTTTTTGCGAATCCAGAGTGAGTCCAATCATAGTACCATTCATTGCCTACTAGTAGTTTAAAGTATATTAATTGCTATTCAAATATTTTAACGAGCTCACGGATCACCTGCTGTTAAGTGGTCACTGGAGCCCATTGACATCGACAATGTAAATGCTGCAAACTCTGACACGCATTCTCTGTCTCAGGTTTTCAAATATAGTACAACGGTCGCCGCGCTCTTTAAGTCGAAACGCGTTACTGTTACCCGGCAGAAATAGGCGAGATGGTGATGCCCACAAATGTGGGATCCTGAGGCGCCCTGCCACCATTAAATCGCCAATTTTCAATATGTAAAGAAGAGCCTGAGCGAGGTATACTACCTTATCCTTATCCTTATCCTGTGGGACCCCCCATCATCACAGAGCACAAGATATTTGATAGATGCCTTCACGATAAGCTTGCGTATATACAAGCTCCGAAAAACAGCATTCGGACCGTCGGTCTACCGAGCAATATCACAAGCTCAGTGGATGATCTTCCTTTCGTAAATCCAAAAAACCATATACACAGTCCACTGAGTTTCTCGCCGGATCTTCTCAGTGGGTCGCGATTCCGATCCGGTGGTAGATTCGGCGAAGCACTGCTCTTGCTAAAACTAGTGTTAGCAGATTCTGTCAAGTTGAGCTCGAGAGCTCACTTACCCGTCCGGGCGTAGCTGAAATAGCCTCTTAGGCTACCAGCGAATAGGCAAGGCCAAAAAAAACTAGTTTTTTTATTACAATACAATTTTTTATTATAGTACAATGATTTTATTTAGAGTTGTAGTAGGTTTTTACTGGTAGGACCTCTTCTGAGTCCGCGCGGGTAGGTACCACCACCCTGCCTATTTCTGCCGTGAAGCAGTAATGCGTTTCGGTTTGAAGGGTGGCGCAGCCGTTGTAACTATACTTGAGACCTTAGAACTTATATCTCAAGGTGGGTGGCGCATTTACGTTGTAGATGTCTATGGGCTCTAGTAACCACTTAACACCAGGTGGGCTGTGAGCTCGTCCACCCATCTAAGCAAAAAAAAGGTAGGTATTAATGATGGCTCGAAGGCATATCCAGTTTCACCAGGACAGGTCGGCGTACACGGAATCAGCCAGGAGGGGTAGTATTTGCTAACAGCTGCTCGAGCACCATCGAAAGAGACCTGGCAGCTCAGAGGCAGCAGCTGCGTGAGTGCATCTAATACGGGATCGGAATCAACGGGCTTATTAGTTACCGGAGTTAGGTTTCTCGTCAGATTGTTCGACAAATACGATTGCCTGGGTAATCTATAGTGCTAGAGCCGCAGACGTGTAATTGCTGTGTCAGTGGATCGGGTGAATTCGTAAGAGTGTGTCCAGGGCGTCGACACTGAGTGGCTCCTGCGTGAGCCGATTATCACGTCGCATTGCTTCATTGAAGTAGTGTATGTATCGAGGTGGGGCTCTCTTTTGGCTCCCTTTTTTTAACTATTCTAGTGACCTTGAGGGGTCACAGCAGATTCACCCGGCGAGTAGGTGAGCTCACGGGACCCTAACCTGACCTTTGCTACCACTAGCCCCAGCAAGAGCAGTTCTTCGCAGAATCGGAAGCGCTACCCACTGAGAAGATCCGAAGAGAAAATCAGTGGGCTGTGTCTGATAACTATTTAATGGCAGAAATAGGCATAATGGTATCTGTGTGATACCTACACGTGCGAACTCGACTTTTTGCACTTATGAAGCCCCGATGTCGCTGCCTACCGACTTCGAATGGGTCACTTTTTATTGTACCTATTTATGTATAGGAGCATACGGATGAGCAGAAATTTTGGAATGAAAAGGATTCCGTAATGTTGTTAAAACAAACAAAGAAACACAAGTAAACAAATTTCAAATGCTTTATTTGTTAATTCACATAAATTTTTTTTGGGGCTTGTCGGCCGCTTTTCTAAATGCTTCAAACAATTTTCTTATTCTAAAATCTCTTTGTCCATTTTAACTTAATCGCCTGTGGTCATTGTCAACCGATCTAATCCTTGCAGGAAATACCTTTGAAATACTATACATTATATTTTTTAAAGCGAACACTACTTTAATTATTAGCTTGTGCACGTGAGACCGTATATTCGACATTGGCGAGCTCACATATTTCTATGCATCTTTGACTTTTTATATAAAGCCTCAGAAACAGGTTACTTTGAAAATAACCTATTCATTGAACCTTGATTCGTATTAATAGTTTGTTTTTTGTTTGGAATGGCATAATATATTGTAAATATTATGGAAGAGTTTTTGAAAAACATAATGTTTTCGGTATCGATTTGATAGATGCTATTAATAATCGAATTCTAATTGGATTTTCTTAATATATCTGCAACCACAGTAGTGTTCGCCAATTCTTCATTTCTAAATTTACTGCTGTTAAGCTCTCTTGTAGCTAGATATGAAAAGTGTATCCCGGTAATATCCATTCTGGTTCTAAATATATTTTATTTGTCTATTCATTTTGATCATCATCAAACGATGTCTTTTGGTTTCTTTGCATGCTGCTAGAATGATAACTGCTCCGAGACGATGAAGCGCTCTCCGATGAGGACTGGCTAGAGCTGATTTCCTTGGTAGATTCATTGGGATCGTTATTTTCACTATTTGATTGAAAACTTCTGAAAGATCTCTGGCTAGATTTCTTTGATTCCTGTTGATTAAATTGGTACGCGCTCTCAGAGGATCGTACAGTGTTACCATTTTCATTATCGTTCTGATTGTTTGAGAGGTTTTCGTCGTTTTCACTATATTGCGATCGCTTGAGTTCACTGTATCTTTGGAAATCTTTGGATTCGGACTGGTTGTTATTGATTATCTTTTTAGATCCGTGCGACTTTTTCTTTTTCTCCTGAGACTGAGTTCCACTATTATCAGTGCTTCTAGATTTTCCATCACTATTTCCTTTATTTTTGCAAGGAGTTCCACGTTCAGCACCTTCTGATGTGTTACTATTAAAAGATTCGCCTCTATCTTCAGTTACTTTCTTACCTTTGGAGTCTGTCTCATCGTCATTATCGTTTCCGGTTTTCTTAGATCCCTCTGGTTTCCCAGGACGTTCCGGTTTTCTTGAACCTTCAGGCTTGTCCTTTTTATCTTTAATTTTATCAGTAGAGGATTCGCCTCTATCTTCAGTTACTTTCTTACCTTTGGAGTCTGTCTCATCGTCATTATCGTTTCCGGTTTTCTTAGATCCCTCTGGTTTCCCAGGACGTTCCGGTTTTCTTGAACCTTCAGGCTTGTCCTTTTTATTTTTAATTTTATCAGTAGAGGATTCGCCTCTATCTTCAGTTACTTTCTTACCTTTGGAGTCTGTCTCATCGTCATTATCGTTTCCGGTTTTCTTAGATCCCTCTGGTTTCCCAGGACGTTCCGGTTTTCTTGAACCTTCAGGCTTGTCCTTTTTATCTTTAATTTTATCAGTAGAGGATTCGCCTCTATCTTCAGTTACTTTCTTACCTTTGGAGTCTGTCTCATCGTCATTATCGTTTCCGGTTTTCTTAGATCCCTCTGGTTTCCCAGGATGTTCCGGTTTTCTTGAACCTTCAGGCTTGTCCTTTTTATCTTTAATTTTATCAGTAGAGGATTCGCCTCTATCTTCAGTTACTTTCTTACCTTTGGAGTCTGTCTCATCGTCATTATCGTTTCCGGTTTTCTTAGATCCCTCTGGTTTCCCAGGACGTTCCGGTTTTCTTGAACCTTCAGGCTTGTCCTTTTTATCTTTAATTTTATCAGTAGAGGATTCGCCTCTATCTTCAGTTACTTTCTTACCTTTGGAGTCTGTCTCATCGTCATTATCGTTTCCGGTTTTCTTAGATCCCTCTGGTTTCCCAGGACGTTCCGGTTTTCTTGAACCTTCAGGCTTGTCCTTTTTATCTTTAATTTTATCAGTAGAGGATTCGCCTCTATCTTCAGTTACTTTCTTACCTTTGGAGTCTGTCTCATCGTCATTATCGTTTCCAGTTTTCTTAGATCCCTCTGGTTTCCCAGGACGTTCCGGTTTTCTTGAACCTTCAGGCTTGTCCTTTTTATCTTTAATTTTATCAGTAGAGGATTCGCCTCTATCTTCAGTTACTTTCTTACCTTTGGAGTCTGTCTCATCGTCATTATCGTTTCCGGTTTTCTTAGATCCCTCTGGTTTCCCAGGACGTTCCGGTTTTCTTGAACCTTCAGGCTTGTCCTTTTTATCTTTAATTTTATCAGTAGAGGATTCGCCTCTATCTTCAGTTACTTTCTTACCTTTGGAGTCTGTCTCATCGTCATTATCGTTTCCGGTTTTCTTAGATCCCTCTGGTTTCCCAGGACGTTCCGGTTTTCTTGAATCTTCAGGCTTGTCCTTTTTATCTTTAATTTTATCAGTAGAGGATTCGCCTCTATCTTCAGTTACTTTCTTACCTTTGGAGTCTGTCTCATCGTCATTATCGTTTCCGGTTTTCTTAGATCCCTCTGGTTTCCCAGGACGTTCCGGTTTTCTTGAACCTTCAGGCTTGTCCTTTTTATCTTTAATTTTATCAGTAGAGGATTCGCCTCTATCTTCAGTTGCTTTCTTACCTTTGGAGTCTGTCTCATCGTCATTATCGTTTCCGGTTTTCTTAGATCCCTCTGGTTTCCCAGGACGTTCTGGTTTTCTTGAACCTTCAGGCTTGTCCTTTTTATCTTTAATTTTATCAGTAGAGGATTCGCCTCTATCTTCAGTTACTTTCTTACATTTGGAGTCTGTCTCATCGTCATTATCGTTTCCGGTTTTCTTAGATCCCTCTGGTTTCCCAGGACGTTCCGGTTTTCTTGAGCCTTCAGGCTTGTCCTTTTTATCTTTAATTTTATCAGTAGAGGATTCGCCTCTATCTTCAGTTACTTTTTTACCTTTGGAGTCTGTCTCATCGTCATTATCGTTTCCGGTTTTCTTAGATCCCTCTGGTTTCCCAGGACGTTCCGGTTTTCTTGAACCTTCAGGCTTGTCCTTTTTATCTTTAATTTTATCAGTAGAGGATTCGCCTCTATCTTCAGTTACTTTCTTACCTTTGGAGTCTGTCTCATCGTCATTATCGTTTCCGGTTTTCTTAGATCCCTCTGGTTTCCCAGGACGTTCCGGTTTTCTTGAACCTTCAGGCTTGTCCTTTTTATTTTTAATTTTATCAGTAGAGGATTCGCCTCTATCTTCAGTTACTTTCTTACCTTTGGAGTCTGTCTCATCGTCATTATCGTTTCCGGTTTTCTTAGATCCCTCTGGTTTCCCAGGACGTTCCGGTTTTCTTGAACCTTCAGGCTTGTCCTTTTTATCTTTAATTTTATCAGTAGAGGATTCGCCTCTATCTTCAGTTACTTTCTTACCTTTGGAGTCTGTCTCATCGTCATTATCGTTTCCGGTTTTCTTAGATCCCTCTGGTTTCCCAGGATGTTCCGGTTTTCTTGAACCTTCAGGCTTGTCCTTTTTATCTTTAATTTTATCAGTAGAGGATTCGCCTCTATCTTCAGTTACTTTCTTACCTTTGGAGTCTGTCTCATCGTCATTATCGTTTCCGGTTTTCTTAGATCCCTCTGGTTTCCCAGGACGTTCCGGTTTTCTTGAACCTTCAGGCTTGTCCTTTTTATCTTTAATTTTATCAGTAGAGGATTCGCCTCTATCTTCAGTTACTTTCTTACCTTTGGAGTCTGTCTCATCGTCATTATCGTTTCCGGTTTTCTTAGATCCCTCTGGTTTCCCAGGACGTTCCGGTTTTCTTGAACCTTCAGGCTTGTCCTTTTTATCTTTAATTTTATCAGTAGAGGATTCGCCTCTATCTTCAGTTACTTTCTTACCTTTGGAGTCTGTCTCATCGTCATTATCGTTTCCAGTTTTCTTAGATCCCTCTGGTTTCCCAGGACGTTCCGGTTTTCTTGAACCTTCAGGCTTGTCCTTTTTATCTTTAATTTTATCAGTAGAGGATTCGCCTCTATCTTCAGTTACTTTCTTACCTTTGGAGTCTGTCTCATCGTCATTATCGTTTCCGGTTTTCTTAGATCCCTCTGGTTTCCCAGGACGTTCCGGTTTTCTTGAACCTTCAGGCTTGTCCTTTTTATCTTTAATTTTATCAGTAGAGGATTCGCCTCTATCTTCAGTTACTTTCTTACCTTTGGAGTCTGTCTCATCGTCATTATCGTTTCCGGTTTTCTTAGATCCCTCTGGTTTCCCAGGACGTTCCGGTTTTCTTGAATCTTCAGGCTTGTCCTTTTTATCTTTAATTTTATCAGTAGAGGATTCGCCTCTATCTTCAGTTACTTTCTTACCTTTGGAGTCTGTCTCATCGTCATTATCGTTTCCGGTTTTCTTAGATCCCTCTGGTTTCCCAGGACGTTCCGGTTTTCTTGAACCTTCAGGCTTGTCCTTTTTATCTTTAATTTTATCAGTAGAGGATTCGCCTCTATCTTCAGTTGCTTTCTTACCTTTGGAGTCTGTCTCATCGTCATTATCGTTTCCGGTTTTCTTAGATCCCTCTGGTTTCCCAGGACGTTCTGGTTTTCTTGAACCTTCAGGCTTGTCCTTTTTATCTTTAATTTTATCAGTAGAGGATTCGCCTCTATCTTCAGTTACTTTCTTACATTTGGAGTCTGTCTCATCGTCATTATCGTTTCCGGTTTTCTTAGATCCCTCTGGTTTCCCAGGACGTTCCGGTTTTCTTGAGCCTTCAGGCTTGTCCTTTTTATCTTTAATTTTATCAGTAGAGGATTCGCCTCTATCTTCAGTTACTTTTTTACCTTTGGAGTCTGTCTCATCGTCATTATCGTTTCCGGTTTTCTTAGATCCCTCTGGTTTCCCAGGACGTTCCGGTTTTCTTGAACCTTCAGGCTTGTCCTTTTTATCTTTAATTTTATCAGTAGAGGATTCGCCTCTATCTTCAGTTACTTTCTTACCTTTGAAGTCTGTCTCATCGTCATTATCGTTTCCGGTTTTCTTAGATCCCTCTGGTTTCCCAGGACGTTCCGGTTTTCTTGAACCTTCAGGCTTGTCCTTTTTTTCTTTAATTTTATCAGTAGAGGATTCGCCTCTATCTTCAGTTACTTTCTTACTTTTGGAGTCTGTCTCATCGTCATTATCGTTTCCGGTTTTCTTAGATTTCTCTGGTTTCCCAGGACGTTCTGGTTTTTTTGAACCTTCAGACTTGTCCTTTTTATCTTTAATTTTATCAGTAGAGGATTCCCCTCTATCTTCAGTCACTTTCTTACCTTTGAAGTCTGTGTCATCGTCATTATCGTTTCCGGTTTTCTTAGATCCCTCTGGTTTCCCAGGACGTTCTGGTTTTCTTGAACCTTCAGGTTTGCCGTTTTTATGTTCTTTACTCTCATTAGTAGAGGGTTCGCCTCCTTTCCCTCCGTTAGAGGATGGGTCATCGTCGTTTTCGTTTTTCTTAGGTTCATTTGGTTTCGCAGGTTTGTAGTCTTTATCCTTAGTTCCCTGCTCATCGCCTTCATTATTAACGTCATCATCAGTTTTATATTCTTTTTCGAAATCAGTGTCCTTAGATTTGTTCAAAGTCTCGTTGAGAGTGTGCCTATTGCAGACAGTTATTCGTTGTTTGATCTCTTTGATTTTCTGTATGAAACCTGTAAGAACGTATTATGAATTTTAATTCTTGCAATCTAAGAACAGACACTGCCTCTTGTACGTTGGCGCGTTTTACTTTAAGATTAGTGTCTTTGCCAATTAAATCTCGCTTTCGCTAAGCGACTAATGTCAATTTTGTACTCTAGGATCGGTTCGCCTTAGTTAAAAAATGAAGTCTACCTACTTCACCTATGAAGTCATACTTTTCAATGCTGGCCATTTGAAACGTAAGTTACGTATGGCTGGCTCGGTATGGATACGATAAAAATACGAGTTATTATGTAATACGAGCGCTGTCGCGATAACAATGTTATGCTAAAGCGAATTGAGCTGCATTGAGTACTGCTCCAAATTCTGAGGCTAATCTTCCAAGTCCTGGTGCTAAGCTACCCAAATTACAGCTTGTCCCATTCGACTCCAAACAGAATAGGATCATCGAATTATCAACGACGCTCTCACGATTCGTTTGGAACTTATAGGTCTACAGAAGATAATAAAATGTTCTACAGGGAATGAAATGATAACCTCGCCACCATCACCCCTGCTACCTAAAATCGGGGTGTGCGTCCGCGGTTTGCTTCCAGAGGTATTTTTGCTACATACCCTCCGGCTTCCGACTATACTTCCCCCTCCCACAATATTATCCGGAGGCTATAACGTGTGCTCCTTCAAACGAGACACGAGAAGAGCCGACCGGCAACTGCTGCTCGCCTGTAACTCTGGTCTTACTGACATCCATGGTGACAGCTCACCAGCATTAGGACTTTATTCGCATCTAACTAACGAAACAATTATAAAGTAACTTACCTAATTCGTATTTAGTGTCCACGTCTTCTAAGTATTCAGCAAATCCTATTAAAAAAAATTGGTTGTCTGTAAAGTCGATTTACAGCCGATAGCTTTACGTGATAACGTCAGTAGCAGAACTATTCGAACTGCTAGTTCTGCCGTCACGCGAGAAGAGAGAAAAATGTGTCACAGGCCAACGCTTGGGCCGATCGTGCCTCTCTATCGCTTGTTCCGCGCTCTCGCTTGCACGCTCGGGCTCAGGCGGAACGTGACACTTTTTCGTGCGTGCAGCCGTTGTTCATTGATTTATAAGAGGTTATCACGTAAAAAGCTTTATTTTTATAAGACATAGAATACCTTGTTACTAAAAATAGCAAAATAAGCAATTTTAGCTATGACAAAGAGAAAATCTATAGATAAGAAAAACGTAATGATAAAACTGTTTAAAAAAAATCCTCCAGGCTTCGTTCACGCAGACTCGCGGGATCGATCATGAAATGTCAAACAATGACATATCTTTTACGTGTCACGTAAGGAAGACGGAAACGAGCAGCACATACGCTGACGTCAGGCGATACCTTCGCCGTTCGAAGCCGTCCGTGTGTGTGCAGCTCATGAGTCCTAGTATTCACTGTGCACGGATCTCGTTCACGAATCTATTCGAATCGTTCACCGCTCGTTCCTCATCAATTATCAATTCGTATCCGTTTGAACGATTCGAATTAATCGCTAGACGTGAGCGTCCATAAAACAACTGAAGCATCGTCCCAAGAATTATTCTTTTTTTTCCTACCTATGCTGATAGCCTTGAAAGGATAGTACAGGATCTCCTTGATGTGTAGGTGAGCTCACGGGGCTCAAACCCTCAGGTGTGTTGCTAACACTGTCCCTAGCAAGAGCAGTGCTACGCAGAATCTACCACCGGATCGGAAACGCGACACTGAGTAGATCCGGCGAGACACTCAGTGGGCTGTGTCTATGGCCTCTATGGGTTAATTTACTCGTCGAGCCCTTCGTCGCAAGCGACGGCTTCGGCGAGGACGGTAATCGGTAAATTCGTGAACAAGGTGCAAAACAAATTTGTTGCTCACGCAAGCACAAATTGGTTCAGAGCGAAAAGTAAACGCTCTTTTTCGATTGGGATATTTTGACTAAAATAAAAGTTTGTTTGAAAAAGGTTTCATTATTAGATAAAAGACTCACCGTCAACAATATAACCTCCGACTAAAAATAGAAACGAGAAGTGTATTAATAAAAAATAATAGCTTAAAAAAAAAAAAAAAACGCTTTTATAGAAAATCCAAGTAAAAAATAGAAAATAAATTTTAATAAATTTGTATTAAAAATAGTGTAAGAAAAAAATATTTTATTGTAAAAAAGCGTGTTTTTTTTAATATCGAGTTACCATCGGTCCTTAATAAGTATACCAAATTGCGAGTTAATCCGACGTTTTGAAGGGGGTCAAAATCATGTTCAAAGATTCCGTTACAAACATCCTACATACTAACATACATACGTCTGAAGCTGATAAAAGCGTATTAAAAATAATATTGAATTATAATATGTGAATGTGCGAATGAATATATATGTGAATTTATATGTGAATAGGATCTGATGGTCTGTGAACTGATTACGGCCCACCTTGGGAGGTCTACCCACGCTGCGTCTCAGTTAACCCTTTAAGCTTTGCCGTCTAGGTCACCGGTGCCCTACGTGGCGCACTGATCTAATTATGTAGACTTCTGTTATTAAGCGCCCGGATTGCCTAACTTTTGTTTTTAATGTATGCTTTAGTCTTTAGTCTTAGAAATAGTTTGATTCTGGTTCGTATCTTCGCATTCGTCTTTCCCAGTGTCTGCTAGATAATCCGGCGCCTTAGTAACAGAAAGGCAACTAGAAGGTGAGCTCACGGGGCTCAAACCGGAGTGATGCTAATACTGACCCTATCAAGAGCCGTGCTTCGCAAAATTTACCACCGGATCGGAAACGCGATCCACTGAGAAGATCCGGCGAGAAACTCAGTGGGCTGTGTCTGAGGGTTAATTTACGATGACATAATTCATTGAATGCACCGCATCCCTGGGCACCGGTAAGTGACATGGGTGTCAAATGGTTAGCATTGGTCACTCGAGAAACTTTATATCCAGACGAATTCTTTTTATCATAAAATACAATATATTGCAGTGGGGACGAAAAGAAAATTTAAAACAAATATCTTTGTCTAAAACAGAACACGCAAAGTTGTCACTACCTTAATTATAATTAAAGTTTTGACTTAGCTATAAACATTTGTAGTGATCATCGCGAGATGCGAACATTTGTAACTAAGTGATTACAGAAATAGGTCTGTAGAACGCGAACCTTCCATAAAATAGAGGTGTATGAAAATAAATAAATAAGTATGCTTTTTAGTTGTGTTCATGGCGAGATGTGAACATTTGTATTTCAGGGATTGTTTTACTGAGAAAATGTGTCGATACCACCTGTGTGCTTAGTGCGAGTTTTTAACGTACTCGATAGCGTAAAAGTCAACTCAATTTTGTATGGAGTTTGGAACGTTTGCCTGCGTTTGCCGCTAGGGGCGCTGTTCCAACTCCATACAAATTTGAGTTAACTTTTACGCTATCGAGAACGTTAAAAACTCGCACTAAGCAGTGGACCACGGGTCTTAAGATTGATTATATACCATAGAGTCCATGTGTGATTGGTTAGATTGAAGACTGGATTTACTTTTTCTTATATTTAGTTGAATGTAATGTGAAATTCTAGTTGAATGTATTGTCACCTACGATGATATTATAAATTTGAAAGTTTCTTTGTATGTTTGTTTTTATTTCACGGGAAAACGAAGTATCGACATCATTATTGCTTAAAAGTCATTAAAAACACATAGATACTCACATTTCGGATGATAACTGTTTCCAAGAGCGCCCATGATCGTGAACACTAAACAGGGAAAATGTTTTCAATAATATGCATTTTAGTTATGTGGTTACGGAAAAGCCCATGGCCATCAACAACGTAAATACTGCGACAGAAGTCTCAGTTCTATTATAGTGTAGTCGTCGTGGCCTAAAAGATAAGACGTCCGGTGCATTCGTGTTGAAGCGATGCACCGGTGTTCGAATCCCGCAGGCGGGTACCAATTTTTCTAATGAAATACGTACTCAACAAATGTTCACGATTGACTTCCACGGTGAAGGAATAACATCGTGTAATAAAAATCGAAACCCGAAAAATTATAATTTGCGTAATTACTGGTGGTGAGGTCGTGAAGCAGCGTTTCGGTTTGAAGGGTAGGGCCGCCGTTGTAACTGTACTTGAGACCTTAGAACTTATATCTCAAGGTGGGTGGCGCATTTACGTTGTATATGTCTATGGGCTCCGGTAGCCGCTTGGCACCGGGTGGGCTGTGAAGCTCGTGCATCCAACTAAGCTATAAAAAAAAAACTCATTACTACTTCACGGCATAAATAGGCGAGATAATTGTACCTACATTACAATAGCCCTAGAAAGAGCAGTGCTTGGCTCAATCTACCGATCGGCACTGGATCGACATCGCCACCCACTAAGAAGATCCGGCGAGAAACTCAGCGGCTCTCCTCCATCGTGGAAACCATTCGTGAGCATTTTATAAGTACGTATTTCATTAGAGCCGTCGGTCCTTACCTGCCGGATTCGAAAACTGGCCCAGCTGTATCGCTCGATACGATTACATCGGACGTCTTATCCATTGAGCCGCCCCGATTTTAAAATTTACGACCAGAAATTAAAGGTACTTTTCCAGTAAGTATTAAAGAAAATACTAAAAAAGAAAAGAAGCTTACGTTTCACGAATATCACTTGCAGGAAGTTCTTATCCCATTTCGACGGTTCTCCTGTGAAATAAAGATAGGTTTTCGTGTTAGATTCACGTATTAGCTCACGGCCTAGTGTCATTTAGTTAACGGAATCAATGGCAATCGCACTTTGAGTTACGATGTAGAAGTGTTAAATATATTAAATATTATATAGTCAAACCTGGATAAGCGAAAGTTCAAGGGAGCACAATCTCATTCTCGCTTATAGAGGTTTCTCACTAACTCGAGTTTCTCGATAATGCACCCTCGGAATTTCATTTCGCGATTTTCCGGATTCAAACGCATTCACTATTTTAAGTTTATTACCTAATGACAGTACTTTAATTTTCCGTTTTGACTCATGTATCATTGCAGAACAGAACTTTCTTTCGCAATTGATTAACGATAAACTGAGTAAGTCCGACAAACAGGACGGTACACAGACACACGTGTCCATTCGAAAAGAATGCTATAAAATAACAACGTTATTTAGTTCCACGAAACAGAATAGGTTCAATATTGACGAGAAAACAATACAAAAACAATGGTAGGAAGTTCCACGAAAGTTAAGAATGAGTCATAAAATAGCAGATGTTAAATTTGTAATTTGTTTTGTCTGTTCATCATCATGCTTTCCTATTACCCTCTGCTGGGGTGTAGGGCTCGAATCAAATTTTTCCATTTGTATCGGTCTTGGGCAGTCTGTTCTAGCTCCTCCCACGTCATGCCCAAGACCCTTAGCTCCTGCTCCACCGAGCGACGCCAAGTTGTTCTGGGGCGGCCTCTCTTCCTTTTACCAGACACTTTCCAGGTCAGTGCTTTGTCTGTTAATATAAATAAATAAAGCTCGACTGTCGCTTACAAAGGTAAAGATAAGTAGCAGTCTCACTTACGGAGGTCCATGAGGGAAAAACAACTCTCTCTTACAGAGGTTTCTGTTTCTCGCTAATAGAGGTTTTGGGAGCTTAAAATGACGGGTCCTGGCTATTATTCTCACTTATAGAGCTTTCTCACTTACCCAGGTTTGACTGTATTCCTTGAAACAATTGAGCAATTTGGGCAGTACGGATTATACATATAACTCTAATAACAACGCGAATTAACAGATGTTATCTGTCTTTTTTATTTTATGCTTCCCTCACCGTGAAAGTAATTTAGGAGTGTTTTAGAACTTGATGGAACACTCAAAACAATCACGACAGCTTTAAATATCCGCACCATTTTATTTTTCATTAGCATTACAATAAAATTTAAACAACGCTATACAGAAATCAATATTCATTTAGTATTCATATTAGATGAAGCTGCAATGAACAGTGAGGGTAGCTAAAGCTTTGTCATACTGTACTGTAGGAGCGTTGACCCCGATATTGGATAGTATTTCAACACACACATTACGTGCATTTTAAAAGACGTTCATTTCTTAGCTCCGTTCATGATTATCTTAAGTCCCTTCCGTCTGACTAAATTTTTGGGAATATTAAATGACGCTAGATAAATGTAACTAAATATAAAACTTACGTTCCAGCAATTCTATTAGACTTCGTACAGTCGTTATAATGAATTTCGATGACCCTGTAATAAAAATAACGAAATTAAGTTACAAAAATCTCTCAAATTTTAGGTTACCTATCTTGACGATCAGTATGTTTGGGTGGGTAAAGAATTTAAACAAAACTTGAGGTCCCGCAGTAGTCGAAATTCGACTATAATTAATTGGAATTGTATAGTAAGTTTGTACACTATTATGATTGTATTTTATACTTCTATAATCACAAATTTCGGGCTACACTATAAAAAAATATTAATAAAGACAAACAATATTTAATCTATTCTCAATTTGACAACAGACGTCAAGAACAAAAGTTTGACAATAAATAGTATGCATGCGTGTGTGCGTCAAATGCATGGTATGTAGTGTGTGTGATGTTTTCTTTATTGATTTAATGTATCTTTTATGCATTATTTAAATAAAATATTAGCATTGCACTTCTATCCTATACTTTCTATAAGTGTGGAAAATTTCATACTCCTCCGTCCGCGCAATTTTCGTAAAAAGGGATACAAAGTTTTTGCTTCACGTATTAATATTTATATAAGGTTTTCCACTTCCATCAAAGGAGAATAATAATTTTACGTTGAGTTTCTCGTCTCGACAATCATCGAACCAATTTTAAACGTCTTCTTCGGGTAATACCTACTTTGTGTTTTACTTTCGTCTACTTGGGGCGATACACGCCTATGCATATTGGATTCCTCATCGATCGCTTTCACAGTTACATCATTTACAGTTAAAACATCAGTTACAGCTTATACTCCGTGAGCAGGGGAGTGACACAAAAAATATAAGACATGTATCATACTAGCCCAGATCACAAGGTTTACGATAAGGTAATATACGCCGACGTGACTGTACCAAGCGGCTTAAAGTAGATTTCCATTTCAATATCATTATTAATAATAGGATTTTCATGGGTTTTCGCATGACGTAGACACAATTCAGTTTTTATTTTATGGTTTGGCTTTGGGTTTTTTAATTGTCATTATTATTATTTCATGATCGTGATCATGAAAACCATAAAGTTGACAATAATATAATGTCAATAGGAAACGCGAGATAAACCATAAATATATTAAGTATACACCCTTTTTTTATGATTGAGGTATTCGCAGAGGCCTTTACAGTTTCATCAGGACAGGTGGGCAAGCAAGGGCTCAGCCAGGAGGGATGGGATTCGCTAACAGCTACCCGAGCGCCTCCAAGGGAGACCTAACAACTCAAGAGCAGCGGCTTCGCGAATGAATCTAGCATACACCCAATTAATAGTGTTAACCTAGCTAATGGCTATCAAGACCGCTAGAAGCACAGAGGATAGACGATTCTTGTTTGAAGAAATACACGTTCGTCGTATTCAAGAATGAATTGAATTCTCGGTTTTATGTTTCATTCAATAATAATCGACTACAGAGTTTGTGAGACATTATTTGCAGATAGATGTGTCTTTCTTCTAGCGAAATTTGAGAATTTGGTATGCGCAAATGCCTTTTTCGGCATGATGATATTGCCACACGGGCGTCCGAATTGGTTGAAAGAGGCTGTAGGGACGTAAATTTTCCGAGTTTTGAATCTCTAAGACAAGAATCAATAAGGTTGACTTTCAAACACAATTGGAATAAAAAAAAATTACTAGGAAATCTGCTAAAGAAACTAAGCGCATTTAATATCGAGGGGTGAATTTCGTTTAATACGCGTTATTTATCTTTGTGATTAAAGGACTGTTTTATTTGGTAGTAGTATCAACAATTCGATGTTTTTAACTTCACTTAAGTTAACCTATTTCAAAAAGCTGAAGAAGTTTTTTTGAAGTGAAAACTTCTTTAGAATCGTTGTGATTTCAAACCGGATGCAACGGAAAACACGACAGGTAAGAGACACAAATACAAAAATGTGTAGGATGAAGCCAGCAAAGAATGAGACAGAAATATACATACTATTTAATACAGCGCCATCTGTGAGATTTTTTAATACTAACGTGTGTATGAAAGCTCTTGTAGTGAATTTTAATTTAAGATTATACGTGAAATTAAAATATCAATTCACAGAGGGCGCTACCTTACAATTATTTACTAATGACAAAATTTTACATATACTTAAAACGTTTAGGATAATTGTATTTTAATTTTGGAAGGTTTCACTTCTACCACGTGTGAATTGCACACATTTTGTTTTTTTGTTATGATATTTTTTCCAAATTTTAAATTTGAAATGGCTCTCCTGTAAAGTTGTAAAAATATCGCTTTAACTAAATGGCCTTACACCCCTTGATATTATTCGATTGAGAATTGATAGTCGATTCAAGGTAAGGTTTTCTCCAGTGTCCAGTGCCCGGATGACCAAAATGGATCCTATGGTGCAATGGATCTGTCACCGCTGTATAAACATCAGAATGCGAAACCACAAACCTTCAGTCTTCTCCCACTTCTCTCCATCCTTGCTTCTTTTCAGCAAAGTGTCGAGTTCTTCGCGAATCTTCTCTAGTTTGTAAAACTTGATGATCTCCTTGTAACTCTCGAACTTTCCGGTTAGCTTCGACCAGCCCCATTTAGTTCCGAATTCGGGGTGGCATATATTCGGGCTATCTGTAAATGTTTTTAAGAGCTTAGAATTATCGCTCCAAATATTAAGCTCTCACCGACACCTTATACATGCACGTGTCCCGCAGTCCAATATAACAAATGAAATAAAGATTTTAAAAGATTCCGTAGTTTTTAAAAGCACAAAGTACCTAGCCAATCGTGTGAGATAACAATACGACCTACCACAACTATATGACTGACTCAGTGGTGTAGTAGTTAGCGATCCCTGTTGCGCCAAGGGTCGTAGGTTCGATTCTCACACTGGGCAAACATTCGTATGATGAACAGGTTTGTAATTACGCAACCAGTAATTACTGACTTGACTGGTTTAATTTCTATTACACGATGTTATTCCTTCCTATTGCTTTTCTATATACATGAGTTATTCCCAGTTATTATTATTATTATTATTATTATAAGCCGCTTTGGGATCTCAGTAAATTGGTACAACACCCAGAGAACGCTCCTATTCGTTCTTAAAGCATGATGTCTAAGTCTCTGTTTTATAGTACATCAATTGATCCACATTCCAAACTCGTGAGACGACGGGGTCATTCAAAGCCGTAATGGCTTCACACCGAATTAAGCGGGTTAGCGGTACCTACCTCCAACCATTACTTACAATGTAAATAATAAATTATGCCGTTCCGATTTTTATAAGACGATTTTATTCTTTCACCGTGGATGTCAAACGTGAACATTTGTTAAGTACGTATTTCATTAGCTGTAACAGTCGGTAGCTGTCATCGGAATTCGAACATCGGCACAGTCCAATCGCTCACATCGGCCAAGATAAGAATCTTTTAGGATGCGAAAACTTACAGAGCTGTTTTGAAAGAGGCGTTTATTGTGACAAATAATAATCAAAAATTACCTCTCAATAATGTTGTTAGCTTCTTCTCCTTGGAGCAGATCGCAATTCTGAGAATTCCGACAAAGACTGGAAAGAAGAAAAGAAAAGTCTTAATTTTTTTTTATTAATTTACGTACTTCCGTATAAATAAGCTTAAGTCGTAATCGTCATAGGTCTTTTATTGCTTTTTAGTGACAGGCGATTGGTACATTACGATACTGTTTGAATATTAATTTTTTTGGATAGCCAATCAGATTTTCCTTTTAAACTGTATATTACTAGACACTAATGACTCATAGTCGAGATAACGCAAAGCCGTCTTCGTCCTGAATATGTCCTTTAAGATCCTTTTAGACTCCCAAATCACCAGTCATCTGTCAATAGTTCGACGGGCGAACCAACTAGACACAGCACACTGACTTTCTCGCCGGAATTCCGAAGTGGATCGCGATTTCGTTCAGGGGCCAATGTTAGCAAATTTTCTTAGGGCGAGCCCGTAAGTTCAGCCGGAATAGTCCTTTAAACTACCATCGATGGTATAGAAAAAAAATGCGTTTAACGAAACAAATAAAATTAATGAAAAACAAAAGCAAACTTACGATTTCCGAATTTGGATCCAACTGAAATAAAACAAAAAGATACATCATTTACGATCTCGGAGTGCGAACTGGTATATAGTTTATCAAAAGTTTCCTCCAGATTATAAAAAAGATGCCTCTACTATGTAGAAATATATTATCTGTGCTAGGGATGTGTTAAATTAATGTCGATACTACATTATCTGTGACTTGATCAAACCCAGAAAAGCGACGACTAGGGATACATTGGCGAAAACGCGAAAAGCGAATTGAGCGAATTTTTCTCGTTTGTGAATTTAGTGTTTCTTCCAATTTAAACGTGTAATAACGGTGGCTTATTAACAGCTTAGCGTCTATGAAAGTGCACAAGGGCGGGAAAATAAAAACAATATCACCTCACGTCGCTTTTCGGGTTCTTACCAAAAATCTCAGACTAATTTCATTGAATTTTATTAAATATCGTCTCATTTCACTTCATCGCAATCGATTATAGTCCTAAATGAATCAACTTCATCTCGTTTCGTTCGATAACATTCTTTAAATAACAGAAGATAATAATTGAAGATCTTTATAAACTGGCAACAATGTCGTTGCATGTAGCCAATTGCCATACTTATACCAGTATACAAATAAGTTCCCATAAGCAAACACAGATACAATGTTTTTTTTGAAGTGAAAACTTCTTTAGAATCGTTGTGATTTCAAACCGGATGCAACGGAAAAAACGACAGGTAAGAGACACAAATACAAAAATGTGAAGCCAGCAAAGAATGAGACAGAAATATACATACTATTTAATACAGCGCCATCTGTGAGATTTTTTAATACTAACGTGTGTATGAAAGCTCTTGTAGTGAATTTTAATTTAGGATTATACGTGAAATTAAAATATCAATTCACAGAGGGCGCTACCTTACAATTATTTACTAATGACAAAATTTTACATATACTTAAGACGTTTAGGATAATTGTATTTTAATTTTGGAAGGTTTCACTTCTACCACGTGTGAATTGCACACATTTTGTTTTTTTTTGTATACCTCGGTTCTTGTCTTTTGGCCGATTTTTGATTAATTAATATAAATACTAATGCTATGTGAAACTGGATTATACGAACGAAACGAAGTTGATCTATCTGAAATTGTAATAAATTACATTGAAATTTAATAAAATGATTCCTTTTTTTTTCCAAGTTTCCCTCAGAGACATCACAACGTGAACTGGGTATCGTTGTCTGATTGTTGACAATAAAAATTCCAATCATAAATCCATGGAAAATTAATAAATAGATTACGCTCACTTACATCCGGGTATCCAGCCATCGAGGATTCCAGAAATGCCTTTGACAGCTGAAAAAAAAAGAGGTTTATTTTTATTTTTTCTCTCCGCTCTCGCTCTATAGACATGATGATCAATTTTTTTATTTTTTTATTGTCCTTGTAGGCATACGGCCCAGTGCGTGGTTACCGTTGCGCCATGGACTTCGCAGCAATACCAGGGGCAGAGCCAAGCCGCTGCCTACCGTTAATTATTAATAAATTATGTTAAGTCAAAAATAAATGTATAATTACTTCCGAAAGTCACGTCAAGCGCTTCATCCCAATTTTTGGCGTGCTCTGTAAAACAAAGAAAAAACTGTAAAAACATTTAATAAATAACCAGAGTTCTCATAAAAAATCATGTCGTTCGATTAACAGAAGGATGTTAAACCGAAGTGTTCTAAAGAAAAAAGAAAAACTTAAAAATCTATTCTAAAAAGAACGGAAAAGTCAACATAATATTATATTATTAATTATTATTTAGGCCGTCTTGTGTCGTCAAATAGTAAACCGCTCTGAAACAAGGGCGGATCCAGCTTTGGCACCAGGAGGGGGTCACATAGTCAAATTAAGATGCGTTCGTTCCCAAACGTTTGCCATTATACAAAGTTATTATATTATATTAAATGAATTAAATATTGAAGGTATGTAGTTACATAAAATCTTTATGGTGACAAAATATATAAATAAAATCATTATATTCAATTAGTGGTCCACCTAAGTCCTGGAACCAGCTTAGGGGGTGGTCATGACCCCCATGACCCCCCCCCTCCCCTGGATCCGCCATTGCTCTGAAGGCCGGGGCAGCCGTTGTACTAGAGATAGAATCAAACGTTTAAAAATCAAAGTAAATTTTGTGTTATTTCATTATATTTGGTATCGCAAACTCAAATGGCCTTAGCCAAATAATTGGTCTCATAGTATCACGACTAACCCACCTTTCAAGCCGGAACTTATTACAGCAGGCAGGAAAATAGGTAGGATTGTGGTGCCTACCAGTCGACTCACAAGACGCCCGCCTTACCACAATTGAAACTAATGTTGAAATATTTCACGCAATGGAATACAAAAATGACAGATGAGGTCAACGGCCTCGAGTGACCACCACACTACCGCCGCGGTTCGCGAAATATGAAACCACTTATATTAAGGCTTCGCTCCCTCGCCTTCGCCGCGCACTTGTGTACTTCAGTCATATTTCTCGGAAAACGCCTAATAGCCTAAAGAGACTGTTTGTGACAGGGAAGATCGAGGGAAAGAGACCGCAGTCCGACAAGGTGGTTCGGTCAAATCCGCATCACACTAGGGATCCCATTCCACGAAGCCCTTCATCCGGCCAATGATCGGAGGCGCTGGAGGGACAATGCAAGAAGTAGAATCCTGTCAAAATATGATGGTCACGACCCTCAGCAGTGAGGAAACGACGCGAGGAGGTATATTAACGCTTCGCTCCCTACATTTACATTTATTCAAGTCAAGTAATTTACTCACTGCGCTTCGATATATCTAAGAATACATCAACGGAGGCACCGCATTTCTCTGTAGAAGAAAAATTAAAATAAAATTGTTTGTCTGTAAATTCGGTTTACGGACGATAGTTTTACGTGATAACGTCTTAAAGAAACGTTTGATTAAAAATTGCATACTTTTATGCATTGAATTGAATTATCATTATTTTGTACAATAGGAAAAACCAGTTAATTGAAAATTACAATGTTTTCAATAAATTAACGCTTAGGCCGATCGTGCCTCTCTATCGCTTGTTCCGCGCTCTCGCTTGCACGCTCAGGCTCAAGTGGAACGTGAAACTTTTTCGTGTGTGCAGTCGGTGCTTATCGATTTAAAAGACTTTATCAAGTCAAAAAAAGTAAAGTAATTTTTGTTCGATCGCAAATCACATTCAAACATAAACAATACGTACTAAGAACGAATTTTGCTCAACTTACTTTTGTTCAGGCCTTTCGAGAAGAAAACTGAAAATGAGAAATGCAATTATTTATAATTAATTAAACAGCTAATGGTAGAGGTAAATGGATTTCTTTGTAGGAGGCGTTCATCCACGCATGATATATTATAATAATTCGTAGGCTTCAGTTTACTAGTTGTAATTTGGGCGAGTACGGCTAGTTCTTTAAAAGTATGGTAAATATATCATACTCAGTCCTCCGTCAGCGCAATGCTCGTAAAAAAGGTTACAAAGTTTTTCCTTTACGTATTAAGCGAAAGCGCGCCACCTAGTGAATATGAGCCGCAACTGCTCGTGAACCATCGGCTCGCTTCGGGCGGTATCCTTCGGCAGAGTCGAGGTGTCATCGCTCGGGTTAAACCGAAGCACATTCATTGCTTAACTAAAGTAAGGCCAACCAGACGAGATAAAAAATGTAAACAAAGTTTCAGGAGTAAAAAACATTTTTATTTAAATAAATTATTACAAAGTTCGAATTTTAATCGCTGTCATCTGTACTAGACAAAGATGATTCGTCGGAAGAGTCCGAGTCAGCTGTGTTTATGATAAAACTATCTATTGTATTATCAATCATGTTGTCAATATTGCTATAAAAATTGTCCTCGACTTTTATAACATGATCCACACAATTCAAACAGGAATGAACTTGTTCACAAAATGGCGGACCAAATGTTGACAACTGCGGTACTCAGTGCTTTCCTGTACCACGAAACACACAACGATAGCTGTTGTCGACCAACTGACGCCATAACTGCGCGTACGAGTGATAAGGACAGAGATAATAATCCCTCGCTATCGCAATGTAACTCAGTAACGGTCCGCTTGTTTACGTTTATTATCTCGTCTGGTTGGCCTAAGTTTAGGGATTGTCGTCGTTTCGTGCTCAATCTTTTTTCACGACTACCCACCATACGCCGACTATTTCAAGAAATAATTTGCGACTTGCATATAAGTCACTTAGTAAATCAAGCTACTTATTATCCTATTAAAGTAATTCAATTAGTACTCACTCAGAGAATCGAGAGGTCCGCTGTTTGTCTGGAAACAAACAAATCTTGTATCATGCTTGGGTACTTGGATACTTATGCAAGGTTTTACTTCGTTCATACCTCTTCAGCACATCGCGAGATGTCTAATGTAAATATGTATATACAGCTATTTTTTTCTCCTAGCTAATCGTTGGTAGCCTAAGGGGCTATTTCAGTTACGCGCTGACCGATAGGTGAGCTCACGGGCTCAATCTGAGAGAATTGAGTATGTGACAATAAGGTCCTAGTTAAAAAACTCGCACTAAGCAAATATAAAAAAACACTGACAAACAATTCTTTTATGGAAACTAGCGACATCTTATAACGGATTCCCCTAAACTTTTATGTTGTTAAAGTTAAGGTACCTATTTAATTATAGTCTTTATTTGTTATAGACAAATTGATTAAATTTTATCAATTTGTGGTTTCTGAAAATTTACAAAATCCTTCATTAAAAATTAATTAAAGGATAGGTAATATGTTACTGCCATCTACAGGAGCAATGAGAAACTAATCGAAGCGAAGCCATCTAGTGGCCGACGCCCGAAAACATTTTTGTTGAGTGCTTGAGTTGCTTATCTAACTAACTTATGTGTATTATCTATGCACTGAGTGTCCATTGTGCCTCTAGTGCCCTCCAATACCGGCATCCTTCCCAAATACGTACTCCACTGCCTAAATTCATGAAGGATGAAAATCCCCAAGGTGAACTCCACTAGGCCCGTGGTTTACCCATTAATTACCGAAATTTCGAGAAAAAGAAACCTTTCCATAATACTAATAATAGGTGAAAGTTGTCTGTCTGTCTATTAGCTTACCTTTCCGTGTTTAGCGTGATATTTTCTGTGACCTTGAATGGGTCCAGTTTTGTGAACCTTCAGATGCGGCATAGGCCCTGCGGTCACTGCCACAAGCTATGAACAAAGAGGAAACATTTAGTTTAATTATACAAAAAAAAAAACAACAAAATTAAGTATCTTCTAATTCTTCTTCTTTCTTTCCTATTACCTCTGCTGGGGTGTAGGACTCGAATGAAATTATTTTATTTGCATCGGTCTTGGGCAGTCTTTTCCACCTTTTTTTTATTGCTCTGATGGGTGGACGAGCTCACAGCCCACCTGGTGTTAAGTGTTTGCTGGAGCCCATAGACATCTTCAACGTAAATGCCCCACCCACCTTAAGATATAAGTTCTAAGGTTCTAAGGCTCAGTATGGTTACAACGGCTGCCCCACCCTTCAAACTGAAACGCATTTCTGCTTCACGGCAGAAATAGGCAGAGCGGTGGTACCTAACCACCGCTCCACCAGTGCTACCACCAGTAATTACGCAAATTATAATTTTGCGGGTTTGATTTTTATTACACGATGTTACTCCTTCACCGTGGAAGTCATCGTAAACATTTGTTAAGTACGTATTTCATTAGAAAAATCGGTACCCGCCAGCGGGATTCGAACACCGATGCATCGCAAGATACGAATGCACCAAAAGTCTTATCCTTTAGGCCACGACGACTTTATTAGAGCGAAGCTATAAAATTATTGCATCGTAACGTAATTCTAGACGCGTATGCAAATTTTCAAGTCAATTGGACGTCTTAAAGTCGGTGGAAATGACGGTCAAAGATTCCGTTACATACAACAAAAAACCTACAAACAAATGTACGTACCAAACTAATCAAAGCGCGTTGAAAAGGTAAAATACAAAAGGAAAAAATGCTATACAACTATTAAATTTAAATCTGTTTGGAAATTGAGTGGAAGAAATATTATATATTATTAGATTAATATAACTAAAGCTTAGTTGTGGCTATCCCCAAGCCCGAGATTGGCTAGTTAAGAAATGTCACATGATAATTTGAAGATAAAATTTAAAACCACCACATCCTGGTTAACACCACCTGGTGTTAAGTAATCATTTAACACTACGTGGGCTGTGAGCTCGTCCATGCATCTAAGCAATAAAATAAAAAAAGAAGCGACATTGTGTTTTTGAACAAATATAAAAAAGCTTCTTACCAGTGCCGCTAACACGAAAAGCCTAATCAAAGTCATTTCGACAACGCCGAAGTTCGTTATGATTTCGACATGATCGCTTCGTACGTTTTTATACGTAAAACCTTTCAAACTGAATTAACATACTGAACAATCGTCGAAAATAATTAAATCAAAAAATATTTGTATTATAATATATAATTTAATAACAATAATGTATGTATGGAATCTTGAAAACCAAACAACGTTATTACGAGCAACTGGGTAAATATAAGAAACGTTAAAATTTTTGGAGGTAACAAAGAAATCAATTTTATTAATTTAACTAACATGATAGATGATATTGTTTTTTTAGGTATTAGAAATTAAATTACATTCTCCTAAATTTTTAATGCTCATAGCCAAACAGGCGGTAAGTGTTAGCTCTGAACAGCAAACAATAATCTTAAGGAGTTCGAAGACTCAAATGACCCGCTTTCAAGACCCGATATGTCTGCTGTCTGGTCCATGTGGGACCTTAACATTGGTATGCCTTACCAAGCAGTACCATCATCAATCCGGCGATATTCGCCCCTGGACATAGACACCGTCCAAGGTTCGCCATAATACGCAGTCCATATCGAGCGCGTACCCGCGACCATCCAAGCGGTTTGAAGCCATCTTGGTCTAAAGGATAAGACGTCCGGTGCATTTGTTTCTAGCGATGCATCGGTGTTCGAATCCCAGGCGGGTACAAATTTTTCTAATGAAATACGTACTCAACAAATGTTCACGATTGACTTCCACGGTGAAGGAATAACATCGTGTAATAAAAATCAAACCCGCAAAATTATAATTTGCGTAATTACTGGTGGTAGGACCTCTTGTGAGTCCGCACAGGTAGGTATCACCACCCTGCCTATTTCTGCCGTGAAGCAGTAATACTTTTCGGTTTGAAGGGCGGGGCAGCCGTCGTACTGTTAAAAGTGAGACCTTACAACTCATATCTCAAGGTAGGTGGCGGCATTTACGTTGTAGATGTTTATCGGCTCTGGTAACTACTTAACACCAGGTGGACTGTGAACTCGCCCATCTAGGCAATAAAAAAATAAATAATAATAAAACAATAGCGACTAGCCATCATATAAAAATAAGATATTTGACAGATGCCTGAAACAATCCTCAAAAATTAATGATTTTAAATGAAAATGACGAAATGTGGGTAGCTAATAATAATTAACAACGCGAATATACAACGTCCGTCTATTTCTGGCGCCAAGGTGAGAATGAACGAAACAATAGACTGGTTACCCTCATCGCCTCCGACCGGTCTGGAGTTGCTGTGGCATGACGTCAGCAAGCCACGTGTTTAATTGAACCTCAATGAAGTTGAGACCCCCATTGAAACGGTTGAAGGATTTTTTTTTGTTGTTATGACATTTTTCCCAAATATCAAACTTTAAATGGCTCACCTGTAAAGTTGCAAAAATATCGCTTAACCCAAATAGTATTTCGCCCCTCGGAATATTATGTAAAGAAGCGGACCGTCGTCGGCCTACCAAGCAATCTCACCAGCTCGGTGGAAGATCTTTACGTTACCTACCGAGTTACGAGTTTGTGACGAGTTTTTTTTATTGCCCCTGTAGGCAGACGAGCAGCATACGGCCCACCTGATGGTGAGGGGTTACCGTCGCCAATGGACTCCAGCAATGCCAGGGGAAAAGCCAAGCTGCTGCCTACCGCTTAATACTCTCCAAAAGCTTCGCTTGAAGGAGGACATATCATAGCGCTCGTGAAACATCGTGGAAGGGAGCTCATTCTATAGCCGGATGGTACGTGGCAAAAAAGACCTCTGAAAAAGCACTGTGAATGACCGCAGTGGCTCCAGTTAGTATGGATGCACTGTACTCCGGTGGGGGGCGGTGAGACGGTAAAAACGAGATGGTATCATCTCGAACAATTCCTCAGAGCACCTCACACGGTACAAAATGCAGAGGGAACCGAAGTCCCTCCGCAGACCCAGAGGTTCCAAACAAGTTTAATTTACGTCCGTCGTTCTCGAACATTCTGCTATTCATATACAAATTCCAATTCATTAAACGGAAAGATGATATCTTCTAGTTTATCTATATATTAATACGTGAAGCAAAAACTTTGTACCCCTTTTTACGCAAATTGCGCGGACGGAGGAATATGAAAGGGGATTGCCCACTCTCCATAGTGTGCTAGGCCCAAGATGGACATCAAATATTACTATAAAAATGTACTGATTCAAATTCTTAAATGTATTGGATATCTAAAAAATATATTGAAATTGACGCCACTATTATAAAAAATATAATAAAAATAAAAACTCGTTTTGAGGTTAATTTTCTATATAAATAAGTGTCGGATTGTGAGATACTTCAAGAACTTTTCTTTTCTTAATGTTTAAGATGTTCCTAATGTATTTTTATCCAATAGGGTATAAAAACACACTTAATTCTTTAAATATCTATATTTTCTTCATCTTCATACACAATTAGTATCATCTAAAAATAGCAAAGGAGAGCATATACACGGTTTTAAATCTCGGTTAGGGTAAAACCACAATTCACACAATGTTTTTTAGTCGTAGTATGAAACGTTATTGATAAAAGTAAAATAAATCGAAGAAAAATCAAAACACATCCATTTTGTACGCAAGCACAACACCACAAGCAGCAAGCGAAGTGTCAGTCAGTCAGATTAAATTCAGTGTTGTCAGTATAAAGAAAAATAATTACATGAAATTCATATATCGATTATTTTTTTAAATAACCGATAATTGATTTATATCTTAATCTTTTTTTTACGAGTACACATTATTTTTTATGTTTTTGTTTTAGTTGTACATATTTAAATAACAATACTAGTAAAGTTTTTTTTATTGCTTAGATGGGTGGGCGAGCTCACAGCCACCCTGGTGTTGCTAAGTGGTTACTCGAGCCCACATACATCTACAACGTAAATGCGCCACCCACCTTGAGATATAAGTTCTAAAGTCTCAAGTATAGTTACAAGTTAAAGTCCAATGGGTATGTCTTCGATGTTATTTTATGTGCATAAAATCCATTAAAATCGTTTGATTAATGATAATACTTAAAATGATTTATTTATATGTTTTATTTATATACTCAAAATATTTACTTCATACGTAAAAGGATTTGAAGCTGGCAATATTTTTCCCGCAAAAATAAAAATCCTTGTTTTTTCAATAGAGTTACTTTTTTTAAACTACTTATTGTAAACTATAGTGGCGCTTATTTGCAAGAAAGTAAATGCATATTTATTTATGACAAAATTAATGCACTAAATATTTTTTCTATAATCTATTGTCCGCTTTGGGCCTAAAATTATGGGCCATCCCCTTTCCTACACTTATAGAGAATATAGAGAAGGAGTGCAGAATGATAATATTTTTTTTTTAATTATGCATTAAGAATACATTAATTCAAAAAAAAAGCATTACACACTCTACCATCTACCTGACACACACACATTTATATAT
This sequence comes from Bombyx mori, assembly GCF_030269925.1. Lineage (NCBI taxonomy): Eukaryota > Metazoa > Arthropoda > Insecta > Lepidoptera > Bombycidae > Bombyx > Bombyx mori. The sequence goes on along the minus strand of NC_085117.1, from coordinate 3,580,925 downwards.
CCTTTATTTACTGTCAAACTTTTGTCATTGCATTAAAGTCTGTGGTCAAATTAAGAATAGATTAATATTGCTTATCTTTATTAATATTTGTCTATACGAGTAGTGTAGTCTTGGCGAAATCTGTGAATCTTTATGTATGATTTTAGAAATCGTCGTGGCCTAAAAGATAAGACGTCCGGAGCATTCGTGTTGAAGCGATGCACCGATGTTCGAATCCCGCAGGCGGGTACCAATTTTTCTAATGAAATACGTACTCAACAAATGTTCACGATTGACTTCCACGGTGAAGGAATAACATCGTGTAGTAAAAGTGAAACCCGCAAAATTATAATTTGCGTAATTACTGGTGGTAGGACCTGTTGTGAGTCTGCGCGGGTAGGTACCACCGCCCTGCCTATTTCTGCCGTGAAGCAGTAATGCGTTTCGGCTTGAAGGGTGGGGCAGCCGTTGTAACTATACTGAGACCTTACAACTTATATCTCAAGGTGGGTGGCGCATTTACGTTGTAGATGTCTATGGGCTCCAGTAACCATTTAACACCAGGTGGGCTGTGAGCTCGTCCAACCATCTAAGCAATAAAAAATAAAAATAAAAGTCTTTGACAATAGAACCTTATTAATGTTCAACGTTATTTATAATTTCAATTAATTATAGTCGAATTTCGACTACAGAGGGACCATTAGTTCTAATCTAATATACCTGTTTCTCAAACACCCTGTACATGAAATTTTAGTAGCATTTTACGTACAAACAAAATATTGTATGTTCACATTTAAACAATCAAAGTAAATCAATATTTAGTTTACAATAAATTTAATGTATCCAATAATGTCGTGCGTCATGTTGTTTCGTACAAAATCAGATGTGAGAAATACAAACACACACACACACCTACATAACATTAATTGTAATAAGCAAGTGTTTATTTTTCGCGTTCGCTCACGTTTCGTGTTATCACTGGGCATACGAACCCGCGGTCCTTCCATAAGTGTAAGCTAATGTAGTTTTAAGTTTCAGTTCTGCAATCCAACGGCTACCGTACCCTTCGAGCTTTTTACAGCTTCGCTGCAGACGTAAACAGGGTGGCGGTCCCTACCCGTGTGGGATCAGGAGACGCCCTACTACCAGTAATCACCCTAGTTACAGTTTTAGGGTCTTGACACATTTCATTATACGAATCCACTGAATTGTTAAACAAATAATTTATAGTTTAAAAAAACTAACGAAATACGCTTTTATAGAAAATCTAACTCAAAAATAGAAAATAAATTTTAATAAATTTGAACTAAATTAGTTGAATTTCAATTTTTTCAATTTTTTTTTAATATAATGTTTTAAAAAAATCGGTCCTTTATAAACCAAATTTCGAGTTAATCTGACGTTTTGAAAGGGGTCAAAATCATGTTCAAAGATACCGTTACAAGCATACATACGTCTGAAGCTAATAAAAGCGTATTAAAATTGAGAGATGATCATTTAAAATGAATGCAACATTTTGAATTGGGTCAAAATCATGGTCAAAGTGTCCGTTCATATGTACATCCTAATTTGGGAGTTAGGGGGAGGGGAATTAAGGTCGTGAGGGCTGTTCGGATTGTCGATAATCGTCTCAGGGACCGTTTTGAACCTCTGGGTCTGCGGAAGGACTTCTCTTCTCTCTGTATTTGGTAACATATGTTCCATGAGGAGTGCTCTAAGGAATTATTTGAGATGATTCCATCATCTCGTTTTTACCACGACACCTCCCGCCACCGGAGTAGAATTCGTTCATACTACCTGGAGCCACTGCGTTCATCCACAGTGCGTTTCCAGAGATCTTTTTTGCCACGTACCATCCGGCTTTGGAATGAGCTCCCCTCCACGGTGTTTCCTGAGCGCTATGACATGTCCTTCTTCAAACGAGGCTTGTGGAGGCTACTTAACGGTAGGCAGCGGCTTTGCTCTGCTCTGGCATTGCTGAAGTCCATGGGCGATGGTAACCACTCACCATCAGGTGGGCCGTATGATCGTCTGCCTACAAGAGCTATAAAAAAAGGAAGATCTTTCACCGAGCGGTTGAAATTGCTCGGTAGACCGACGGTCTGAATGTTGTTGTTCAGAACCTGTATATATTATGCAAGCTTATCCTGAAAATTTCGTAAGCCAGATTTAGGCATCTGTCGAATATCTTATGTTCTGTGATGGCGACTTCCACACTAACATACGTATGGAGATAAGAAAAGCGAGTTAAAAAAATACTTCAATAAAAACTATAACGGCAATGACGTCAACTGTGACGCGCGGAATCAGAAATAGGACTGATCGGGAAGTTTTTTTTCTTTTTCTACCTAAGCTGAGAGAAAAAAGTCTAAAAGGCTAAGTCATGAGAGACCATTTCAGCGTAACCTTAACAAGTAGCTCACGGGGATTAAACTCGACGACGTTGCTAACACTAACCCTAGCAAGAGCAGCGCTTCGCAGAATCTACCACCGGATCGGAAACCCACTGAGAAGATCCGGCGAGAAACTCGGTGGGCTGTGTCTCTGGGTTAATTTACTCGCCGAGCCCTTCGTGGCAAGCGACGGTTTCGACGAGAACAATGACCGGATCTGAAAGGAAGGAATTAGTCTCTTATAAAGGATTATGAGCGCTGATGCTATCCGGGTATGTTGATAATGGAACCAGCGCTAGGAAATAGGAGTATCGTAACAGACCGTCTTGTCAATTAGATCAAACACACTTTACAATAATAATGTTATTGCAAATTTTTTCCACTACTTAGCTCAGAGCAGTTCCTCCTGCAACATTGTCTTGTGTTGAAATCTTTACGGCTACCCCTCAAACAAAGCTCAGTTTTAACGAGGATCATATTAGAATAGTCTGCTCGATCATTCATCACGATGCCACACTTAGCTGCTGCTTCCCCTTCGCGAATTCTCCCAGCCTCTAATTTTATGGATGGCAGAGCGTATTGCGAATACGTTCCATCTTTATCACTGGGAAGATTAAATGTGTTTCAATCGAAGAATTCCACTGACACCACATAATTATTTCATTGTTTACTTGTTGCCTCAGTAAGGTAATGTCACTCTTGAAGTTCGTCAATACTAGAGGCATAACCAAGTCGCTGTCTGCCCTCTGTGGTAGGACACAAGTTTTTAGATTTCTTTCGATGAAGGTCACTCACGATTTCCTTTATAAATTAAATCAATTTGAACAGTTGTGATTTACGCAATGAAACGAACATTTTAATTTTAAAATTTAATTTAAATCATTCATTGATGTTTCGGGTTTGCGTGCCCTGTATTTGAAATTTGTGTGGGTGCTCGATGGTCCTTCATTCGTAATTGTTGTAACATCCACGTCGGTAGAGGTGACCTGTACGAGAAGAGCTCGGGATTAGTGCAGAGCTGCAGAGGACTGTGTCTATAGTAGTGTGGTATAGGACCCTCGGCTAGATGTAGGTCGGATCTGTGTCTGTTTGTGTACGAGAAGAGGTCGGAATGAGTATAGAGCTGCAGAAGGCTGGGTCTATAGTAGTGTGGTATAGGACCCTCGGCTAGATGTAGGTCGGATCTGTGACTTTTTGTGTACGAGAAGAGCTCGGGATCAGTACAGAGTTGCAGAGGACTGTGTCTATAGTAGTGTGGTATAGGACCCTCGGCTAGATATAGGTCGGATCTATGTCTGTTTGTACACGAGAAAAGCTCGGGATCAGTACAGAGCTGCAGAGGACTGTGTCTATAGTAGTGTGGTATAGGACATAAGATAAAAGAAGTCGAAAGAAAATACTTGAAAGTATCAATTCTTATTTTAAAAGACTATTCTTCGCTCGTGTTTTAAAACTTATGTTTGCTTCAAGACAGAAATAGCCGATATATCTATATATATAAAAATGAATTGCTGTTCGTTAGTCTCGCTAAAACTTGAGAACGGCTGGACCTATTTGGCTAATTTTGGTCTTGAATTATTTGTGGAAGTCCAGAGAAGAGAGAGAGTCCAGAGAGAGAAGGTTCAAAAGGTAGATAAATATGAAAATGCTCGGAATTAAATAAAAATAACAATTTTGTTTTTCCTTTGATGTGTCCCCCGTCGGACGGATTCCTTTTGTTTGTTTAAAGTTTATTTTATACAAAAGCTTAGGTCTTTTATTTATCGATTGAGGCACTAGGAAGTCTGACGGGTCAGCTTATATTAGATAGATATAGATATTTAAATTAAGGTAAATAAATACCTTATGAACTTCCGGATGCTCTGTAGTCGATGTAAGTGTTTTATTATCAATATTACCACCACCGGGAAGTAAAGTAGATCTGACGAACGTTCCGTTTTGATTAAAACTCTTGATCACGTCGTGTATTATACGGCTAAAACAGGAAATAAGTCACAATTGTTTTATGCTTTTTATAAACGTAATATACGCATCCTTTAGGACGTCCAGGATACTCGTACCAAGCGAAGCGGTTATGATCTCCTAATCCCCCATCGCAAGACAGATGCCTTGTTGTCTCCAAGTGACAGCGCTATCAACATTGGCTGATCTGAAGGGTAGTCTACCGAAATAGGGCTTTGGTATCCGCTGAAGATAAAGGCGTCTTAATATTCGAGATCCAGCGTATGAACGTCTGAACATGAATAGAGATGTGAAGTATTTTTTTTATTGCCTAGATGGGTGGCCAAGCTCACAGCCCACCCGGTGTTAAGTGGTTACTGGAGCCCATAGACATCTACGACGTAAATGCGTCACCCACCTTGAGATATAAGTTCTAACGTCTCAAGTATATAGTTACAGCGGCTACCCACCCTTCAAACCGAAACACATTACTGCTTCACGGCAGAAATAGGTAGGGTGGTGGTACCTACCCGTGCAGACTCACAAGAGGTCCTACCACCTTATTACCAATTCTTAACATAGGACGAAGAGGTGATAAGGGTTTAGTTGTAATAATTTGGGGATTGCAAGCTCCTATCTTCAGAACAATATGGAGATATGGATGGTGCAGGTAAGGACCACTCTCTGTGTATGAAAGTGTCCTTCGGAAAGCGACTTATCAGTGAGGCACCTCCGGAGCAAGGAGTGTCATGCTAAAGTTAGCGAAAAAAGATATTTTATTAAATTATTAGCGGCCCGGTACGGCTCCGCTCCGATCTTTAACAAAAATTTCAACGATATTGACGTTGTTTTATTTTTTAAATAAAAGAACACTCATTGCGGCATAACTATACTAGTTAGACATATGCTGTTGCGACACTTTTTGTAAATAATAATGTGTTCTACAAAGTCGTAGTGCATTATTTTATTCAGTCATCAATAGTTTTCGCAGGGCACGCGATGTAAAGAATATTTTAGGTAATTTTTTTACACCTTGGGTTACATTATTGGAGTTTTCGTAAGGATCCCTAACTTTTTTGAAAAAAGAATATAGCCCATGTCACTCGGGAATAGTGTAGATTCCAAATAGTGAAAGAATTTTTCAAATCGGTTCAGTTGTTTCGGAGCCTATTCAATACAAACAAACAAACAAATCTTTCCTCTTTATAATATTAAATATAGATGAACTCGGCACATTTCAGTCCGTCACAACTGCCGTATTCACACTCCACCAGTTGCTACGCGGGCACTGGTGTGGTAAGTTTTTGACTTATAATTTGCTGCTCATGATTGGACAATTTTTAAACTTGTCTACCATTTCAGCTCTCCTTGCCCCTACCTAATTTGTCAAAAAGATATTACTGCGACCTGATTTATTTGAGACCGCAATCAATTGGGATGAAGATAAATGAAACAAAACGAGATGATATTAAATAAGTGACTGAGAGTTCAGTGGACTTTTTAGACGAACCCGACAAGCCACATCGAGCACCATTTTAATACGCTTTTATTAGTTTGTTGTATGTATGTATGTAACGGAATCTTTGAACATGATTTTGACCCCCTTCAAAACGTCGGATTAACTTGAAATTTGGTATACTTATTAACAATATAAAATTCAATATAAAAAAATATATATTGAAAAAACAAAGAATTGAAAAATTTGAAATTCAACTAAAAAATGAGAAAATAAATAATAGTTTAAAAAACTAATAAAATACGCTTTTATAGAAAATCCAACAAACAAATAGAAAATAAATTTTAATAAATTTGAATTAAAAATAATGTAATAAAAAATTATTTTAATATAAAAAAAGTAGTAGTTATAAATATTTTATGAACAGATATGAGTAGAAGGGTTATTTTGATAATATACTGAAAAGCACCCACGCTTTTATAAATCGATGAACACGGGCTGCACGAACGAAAAAGTGTCACGTTCCGCCTGAGCCTGAGCGTGCAAGTGAGAGCACGGAACGAGCGATAAAGAGGCACGATCGGCCCAAGCGTTACCTTGCGCTACATTTATCTCTCTCGCGCGACGTCCGAGCTAGCAGTTCGAATAGTTCTGCTACTGACGTTTTCACGTATCTTCTGTAAGCCGACTTTACAGACAAGCATTTTTTTTTTATAAATCGCTTCGCATAATACTTTCTCGCATAACTAGTTTAGCTAATTATGCCCCTCCCGTCTCCACCCAAAAGTCTGAAGGACACTCTCCGTCGAGTGACAGCAAATTCCAAGGAACTACTAATAGGGTAATAATGCAGCAACATAACGATTTCATAAAAAATTTACGCACCCAACATTCTCGAAGCCAATATCCTTCAAGTTGTTTCGTTCTGATAAACTCAACGGCAGATCCGTATAGACGGTGAGGTTTTCCGACGAAATCTCGGAGGGATCCGAGAGCTGTTCCAAATCAAATGTCTGTACACTAGAATAGAAGATCAATATAAACATCATCAGTCCATGGTTGTCCGCTGCTAGATTATAAACCTCTACTTTTTTTATGAATGAAGGATTACTGGTGGCCCGGGTGCCTTTCCACTTTCATCAGGACAGGTGGGCGAGCAAAGGTTCAGCCAGGCGGGGTGGGATTTGCTAACAGCCGCCCGAGCGCCTCCAAAGGAGACCTAACAATTCAAGTGCAGCTGCTTCGCGAATGACTCTTCTACCGAATTGGAATCGCGACCCCCTGAGTAGATTCAGCGGGAAACTCAGCGGGCTGATGCAAGGGTATGGGATAAACCCCTACGAATTGGAGTCTGGTCTTCGGTTCTCCTTGCGCATTTACATTCGGCCACCCTTTGTAAATAGTTGCCCCAGCTAGCCAAAAGGCGCCTCGTTTAAAAACCCGTCTGCCCCAGGGATCGTCGCTAATCCAGCTTATCGATTCTATGAACTATATCTTTACTTTCCAAATCCAATTTATTACTGGTGGTAGGACTTCCAGTGAGTCCGCACGGGTAGGTACCGCCACCATGCCTATTTCCCTGCCATGGAGCAGTAATGCGTTTCGGTTTGAAAGGTGGGGCAGCCGTTGTAGCTATACTGAGACATTAGAACATATCTCAAGGTGGGTGGCGGCATTTACGTTGTAGACGTCTATGGGCTCCGATAACCACTTAACACCAGGTGGGATGTGAGTTCGCCCACCTATCAATGCAATAAAAAAAATAAAAATAAAAAGTCTTTGCAGTTAAACGCTCAACTATGATATACCTTATCTTATCCCTCCCATTTTGTTGTGAACGAAGCCACGAGCGTAGTTAGGTACTCAATATGATAAAATGCTTACTCGCTGAAGAGTCGCCTCGTCGAATCTACTTTAGGACCTAACTTAAACATCTTTCCTATTTCCTGACGCATTTTTTCGTCGTGATACGTCCAAGTTTGCGCCAGAGCTAAATTGTAATACTCGTACAATTGTTTCACCTGTGAATTTTAAGTTAATCTATATATTAATACGTGAAGCAAAAACTTTGTATCCCTTTTTACGAAAATTGCGTGGACGGGGGAGTATGAAATTTTCCACACTTATAGAGAATATAGAGAAGAAGTGCACAATGCTAATATTTTTTTAAAATAATGCATATAACATACATTAAATCAATAAAGAAAACATTACACACACTACATACCATATATTTGACGCACACACGCATGCATACTATTTATTGTCAAACTTTTGTTCTTGACATATGTTGTCAACTTGAGAATAAATTAAATATTGTTTGTCTTTGTTAATATTTTTATAGTATAGTCTTGCCGAAATTTGTGAGTATAGAAGTATAAAATACAATCATAATAGTGTACAAACTTACAATTCCAATTAATTACTTATAGTCGAATTTCGACTACTGCGGGACCTCTAGTTTCTTTTATTAATTCTCGTATTGTTATTTCAAAAATACATTAACATTTCAATACGGCGCATAGCTTAAGTAACAACACACACGTTGAGTTTATTTATACGCTTCAACATTAAGCATCGAGTTTATCCGGGTTTATCGGGTCTTCTAATAATTAAGCGAAGTCTGGTGGGTGGACAGACCGCTGTCCTTAACACGCTGACTGCGTTATGCGGCTTAAAAGGCCCCATGTGCGACTATCATGTGGTGTGGCAGTCAAAACCGCGTTCTTTCGCTCGGTGAGGAAATCGACTATGTCCACATTTTTATGGGTAAGGGTAGGACGTCTTGTGAATCTGGGTAGGTACCACCACCCTGTCTATTTCTGCCGTGAAGCAGTAATGCGTTTCGGTTTGAACGGCGGGGCAGCCGTTGTAACTGTACTGAGACCTTAGAACTCATATCTCAAGGTAGATGGCGCATTTACGCTGTAGATGTCTATGGGCTCCAGTAACCACTCAACAACCAGGTGGGCTGTGAGCTCGTCCACCCATCTAAGCAATAAATATATATATATATATATATCTTCGACGCGTTTACATAAATTAACATTAAATACCTTTTCATTTAAAATCTTCAGATATTCAGGCGACTTCCTGAATCTAATCAAAACCGACTGAAGGTTTTCCCCGTAGAGCCTAATGGATTCGGATTCTATGTCGTACTTCCTCGAATCCACCGCTAGCAATACTAAAACATTATTATCATTATCAGCCTATAGTTCACTGCTGGATACAGATCTCTCTGATGGCTCGCCACTGATCCTTGACTTCTTTCATCCATAATATCGAGGTGTGAAAGGCGTATTCGGTTCAAGCAACATTTCGCTTAATACCCGACATATATATTTGTAACTAATGATCCATTTGGTATCAGCATCAACAGTTCGATGTTTTTAATTGAACTTCAATGAAGGTTACTAGATTCAAATAGCTGAAAAACCTTTTTTGTTACGATATTTTTTTGCAAATTTTAAGCTTTAAATGGCTCTCCGGTTATGATGCAAAAATGTCGCCTACACCAAACAGCCTTTACCCTTCGAAATGTTTCTTACACATTTCACTTACCACAAAATATTTTCACCGTAACAATAATTCGCTTCATATCGTAGTATCGATAAGAATCCTCGTAAAAAACTTAAGTATGTATTGTTATTCAAGTGAATATAAATATGTATATTTCGGATAGAAAAACAAAACGAAAAACTATATTCTAGGATCAAAACGTTTATTTACAACAAACGCGCAGTGTACAATGAAAATTTTCAGTTGTCGATATATTGCGCGCAACTGGGCGCATCCTCACGAATTCGACCGTGACACTGACATAGTTATTGGACGTCTGCGACTCTAACAGGCATACCCTGGTAACCGTACCCATAGTCCAACTTAACCCATACATAAGCCAGCTGAGTCTCTCGTCGGATCTTTTCAACGCGTCGCGATTCCGATCCGGTAGTGGATGCATTCGCGAGGTAGCTACCCTTGAGTTGTTAGGTCTCCTTCGGAAGCGCTAGGGCAGCTGTTAGCAAAACCCACCCCTCCTGGCCGAGCTCACGTTCCCTCACATCTCCTGGAGACCCTACAACGACCTTCGCTCCACCACAAGGAAGAAAAGGAAAAGATAAAGCGCATACAGTATCAAGACCTACATCCGGTTTTCAAAGCAGCTCGAATTTTTAAACTATCTGTTAAGATAATGCTGCTCAGATAGTACTTATTAACAGAGGCAGTTCTGCCTGTGTTGAAGGTTTGGGACGTAGCGGGGTTAGGAGGCGCTGGCATGGGCACTGTTAATAAACATGCTGCATTTGTACTATGGAGACTAAAAGTAAGGAATGCCATCAGAGTAACTACCGTTTCATTTAGCTGTACTATCATGATGGAGCGTAAAGAATGCTAATAAAACGTTTTAAAACTACTTTGGAACGAAGTTCCTTATGGGACGATGCGGAGGGGTACCCTAACCAGGGGAAACCGTCCGTAACGTAAGATTTTTATTAGTAATACACACAGTGTACGACTTAACTTTGTAATAATGTACAAAAAATAACATATTTTCATTATATATTTTTTATAAATCATTGTGAATAAAATAAAGTTGATAACTTTGTAAAGTAGTTTTTATTTTATTTTTATCAATAAAAAAATCATAATAAAAAATGTATACCCGAATAGTTATTTTCTTTATACCTCGAATAGAACTTAAAATTAATATTTTTATAATAAGGAACTTCGTTCCTATCCGGTGACCCACGTTACCACACATTTTTTTTTTTTTAAATCAGTATCGTTTTTATTCCGTCCCATCATCAAAGGTGTCATGCGTACTATCGTCTGTCTTCGTTTTCGGAAGCTGTCTAACCTAACACCCAGTATTAAAAAGTGTCCGCTGAAAAGGAAAAATTAAGATGGCGCCAGTGTAGCAAGTGGTGAGATTTAAAAAACAGCGCTATAAATTACCACACTTCACTTCAACACGGCACATTTCACTCCGATTAAAACTGCTATATTCATATCATTCTCACTTTCTACGTTAGTGCTATTTCGGTGAGTCTTACAACAATAGCTCGCTGTTTACAGATGGATACTTTTTGGATTTGTCCTTTCAACAAGATGGTGCTCCTTATCTCTGCCCTCCATAATTTTACTAACTATTCAATTTTAACCACGCGCCTACTAGAGGGCGCTGGAGTAATGATTACACACGGGCGCTACACGAGATAAGCCTTTGTCAATTAAATATCTTGTGGTTAATGTGTGATATAGGTCAAGCAAACATGGCTAAAATAAATTGGCTCTAATATTTCCACTCTACTCAATGACTGCTAGGATGTAAAATTTAGATGCTCTAGTACTATATAGTATATTCTGACTATATAGCTCAATCATGCAGCTATTGATTCCTGATTCGATGATAATTTTATCGATAATAATTATTGAATAGATTCACTTATCATCCTAAATTTGAAAACCGTTTTGGCGGTAACAGCAATTATAAAAATTGTGTGAATTATTTTATTTACTAACCTAGTACTTCTTCCAGCTTAAAAGTATAATAACGGTGGTTCACATATTTACCATTCTTTATTGTACACACTGTTTATACAATACAATAACCATTTCGCATCTGTGAAAGTGGAAAAACGAAACAAAAAAGACGTTGAACATAAGCTACGTTCGGATTCTCCCAAAAAGGCAATCGAACTCTCAGTAAATAACCATCATTTCACTGAGATATAATTTCATCCTAATCAATTAGAGTCTCAAACAGATCAACTTCATTCCATTTCATCAATATAATTTTTCACTCTACATTATTTTATGAAACTGAATTATAACAGATTAGACTGTATGGTCTGATACTTTCGCCTTTCTTATTGGAAAATCCTATTATTATCACGGCTTGACAATCAATTTGACAGTGACAGTTAAGGCTGGCTAATCATAAAAAAACAATTTGTGTAATCACTGACTAGTAAAACTTGAAAACACGCCGAAAGGCAATGAGGAACTGCAAATATAAGTATTTTATTATATTAATTTAACCTTTGTACAACCATGGGAGGTGATGCAAATTTCGAGACCGTCTTGAACATCGACAATGATCTACAGTACGATGCTGAAGTCGATGTAATATGTTCAATATGCAACGCGGAGTTTCTCGATCCCGGAGATCTGAAACAACACCTAAAAGTTCACAGCACGGTATCGACCGACACGGAGCGGCGGAAGACGTGCGACTTCTGCGAATGCAAATACGCCGACGTCGAGGAATACGCTTACCACATACGCGACTCGCATCTCGCCGCCTCGAAGTTTTGCCAGCTTTGTTCGCGTGTGTTTATCGATTTCAACAAATACAAACAGCATACGCGAAAGCATTATACCGCCAAATCTGAATACAACGCGTGCTCGCAATGCTCAGCGCTGTACATCAACGAAATGGAATTAGAACGGCACGAGGTGGAAAACCATAAACACGTCGATGAAGGCGTATTCCTGCATAACCTGTACCCGTTCCTATCGTCTGTACTGAACATGAAAATGTCGACGTTCACCAAAGTCAAAGCCGATGACTCGGATTACTCTTGCACCGTATGTGACTACAAAACCAACGATTTGGATCTTTACATACAACATTTACAAGAGAAAAACTGTCGGTCGCTCGCGTGCGATAGCTGTGGCAACGTATACAAGCTACGCAGAGGCCTATTTTCGCATTTGGTCATGAGTTCGTCATGTAATCATGTACAGACTGACAAAACGATACAATGCAAGGAATGCTATCAGTTGATCGGCTCGATGTATTACAAGAACCACATTAGGCAATGTAAACCTGTAAAATGTACTATGTGTAATATTATATTTCATTCCGTCAACGATCTGACTGAACATCAAATTTCTAGGCATCCTCTGTCAATAGAAGTGAAAACCTGCAAGTTTTGTTATAGACAGTGCGTTGGAAAGGTTGCACTCATGAAACACATGACTCGTGTCCACCGTACGGAGCTACATTTGTATAAGTACGAGTGTGTGGATTGCAAAACGGTATTCAAACATCCACAGAAGCTATTCTCGCATTTTTATATGAAACACAAGGACTTAGAGCCTTACACGTGTAAAATATGCAACAAAAAGTTTAAGATACGTAAAAAATTCACAATACACATTAAACTGGACCACAATAGTGTCGGCTTTATTGAGTTCGACAAGAATTACCATGTATATTTTGCCGATAAAAAATCTGAGAACCCCTTCACTCCCACCTGTGTTTTATCAGAAGAAGATAAGAGAATGTGTAACATGTACAGTGAAGTATATAGCCTTCCGAATCAGAAGTCTGATGCATCTGATTACAAATCAATTCTAAATGTACTCTCAGCAACGGAAACAGAGTGCTATATGACAGAATTAGAGAAAAAAATGAAGGAGACCCAACCTAAAAAGCAGAAGCGCAGAAGAAAAACGGGAGGAAGACGAAAGAAAACCGTAGAAAAGGAATACGTAATACAAGATTCAACTGACGAAGATGATATCCCGCTTGTGGAGCTAACAAACAGCAAACCAACGCCAAAAGCATTTCCAGAAAAGCTTTTCTCGAACTATAAAGACAAAAAGGACAACCGTAGGAAAGTAACTTGTACGAAATGCAATAAATACTGTTATACCAAACAAAACTACAAACGTCACATGGCTTTACACAGTAAGAATGAGTTGCAAACATGCATTAAATGCGCTCAAATATTCAACAGTGTTTCAAAGCTTAAAGAACATGTCGAGAAAGAGCATTCCACATCGCAGCTCATCGACACACTGAAGATGTTGCTTGAGAAGAGGAAACAAGGGAGAACATCCACTCATGAGCTGACGATGTCACAAAAATTTGAACAGACCATAAAGAGAGTTAAAACTGACACCACATGTACACCAGCAAAGATAACAGTCGTCAAAGACGGTACCTCCGTGCAGAAGTTCTTAGAAAACTTCTCTCCGGAAGATTCTAAAAAGACTATTGTTATTGAAAGTAATATATCAATAAAACCAGTCACGAGTCCGTTTTACAGGGAGCCTTTCATCACCATGAAAAAATTCACACCCGAACCCCTCAATGCGGAAGTTAAACTGGCCATGCCCGTTAAATTTAAACCAGACTTAAGCGAGAAAGTTAAAGTCAAGGTGCAGTTAGTGCAGAGTCTATTAAAACCCTCAGTTTTCTCCGGCCTGGAGTGCAATGAGAAAATTGAAGGTACAGATGATCACAACTACACGGAATTTGATTCCACATATTATGAGGAGAGCAAAGAATGCATACCGGAAGTCGCTCAGGAGGAAGAAGTAGAAAATCACGATGAACGTAAACACACAATTCATGTTCCACATAAGATAGTCATACCAAAACTACCCGCAAATCATAATATATCAATAGCGCATCTATTACCCGAAGCACCTTATTACAGGATCGTCAAAGTTAATGACGTTCTCAACGATGTTATGCCGGAGCCACCGAAGAAGCCAGTCGAAAAGCCAACACGTCAGGATCTGATTAAGCTACCGGACGGTACCAAGTTAGTGACGGTCAATCCATTGGCTCACTTGTTGGGCGACAAGAAAGTCGATGACATCATGCAACCGTTGAAAAGCAAGTATTACAAGCCAAAGGTTATATCGAATGTCGAGAATGCGTTCACGAAAGCTCTGGAAAAAGCTAACACTCCGACGCATTTCAGGAAAGCGAGCGATAAAGTCGTGAAGAGGGGGCGAAAACGTAAATTGATGTAATGTGTTTAAGATTTTTGTAGTGTGTCTATGTCTGTTTCTTCATAGCTCTGTGAATTTTTATTCGATGCCTCTTGTGTTAGAGTTAGAATAGCAATTGTATTCTTCTAAAACGAACTCGAAAGGCTTCAAGCTTGACTCAATCGAGGATACTTTCATGAGCATCCCAAATAACCCTAAAAATAGGTACTGTTAGTTGTAACTTATAAAAAGTAGCCAAAATGTATAAATATCCCTATTAGTATAGACACGATTCCCCTACCTGATGTCTCCCGTAACTTATAATTTAATCATTGCATAAGTATTTATGAAGTTAGAAGTATTATTATGTTTAATACGAAGAATAAAATGATTACAAAAAATACAATATGTATTTGATTTTTATTTAGCTTGAAATGTATTTAAAACAATATTCTGATGGTTTAAATATTTTATTGTTGATACAAAGGTACTCATTTCTGCCGCGGAGAAATTGCGCTTTAAGGACAAGCTGTTGTAGCGGGTAGCCATCATAGTAATTGACAGATGCCTGAATCTCGCTAACGAAATTTTCAAGATAAGCTTGCATATATAGAAACAACAATAAACTAAAAGTTAACACGTCGCCCTAAACACGTCATCTCGGATCCTCCTGATCCACTAACGGTGCTTTTAGGTACTTCAAGCACCGGTCACCGTTCTCGTCGAACCCGTCGCTTGCGACGAAGGGCTCGACGAGTAAATTAACTCTCAGACACAGCCCACTGAGTTTCTCGCCGGATCTTCTCAGTGGGTCGCGTTTCCGATCCGGTGGTAGATTCTGCGAAGCACGACTCTTGCTAGGGTTCGTGTTAGCAACATCGTCAGGTTTGAGCCCCGTGAGCTCACCTACTAAAGTTAGGGTTACGCTGAAATAGCCGCTAGGGCTATCAGCTTAGGTAGGAAAAAAACTAAAAGTTAACCCTCAGACACAGCCCACTGAGTTTCTCGCCGGATCTTCTCAGTGGGTCGAGTTTCCGATCCGGTGGTAGATTCTGCGAAGCACGGCTCTTGCTAGGGCTCGTGTTGGCAACGTCATCAGGTTTGAGACCCGTGACCTCACCTACTAGTTAAGGTTACGCTGATATAGCCTCTCAAGGCTTATCAGCTTAGGTAGGAAAAAAAAATTAAAAGTTAAACAACATTTGGACCCCTCCTGGCTCAGCCTTTGCTCGCCCACCTGTCCTGGTGAAACTGGACAGGCCTCCGAGCCGCCACTAATCCTATTTCCTAAAAAAAAAAGATAAATTCGGACCGTCGGTCCACCGAGCAATTTCACCAGCTCGGTAGAAGATCTTCCTTGTTGTCGTTACCTACCAAATTGCTATATTTGTTAACAACAATTGTTAATTCGGTCAAGTATTCACAGAAGTCCATATAGACATTATCCACGATAATGTCGCCACTCGCCACTCACCTTGAGACACGAGTTCTAAGTCACAATTTTTACAGTACAACGGCTGCCCCTCCCTACAAACCGAAACGCATTACCTTCTACTTCACGCCAGAAATCACAGTGGTACCCACCCATGCGGACTCACAAGACGTCCTACCACCACCTGTAAAAGACAACACTAAGATCCTGTCATATCGACCTCTTTACCACCACACCTCATACCCGAGGAATCCCTCCAAACTACTTAGAACTGACTACATTTATCAACGGTGCGCTTCTTTTTTTTTTATTACTTAGGTGTGTGGACGAGCTCACAGCCCCCCTGGTGTTAAGTGGTTACTGGAGCCCATAGACATCTACAATGTAAATGCGCTACACACCTTGAGATATAAGGTCTAAGGTCTCAGTATAGTTACAACGGCTGCCCCACCTTTCAAAGCGAAACGCATTACTGCTTCACGGTAGAAATAGGCGGGGCTTCCAGAGTTCTTTTATACCACATACCCTCTGATTCTGGTATGACCCATGACATATCCTTCTACTTACCGTTTTCTATATCCCTGGTATCGCCCGTGAGCAGCGGCAACCACTCACCATCAGATAAGCCGTCTGCTTCTCTACCCACAAAGGTAATAAATCATCAAAAATAATCACAAACGACACATTAGCGAATAACCTTTAATTCTTTTATCACAAAAAAAAAATTGATTCAACAGACACATTTCTTATATCTATTTAAGCTTACAACGATGGAACTTTAAGAGTTGGAACGTTAAAACACTAAAACCAATTTTGTACAACTTTAGATAACTTTAAAAGTAACCAATGCGAAAAGAGCAACTTACTACATCAATGAAGTACAGTTTGCAATGAACGAACACGTGTGACACTCGGGGACAGCCGCAGTAAAGCTATTGCATAGCATTTTTTATCAACTTACACAATTATAATTAGACAATAATAAAAGAAGACCGCGCTATATTTATAAACATTAACAAAAGCAAAACATTAACTGTCCCCTTCACACTCATAAGGCTAGACCGCGCGAGAGAGAGATGGGCAGACTTTTCATGATGCGTGTTGAACGCGAGCTACATGGTAGGCGGAGTGGGGGTGTTAGGTTTTATTTTCGTTACGGAATTTCTTGAATCGGTCGCCGAACTCAAAGCCCGAGATAAAAGCCATGCAATAGCTTAAAAAATATATATAATTTAAGACTACTTTCACAAACTAATCTAATTTGTTTTGCTATTATCTTATTGCTTTAGACGTATAAATTACAGTTTTCTTGGTAACAAATGACTAAAGTTCCAACTACAGTGTTTTATATATAAAAAAAAAGTTTCAAATTTTTCCGTGTGATTAAAAGTTAAAATGCATTGTAAATGTAAGCGCAGTATTCAAATGTTGTACAAACAAACGCCTCAATAAAACAATGCAACTAGAATTATTAAGGCGAGAGATAAAATTGTATAATTCAAAGTTCTCAGACTCCACGACTACAGCTCTTCCGCGAAATAGTTCAGACGCGAAATAGTGCAGACGCGAAATAGTTCAGACGCGAAATAGTGCAGACGCGAAATAGTGCAGACGCGAAATAGTTCAGACAAGAAATATACTATTAAGATAATCATCTTGCCTTTTTTTTCCTATTGCGCTTCTAGGCAGACGCGCATACGGCCCACCTGATGGTGAGTGGTTACCGTCGCCCATATACTTCAGCAATGCCAGGGGCCGAGCCAAGCCGCTGCCTATAGTTATAAAAAACTTTAACTTAAAAATCAATGCTAGATTCAAAGAAAATTTGAAACAGATATTCAAACTTATTAAAAACGCAATAGTCGATATTCCGACGCTCCGCACTTTACACATTAACAGAGAGTCGATCGATCGACGGTTCGCGCTCAAAGGCTTAAATTACATAAAGAAAATCGATGCAATCTCCTGTCAGTTAACTATTGCTATGCGAATTCACTTAACAATAACCTACCCTAAACACTTATTTATATTTACTGTATGTAGTAGGTGAGGCGATAATACATAACACAAATCTAACTAAATTTATATTAACGCCAATAATAATTACCGAGAAAACACAAATTTAATGATTTTTAAACTCAGTATTTTTTTAAATTATTTCGTTAAAATTTTACTAAAGTTTAATAATTAGCCTTAATGGAAAATATTAATATGATCTTACCTAGTTTTATTTATTTATATAATTAATTATTTTCAACTTTGTCTAACTAGGAAACAATAAGGGGAACGCTCAATTAGAGGCTAGTACTGTGAGCATTCGTGATCACTTGATGAAACCCTATCTCTACAACACGTGAGTAAGCACGATTTAATTTTAAATACTCAATTATTATTATTTTTTCATAAAAAAATAACAATTCAATTACATAATACTTAAACAATTAATTACATACACAAAACAGATCACAAACTATTAGAACAACCAAAAATATTACCAGAATACAAAACAATATCATAATACTGCAACACCGCCCAAGGATCGCAGTGTTGCCAATTCAAGAACCCGCTTTTCGCTCTAGCAATAACTTTTAGTCGGACTTTACATTTATTAAATTTCCTAATTATCAAAAAATTAACACTAATTTATCTTCAAGCTATCTTTGTAAGTTAAGGTGCAAGCAGGGCCGTATAATTCCCTTCTAATCTGCGTTCGGCGAGTTCTGTTGTTATCTGTAAAAAGTAGAAATTATTTTTTATTTAACCCTTTTAGTGCTGAGCTAATTTTCACATATGTACTATATTGTAGAAAATTCTAGAGATTTTCGTAAAAAAAAAAACCTTTATAAAAAAATTTAAACTTAAAGAAACATACAAAAATCAATGCTAAATTTCACAGCAAATTTAATTTTAAATGGTCACTTCCAAAAATCTAACTGCCTCGGTATTCCGACGCTTTGCACTTTATACGCATCAATACAAGGTCGATCTATCGACGGTTCGCGCTTAATGGGTTAAATTTAATTTATTTGAACTCTTAAGTACAATGGAGGAAAATAAGTAATTTTGATTCTGCAATATTGGTCCATTGGGGTTAACAGTTGAAATAAATTTATAATAATATATGAGGTATCTAGGCAGTTTTGGTAGTAATTTCATTACTTAAGTATTCTATTCTAAAATGTTTTATGAATGATTGATTTAAACCTCATCTCGGGATGCACTGAAGCATCTCTTTCTCACCTCTATTTTTTTCTTTTCATACAGCGATCTTTGGTCCTCACATTAAAAAAAAACAAATTAGAAATTTGTTTTTTCAAGAAACAAATTAGAAATTTGTTTTTTATTTTGTTTTCATAATATATTCAGTTCAGTTAAATATCATGAAAAAATTATATTTTAAATTATGTACATATTTTTTTAATTAGAATAGATTAAATTTAGATATTACGATTATTTTCAGAACTTTTATATCCGATTCTACTACGCTACAATCTCTCTTGCTCCTACTATTTCTTCTAGAAACATTGATACGGACCTTGTGACTGGCGCAGGCGGAGCAGTCCGGGGGCAGCTTCAGGGCGGCCACCAGCGACGCCAGCTTGTCGGCGGACAGGTTGGCGGACAGCGTCAGCCGCAGCAAGCGACCCCCCATCTGCGCTCGGGCCGCGGCCACACGCGGCGACCTGCACCCGACAACGACGGCCTTTAGGACGCCGCAATGTTCACGGCACGACACGACACGACACGACAAAGACTGTCTACATTCTGCCCACGCCACGCACTTGAGTACTTCGATCATATTGCTGGGAAAACGCCCGATAGCCTACAAGAGACTATTTGTGACATTTTTTGAAGTCGTCGTGGCCGAACGGATAAGACGTCCGGTGCATTCGTGTTGAGCGATGCACCGGTGTTCGAATCTCAGGCGGATAACAATTTTTGTAATGAAATACGTACTCAACAAATATTCACAATTGACTACTACCACGATGAAGCAATAACATCGTGTAATAAAAATCAAACCTGCAAAATTTTAATTTGCGTAATAGCTGGTGGTAGGGCCTCTTGTGAGTCCGCACGGGTAGGTACCATCGGGTGGTTACCGTAGCCCATAGACATCAACAAGGAATGGCCACCCACCTTGAACTACATTCAAATCTGCTAAACCATTATTTGTGTACACACATAGACATCCACTACAATATGATAATCTCAATTTCCTTCTTATTCGTTATTGAGCAATTGTGTGTCTGATGCTTACATGTGTTGTGGAGGGGGCAGCGCCCTACAGGCGGCGGCCAGGCGGGGGCGAAGCGCCTCCAGCCGTCCCCACTGATCGCCTTCATTCTGTATCGCCATTATCTGTAAAATGCAATTCAATTCACATTCACGCTGTTATTATACAGAATTTTACTTCTATTTCTCAATAATGAGGAGGGAAATTGTTTTCCTTGTCGCTGGAGACGGCACGCGAGCTAACAGCGCACCTGACGTTAAGCAGTCGCCGGGCGAATAGATACCATGTGTTAAGCACATATTTCCTTATACATACATGGAGGGTAGAAGTAAGAAGCACCTTATTGTATAGGGGACAACTTGAAAAAGTGTCATCTGTAGACAGCGAGTTATTCTTGGAAGTCATGTCATTACGGATCCTCCCGATCCATTAACGGTGCTTTTAGATACCTCAAGCACCGGTCAGAGTTCTCGTCGAACCCGTTGCTTTTGACGAAGGGCTCGACGAGTAAATTAACCCTCAGACACAGCCCACTCAGTTTCTCCTCGGATCTCCTCAGTGGGTCGCGTTTCCGATCCGGTGGTAGATTCTGCGAAGCACTGCTCTTGCCAGGGTTCGTGTTAGCAACTTCGTCAGATTTGAGCCCCGTGAGCTCACCTACTATTTACGCTGAAATAGCCTCTAAAGCTTAGGTAGAAAAAAAAAATTCACCTCGTCACAGACGTGTATGTAGTGGGACAGCGCGAGCCCGCCGCTCTCCCAGTCGGCCACCTCGTGTCGCTCGGCCGCCTCCTCCAGCGTCTTCAGCAGCCGGGATACAGTTTGCAGATCGTCTGTGGACCACACAACATATCGTCTTTTCGCATTAAAAGTGCACAATTTCTAAAAACATTCGAAATTGGGCTTAATATGGCGTTAACATTTGGTATCGCCAGTATTTTTCTCATAAATACTGTCAAAAGAGCGTAGTTTAGTTTTAGTTCTTTTTTTTTTAAGTTTACCTATGTTTTTACTACTATTAACAAAATTAATACATAATTTTATCTTACTTTAAAAGACAGATAATGTAACTGGTAAAAAATAAAAAATAAATGTTGCAAAGACGATTAATATTAAAAATATCACAAACCTTTAAAACACTCTCCTGTTTGTAAGTTTTGAGATTGTACAGTTTTAAATCGAGAAGACAATATGAGGCAGGCAGTCAGCGCAAAAGTGCTCATCACAGTTAGTATGGAGATAACTGGTGGTAGGACTTCTTGTAAGTCCGCGCGGGTAGGTACCACCGCCCCGCCTATTTCTGCCGTGAAGCAGTAACGCGTTTCGGTTTGAAGGGTGGGGCAGCCGTTGTAACTATACTGAGACCTTAGAACTTATATCTCAAGGTGGGTGGCGCATTTAAGTTGTAAATGTCTATGAGTTCCAGTAACCACTTAACACCAGGTGGGCTGTTAGCTCGTCCACTTATCTAAGCAATAAAAAAAAAGCGTTTTGTTTGACGAAGCCTTTACGCTATCGAGAACGTTAATAAAACTCGTGCTAAGCACACGGGTTATGTTGTTGTCCACGGACCGTTGAGCACGGCGTCGGGAAGCAGCTCGTCCAGCAGCACGCGGTGCGCGGCGCTCCACTGCCGCGCTGCCAACAGATGCTCCACCTCCAGCGCCGGCTGGTGCTGGAACAGACACCAACGACCTCAATTCTCATTACATTCAAAGACCTCATGGTGATACCCCATACTCGATACTGGGGGGTGGAGCATGAGGTGTAACGGCTTCATCATCACCGCCACGGTGACTAAGCCTTTCAATCTAAAACTTCCATTTTTTTTCTTTTTTTCCCTACCTAAGCTGATAGCCTTGAGAGGCTATTTCAGCGTCGCCTTAACTAGTAGGTGAGCTCACGGGGCTCAAACCTGAGTGCTGCTAACACTGACCCTAGCAAGAGCAGCGCTTCGCAGAATCTACCACCGGATCGGAAACGCGACCCACTGAGAATATTTGCCAAGAAATTCAGTGGGCTGTGTCTGTGGGTTAAACTGATATGACATAACTATTCTCGTTATCTGATGATGAGTGGTGGTCCGCAAAATTGGACATCAATAAGAATATTAAGTAAAATTTGTTTTTTTTTATTACTTAGGCGGATGGACGAGCTCACAGCCCACCTGGTGTTAAGTAGTTACTGGAGCCCATAGACATCTACAACGTATATGCGCCACCCATCTTGAGATATAAGTTCTAAGGTCTCGATATAGTTACAACGGCTGCTCCACCCTTCAAACCGAAACGCATTACGGCTTCACGGTAGAAATAGGCGAGGTGGTGGTACCCACCCGCGCGGACTCACATGAGGTCCTACCACCAGTGTTTAGTTAGGCTGTTTGCTTTGAACGCACCTCGTACTTGGCCCTGTGCGCGCGAGCCAGGTGGATCCACTTCTCGGGCACCCCGATCCGCTCCAGCAGCTGGAGGCCGGGGGCGGAGCCCGAGGACGGCGCGTGCCGCGAGATCATGCTCCTCACCAGCGAGGATCGGCTGTGGCGAAACGTTACACTTACAGCAGACTGGCGGCCCAGCCTGGCCATAATCTCTGGACCGCCACCCAACTTGACACAAGAAGTCCACATCTCAATAGCATATTAACTGACTCTGTGGCCCTAACTGTTGCGCCGAGAGGTGGTCGCTTGGAGCTACTGAGTTCATCCACAGTGCGTTTTTAGAGATCTTTTTTTGCCACGTACCATCCGGCTATGGAATGAGCTCCCCTCCACGGTATTTCCCGAGCGCTATGACATGTCCTTCTTCAAACGAGGCTTGTGGAGAGCACTAGACTTCAGCAACGTCAGGGGCAGAGTCAAGCCACTGCCTACCGTTGTCTGTGGGTTAATTTACTCGTCGAGCCCTTCGTCGCAAGCGACGGGTTCGGCAAGGACAGTGACCGTACTTGAGGTACCTAAAAGCACCGGAATTCGAACATCGACCGACCGATATACTAAGAATGTTTGTTTGGAGCGAAGCCAATTAGACTGTTCTCATATGAGGACGCATTTGAATCACTCCAGATAACGGGGAAAGTGGAGGGAGGTCGTGACACAAACGAGCCGGTAGTGGTCACGTTGTCATGTCTATAGGCTTTATAGACTCTTTGGGCTCAATGGACTCTATGGGCTCTATGAACTCTATGGGCTCCACGGGCTCTATGAGCTCTATGGAATCTATGGGCTCTACGGACTCTATGAACGCTATGGACTCTATGGGCTCGTTTGTGCAAGAGCTCCCCGCTGCAGCCCTGGGTAAGCGAAGGTTGACTGACGCGGCTCCGTGCGGATGGTACGCCAGCACGGCGGTGGCCAGCTGCCACGCGCCGCCCGCCTCCAGCTGCTCCGCCACCGACACCACGCTCTCCACCGACGGACTGCCGAACCACGCGCCCAGGAGGAAGCTGGAAACGATAACAAACGGAATACGTTAGAGCAAATCCGAAAGTCACGGTGAAGGAGTAACATCGTGTAATAAAAATCAAACCCGCAAAATTATAATTTGCGTAATTACTGGTGGTAGGACCTCTTGTGAGTCCGCGCGGGTAGGTACCACCACCCTGCCTATTTCTGCCGCGAAGCAGTAATGCGTTTCCGTTGTAACTATACTTGAGACCTTAAGAGCTTATATCTCAAGGTGGGTGGCGCATTTACGTTGTAGATGTCTATGGGCCCCAGTAACCATTTAACACCAGGTGAACCCTTAAAAAAAGGATCAGATGATCGCGCGGGGTCAACGTCCTTCCAAAGTACTACCTTTAGATTATAACTTAACAAAATACCAACACAAATAAATAAGTCAGTAGGTTAACCTCTCGACATTCACCACAGTGCAAAAAAAATATCAGTAGATTAACTTCTCGAAATTCACCACAGTGTAAATAAAATTAGTCAGTAGGTTAACTTGTTGCGATACTCACCACAGTGTAAAATCGTTCGGATCCGGAGTGTAAGCTGCGGGCTTAAGTTTCGGACGTTGATTGAAAGCTCTTGCTCTAATAAGCTCGTAGCGTAAATCCAACACCGCTTTCGTATTTCCATTCTGGAACAAATAATTTTAAATTCATCGTCAACATTACAAAGAGTAGGCAAAGGTAGTAAAATTTAACAAGGAAGTCAATTCTGTCAAATTTGGTGAGCAACTCAATCCTGTCAAATTTAACAAACAACTTAATCCTGTCAAATTTATCGAACAACTTAATCCTGTCAAATTTATCGAACAACTTAATCCTGTCAAATTTATCGAACAAGTTAATCATGTCAAATTTAACGAACAACTTAATCCTGTAAAATTTAACAAGCAACTTATAATCCTGTCAAATTTAACAAGCACTTGTTCTTGTCAATTTGATGAAGCATCATAATCCTGTCAATTTAGCTGTCAATATTTTATACGCATTTGTGTATTGGCACATCTAAATACAACTCTACAAACAGGTCATACCTTACTCGTGATGTAGCAGTAATCTTCATTGTAATCCGGCAGGGGCGGTCTCATGTCGACGTCATCGCCTAATGACGTCAAATCGACTTGCTCGTCCTTACTAAAGAATCCCTCGTACGTTCTTATAATTTTCTCGAGCGAGGGAATTTGCGGGCAAATGTATCTGAAAGATTAAAGTTATGGGTGCTGACTTTTTGTCGGGAACGCGAGGAGTGAAGTTGTGCGATTTGTTTTATTTTGTCTATTTAGTGTTTCTTCAGGTTTAAATGTGTAATAACGGTGGTTTATTAACTGTTTAATATCTGTGAAAGTGCACAAATGTGGGAAAATCAAACAAAGCCGCTGGACGTGACTTCTCGAGATCCTCCAAAAAGTCCAATGAAAAAGTCTCAGTAGATGACCACCATTTTACTGAGATTATATTTCATCCCATATCATCTCATCGCATTTCATTTGATTTCATCCCAGTTGATTTATGTCTCAAATTAAACATCTTCATTTCATTTCATAATTTTTCATAAAAATAAGAAAATAAATTAAAATAAGACATGACTTAAAGGTCTTAGTTACCAGGTCATAAAATCCCTTAAAAAAAAGTCATGGGTGCTGTTCACAAGCGGTGGGAGCGAAAACTGTACAAGTAGAAATCGACTCGTTCTATCGCAAATTAAATCGTATATACCGCACCTTTAGAATTGGAAGTGGCTTAACTAAAAATTTTAAGATAATGAAGTTTTTTTTTTACTACGATCGACTTATAAACATATTGTATTCTAACAGGTTATAAAATTAACTTTTCGATATTTGATACAATATGTCTAAATCTCGCTAACGACGTTTCCAAGATAAATTTGCAGAGCTGGCGCCGAATCTTGTTGGAATACCCAGTGCCTGTTATTGAACATGGTATGAGAAACAGGTTCCACAAGGTTCGTCAGGACTGTATTTTGATACACAACTGCATTCGTTTTTACACCTTTCTCACAGAAATGTACCTCTGTTAAGCCCCAATAAGAAACTCCCAACCATACCATGAGCGAGGATGGAAAATGACCTCGTTGGACACGCGGAATACGGTTGCTCGCTTCTTCACTACTGTGTGCGTACACCTTATCATTTTGTTTGTTGTAGCTCTCTTCTACGGTAAAAATTTTTTCATCCGAAAAAAGAATTTCCCGATATTTTTTTCCCGCGTACCGCTTCAACAAAGCGCGGCATCTCGTCAGTCTCAGGTCCATTAGACGAGCATTCAAACGATGTCCTGTTTTTCTTCGATATGCCCGAAGCCCTAAGTCTTCATTTAACACCCTTTTCATCGTGGTTCTGCTTAACCCCATCTGAAGGGCCAACAGTTTCTGCTTACGTTTGGGATTTCTTTGAATTCGCGCCTTCACAGCTTTTATCACTGCTGGAGTCCTAACAGACCGAGGGCGACCACTTCTTGACCTGTCATCTACACTAGAGTCTTCATTGTATCGTTTGATGGTACGATAAACGAATCTTTTGGTTATATTCAAATTTTTCAGTATGTTAAAAATTTGAATTGGCGCGTAACCGCAACGATGCAACGCAATAACTGCAACACGGTCTTCTTTAAGCGTCCACTCCATATTTAAAAATGAGTAAAATTCTAAAAGTATACAGTTTTTATTTTCATGAACAATTCGAAATTCGAATTCAATAAACTTTTTTGTGGCCAGCAATCTAAAAGAAAAGTTTTTACTGTGTGACAATACTTATGACCTGACTAGTTATATGCATATACATGTTACGTTTAACTACACTTTGACCGTCAGTTTACTGAGCCATTTAACTCGGTGGGAGATCTTCCTTGTTATCTCGAAAATTTTAATTAAATATTCATGTATTCAATTTAACTATGCTCCAGTGCAGCGTAGTGCGCGGCGTACCTTGCCGTGGCGTGCAGCGCGCGCAGCCAGCCGGCGCCCGCCAGCGCGGGGGGGGCGGCGCCGCCCAGCGCCCGCAGCGCGTGCAGGCGCGCGCCCGCCACGTGCGTGTCGGCGCCGCACGCGCTCCACTGCGCCAGCTGCCGCGCCACCAGCCCCCGGTACGCCGCATCGCCTGCGCACACATAAACACACGGTTAGTTCGGTTTCTACTATCTATATATTAATACGTGTAGCAAAATCTTTGCACCCCTTTTTACGAAAATTGCGCGGACGGAGGAGTATGAAATTTCTCACACTTATAGAGAATATAGAGAAGGAATGCAGAATGTTAATATTTTTTGTTAATTATGCATAAAAATACATTAAATCAACAAAAAAAAAAAACATTACACACACACGCATGCATTATCTTTTTTTCCCACGGAATGAAAAGTTCGCTTTTAGTCCCTGCCACGCGGGACAAAAAAGCACACGATTCTCTCCCGGTGAGACTGCCAATGTGGCGCATGCGCGTACCTTTCTTTATTTCCCGGTAACCTAGAAACTGCATGTTTATCTTTATGTTATGGAAGCTTGATCAAGAATTGGTTATTTTTTGTCCTAGAATACAATTATAATAAAAAATGGATTTGAATAACTCGAGTGTTAGTGATTTAGACGGAGAAGATATAAGTGTAATAAAAATCAAACCCGCAAAATTATAATTTGCGTTATTACTGGTGGTAGGTACTCTAGTGAGTCCGCGCGGGTAGGTACCACCGCCCTGCCTATTACTGCCGTGAAGCAGTAATGCGTTTCGGTTTGAAGGTTATGGCAGCCGTTGTACTGTAGTATTGAGACTAAGAGCTGGTGTTACTAACCGCCGGCCTGAGCGAGGAGCATGGCCATGTTGAGGTCCCCGCTGTCCCTGGCCAGCTTGCAGGCCTCAAGCGTCCTGCCGCCCAGCAGCAAAGTCCAGATTCGAGCGCTGTGCGTGTCGGACTCTGAAAAAATATATACATGTGGGAAACGGAACGTTTAGAGTGAAAGGGATGAATGTATGGGTAAGAAAGACACGGTCAACATGGCGATCGGGTATTATAAGGTGAACAACTACGATGTGTGTCGTAAGATGGTAGGTTGGGAGGAAATTAAAGTCTGTCTAATAAGACTTCGGTGTATTATATTATATTATAGAATACAATTTCTGCGGATATTTTTTGGTAAGAATCCAAAAACAAAGTCCGGAAAGACTTTCCTTCATTTCCCCGCAGTTGTGTAACTTCACAAATGCCAAATGATTTTTTTTTCTAACCTCGAGGGGTTATTCTGTATTTACCGAACTAGTAGGTGAGCTCGCGGGGCTCAAAGCGGGAGTGTTGCTAACACTGGCCCTAGCAAGAGCAGTGCTTCGCATAATGTACCACCGGATCGGAAACGCGACCCACTGAGAAGATTCGACGAGAAACTCAGTGGGCTGTGTCTGAGGGTTAATTTACTCGTCGAGCCTTTGAACGGTGACCGGTGCTTGAGGTACCTAAAAGCACCGTTAATGGATCGGGAGAATCCGTAATGACGTTCACCAAAGGAACCCTGACTAAAAAAAAAGGATCCACCCCTCCACTTACCATCCTCCAGCTCTGTCCCCCGGGGCTCGGCCAGCTCCGCGTCCGTGACCCCCGCCACGGCGTCCTCGAACCAACGCAGCAGCTTCTTGTGTCTGTTCACTATCGACTGCTCGTCCGTGCCAGGGATGCCTGCAAGTCGATGAACCAGAATTATAATACATACCTCGCTATCTAAATTGGGGGGGAGCTCTATTTACTCTGCACTATCTTTGGTTGAGTTGAGAAAGGCTTACCTAAGCCCGTCAAATGCTTAAGTATGTATCACTACGTATACACAGTACATACACCAAAATAACATTTTATTTTTGTCTGTCTGTCTGTCTGTTTGTTCCGGCTAATCTCTGGAACGGCTGGACCGATTTTGACGGGACTTTCACTGATAGGTAACTGATGATATAAGGAGTAACTTTTTTTAAACAATAAACGCGGGTAACATCGCGGTACTCAGCGAATAGTAAATATAATTAGCCCGCAAAGGTATGTAATTTGGACAGCCCTGCTTTTTTTTATGAGTGAAGGTTTAGCATGGAGGTTTTTCCAGTTTCACCAGGACAGGGAAACGAGCAGACTCAACAACGCAGTCCTGCTCTACAACATTGACTGCTACGGCATATAAAAAAAACTAAATTCTCCATAAATTTTGGAACGAAGTTCCTTATGGGACGATGCGGAGGGGTACCCTAACCGGAAAAAACGTCCGTAACATAAGATTTTTATTAGTAATGCACACAGTGTACGACTTGACTTTGTAATAACGTACAAAAAATAACATATTTTTATTATATATTTTTTATAAATCATTGTGAATAAAATAAAGTTGATAACTTTGTAAAGTAGTTATTTTTTTTTTATCAATAAAAAAATCATAATAAAAAATGTATACCCGAATAATTATTTTCTTTATACCTCGAATAGAACTTAAAATTAATATTTTTATAATAAGGAAAATAGTTATAGAAAATATAAAGTTCCTATCCGGTGTCCCACGACACCATACTTTTTTTTTCTAATTTTCAACACTTACCACCGTTCTCCAGATCGGCTCCCCACAGCGCGTCGCACAGCCTCCACACCTCGCGGCAGTACGCGGCAGACACGCCGAACTGAAGACGAGGATTTTATTAGTCTTTTTAGGTACACGAAGTTCCTAAAGGAATCTCTTTAATTTAAAAATATAATCTCAAGCATGTATTATTTTTAATTTGATATCTTTGATTTGAAAGGATTTTCTTAATAATTGTCTTTATTTATTTATCTTCGATTTGAAGTGGATTTCTTAAAGGATTGCCTTTAATTAAAAACGATTTCTTCAAGGAATTTCTTTAATTTAAAATAGATTTCCTCCAGTATTATATTTAATCTAAAAGGATGTTTTCGAGGAATCTTTTCAATGTGAAAGTCCTTATGCAGCGTTATATGATAAGCGGACATTTCACATGAAATTACAATATTTTTTTATATGACTGAGGAATTACTGCTGGCTCGGAGACCTTTCCAGTTTCACCAGGAGAGGTGGACGAGCGAAAAACACATACAGTAGGGGATAGGATTTGCTAACAGATAGGTTAGTGGGGTCCCTAAGCCTGCTCCTAGCGTTAGAGCTCAAGGCGTCCAATGAAGGGGTTATTGGATCTGATGGATCCGTAAGAGTGAGTGAATTTACAATTTTAGTAACGTGGTTCAAACTAACCTTCACTACGTAGTCGTGTTTGGAGGAGTGTCTCAGATTGTCCCTGAGCACGGCCAGGCGCGCCTCCGGCTCGGGGCGGAGGGAGAGGCGCGGGCACTCGTCCTCTGCGCACTCCGATAGCGTGGACCACTCCAGCAACGTAGAGATGTGCGGCTCCAAGATCTCCTGGCAATATAAAAAAAAACACGTATGGCACTCGGGGACTGCCGCGGTAAAGTTATTGCATAGCATTTTATATCAACTTATGCAATTATAATTAGACAATGATAATTTAATATTAAAACTATAATATAATAAGACCGCGCTATATTTATGAACAGTATGTGTTTGGATAACAATTTCATAGTGATTTCTTCCTAAAACCTATCATTTAATCTAGTTCAGTGAAGAAATCAATTATTTTATTTTAAAACTTATGTATGGGGGGCATAAAAATTTTAGAAACGTCACAGTGGGGCGTGGCACAAAAAGGTTGGGAAACACTGGTTTGACCCCTCGATGTTTGTGTATTAGTCGAGGTGTGTACCTGCAGCGGGTGTTGCGGCCGGTCGGCGGCTAGCGCCAGACGCGCCACCAGACGCTCCGACCAGTCCCCGCTGGCCCTGCCGCTCAAGTACCGGTCTAACGACGAGAGCTCAGACGCTGTGGGCAGAACACATATCTGAATTAACATCTCTGTATGGGCGGACCACAAACATACGTCGAATGCTGTGATAATCTGAAGATCCCGGAGATTTACAGGTGTCGTATTCTGGTTGATGAGTGAAGTTGTTCAATGGTTATGTACAGAGCGTGGGTAGAATGAAATAAAAATGGCGAGCAAAGCGAAATTTGTCATGTGTCGTGATCAATTGTGTGAACTCGTCCGGACTCCAGAATCGAGACCACAACGGTCCAAAAAGCCTGCTAATATCATGGACTCCAATAACCACATAATCATGAACTGGATAATGAAAAAAAAAACTTTTTGCCGATGCCGATAAGGTTTATTTTTGATTGGGTTTATGTTCAAAATTATCGACTTGTGCAGCACTTTCTATGACATTCAATATATTTCGATATTCAAAATAATAATTTACAGACTGGCAGACAAACACAAATTAAAATTGAACACACTTTTTTTTTGCAATATTATTTATCCTCCTGCTCTGGAAGAGATCACTTCAAGCGATAAGACAACCCATTCTTATATTTAACAGACACAAAAGCACACGAGAACTCAGGCCTCCGTGGGAGGATCGACGCCCCCCAAACCCCGCCAAGTCCGGCCGCTTACATCTGGGCAGGTCGCTGAAGGCGTCGTACGTGGTGAGGAGGGCGACGGTGGAGGCGGGCCCGAAGCCGACGCGGCTGTGGCGCGCGTGGCTCACCGACATGTCGGCCAGGCAGGCGCTGTCCAGCCGACCTGCGGGGGAACCAAGTCATCTATACTAATATTATGAAGAGGAAAGATTTGTTTGTTTGTTTGTATTGAATAGGCTCCGAAACTATAGAACCTAAGTCTATGGAGCTATTGCATCTACACGTGGACAGGTAGCGGACAGGTAGGTGAGCTCACGCGGTCAACCTGAGTGCATTTGCTAACACTAGTCCTAGTAAGAACAATGCTTCGCAGAATCTACCACCGGATCGGAAACGCGACCCACTGAGAAGATCCGGCGAGAAACTCAGTGGGCTGTGTCTGTGGGTTAATTTATGAACTCGAATGGTGACCGGTGCTTTAGGTACCTAAAAGCACCTTCGACTGTAAAATCATATTACTATAAACAGCCACAGCTGGTGACAAATAAAAAATGACACTAACGCCATCTAGTAGCAGCTGAATAGAAATAGCATCGTGTGATTCTGGCAACATCGGAGTCGTACGAAGCCAGACAAACTATGGAGGGTAGAGGTCAGAGGAGCGCCATCTTGTATAGGGGACAAATTGAAAAAGTTCACCTGTAAACAGCGAGTTATTGTTGGAAGACTCACTGAAATAGCGCTAGTGTAGAAAGTGGAAATGATATGAATATAGCAGTTTTAAGCTGAGTGAAGTGTGTCAAGTTGAAGTGAGGTGTGGTAGTTAATGGCCCTAATTTTAAACTCTTTCCAATTGCTACAGTGGCGCCATCTTAGCTGACTCTCTTTTAGAGGACACTAGTTAATACACTGAGATGGTACTCCTTACTTCTACCCTCCATGAGACAAACGATGCGAAGTCAGTACGTCATCCATATTCCGTGACGTCATCCGTTATTTGATTTTTACACGAATTGATTCTAAATTTAATCCATACCATTTATTACATATCCAGCCACAAACATTTTTTTATAGATTTATAATTTTTGTTTATAATTTTTTACTATATAAATATGTGCATTATCTCTTAATTAGTAATCTGTAAAGTTAGTAGTGTGTGTAGTTAGCTCTTGTTTTCATGTTGTTTTCAAATATATATATTGCTGTAACATGTCATAGTGTGTTATAAGAGATTGCTGTACATGCCTGTAACTGGCTTACATACCAGTACTTAATTTTATACATGTTAATTTTAAGCTTGAATGTTTTGTGTGTATTGCTGTTGGTGTCTAAATAAATAAATAAATAAATAAACATTACATACAATATACAAGAAATTTGTCCTCAACAAATAATCTAGCAATATAGTGAAGTAGAATATAGCAGTATAGTGAAAAACTCACCCGCAATGGTGTCTTTGAATGGTGGAACCTTTCTGTGGTATTTCAATACTATCGTATGGGGTTGGACAGTGAGCGGTCGCATTGGTGGTTCTAGAAAGAAAAAAACAATTGAAATCACGTGAAATGAAATGAAATGAGATGAGATGATATGGGATGAAATATAATAATCTTAGTAAAATTGTGGTAATTTACTGAGATTTTTTCAGTGGACTTTTTGGAGGATCACGAGAAGTTACGTTCAGCGGATTTGTTTCATTTTCTCACATTTGTGCACTTTCACAGATATTAAACAGTTAATAAACCACCGTTATTACACATCTAAACCTGAAGAAACACTAAATAGACAAAATAAAACAAATCACACAACTTCACTCCTCGCGTTCAAAAAGTCTGTCCTTTGTTAAATTCGAATTCAATCATCAGCTCATCGCTGTCCATTGCTTACCGGGCGCGCGCTCCGGCGGCGGGGGCGGGGCCCCCACGACGGTCCCCAGCGAGGGCGACGGTAACCGTTGATCGTTAAATATCGGAGCCGAGTTCGGCACCAGCTGTTCTCCCGTCGACACTGACACGTCATCGTCCATTTCTGAAACGAAAAAAAAAAAAACAATTCAGCAAAAACTGACGGTAAGCAAATATCGAAACTCGCCTTGAGACTACAGTGTGCTCAGTGCGAGTTATTTAACGTTCTCGATAGCGTAAAAGTTAACTCAAATTTGTATTTGTATGCAATGCAGTCGAATTATTTTTTATTGTCAATATATTATTTCTGACGTTTCGCGTTATTAAACGATATGAAATGTAAAATTTTTTTTTTTTTTTTGTGGACGAGCTCACAGCCCACGTATTGTTAAGTGGTTACCGAAGCCCATAGACATTTACAACGTAAATGCCGCCATCTACTTTGAGATATGAATTCTGAGATCTCAAGTATAACGGCTGCCCCACCCTTCGAACCGAAACGCATTACTGCTTTGGGGCAGAAATAGGCAGGGTGGCGGTACCACCCGCGCGGACTCACAAGAAGTCCAGTGGTGGTAACCAGTAATTACGCAAATTATAATTTTGCGGGTTTGATTTTTATTACACGATGTTATTCCTTCATCGTGGAAGTCAATCGTGAACATTTGTTGAGTACGTATTTCATTAGAAAAATTGGTACCCGCCTGAGATTCGAACATCGGTGCATCGCTCAACACGTATGCACCGGACGTCTTACCCTTTAGGCCACGACGACAATATAATCCGACTCCCGAACATCGAACTAAATGCAAAGCGATCGGAACTCCTCACCTTCATCAGGGTACAGCGAGGCCTTCATCAGCTGCACGCTGTGGCTGCGTCTATTCTCCAGGCGCGCCAGCTCCGAGGTGGGACTCTTCACGCCGAACGCTAAAAAAATATTACGATTTTTTGAATTGCATAGCTCTTTTATAGCGTGGGCTTTGAGCGCGGCGACCGAATCAAGAAATTCCGTAACGAAAACAAAACCTAACACACCCACTCCGCCTACCATGTAGCTCGCGTTGAACACATTCACACGTTGCGCTTGTGTAGTGTCTGTGAATAAGCGCGTGGCGTGACGTCACACTGCATGCGCATCATGAAAAGTCTGCCCCTCTCTCTCTCGCGCGGTCTAGCTTATGAGTGCGAAGGGGACAGTTATTTTTTTGCTTTTGTTAATGTTTATAAATAAAGCGCAGTCTTATTTTATTATTGTTTTAATATTAAATTATTATTGTCTAATTATAATTGCATAAGTTGATGAATAAATACTATCCAATAGCTTTACCGCGGCAATCCTCGAGTGCCACATACAAATTTGTAGTGGAAAAGTAGATTTTACTCTCATATTTTTATATAATATATCAAGGGGTAAAAGGCTATTTGGTTTTAGCGACATTTATCTTTAAAGATCTGTTTTATTTGGTATCAGCATCAACAATTTTATGTTTTTAATTGAACTTCTATTAGTTTATTCCATTGAAATAGTTGAACAATTATTTTTTTGTCATGATATTAAATCCAAATATTTAAACTTTAAATGACTCTCCAATAAACTTGCAAAAATATCGATGAATCCAAACAAGCTTTCACCTGTCGATATTGTTTTTTTAGTCTACTTCAAAATCTTTAGTTAAAAATATAAAATGTTCAAGAAATTAAGGCATTATTAAATTTCTTCCTTAATCAAGTTCAAAGCTAGTCTGTTTTAGGGCGAGGCGATGTGTTGAACCTTACCTCTGTTTTCTAGAAACAGGCTTTGTGACTCCGCGTTGTCTTCAGCGGTGTCCATAACATCGAAGGCTGAAAATAGAAGTCATTAGATAATATTCCGACAAACTCGATGGTCGGTTTTTTTTTATTGCTTTGATGGGTGGACGCGCTCACAGCCCACCTGGTATTAAGTGGTTACTGGAGCCCATAAACATCTACAACGTAAATGCGTTACCCACCTTGAGATATGAGTTCTAAGGTCTCGGTATAGTTACAACGGCTACCCCCACCCTTCGAACCGAAACGCATTACTGCTTCACGGCAGAAATAGGCAGGGCGGTGTTACCTACCCGCGCGGACTCACAAGAGGTCCTACCACCAGTACATTCCCGATCCTGCGGACAGAATGAAAAACAGTCGACGTCGCCCTAAACACGTCATTACGGATCCTCCCGATCCACTAACGGTGCTTCTAGGTACCACAATCACCGGTCATCGTTCTCGCCGAACCCGTCGCTTGCGGCGAAGGGCTCGACGAGTAAATTAACTCACAGACACAGCCCACTGAGTTTCTCGCCGGATCTTCTCAGTGGGTCGCGTTTCCGATCCGGTGGTACATTATGCGAAGCACTGCTCTTGCTAGGGCCAGTGTTAGCAACACTCCGGTTTGAGCCCCGTGAGCTCACCTACTAGTTAAGGTTACGCTGAAATAAGCTCTCAAAGCTATCAGCATAGGTAGGAAAGAAAAAAACAGTAATTACGCAAATTATAATTTTGCGGGTTCGATTTTTATTTCAAGTCATATTGTCTCACCTTTGCTGGTGCCGTTTAGAGTCAGTAAGGAAGTGTGGTGGAGATTGTAGAGGCTGTCCTCGCTGAGCAGGCCTGGCGGGCCGGAGCCCCCCAGCCCGGGATGTCCGGGCCCCAAGAGCCCCGGGACCGCAGCCCCCGCCTCCGACACATTCACAGGCGACTTGGGACCTGAAAACGTATCAATTTTAAAGTTTGAATAAAGCTCATACAATATATTATATATTGCCACATGCCACGGACCTTAATGTACTAAAAACAGTTTGAAATGGATATTTTTTGTCTTTATCAATTTTTTTTATTGCTTGCAAGGGTGGACGAACTCACGGTTCACCTGATGTTTAGTGGTTACCGAAGCTCATAGATATCAACAACATAAACACACACCTTAAAACATGAGTTCTAAACCTCAGTTTTACCATACAACAGTTAGATTTAGATATTTTTATCTATGGTCTATAATTTTTTTTAATAACCAAAAGAAGTCACATTGCTAAAAAAAAAATGCATCTATGATCAATCGAAACATTAACAATTCAAAATTTTCCACGATGAATATACAGAAATATTATATACTTTTTTCACCTCTCATATCGACAAATGCCGGACTTACTTTTAACATTATTTTTTTATTATTTTAATTTACCTAAAATACCTCGATTAAATAGTTTTCAAATGACCAACTAAATATTCTATTTTGATCGTAAATTGACTTCATTTTTCATTATTAATGGTACTGTTACTTAATGCCTTTTGCCTTTCGTCCGCACACCCAACCACCCGAGACACTGACCTGGTGCGCTGGCTTTCTGTAGAGACTCGGTGAGGAGTTGCCGCTTCAGGACGTCCGGAGTGGGGTCGTCCTCCTCGTCGGAATCAGTGAGACCGTACTTACTGAAATGCTCCACCTGAAAATTATGCTCATGATTAGTGCCGTGAGGGCGCAAGGGTACCTGGGTCAGGCAGAGGGACTACGGTCCTCTCTGTGCTTTATACTGCTTGCTCCATGAGTGTGTTCAGAGGAATTGGTAGAGATAGTCCCTCCATACCTTTATCATTGTCGCAGCATTGTTTTGGCGTATATTTTAATGCTCAGCTTATTTTCACATATTTAGCCAGCAAAATAATTGTACATGCCCGCGCTAAGACACGTCTGTACAGGTCGATACATATGATGAAACTGCGCAACAGTCGGTATTTCGACGCTCCGCATTTTAGACGCATTAATAGAGAGTCGATCTATCGACCATTCGCACTCGAAGGGACGTATATACATATATTTTGTTTACGTGATTAAACACGAGTCCGTACCCTGAACACCCAGCTGCCCGTTTGAGGTCGATACTCGATAAACTTGGTGTCATGTTTCTCGCAAACCCTGCGCAGCTTCCCTTCGTAATCCAGTTTTAGTAATCTGCAAATAATAATTAAAAAAAAATGCAAATCAAAATTACATTGAAGTATAAAAACGTTGTTTTTTTTTTCTATTACAGAATTTGTTATGGTCTGATAACGAGACATTTAAGGCAAATCTTTTTATATATTCACTTCTTACATTCTGTTATAATATTGTTACGCCTGCAAGAGTAACACCATCTGTCTTCAAATAGCAGAAACGAATATCAAAAGAACTAGTAAAATTGAGAACGCTTGAGAAGTGCAACGCCATCTATTATCAAATAGCGGGAGTTTTAATTTGTACTTCTTTGTACAATTGTGAAATAAGATGAACCTGATTAATTTAAGACTAATCATTTGTGATGAAATTAAATGTAATGGGATGAGCTAGTATGATATACATCAATGCGGACCTCTTGTGAGTCCGCACGGGTAGGTACCACTACCCTGTCTATTTCTGCCGTGAAGCAGTAATGCGTTTCGGTTTGAAGGCGTTGTAACTACACTGAGACCTTAGAACTTATATCTCAAGGTGAGTGGCGCATTTACGTTATAGATGTCTATGGGCTCCAGTAACCATTTAACACCAGGTGGACTGTGAGCTCGTCCACCCATATAAGCAATAAAAAAAAAAGTTAAATTAAAAAGTATTCCGCGGCCAAGCTCCCCCACCTGTCGGGCTCGGTGATGAGTCGTTTCTCGGTCTTGTCCCGGGGCCACACCCGGTCGAGGGTCACGATGGCCCGCCTGTTCAGGCCGACTCCGACCGGCGGCTTGTCGCTGTCCTCCGGATAGACTATCACCTCCTTGTTCAGGAAGTGCACTGGAAAATTTCACACAATTATTAGCGGAGCCCGTGGACCTTAACAGTATAAATATCGTCACCCACTTCGTGATACGAGTTCTCAGCCTCTTAGAACTGGATCGCATTACTGCTTCACGGCAGAAATAGGCAGGGCGGTGGTTTCGTACCCGTGCGGTACTCACAGCACGCCTTACTATCAGTAATTATAATTTTTGCGGGTATTTTTTTTTATTTATATATTAATAGGTGAAGCAAAAACTTTGTACCTCTTTTTACGAAAATTGCGCGGACGGGGGAGTATGCCTACACTTATATTTCATATAGAGAAGGAGTGCAGAATGTTTTTTTTTTTATTATAAAATATATAAAAAATACATTAAATCAATAACAATAAAATCATTACACACACTACCATGTATTTGACACTGCACATAGATATATATATAAACTCTTTCTTTATCGTCAAACTTTTGTTATTGTTTAAAGTGTGTGATCAAATTGAGAATAGATTAATATTGTTTGTCTTTAATATTATTTATCTACAGTGTAATCTTAGCGAAATCTGTAATTATAGAAGTTTAATAGTCCTTGACAATAGAACCATAATAATGTTCAAACTTATAATTTCAGTTAATTATAGTCGAATCTCGACTACTGCGGGACCACTAGTAATTTTTATTAGACGATGCTTTATTCCTTCACCGTGGAAGTCATTCGTGAACATTTGATAAGTACGTATTTCATAAGGACTGTCGGAAGTCTTGGGCACCAGGCGTCTCATCCTTCAGGCGTCGACTTCACACAGTCGACTGCGTCCCAGCGGGGTAGGGGAAGGTGGGTTAGGGGGGCGCAGAGGCTCACCCAGGGCGTCCAGGTCGAGGCCGGCCACGTCGATCTCCGAGTCGTAGTACACGTTCCCGTAGTTCTTGCGTCCGATCGTCAGGTGCGGAACAGGACACGTGCCGTCCGGCCGCATGTAGTCTAGAAACGATAACACGAATGTAATAACGTCGATTCTCCGACCCGGTAATGGAGAGCGTTCGGTAAGCGAGCGCGCAATGGTCAGCGAAATGAAACAATAAAGTAGCGGACCAACCGGTCGAATACAAATTAATTCGGATTAGGCATCAGGGTCATATGGTCGCTATTGTTTAATGCTTTCTCTATAGCGTTGTTATTCTTTGCCTAAGGAAAAATCCCTACTCAATCGTTGCGGGTAGGTGAGCTCACGGAGGTTCTAGCCTGTTGACGTTGTTAACACCGGCCCTAGCAAGAACAGTGCTTCGCAGAATCTACCACCGGATCGTTATCGCGATCCACTGAGATGATCCGACAAGAAACTCATTTGACTGTGTCTATGGGTTAGATTACACATCAAACTCTTCGTCGTACTCGACGACTAATTCTTTCGAGTTAATTGGCACATGGACATCACACAGCGAATGTCGTTAGCCGCTTTAAGGTCAAAGTCCCAACCTCATATGCGACATTAACATAACAATCGTATCATACAGCATCAATTTTCTGAACAAATATATTTATTCCTTTGTTTTGTGGGTATTTCTCGATTTTAGACAAGAATTTAGATGAAATTTTAATCTTTAGCATAGATACTTGACACTAATTAGGATATTTAAATTTAAAACTAAAATAACATTTAGAATTGTGATAACGTTCAATATTAGTTGTTGGCGACAAATTTTTTTTGTTTGTTTAATGAGTGGACGATCTCACAGCCCACCTGGTGTCAAGTGGTTACTGGAGCCCATAGACATCTACAACGTAAATGCGTCACCCACCTTGAGATATAAGTTCTAAGATCTCAGTATAGTTACAGCGGCTGCCCTACCCTTCAGACCGAAACGCATTACTGCTTCACGGCAGAAATAGGCAGGGCGGTGGTTGGTACCTACCCGTGCGGACTCACAAGAGGTCCTACCAAAGTACAAAATTATATAGATAGATAGGGGGAGAAATTCTCTCACTTATCATGTCGTCCAAGGAGGGGATGGTGTAGTAGCCCGGCCTCGTCAGCTTGACCCCGGTCGGGTGGGGCGGGGCGTCGCGCGGCTCCACATTCTCATCTTCAGATACTGTAAAATAAAGCACCCACAATCCGGCATATATACATGTAAAGAACGAACCTTTATTATTGAATAGTCTTTAGTTTTTGAAGTGAAACTTCTAATGCGACTTCAAGGTTGCGGTAAACGTTCAACGCTCGTGGGGAGGGGGAATAGAAAGAGACAGAGCGAGAGTGAGTGCGCGACACTCGAACGCATGCGCGTAGTATACCTGTTACAGGCCAGCGCGAGCGTTAGCAACGAGTAGTGACCAATATTTTAATGAAGTATTTAAAATATATATGTGTATATGTATTTATTTTTCTATCTACAATTTAAAATATATATAATACTAGCTGACCCGGCAAACGTTATTTTGCCATATATAAGATTTCTAGGGAATTTCTAGTGTAGAAAACGAAAAACTAACTTATTGTAAGGATGTGGTACATTAGTGAAAGAGGCATGTAGCGCTGTGAACGATGAGGGAATATAAAATTATCAAAACCTCATTTAACCACATAATGCCTCAAAGTAACAAAAAAAGAATGTCCAAAAAATAAAAAATAAATGTGGTGGAAAACCCTTATCACTTAGGGGTATGAAAAATAGATAGTGGCCGATTCTCAGACCAAATGTACATGCATATAAAATTTCATAAAAATCGGTCGAGCCGTTTCGGAGGAGTATGGGAACGAACATTGTGACACGAGAATTTTATATATTAGATTAATGTTGAAGATGTCGCATCTCTTATACACAGCATTCCAAGCATCACAAGAGCAATCTGATTCAAGATAATAAGATTTAAGTATAACAATTCCGGCATACATTATTTTAGCGAAATTTTAATCGTTTCCGCAGCGGTTATAGTCTTCCTCAATAAATGCGCTCTCTAACACTGAAAGAATTTTTCAAATCGGACCAGTACTTCCTAAGATTAGCGCGTTCAAACAAACAAACTGTTCAGCTTTATAATATTAGTATAGATTATTAAAACTGTACATAAGAGTTTTTGGGAAATTCTTTCCAAGCACCCTGTATGGTGGCTTCATTAAGACTATTCGTCATTAAAGTACTTTAGTCCATTCTAATCTCGCCTTTATTACTACAACCATAAAGTATCCTATGACGTTTCGACTTTATAGTTCGTGACCACGTAAGCTGTGGACCATTTAGAACCTTCACAATGTGAAGAGGAATTAATTCTTCTTCTTTGTCTCCACCTTACCCCACTAGGTGGGATCGGCACAGCGAATTTTTGTATTCCATTCTCCTCTATCAGCCGTCATCTCAACACTCACTCCTCTCTCTCTCATATCGTTATTCACACACTACGTCCATATCTTCTTCGGTCGACCTCTTCCCTCTCTACCTTGCACTACCATTTCCTGATATCTTTAGCACAATTAAATAAAAATGAACTATATATGACCAAACTACACTATATACTGAGAGCTAATACTAAATTAATACTAGGACTAGGAAGGACCTAGGATACTGGGAAGGACTAAGATCCTGTCGCTTGGCTAGAACGGACGGCTAGGCTTAAGGGCTGGTGAGTCCGACTGGTACCAGGTCCTGTGCTTTGGATGCTGTAGTTTCCTACCGTGGGACCAGACATTTATTTTATTGCTTAGATGGTTTGACGAGCTCAAAGCCCACCTGGTTTTAAATGGTTTCTGGAGCCCATAGACATCTACCTTGACATATAAGTTATAGGTCTCAGTATAGTTACAACGGCTGCCCCACCCTTTAAATCGAAACGCATTACTGCTTCACGGCAGGAGTAGGGGGCGGTGGTAAAGAAGACCACCAGGGTCGAGGATCAACAGATTTACTAATGTCCTGAATATCTACATTCGACAAAACTACCCTCAACTTCGAACCGGCATCGATTACGACATATTGAACAATTACGTCACCGTTTATAAACGCCTCTATTGGCCTACGCATACGGTCGGTTTTCGTGTCGCAATCGATACGGCGTCTACGACGTTTTTTTAGTTTAAAATGGTAACCGTAAACTCCGGATATTTGATGGGCGATCTTCTCGCACCTCGAGCACGCCGCC
Source organism: Bombyx mori (assembly GCF_030269925.1). Taxonomy (NCBI): domain Eukaryota; kingdom Metazoa; phylum Arthropoda; class Insecta; order Lepidoptera; family Bombycidae; genus Bombyx; species Bombyx mori. Next base: position 3,539,009 of record NC_085117.1, on the reverse strand, counting down.
AGCGCGCCGCGACGGTGCGCGCAGAATTGTATCGATGTACCTTATTGCAGTGAACGATAAAGCTCATATTCCTTTGTATTCGATATTTAACTTCATCACTGTTTCTGTATTTATATGTATAAATAAATAAATAAATAAACTTAACACAAACGGAATTATTTTAACGAATTTAAGTGTAATTCGTATAAACGAATTACTATTGGAAAACGTAGCAGTCTGAATTACTGATAATGATAATAATAATAACACGTGACAAGCCTTACCCGGTTATCCGGCTCCAAACGAGGATCACTTGCTTGGATTACTATGGGAATTTATATATGTACAGATATAGGTTAAAAGGACAAAAAAGGTAGCCTATGTCACTTTCCCGAACTGACATTAGCACTTGCAAAAAACACACCGCGACGTGAAAGAAGGACAAACGGACAAACTTTCACACTTATAATATCACTAGCCGTACTCGCCCGCATCGCTGAGCATTTAAAATTAACATTATTATTTCTCACCCCCACAAAGATTCTTATCATTAACGCCCCCGCAACTTGTGTAGGGAGTTCAACACTCATATAAATATTAGCCTATCCATTAAGTACATGTATTTTCTACATGGATACCAAGTTTCAAGTCAATCGGAAGCATGGTTCAGTAGTTATAACGGAACATCCGTAAAAACCACTGTAGATTTATATATTAGTATAGATAATAAATAGCACGGACAGGTGTCTATCAGCGCGCGCGGACTCACCGGACAGCGAGTCCAGCCGGTCTCGCTCCGGCGAGGCGCTCCGCCCCCCCAGCTCCCGCACAGAGCTCTCCGCGCACCCCGCAGCCCCGCGCGCCGCCCCCGCACGCAGCGGCTTCGTGCTCAGCCTGGCGAGGGAGTTAGGTAATACTCGTTAGTAATCTGGCAATCTTAATGGATGGATGAACGGTGTTTCCCGAGCGCTATGACATGTCTTTCTTCAAACGAGGCTTGTGGAGAGTCTCTACAGTAGGCAGCGGCTTGTCTCTGCCCCAGGCATTGCTGAAGTCCATGGGCAACGGTAACCACTCACCATCAGTGAGTTCACGGCCCACCTGGTATTAAGTGGTCACCGGAGCTCAAAGGCATCAACAGCCATAATACCGCCACTTAATTTGAGACAAGATTTCTGAGGTCTCAATTTTAACAGTACAGCAGCTGATACACCCTTCGAACCGAAACGCATTACTGCTTCACGGCAGAAATAGGTAAAGCGGTGGTACCTACCCGTGCGGAGTCACAAGACGTCCTATAACCAGTAAGCCAACAGCTCACCTAATAGTAATCGGTTACTGAAATCTACAGGTGTTAGAACCTAGATGAGGTGCCAATCTTGGTTGCATTCCATTGCGGGCTCCCAACCTTCAAACCGGAACACCATCTCACGAGAGCACTGTTATATATAATACAAGAAGGCGTCAACTCTACCCAGCTAAACTACCAATCCACTGTGATATATGTTCAAATATGTGTAGAAGCTCCACATCCCGGCTTGATATTCGCTTCCCTTGACGTTACTATAGTTTTTTTTAAGGGATTTTATGACCTGGTAACTAAAACCTTTAAGTCATGTCTTATTTATGTATAATTTATATTCTTATTTTTATGTAAAATTATAATATGGAGTAAAATCACATGAAATTAAATGAGATGAGATGAAATGGTAATCATTTACTGAGATGTTTTTCAGTGGACTTTTTGGAGGATCCCGAGAAGTCACGTCCAGCGGTTTTGTTTCATTTTCCCACATTTGTGCACTTTCACAGATATTTAACATTTAATAAACCACCGTTATTACACATTTAAACCTGAAGAAACACTGAATAGACAAAATAAACCAAATCACACAACTTCACTCCTCGCGTTCCCCCGCCAAAAAGTCCCGTTATAATGTTGAGTCTAAATGAGCACAGACTCACCAGCTGGCGCGTCTCTCGGATATATGTTCGGACACTTCTTTTTCTGTAAGGAAAAAAAATATATTTGTGTTTGTTCCCATTAAGCAGAGCTGTCTAAGTTGCATACCTTTACGAGCTAATTAAATTTACTACAAAAGCTGGAGGGTCGCAGAAAAAAAAAAGTAAAAAGAAAATTGTAAAATATAGCTTAACTTTCAAATGGTAATGGAATGTTACAAGAATAACGATAATATTATACCAAATATTAATTATAATGTTTTAACAAAGAATTTTATTATCCAAAATATTTTTTTTATTAAAACATGCGTCGCGGGCCGCGTGAAAGTAAGCCACGGGCCCTTGTCTGGTCCCTTATCATAAAGCGATGATTTTTATTTTTTTTTCTTTAAAATTGTAATAATTAAGAAATTTTGTTAAGCGACTTCCCGAAATTTGCTAGCAATAAACTTAAAGTTTGGTGAAAATGTTAGCACTTTAAGGTAGCCCCCGGTCACGCTCTGACCGCCGCCCAACGTTGGAAGTAGGACGGGGTCGGTCCCCGGGGGGCGGGCGATGGGGGCCCGGGGGGGTCATTCCGCTCGCCAGCGACCCCCCTCACGCCGCGGTAAGCGCCACTATCACCTAGCCATTATACATAGGAGATGAACATTGTACAAATTGTTTATTAACAAAGGACATGGGCCATTTTCGACCCAGCAACTAGTGCTCTCAAGGACATTAATGAAATATTTATAGAAAATAAACATTTAATTTTTACATACTTATTATAAAATTTAAGGGTATTTTAATGGTGGAATAATTAAATCATAAATAAAAATAAAAAAATTAGTATGACTAAGCTACATTTATAATATTGAAGGAGTTGCCATAGGTAAAATATATTATTATTTATATTTTAAACAATTCACATTAAATCTTCTTACAAAAAAACATTATATTGCAAAAAACTAGCAAAATAATATATTAGCATATTTAATTAATGGATTTTAAAACTAATATAAATCATTATATCTAAGCAAAAATCTATTTTTATACTTTTAAATCCGTAGAATAAATCATTACATGGATGAATAATTATTATTGATATTAAGCAAAAAAAAACCTATGCTTGTTTAATGTTTATTGACGTTTTACATTTGATCAGTCGTATTCGCAATCGTGCGCATTGGGGATATTATTAAGTGTTTCGTTGCGATATACCTGCTTATAACATTTTGTTGTAATATAAAGTATAGAAATATAAATAATATTTAAGCTGATGATGATGTTAAAGTGTCAATATATTGACAGCAAAATCATATGATATAACCTAAAATTCTTATCTTATTTTTTAAATATATCTGTATCCCCATGAACAATATTGATTTTAATTTGTTTATAATAAAAAAGATATAATATAGTCTGTTATTTAAACCAAATTTCATTACTGTCCTTGAACTTCGTTTAGTGGGCCGTGCTATATATGGAGCGCTCTCCATACATTGCACGGCCACTGCCCATGTCCTTTCAAATACGCATTTCCTCCTTTTTTTCTAGTAACCTCAAGGGGTTACACTAAATATTCACTAAACGACAATATTTCTACTTTTGCATGTGTGTGCGGTCGTGTGTGTGGGGGGCCACACGAGGGCGTTAGGGGGGGCCACACGGGGCGTTGGGGACCACACGGGGGCGTTAGGGGGGCCACACACCGATGTCGGGGTACATCCTGTTGGTCCGCTGCGCGTCGGGCTTGTGGTCGCGCTCCGTCCACAGATCGCTGATCTTTGGCGAGTTGATCCTGAAAAAAAAAAAACAAAAAAAAACGCTTAAAGTGAAGAAACTATTCCCTTCGTGAATCGCAGACACTAATTTTATTGTCATTATATTAATTTTAACGTTTTCAATGACGGGCTACTTAAATTAGATCTATTTGTATTCAAATTTTATTTTCCTAATTCCTTTTGAAAGAAAACAAAATATTCACTTACCACCTGCTGTGCTTGTCTGGATGTAAATCGCCATCTGAAACAAGGAATACAAATTTATTGACTAACTAGTAATAAAATAACTGTATGAATTTGTCGTGGACTGTGTGATGAGTCAGCCGGTGTTCGGATCTCGCAGACAGGTACAGTCTGCTCTAGGGAACTACTAACTTAAACACAGATTCACGAGTGACGTGATTAAATCGTGTGTTCAGTACCAGTCACTATCGCCCTTGGACATCAGCAATACAGGAGGCACGGCCAAGCCACTGCAAACTGCTCTAGTTGCCTCCTTTTTTTTTCTACCTATGCTAATATCCTTGAGAGGCTATTTCAGTTTCTCTTTGACGTTTAGGTGCGCTCACGGGGCTCAAACTGATAATGTTGCTAACAGTAGCCCTGGCAAGAGCCGTGCTTCGCAGAATCAACCACCGGATCGGAAACGCGACCCACTGAGAAGATCTGGCGAGAAACTCAGTGGGCTTTGTCTGTGGGGTTGTCTCCTATGTTCTAGTACCACTAATCGACTATTCATATTTAAAAACTAGCGACCCGCTCTCGCTTCGCTTCGGGAACTGTAATTTACATTGATCTTAATGAATTTTGAATTATGAAGTCGTCGTGGCCTAAAGGATAAGACGTCCGGTGCATTCGTATGTAGCGATGCAACGGTGTTCGAATCCCGCAGGCGGGTACCAATTTTTCTAATGAAATACGTACTCAACAAATGTTCACGATTGACTTCCACGGTGAAGGAATAACATCGTGTAATAAAAATCAAACCCGCAAAATTGTAATTTGCGTAATTACTGGTGGTAGGACCTGTTGTGAGTCCGCGCGGGTAGGTACTGCAACCCTGCCTATTTCTGCCGTGAAGCAGTATTGCGCCGTTGTAAGTATACTGAGGACTTTAGAACTTATATCTCAAGGTGGGTGGCGTATTTACTTTGTAGACGTCTATGGGCTCCAGTAACCACTTAACATCAGGTGGGCTGTGAGCTCGTTCAACCATCTAAGCAATAAAAAAAAATACAAAAATTCTTTTGTAGAAATCTAGACCTGACAGTAACAAACACACATCCATACATACATCCATACATACTTACCAACTTTCGCGTTTATAGTATTAATAGGATAGTTCTATAATTAGTTAATTCTTATAATTAATCTACTTAATTATATAGTTAAATAATTGATTTTGAAATATCAAATTTCTAAACTTACTTTCCTCTGTGTCGGCCGTGGACTTGTTACGGTTAACGTCGGCGGACCTGTCCACTTGGTCGACGGAGTCCTGCGTGCGGCCCGGCCCACTGGAGGGTTGCTCGAATGATCTGTAAACGATTCACGGAGCATTTGTAGCATATACCAATTGAAATACACACGTGTAGGTAAAGTTAATGTGTTAGGACTGTGTTAGAAGTTAGGAGGACTGTGGTTAGAAGTTAGGAGGACTGTGGTTAGGAGTTAGGAGGATTGTGGTTAGGAGTTAGGAGGACTGTGTTAGGAGTTGGTAGGACTGTGTTAGAAGTTAGGAGGACTGTGGTTAGGAGTTAGGAGGATTGTGGTTAGGAGTTAGGAGGACTGTGTTAGGAGTTAGGAGGACTGTGGTTAGGAGTTAGGAGGATTGTGGTTAGGAGTTAGGAGGATTGTGGTTAGGAGGATTGTGGTTAGGAGTTAGGAGGACTGTGGTTAGGAGTTAGGAGGACTGTGGTTAGGAGTTAGGAGGACTGTGTTAGGAGTTAGGAGGACTGTGGTTAGGAGTTAGGAGGACTGTGGTTAGGAGTTAGGAGGACTGTGTTAGGAGTTAGGAGGACTATGGTTAGGAGTTAGGAGGATTGTGGTTAGGAGTTAGGAGGACCGTGGTTAGGAGTTAGGAGGATTGTGGTTAGGAGTTAGGAGGATTGTGGTTAGGAGTTAGGAGGACTGTGGTTAGGAGTTAGGAGGACTGTGGTTAGGAGTTAGGAGGACTGTGTTAGGAGTTAGGAGGACTGTGGTTAGGAGTTAGGAGGACTGTGGTTAGGAGTTAGGAGGACTGTGGTTAGGAGTTAGGAGGATTGTGGTTAGGAGTTAGGAGGACTGTGTTAGGAGTTAGGAGGACTGTGGTTAGGAGTTACGAGGATTGTGGTTAGGAGTTAGGAGGACTGTGTTAGGAGTTAGGAGGACTGTGGTTAGGAGTTAGGAGGACTGTGGTTAGGAGTTAGGAGGACTGTGTTAGGAGTTAGGAGGACTGTGGTTAGGAGTTAGGAGGACTGTGGTTAGGAGTTAGGAGGATTGTGGTTAGGAGTTAGGAGGACTGTGTTAGGAGTTAGGAGGACTGTGGTTAGGAGTTACGAGGATTGTGGTTAGGAGTTAGGAGGACTGTGTTAGGAGTTAGGAGGACTGTGGTTAGGAGTTAGGAGGACTGTGGTTAGGAGTTAGGAGGATTGTGGTTAGGAGTTAGGAGGACTGTGGTTAGGAGTTAGGAGGATTGTGGTTAGGAGTTAGGAGGACTGTGTTAGGAGTTAGGAGGACTGTGGTTAGGAGTTACGAGGATTGTGGTTAGGAGTTAGGAGGACTGTGTTAGGAGTTAGGAGGACTGTGGTTAGGAGTTAGGAGGACTGTGGTTAGGAGTTAGGAGGATTGTGGTTAGGAGTTAGGAGGACTGTGTTAGAAGTTAGGAAGATTACATCACCATACGACACTGCGTCCCGACGGTAAGCCTCACCTGTTGGTACGTCCCTCGTCTTGTCCGTCGGCGGGGCGGGCGCGCAGCACCAGACGCTTGCGGCTCGGCTTCAAGCACAGCTTGTCTTCTAAGCTCGAATCCGATTCTTCTAGGCCGTCGAAGAGCGACTTCTGTAAGCAAAACAAAATTTAGTCCCTCTATTTACTAAAGCTGTTGGCTTGTAAAAAGAGACAAACTGATTTTGCGTCCTTTTTTGGTTGACACGCTCGATTCTTTCTACGGATTAGATATGGCAGCGCGAACGCGACCACCCTGCTTAAAATATGAAGTCAAAGGACAATAATAAGATCAATCATATTTATTATTATTATATAGGATACCATTTCCAGTTACGTGACGATAGGCAGTCGTTGCCGCTACTCCAGCGAGAGCAGTTACTGATCCTAGTTTTATCTTAAATTGCCTAAATACAAACATAATAATTTGCGTAAGTAGTGGAAGGTAGGACGTCTTATGAGTCTCCGCGGGTAGGTACCACCGCCCTGCCATGAAACGGTAATGCGTTTCAAAAGGCGGGGCAGCCATTGTAGCGTTTAACCTGAGACTTTACATCTCATGTCTATGGTCTCCGATAACCATTTACTACCACCCATTCTTCTCAATCAGCCGTCATTTCAACACTCGCTCCTCTCTCTCTCTCATATCGTCATTCACACACTACATCCATGTCTTCTTCGGTCGACCTCTTCCCCCTCTACCTTGCACTACCATTTCCATACATCATCTAGTCACATGCATCTCCTCTCTACGCATCACCGTTAACCTGTTTAAGGTAATAAATAAATAAATAACCTTATGTACGGGCAGCTGCCTGGGTTGCACCCGTGAGGTGGGCGAGTTGATCCTGTAGGCGGAATGGGAGCCGTCCAGGACCGCCTTCAGCGCCAGCGGGTTCGTCGGCTTCAGTATGTCTTCGGCTGCCGTTGCTGTCACGTGCCACACAGAGAGAGAGAAACGTTAAAGCCGATTTCAGACTACGCTATAATATAATAGTATAGCATTGTCGGGGCTTAATTAAGTAATGATGATACTGTGTTTACATTTGACACGTATGACGTCAGACGTCGCTGCCGAGACGACCTTTAAGTAATTATAATGCTGAGATTACATCTGAGACACAGGTTCCCTGACCCCCCTTCCCTTTAGGAGTATTTAGAGCACATAATATGTCATTGTTATTTCGAGTCGGCTCGTCGCTAATTCACCCACATATGACGTTACAGGTCGCTGCAAAAACGACATAAGTACTCTGCTTACTCACTCGAATCGGGCAGCAGGTCCTTGAAGAGGGGCGAGTCCCCGTACGGGCGGGCCGCCATCGTCAGGATCTGCTCGTGCACGTTGCCGCCAGCAGAGGCGCCGGATAAGCTGTTGCTGTAAGAAAATATAGCATTAGTCGTGCTGTTGGGGTAAAATGTCATACCTACTTATAAAGACTATGTTAATGCTTTGTCCAGTGAAAAAGTTTGAAAGCCACTGTATTTACTAATAAATAAATAAAACTTAATTATATCGAGGGGTGAAAAGCAATAGCTTTCAATCAATTTGTTTTTCTTTTAATCAAATATGATTTGAGCGATTTTTTTTTACTATTTTACAGGAGAGCCATTTAATGCTTAAAAATTTGGATTTTTTTTTATATATCAAAACAGCTTCTTCAGCCATTTTTGAAAGTTCAATTAAAAAAACTGTTGATGATGCTGATACCAAATAAAACGGACGTTTAATTACAAAGACAAGTATCGCTTAAACCAAATAGCCTTTCACACTTCGATATCATCATCACACTCACTTCGCCAGCAGACTGTTGTTCGCGTTCATCGAGCCCAAACCGAAGCCGGAGCCCAGCGCGTTGTTGTTCCCGAACATTCCGCCGCCCAGCACGCCGTCTGCAACCGACCCTTACTTAGATCACGTCCTCCGTCTTAACAACTACCCCTAACCAAGCACTGCTGCTACTGTATACACCGACCCCCACAGCGATATAACATCGTGCGGTACAAGCAAATTTTCCTGGGACGTTTTGCCAAAAAAAAAAAAAATGGCTGGTGAGCTCACGGCCTCCTGGTGGTGACCGTTGCTTATCGACATCAACAAACCCCTGAGTACTCTCATCAAGCCTCGTTTTCATTGCTTAGATGGGTGGACGAGCTCACGGCCCACCTGGTGTGAATTGGTTACCGGAGCCCATGGACATCTATGACGTAAATGCGCCACCCACCTTGAGATATGAGTTCTAAGGTCTCAGTAGTTAAAATGGCTGCCCCGCCATTCAAACCGAAACGCATTACTGCTTTACGGCAGAAATAGGCAGGGCCACCAGGATATTTTGACTGGTTTGATTTTTATTACACGATGTTACTCCTTCACCGTGTAAGTCAATCGTGAACATTTGTTGAGTACGTATTTCATTAGAAAAATTGGTAGGTACCCGCCTGGGATTCGAACACCGGTGCATCGCTACACACGAATGCACCGGACGTCTTATCCTTTAGGCCACGACAACTTCCACGTGCCTTTTGAGACCTCCGTGGTCGCGGGTCGGTTCGTTGTATAGAGAACTAGCGACCCGCCCTCGCTTCGCTTCGGAAACTGTAATTTATTATTGATTTCTCCACTATTTAATGAATGTTATTATACATATAAACCTTTCTCTTCAATCACTCTATTTATTAAAAAAAAACCGTATCAAAATCCGTTGCGTAGTTTTAAGATTTAAGCATACACAGGGACAGATATAGGGACAGAGAAAGCGACTTTGTTTTATACTATGTAGTGAAGCTCTCACCCGTCTTGAACGTGTTGGCGGGCTGCTGCTGGAACGTGCCGAGCCCGAGCGTGCCGAAGCTCGGCGCCGCGGGCTTGCCCTGGAACACGCCCCCCGCCCCGGCCCCCAGCCCCGGCGCTGAGGGGGACACGATAGCGTTAGTACGAATTTACGTTACGAAATTAGTGTGATGCATATTAAACTCCAGTTTCACGAAAGTGGTTTCGATAAAATATGCAAAAGTGATTTCTTATCGCAGTATATATTTTGCTATGTTCAATGTAGCTAAAAAAATGCAAACTTATAAAAAATACGTTGGGGGATTCGAGGATGGTTAACAACGAGGCATTTGGGTGCAATGATGTTAGCCTCTGAATTAGCAGATGAAGACCCTGAAAGTACGGAGCGCCGAGTGCCGCGCGGGACCCCCTCCCCCCAGCTATACGTACCGGCGGGCTGCGAGGCGGCGAAGCTGAAGCTGGGCTGCGTGGTGGCCGGCTTCCCGAAGGCCGTGCCCTGCCCGAACAGGCCCCCGCCCTGCGTGCCGCTGCCGAACGTAGGCGCCATGCTGCCGAATGCTGTGGACGAAACACATTGACCGTGAGCACGCCGGGCAGCGGGTTCAGTGCTCACCGCGGCCCATGGACATCAGAACTTCAAGACATAAGATGTATGTCTCGATCGTATTTATTTATTTAATATATATTGTGCACACAAAAAAAGGCAAAAAAAAGAAAAAAATACCGGATGTGGTGGTACCGAACGCCGGAGCCGTCGTCTTGGCAGCGAAGGGTGCTCCGCCCCCCGAGAATGAACCGAAGCCCGAGCTGGCCGGCGTCGTGCCGAACGCTCCGGTTGCCGGCTTCGCCCCGAATATACCAGTTGACTGAAACAAATAATTTCGTAAAATCAATATTTGAACTCAAGCACTCATCACCACCATGAGCGCCCACTTACTATCGTATAAACGATACGCTTGGCTGCCTACAGACAGTAGAATTCGATCACACGTATAAAAAATATTTCAGCTAATTTACTCTTTATTATTGGTAATACTAACTCTAGTTCGAAATAATTGTAAATAGACATGCTTCAGCAAAAACCGACATAAAATAGAAAAAAAAAGAAGATATTCCAAAGCAAATTAATATACACTAAAAACAATAATCATCGAAATCGGTTGGCGTGATATTGAGTTATTGAGTTATTCATCTATCTATTTGTCGCGCACGTACTTAATGCAAATTTAAGACTTATATGGTTTTCTCATGGATACCATTATCGGAACTGGACTAAATTGAAATGGGACCACACGGGAAGCGTCAGCTTTCCAGCAATAAAAAAAGAATCATCAAAATCGATTCACCCAGTCAAAAGTTATGAGGTAACAAACATAGAAAAAAAACATACAGTCGAATTGAGAACCTCCCCCCTTTTTTAAATCGGTTAAAAATATCATAACAAAAAAACTTGTACAACTATTACAACGGGGTAAACTTAATTGTAGTTCAATTAAAAACATCGAACTTGTTGATGTCGATACTAAATAAAACGGACCTTTAATTACAAAGAGAAAAGTCCCTTAAACCGAATATCATTTCACCCTTCGATAAATATATTTTTGTCCTTCTAACCAGACGAGCTTACGGCCCACCTGTTGGTATATGGTTACCGTTGCTCGTGGCCCTCGGCAACGCCAGGGGCGGAGTGAGGCCGCTGCCCGCCTCAATACAGTATTCCAAAGGTTTTAAGGATTATTATCCTTAATTCTGCTGACCTGATTCTGCGTGTTGGCGCCAAACCCGAATGTGTTAGTACTGGCGCCGAACGCCGGCGCTTGTGTCGTCGTTGTATTGAACAGGGTGGAGCCTGCAAAGAAAAAAAAAAACAAAAAAAATATATATATATATATATATCAGTATCCATCACAAGACACAAAATAAATAACGCAATTACATCCGGCCCGAAATTAAAATTCCCTGAACCATGGGTACCAGAAACTGACAAACGTACTTATTGTTACGCCGGTTAGAGTAACGCCATCTATCGTCGAATAGTCGAACGAATATCGAAGGATCTAGAAACATCTAGAACGCTCGAGAAGTACAACGCCGTCTCAGCAACGCTTTTATAGTCGCTACGACATCCCTATAATCGTTGAGAACATGCCTCAGAAATCGAGTACCTTCGATGTGTGTTTCCGCTATTTGATAATAGATGGCGTTACAATTCTCGAGCGTTCTCGATATTGCTGGTGGTAGGTAGGACCTCTTGTGAGTCCGCGCGGGTAAGTACCACTACCCTGCCTATTTCTGCCGTGAAGCAGTAATGCGTTTCGGTTTGAAGGGTGCGGCAGCCATTGTAACTATACTGAGACCTTAGAACTTATGTCTCAAGGTGGGTGGCGCATTTACGTTGTAGATGTCTATAGGCTCCAGTAACCACTTAACACCAGGTGGGCTGTGAGCTCGTCCACCCATCTAAGCAATAAAAAAGAGAAAAAAAAAAAAGCGTGTACCTTCGATGTATGTTTCCGCTATTTGATAATAGATGGCGTTACACTTCTCGAGCATTTCGATGTTACTAGTTCTTTTAATATTCGTTTCTGGTGTTTGATGACAGATGGCGTTACTCTTACTGTATTAATCTAGGTGAGCCGTCGGATAGTTCAAAAAACATAAACATATACTTTACCCGCAGTGCTGGTACCGAAAGCCGGCGGCTTGTTTGCACCGAAGAGGCCCGTGGTCGTCGTATTCGTGTTGCCGCCAAACGAGAATGTACCTTAACGTGTTGGGAATAGAGTTTAAAATATCAAAACACGTATACGATATTTTTTTTGTAAATAATATTGAATGGTGATAGGCTATTTTATTTAAGCGACATTTCGCTTAATACGCTTATCTTTTTTAATTAAAGCTACGTTTTATTTGGTATCAGCATCAACAGTTCGAAGTTTTTAATTGAATTTCAATTTAGTTTACTCCATTAAAAACTGCTGAAGAAGCTTTTTTTTGTTATTTATGAATATTTCTTCCAAATGCTTAAGCTTTAAATGGCTCTCCTGTAAAGTTGCAAAAATGTCACTTAAACTAAATAGCCCTTCACCCCTCGATATATTATACAGGGCGTGACGGGAGACCGTCAGATATGGATAAGTGATATTAAGACTAATTGCTAATACTCTAGAGCTGAAATTGCGCTGTGGATCTCGCACGGATTTATAACTCAATTGTGAACTGAGTCACGAGGTCATCCTTCGACCAGGACACAGACCAGGCGAGTCTTGGGAAAGCCCCACGTCTGATTAAAGAGTTGACCGCGGTAACTCCGTACCTCGCCTCACCACCTTCGACCATGGAGTCTCCTATATACCTCCAAGCCGAACCTCCTTAAGCTCTAGGTCAAAAAAAAGTAATATGAGATGGTAAATTATATAATATCATAATATCTTGCAATGCATTAAAATTCGCATGTCAAATAATAACAAAGCATATTATACGTTGCTTTTAACTTATGTAATAACAAATTTTCACTATGCTTGGCGAATATATGATTTCTTTCTTTCAACTTCCATCTACCCTCATCCTAAAACTATTCATATATATATATAACAGTAAAACAATAGTTACTGTTTTGTCCGAATGCCCCGGACGTCCCCAGGCCGGATCCCGTCCCGAACATGCCGGGGGCGCTCGTGGTAGCTGGCTGGCCGAAACCTGGAAACGGAAGGCGGTGAAAAATGACGACCCAACCAACGTGACTATCGATTTGGTGGAGTGCGTGGGGTCTTTTTTCCTCTACCTATGCTGATAACCTAGGGAGACTTATTACCCTAACGAGTAGGTAAGCTCTCGAGGCTCAAGCCTGACGATGTCGTTAACAGTGACTCTAGCAAGAGCAGTGCTTCGTAGAATCTACCACCGGATCGGAAACGCAACCCACTGAGAAGATCCGACGAGAAACTAAGTGGACTGTGTGGTCAATGACGATAGTGAGGTCTGTGGACTCGTCGATGCCGGCAGAATGACGTCACCGTTTCCAATCAGCACTCACACTTCCTCGTACCAACTTCTTTGAAATTTTATCACCAGCTATGATTTTGAGCCCATAGACATCTACAGCGTAAATGCGCCACCCACCTTGAGATATAAGTACTAAATTCTCAGTGTAGTTACAACGGCTGCTCCACCCTTCCAACCGAAACGCATTACTGCTTCACGGCAGAAATAGGCAGGGCGGTGATTGATACCAATCCGTGCAGACACACACAAGAAGCCCAACCAACAGTAAAAACGAAAACTTTTGTACTGTAGTTTTTGTTTTAAATATTCACACCCGAAATTAGACCTTGACTGGGTCCAGCCCCTGCCATTTCTATATCAACCAGAGAGAGGCTTGAAAAAATGCTATACATTAAAACCCCAATTAGACGGAGCAAATTAATCTAATTACTTCTCTTGAACAACTAACCAGTGCTGCCGAACAAGGGTTTGTTCTCTGTTGTCTGCTGGAAACCTCCGAACATCCCCGTGGTGGCAGTTGAACCCTTTCGCCCTGCCATGTAATCTTCCAAACGTAGCTCCTCTAAGCTTTTGCCTTCGTATTCCTAAAAAAAAAAAACACAATTGTGTTTTGGCGAATGAGAAAGTCAACTCGCACATCTCAGTTCCGTGTGCAAAACTAAGCCACGCCCCTTTCAACATGTCCTCCACTCGAGGAACAATAGATTAAAACGTGGCCATCTTGTCTCTTCAGCACTTCGACGGGACTTTTTGGCGGGAACGCGAGGAGTGAAGTTGTGTGATTTGTTTTATTTTGTCTATTTAGTGTTTCTTCGGGTTTAAATGTGTAATAATGGTGGTTTATTAACTGTTTAATATCTGTGAAAGTGCACAAATGTGGGAAAATGAAACAAAGCCGCTGGACGTAACTTCTCGGGATCGTCCAAAAAGTCTACTGAAAAAATCTTAGTAAATGACCAGCATTTTATACTGAGATTATATTTCATCCCATATCATCTCAATTCATTTCATTTAATTTCATCCCAGTTGATTAATGTCTCAAATTAGTCGTCTTCATTTCATTTCACTCCATAATATCATTTTTCATAAAAATATGAATAATATAAATTAAAATAAGACATGACTTAAAGGTCTCAGTTACCAGGTCATAAAACCTCTTAAAAAAAAAAGCACTTCGACGAATAAGACGCGCCGGCGCCATTTCGACGGCATTTCGGTTAGTACGCGACTTTTTAATACGCTTTTATTAGCTTCATACGTATGTTAGTATGTAACGGAATCTTTGAACATGATTTTGACCCCCTTCAAAACGTCGGATTAACTCGAAATTTGGCATACCTATTAAGGACCAATGACAATTAAATATTTTAAACAGTTTGATCCGTTATCCTTACTAGGGTAATCAGGATTAGCGATTTTTTGTCAAATAATACCTTCATGAAAGTTATGCAGTGATGTTTGATGTTAATGTTCTGTGATGTGCCATTTTTCATCACCACCTCCGTCCCAACAACTGGGTTGAACTTGACATGGCCGGTCCCTGTGGGTTGCTGCTGACCGAAAGCACCTGCACACACACATATATATACAAAATATTTGTTAAAACCTTATACATGACATACATGATGCATATGACATTTCAATTGTAATAATTTCTACGGGATGATCACAAAGTTACATTAAATGAAAATTAACTTTTCGTATAAAGCAATTAGATTTTAAAATAAAATAAAACATATTAAAGACAGGCATAGAACATTACAATTAAATTGTTGGGTAACAAAAAAATTGAATAATCACTTTTTTAACGGGATAACTGTCTTATAAACTGTTTTTGTTTCTACCTAAGCTGTAGGCCTTGAGAGGCCATTTTAGCGTAACCTTAACAAGTAGGTGGGCTTACAGGTCTCTAGCCTGATGAGTTGCTAACACTAGCCCTAGTAAGAGCAGCGCTTCGCAGAATCTACCACCGGATCGGAAACGCGACCCACTGAGAAGAACCGGCGAGAAACTCAGTGGGCTGTGTCTATGGGTTAATTTACTCGACGAGCTCTTCGTCGCAAGCGACGGGCTCGACGAGTACGGTGACCGGTGCTCGAGGTACCTAAAAGCACCGTTAATGTATCTGGAGGATCCGTAATGACGTGTTTAGGGCTTAGATTCTCTACTATCAGCCCACAGACGTCCATTGCTTAGGACATAGGCCTCCCTCAGGCCTCAGCGCAAAGATTGACTTTTGAATGAAGCTCCTTCAATTCTAAAGGTGCGATATATAAGAACAGCTAAGTCTAGGTCACCGACCAGCGCTGGTGTTCCCCCCGAACAGTCCCCCGCCGGACATGGTGTTGCCCTGGGGCGCGAACAGTCCGGCGCCGGGTCCGGTCGCCGGCGTGCCGAACAGGTTCCCGGTGGTCGCTCCGGTCGTGGTCGAGCCGCTGAAGCCGAAACCTGTACCAAACTCAAATGTTATTGTTCGCTTCTTTGAACTATCCAAGGTTAGTCGTTCTTGTCGCTGCCGGGTTGTCACAGCAAGTGCAGTAAGAATCAACCACCGGATCAAAAACGCGACCGACTGTGAATATCCGACGAGAAACTCAGTATGCTGTGTCTATGGATTAGTTGGTTCGTCGAACTCTTCATCGTTCAAGCACTTTAAACCTCAAAATTTAAGGTTTAAAATATTAAAATCGTAAAACAGCTACTATTCTACAATAATTTTTTTGGGATTTACCAAAAAAACCCAGAATTCTTGATTAAGCCACTTCAATTCTAAAGGTGTGGTATGTAGAACAATCTCAACTGACCTGTCGGTTTGACTCCAAACGAGGGTGTCGCCTGCGTGTTCCCGAACAAACCCCCTCCAGCGGTCGAGGTATTCCCGAATAGTCCACCGGACGTAGCACCTCCGCCGAAGCCGAAACCAGTGGTGCTCGTCCCGAAGGCGGAAGTCGATGTCGAGGGACCGGGATTCCCGAAAAGACCACCACCAGAGGTATTGTTCGCGAAGAGACCTTAAAAAAAAAACACCAAAAATGTAACCGCCAAGAGTTCATTCAACCCCTTTCCATAACCAGACTTGTTTAACACGTTGACTGCTGTGTATGTTATCACTGCCCTACGTGAAGCACTGAAGTAATTACCTCGATTTCTATTACTAAGGTGCCAGAATATCTACTCTGGGAAAGACGAATCCGAAGATACTGTGAAGGAATCTATTTCTAAGACGCCTAAAAGACTAAAAACATACATTACCAAACAAAAGAAGGCATAGTTAAGAAATCCAGAGTGTAACAGTAAATTGACATAATTACTTCAGTGCGCCGCGTAGGGCACCGGTGACCTACATGGCAGTCCATCTGTTAAACACTTCATTCCAACATCTATCACATTCATAATCCATCTATCTCTTTTCGCCCCACTTTCTATCTTGAGCAAATTGTGACTAAAATTAATTCATACATTTTCAACGAGCCAAAGCAAATTTAACTAAAAATAACGATTAATCAATTGTATGTATAAATAAATAAATAAAAGGGACTGCAATCTGTTAACTGTTAACTCAACTTACTCAAATCTTGTACGGTGGGTACCACAGCAAGTCAAGCTCATATTGGATCATGTTGAGGTGGGGGTTTTGGGGAGAGGCGGTGTTAAGTGTTGGGGAGGGGGTGTTGGGGGAGGGGCTTGTTTGGGGTGTTAGCCAGTGCATAATCTGGTTAATAAATTCCATTTCTCGCTGTATTTTAGTCTATATACGCTTAATGTGCTATGTTAATACATCAGGTCTACTCAAAAGCCGAACCTACCTCCACCAGTGGCGGGCTGCGTTGACGTGCTCGCACCAAAAGATCCTGTGGCAGGTTTGAATCCGCCAAAAGGGGACGAAGTTGTCGCGCCAGAATTGAAGGAACCTTTAACAAACAATTTTTATTTTTTGATCAGGCCCGCGTTCCGCTTAAGGACTTAAGTCTGAATAATAATAGCATTACACCCTAAACTACTAAAAAATATTTCTCATTAAGCAAAAAAAACAACAAAATTCAATTGGGAATACAAAAAAAAAACTATTAAGCTACCACTACTTAAAACTGAAGATCGCCAAGAAAGTAACATTAATTAATCATTGTTTTTTCACAACGTCCACTGGTGGACAAGGGTTTCCCCAAGCCTCGCCATAATGACCATTCCTGCACTGTGTGTATCTAGCGAATTCCCGCGACCCTCAACAGATGGTCGGTGCACCTTGTGGGAGGAGGCCCACTCATGGGGAGGGAGAGACCCACTATGACCCCCATCCAGTCTTTATTGAACATAATTTTAACTATTTTTACAGTTTGTTCTCGCGATTTTTTTTTTACTCTAAACTATTTGAGACGTTCTAAATATTATAATGACAATAATCAATGCAAGATTAAACTATAAAACAAATTTTAATTTTACCGAAAAATATATATATTGTGGTTTCACCTCTATTCATTCTAAAGCTTCTGTTATGAAATTCTCTTACAGCAATAATGAGCCAAAAACGGCCAACATGATTGTGGGTACTCACCAAAACCTGAAGTGGCATTACTGCCAAAAGTCTGTTTGGGAAACATTATGAAAGCTTCTCCTGATGCAGAGTCCAAAATTAACTTCCACTCACTTGAAGATCAAATGGTCTGTACCATCATGAGACCCTGAAATTATGGAAAATGAATTAAGATCGGTGAGCGCAATTATATTAAAGACACTCATCATCATGTGGATGCTTGTCTACCTTTTTCTGCCCTTATCCCACTATGTGGGGTCGATGGAGGATATACTCGTTTTCCATTCAGGCCTATCATATCACTTCATCATCATCTTTGCACTGAAACCGTTTTCTCGCAATACCCCTTACACACCGTACATCCAAATCTTTTCAGGACACCCACCCCCTCCACACATCACCATGCCCAGGGACTTATTGACCACATGATCACCTCCTGGTATAACATGCCTATACCATAATAACCTTAGTCTATTATCTCTGTTACGGTTGCTACTTACAGACTTCCCCTTTTCCATTAATTTCTATGCTTGCCTGCCTATCCCATGCAAAAGTGCATTAGTCAAGTGTGTTGAACCCAAAAACTATTAGCATCTCTCCCCACCAAATGGCATAAATAAGATTTCGTTAAATTATAAATACCACTGTATATCTGACCTCTAAGATTATTATTTGGGATATAAGAAGCATTGTACATTGTGCGAGGTTAATGTTTTTTTAAGCTACTTTCCTCGTCGAACCCGTCGCTTGCGACGAAGGTCTCGACGAGTGAATTAACCAATAGACACAGCCCACTTAAGTTTCTCGCCGGATCTTCTGTGGGTCGCGTTTCCGATCCAGTGGTAGATTCTGCGAAGCACTGCTCTTGCTAGGGCCAGTGTTAGCAACACTCCGGTTCGAGCCGCGTGAGCTCACTTACATGTTAGGGCGATGCTGAAATAGCCTCTCAAGGCTATCAGCATAGGTATGGAAAAAAAAAGTTACTATACTGAAATCTTAGAACTTATATCTCAAGGTGGGTGGCGCATTTACGTTGTAGATGTCTATGGGCTCCAGTAACCATTTAACACCAGGTGGGTTGTGAGCTCATCCACCCATCTAAGCAATAAATAAAAAAAGCCTATTCCAGCTACACTAGGAACAATTAGATAACATCTTGTACATAAATTTGATCTTGTATTATCTGATTAAAGTTTTTTTTTTAATTGATGTACTAGAGACTATTAGTATTAGTACCTATAAGAACATACAGTTCATTTAGAATGAGATGCAATATAATTATAAATTATATAACGATTTTTTTTTATATATATAAGATAATTATATAAGAGTTTGTATATTTGCTATTAATCAGTCTTATATAAAGAAACCTTTTTGTTTTATTTTAAAGTTTGTAAATTTTTTTGTTTATGTTACCCTATTATATTTTTTTTGGTATATAGTTGTTTTTATACAGCTACTTCAAATAGTACCCTTTTCATTTCGTAGTTTGTAAGAGTTTAATTATTTCAAATTTTATGTTTACTTTATAGTTTGTGGGTACATATAATATATTTTTATTAGTAGTACAATATATTATTTAGTCCAAACATTGTTTTATTAACAAAATACTGGTGCTTGCTTCAGCAATACACAATAACAGATGGCTACACTATCATGTAACAAAATGCAGTGTAAAATGTTCTTGAAATTAAAACATGTTTTATGAATAGGACTCTTTATATATAATGACCAAGAGTAGAAGGATCTTATTACACAGTGGTTCAGTGTGTTCAATTATGAAATCAATGTCATGACACAGATATTCCAAGAATGAAAGTAAAAGGTCACAAATGAGTCATGCTATAGTGAAATTTATAAGGAAAAATATTATTTAAATTTATTTCCCATATTAACTTTTTTATAGTCTTTGATTTCAGACAGATATGGGCCCAGGTGTTGTTCACCAACATTGTACTGTTCAAATTGAGACCTTACAACTCATATCTTGAGGTGGGTGGTGGCATCTACATTGCAGATCTCTTATGGGGTTAGGTTACCAGTTTATTCAAATGAGGCTTGTGGAGAGTATTAAGCGGTAGGCAGCAGCTTGGCTGTGCCCCTGGCATTGCTGAAGTCCATGGGCGACGGTAACCACTCACCATCAGGTGGGCCGTATGCTTGTCTGCCTACAAAGGCAATAAAAAAAAATTAACACCAAGTGGACCATGAGCTTGTCCACCCATCAAAGCTATAAAAAAACACTATCGGTAACCAATAAAACCATGGCCAAAATTATTATGCAACTTTTCAATCCTAAAGGCTATGTTTGAAACACATCCTTATTCTAAGACATGTCCTGTGTGCTTGAGAAATAGTGCACAGTATGCGGCAAAAACTATGACAGTTCCGGGTATTAGGAATGAGAACTGCTCCAGCTACAGCTGGTGTGGTTCTCAAACTATAGATAAATTTCAAATAGTTCATTAGAACGACAACCCCTTTAATAATTTTTTTAAAAGTATTGAAGTGTGAGCGTTCTCTTGGGTGTCCTGGCTTGGTTAAGTGGCTAGCAGAGCACATAATGCCACCACCCACCTAAAAACGTGAGATCCATGTCCCAGTTGTATAGTAATAAAAAAATTTAATGAAATAATTAGATTAAATTGGATCATAATTCCAAGATCTTATCTATTTGAATATGTTGGCCAAATCAACAATTTTAATCACCACTAAGCCTAATGTTATTTGGTTTCTTTGGAATTCCTTTTTATGGAGTTACTGCAGCCCTTAGACATCAACAACATAAATACCGCCAGCCACCTCGAGAGATGAGTTCTAAGTTAGTTGTAGCTTTTCCCTGCTTAAAGCCGTAATATATTGCTGCTTCATAGCAAAAACAGGCATGACAGTGGTATCTACCCATACAGGCTCATAGGACTCTGTAATGCCAGTGTGCAACGTGTTTAGTTTATAATACTGTTAGTAAGACCATAGCTTTGTTGGTAAAATAGTCAGTGAGAAGACAATTTTTTCCTCTGAATTCATACAGTTGGGAGTTATGATGTTTCTGATAGCCTAGAATAAAGTCATTTAGGAATAATTCAGTCATTCCACTTCAAAAGTTCATGTTTCGTGATGACTGCCATAATTGTCGGTTTATATGTGTTTGAAAATTAATAGAATGTCTGTCTACAAAGGCAATGTTACTGTTTTCAAAGACAACTGCTAGTTTCTCTCTAGAGACAATAAAAATATCACTAAGTTTTACAAAAAAAAAATACTTTTAAATTTTACAAAACTTAACCTTAATTAGATTTTAGTTTATATTTTATAAGATTAGTCGTTTTTAAAATCAAAAATAAAAATATTGAAAAAAGTATACAAATACCTACACTATTATCAGAATTTCTAACAATAGTATTTTTGAATTTTACTATTAAATTCTTTCAATTTATTCACTTTTATTGCAAAACGTATTTTAAATATAACTCTGTGTCTATTTGAATTCTATTAATTTTAAATTTTAGACGCAGTACTTAACCTAACCACAAGACGTTTAGAGAATTTCCGTTGGTATTGCACTTTATAGCGATAACTCGCAACCGTAAAGCATTGTTGCTGTATGCTTATTTATATTAGCTTTTTATTGCACAACGAATTTCACAATTTTATTAGAAAATTTTGCAACCAAAACGTGTGACGTCAATTTTGAGGTAAAACCAAACGAAATTAAGAGTGTCGCAATACTCGTTTGATTTATGTTTTTGAGGATGGTATAATAAGCAAGAAATTAAAAATAACGAAGATGTTTCGAAGATATTTCAATTACCTAATTTACAGTTTTCACTAATACTTCGTAACAAGTATAAACACAAATTTCGTGGTTATTATCTCAACTATTGTTATTTTATCAATTCAAATTAGGATCTTACAAATCGGTCGGGTAATCGACATAACGTTGGAAACTCAAGAATCTTACCGTGTTCGTATCGAAAGATTGTTGTGCGGCTTTAAATGCACGAAAAACCGTTCTCCTTTTCTTGTTCACTTTAATAGTACTTAATTACATATAATACTTGTTATTAAGAAGAAAACGCAGAATACATCGGCTTCAGTAGGTAAACAAAACAATGATCTGACCATCGACAATTTCAACTTAGATTGTTGAATCCATTTAAAAATTTAATTTTTAAGAAAAAAAAAACAAATCATGGACAAATAAATTTTAATAAGTTTTTAAAATATTACTACATAATCCAAGATCGCTAAAATTCGATTAGGGCAATGGCCAGACCGAGATCCCAAGTCACTAACATAGCTCATAAAATTAAAAAGTGGAATTAACAAGGCTGTTTTCTTATGCCAAGGAACTAAGAATTGATAAATCAGACTAGTTCATAAGTAACAACAATGCCAACTCCTTTGTTATGTAACTTAGATTAATATAAAACGTGTCTTCCAGACTTCCTTGGAACTTGAAAAGGGCTATACTTAGGTTTGCATGAAATTCGATAATAACGTCACACTCGTAGTTTAATTTATTAAAATCTGTTTGGAAGTCAAAATCTTCTTCACAATGATGTCGAAAAGTCACTTCAAAATATGGTTTTATTTAATTAAACCACAGAAGACTTTTTTTATTTTTTTTTCCTTTATAATTCTCTCTGCCTCTTCCTCTAATTTTACTGGTGGTGGATTATTACACTGTCTATTTCCGTCATGATCCAGCAAGTACTGGCTTAACCCGAGCTAACATTGACCCAGAACAAAAACTGTGCTTCGCTGAATCTAATACCGGATCGGAATCGCAACCCACAAAAAAAATCGATGAGAAAGACATTAGACTGTGTCTATGGGTTAATTGACGAGTTCGATGAGAGCGGTGATCAGTGCTTAGACAGTCTGAAAGCACCGAGAGTGAATCGGGAGTGTCCCGATGTGCCCCGTCGTCTGTGACGATTATGTAGTTAAAGACAGCCACAATAAAAAGGTTATCGCGTCGCACCGCTCTTTCGAAGAAGCGTTGTGACGGTACCTTCACGTGTTGGTTTTAATTGGATGTCGTTAATTCCTTACATACTAATGTGCTTCGAAGGCTATCTTGTAGAAACGGGATTGGCTGACCTGGAGTTTATGTGAGTGTGGAGCGCGTGAGCGAACACTACACTTGAATATGTCATGACGGAACGTATCCAAGTTTTCTAGAGTGTGTCCATAAACATGCGTTCCGGTCTTTAAAGGTTTTTTCTTATGAATGATGGATTACTGGTGGCTCAGAGGCCTTTCCAGTTTTACCAGGACAGGTGGGTGAGCACGGGCTCAGCCAGGAGGGTTGGGATTAGCTAACAGCTGCCCAAACGCCTCCAAACGAGACCTAACAACTCAAGAGCAACTGCTTCGTGAATGAATCTACTACCGGATCGGAATCACGACTCGCTGAGAAGATCCGGCGAGAAACTTAGCGGGCCGATGCATGGGTTAGCTTGCACGTCGAATTCTTTGCCGATTTCGACGACGACGACGATTTCGGTTACCGGGGTGTAAGCCTGCTCCTAGCGTTAGAGGTGAAGGCATTTAAAGCAAGTGTTATTGGATCTGATGGATCCGTAAGGACGTGTCTAGGGCGTCGACGGTAACTAGCTCCTGCGTGATCAGGATTCGGAGAGTAATCAGCGGCGGCAACGTTAAGACGATTATCATGACGTATAGCCTTATCGAAGTAACGCTCCGACGCTGACTTCATGTGTTTTCGGCTGAACTTTAAATCTATTACTGTGGTTTAGACCACGGTCCTCAAAGTTAAAAGGCATTCGAGGCATGCTATGGAGGCACCTCAAACGCAACCTGTTTGAAAAAGAGGCTATGGACATCGTTGAATTTTCAGGTACTCTGGCTGACAACCTTTAAAATTAACGACGTTCTAGTGGCATTTGGTGTCAAGATCATAGACAATACACTTTTTGAGGGATCAAGATGTCGTTTCTCAATTAGTTTTGATATTAATAGATAATTAATGCAACATTGATTAGTATTGAACACACACGCACAAACTCATGACTATTAAGTGATGACCTGAAATTTGTCATTCTTCTAATAACGATTGTAAATTTGATCACTATTGTAATTAGGTACAACACTATTGTGTTACTCCATAAGCCAGTTTCTCACCGGATCTTCTCAGTGGATAGCAATTCCAATCCGGTGGTAGAATCTGCAAAGCACTGCTCTTGGTAGGGCTAGTGTTAGCAAATTCCCTTAGGTTGACCCGTGAACTCACCTACCCGTCCAATCGTAGCTGGAATAGTCTCATAAGCATCCAGCGAATGGGTAGAGGGAAAAAAATTTATGCCTGTTAAGAACAGTTTTAAGGCTGGTGGTAGGACCTCTTGTGAGTCCGCACGGGTAGGTACCACCGCCCCGCCTATTTCTGCCGTGAATCAGTAATCCGTTTCGGTTTGAAAGGTAGGGCAGCTGTTGTAACTATACTGAGACCTTAGAACTTATATCTCAAGGTGGGTGGCGCATTTACGTTGTAAATGTCTATGGGATCCAGTAACCACTTAACACCAGGTGGGCTGTGAGCTTGTCTACACATCTAGGCAAAAAAAAAAAGGCTACAAATAAATATTTCACGAATCCCACATAATACTATCAAAACCGAACTAGACGACCATACAACTTGCAAACAATCAAACAAAAATGCAATAAACGCACGAAATGCCATAAAAAAATCGTACCTACGGGCACAAAACGACTTATACTGTAGTTAAAAGAATGTTATCGTTAACGCAGCGAAAATGCTTATCATTTATTTCCATTTAACATACGTGAGTAGAACAATCTTATTGCGTATTGGAAGCGTTCAAAACGAAGACGGGCGGTGGTGGTATACACTCGATACCATCAATTAGCTTGCACGGCATGCTGTAAGTACGGGTTAGATGCTAACATGCTGCTTATTTTCGCCACAAAGCAGTCGCGTGTTCCAGTTTTTTGGGGGCGGGAAAACTGCTTTACCTAACTCTGTCGTTCTGTAATCGGGTAAGTAATCGAATTACAGAAATAAAATGAATTTGATGAACTTTAGATGTTATACTCAGCTGCCCAACAGAACCGCTCACTTTCATTGTCTGCTTAGTAATGAGACAAGCCAAGACGAGAGAGCGTTTCGACTTCTGGTCTTATTCGTGCGCTTCGCTCGCGACCCACTCTACCTACTCCTAATACAGGTAGGATCCTATCCTCGTCTCGCGCAAATTGGACCGAACTTGTTGCTGCCGACCGTCGTAGCAGCGATGCGTGGCTGCCGTGTGCTGGAAGGTGATGCTCGACTTCTGCGAGTTTACCGCCTCGCAGAAGAATTGTTCCGGTATCAAGTCACAGTCGCCATATCTATGGTCATTGGTTCATATCCGGCTCGAAGGACCATATAGGAAGTTAAGAGCGCTGAACTTATTTTAGGGCTGATTCGATAATAAAATCCCATAGCACTTTTTTATGCGTGTATTGTTAATGATCATTCAGGGGCAAGAGAGGGAGAGCGAATAATTCAAAAACAAAATCTGTTCTGTCATAGCTACCGTTATAATATTATCTGTACCTGTTTATTTGTTTTACGAAAATCATACCAATATGCTTTCAGATATTATCCGAAGCCATAGCCGTTATAATTAAACTAAATGGAGTCATTGATTTTGGGCCGAATTTGAAACTCGACTATAAAATCAAACCGATCGTCGATAGTACAACGAAACACTTCAATGGCGTCAAATTATTAAGACTCCGTAATGACAATGTTAATACGGTAATTGACTTTACAACCGACATTGTTCATAAAGATGACAAAAAGACCACTCCAAACGTAGTATCTTACATTCCTGTAGCAGATATAACTAGTGTAACATCGAAAATGTATATATCGGAAATGAAAAATGATGATTTGAACTCGAAATTTTTCGAGGAGAAACCCATTCAGGTTAAAAAAGACAAAAAAAGTCGTGTCCTTTTTAGAGCACACATTAAAGCAATCCTTGAAAATATTCATTAACATAAAAAAGAAAATAAACGATTACAAGATAAATAAAGAAATAGATTACCTGGCGCGCAATTTCAAAATAAAATACGGTGCTTTTGTAGATACAACAAAAAAACAATCCATAAAAACGAAAGATGGAATGCAGAAGGTTGTTATAAATACTCTGCAAACATTGAATAGTACATTGCATCGCCTAATGAACATACTGAAGTACAAATTGATTAAAAAAGGCATCACTAACAATGAAAACGTTTCAGCCATATTTGGAAATGAAATTGACAAACTAATGACCGTGGAAAACAAACACGCGTCCGCTAAATTCGGAATTTGTCAGTCAAATGACAGCTTCATTAAGTTCACTGTCAACATCATTGACATTCTCCTGAAGTTTGACGATATTAAATTAAAAATTTGTTTTATTGCGATGACAGACACGTTGAAACAAATCGATTTCGGCGTTAACAGCAAACACAACAATGTTACAATACGGAAGGGAATTGAATATATTGAAGGGTTGGAACTCGATCGCTTCAGGAATCATTTATCGATTTTAAAGAACAATTTAATGTCAATTAACAAACCATTAGTTCTACGGGAGGCAAATCTGGAATTGAGTACGGTGATTTTCTTAAGCATGATCAAGAAATTGAACGATATAATGCCTAGTGATGAGTATGAAAAGTTTTGGTGCGAAACAATTGACAAACTATCGAGTTTCGGTGACGGAAATGGCGATGGCGGCGATATTAGCGTATTAATGCAAGATTTACTTCGACATTTTCGTACTGCATTCGAAAAATTGAACGAAGTGGATAATCAAATTTACGCTTCCCATTCAAACTAATATTTCAAAACAAGATTATAATAATTTAACTGTGTTAGCAAATTCTTTCAGGGTGAGCTCACCTATAGTAGAATTATTTTGTCCGTGCAGTTTGGGTCATAAAACATAGACCGGCTAGGGCGGTGAGCATGTAGCGCGGACGCAACACCATTATCGATAAAATCAAATGAGTCATCGAAGGCAGGTACACGGCGAAGGGTGGTGAGACATTGTTATGTTATGAGTCATTTGTATTTACCTGCAAATTATAGTACCTACATTATGTCGAAGAGAAATGTGTTTTTATGCATTCGTTCTCTAAATTTATTTAGTGACACAATGGCTACTCCTTTGTTTTGTATCAAAACGGTAGAATTTATTCAAAATAATATTTGCACGTGTTGTTATCAACAATGTGTTAAAATTTTCACTGAAATAAGAATAGATCCCTAAAAGTTACTAAGTGTTAATTTCTGCCGTTCTCGTTAACTTGCTGAGGCGATTTGTGGTGTAAGTGTTCGATTAGTGGTTTTTTCTTTCATTTTTATCACTAACCCACAAAATGACAAAACTAAATACACTATCGATTGTCGACAGCAATAATGCGCATCACTATGCCCGTCCAGGCTCGTGAGTGGAAGAGAGAGTGAAATACTCGCTTCACCGCTCCGATTTTTTCTAACTGCACGGACAAAATAATTCTACTATAGGTACCGGTCCGTACGTAACTAGAATAGGCCCTTATGGCGCGTCCCCACTTTGTCGTGACGACAGATAATCGTGTAGATTTAAGTATCGTGGCCTATAAATGGAGGTGGAACGTAAAAAAAAAAAACAATAAATATCATAAAAATAACTCTTATTTTTTTATAATTATTCGTATTAATAAATCGGCTCTCTAGCAATTTCTTAACAGAATTATACTCTTAGAAACTAACATTATTTATATTAAACAGTACAAAAAGCCTTACTTACAATTTCATAACTACAAAACAGTGAAAAAAAACTGTGATGATTTCTTTTTTTTATTCAGTGCACTTTATAAGTATTATACAAATACCCACGTCTGTTGGAATTGGTCAAATAGTTTTTCATATGTTGTATATATTTATTAAACGCTGAGACAAGTAGAAAAATATACAGAGTATAATAGCCCATATTATGTTAATAAACAATTAGTGCTCTTGTCTGTCTGTTCTCAAGCTACATAGCCTAGAGATGTTTACAGGCCAAAAATTATAAAATGAATTTGCGGGTATAAACTAAATTCATGGGGAATAAGTATGACAGACATTTTTTATTGAAAATGAATTCATAACAAAAATATAATCGAGGGGTGAAAGGCTTTCTTCAGCCCTCGATTTTATGAGTTTATTTTTTTTTATTTTTTGTTTAGATGGGTGAACAAGGTCACAGTTCACCTGGTGTTAAGTGGTTACTAGAGCCCATAGACATCTACAGCGTAAATGCGTCACCCACCTTGAGATATAGGTACTAAGGTCTCAGTATAGATACAACGGCTACTCCACCCTTCAAACCGAAACGCATTACTGTTTCACGGCAGAAATAGACGGGTTGGTGGTACCTACCCGTGCGAACTCCCAGAGGTCCTACCACCGCCTTAGAACTCATGTCTTAAGGCGGGTTCTTCACTAACCTCTTAAGGGTCAACCTGAATATTCATTCGTTACGATTTTAATAAATAATGGAACTCTCTATCCTAACGTCGATTTTACCGAATATTTTTATCTATGCTTAATTCATAAGTACAAAATTTATAGAATAAAAAAAAAATGTTGCGCTTGTAACTTGGTGCACGTGAAAGAAGTGAAACTTCTTTTGCGGTGTCTAGTATTGCGGTTCTTTATTTTCAGACTTGCACGAAATTTCTCTTGTAATAGGGAATGCTGTGTATAAGAGAAACGACCTAGCTCACTTTATCCTTTCCCTATCTCCGCGGTCGAGTGGTTCACGAGACGCTCTATCTATTTTCTCACTCAACTTTTGTCTTTTATCTCTAGCCGTAACGAATCTGTCGCGAGTTAAATTTTACTTTCAACGCGCCTAAAGAAGTTTCACTTCAAAAGTATATTCTAGACTATTAATGTGACATTTCATTCAGGGGTAGTTTTTTTTATAAAAATTACACATTCAAAATATTTACATCTAATCAAGTACTCAGTGATTCTTCGTTCTGTTTCTGTAATCATTGCAAGAAATAAAATGGTGACCGACATAACGAGAGAAACAAAAACAAAAAAATACATGCTACATTCAACTCGGAACAGAAAAAACACAAGATCATTTATATCCATGATTTGAGACATACAAATTGAATATATAATTGGTTCTAATAATTGTCTACGCAAAACAATTAAAAATTGTAAATCTTAATATAAGAATTTTACAAATGTAGTACAGCAGACTCTAACAGAAAAGATAAAAAAAAACCAAGTCATAAGTATTTTTAAAAGTTATTTTTGTTTTGTTGTTTTACTTCATTAACGCGTGAACGAACTCTGTTTATGGTGAACATGGTAATCTACTTACAAATATACCCTACCAACAATAATTACAAATTCATAATATTATTAGTTACTTAGTGCGCCGCGTAGGGCACCGGTGACCTACACTGCAGGCAAAGGGTTAAACATGTCCCTATTCTCAGATTCTTCAAGAGTTCGTCGTGCCATCTAACCTGCAGAAACACAAACAGCTGAGTTTTGCCGGATCTACTCAGTGGGTCGCGTTTCCGATCCGGTTGTAGTCTCAGCAAGGCACTGCTCTTGCTAGGGTCACTGTTAGCATACTCTCATCATATTGAGCTTTGTGACCTCACTCAGCAGTAGCAGTGAAGCCAAAATAACACCTTGAGGCTACTGCTACGACATCATGTCTTCATCAAGAGTCAATCGTGAACCTATAAGTGAGCATTTCCATAGACTTTAATTACAGTTTTTAATTTGTTTACCGACACTCTATGTATAGATTGTAAGCTACACTGTATGACCATAGGACCTAATATTGTGGAATATTTACAACTCATAAACTAGCTCATAAACTTAATACATACGCAATACTTAATCCTGCAAATCACTTGACTTTTACTTTAATTAAAACAATATTTTTTTTAATAGCAACATTAGACGGTAGTTACAACAATATCAAAATGCCAACAAGTAGCATCGCAGTTGGGTGTAAATACAAAAACTATGTATACAGTTATTGAAACGCTAATAATATATTGACAATCATAAACGCGAAATGAAACCATTGAAGTAGTTTTAATTATTTCCGGAAACTAAAAAAAAAACCACAATTCCTTAACTAGTGGCCTGAGACCCAAGTCACCGCATGGCACCGCCACTGAAGTGAAGGTACTACACGTCCAACTAAACTACACATCGAAATTGAAATCATCATTTGAGGTATCGTCCAGTTCCATTCGCTTACCGTCGAGCAGATCTTCAATGTTTATCTTATCGTTTTGATCAGCACTCTTGCTGCAATGTTCCGGCTCCCCAGTGACTTCACAATCAGTCTTCTCATTAATCTCGAATTGATTGTCTCCAATTTGTTGGGCAAATGGGCTTGCATTTCGTTCTTCACTGAAGCTTTTTGACGAGCTCTCGGTTTTGTTCAAAAGAGTTTCAATATCAAAGCTATTCGATTTCTCGTACACTTTACTATTAATAACTGCACTATCAATTCCAGTACTGCTGTCTGTTACTGCCCCATTACACGTAATCATCGCACTGTTTTCATTTACACTTAGTTCTACCTCATTTGTGTCTTTTTCACTTATCACTGAAACATCAACACCGTTATCAAATTGAGCACTATCACTGTTCCTATCGGTTAGTTCATCATTATGAACAATTGCATCATCATTCATAGTTTTGGTTGTTTCGTCGAGTAAACTCAACGATCCCGCGTCAGTATCGATCGATCGACAATCGAAATCGATTACCGCATCCGATTTTTCTTTATCATCAACTAATCGATTTTCTTCGTCGCGATCTAAGCCATCGATAATGCAATTAATATTGCTGCTTATGTCAAATTCGCTGTCGTTGGCAGCGTCAAAGGCGTCGCTTTTACCGTGTGCTTCAATTTCATTTGACAGCTTCGGTTTTGCTGTCAAATTTGACGTTTTGACTTTTGACGTTCCATTGGAATTGTTGTCCGAGTCCCAGCGAGATATCTCGGTGTCAGAATCGAAAACGTCCGTGATGTCTTGGGTTATGTTCACCATGTTGTCATTTTTCAATACCGGCTCGGTTTTAACTCGTATGCTCCTCGCCGAGTATGGATAGAAGCAGCTCTTGTCGAGACCGAAATCCTGTAAATCAGATAGAATTTTATAATAACTACTTCATCGATCACATCAGTTTTCATCTATTTTAAAAGTTACGAAAGATGGGAGTTGATGCAATGCCAATGGAATCTTGTGGAGTAGACATGAAGACAAAAGCCAGAAAGCCTTCACACAAACAAAAAAAACACATTAAAATATATTATAACCAATTGTACTAACATAGTTACAAGGAAGAGATATATAAAAAAATTCTAAAAATAATATACTACTACATTGTATTATCTTTCCATCCCCAACTTAATTCTGGGGTGCTTTATTGTCACCCCACTTCGTGCGAGTGGGGTGACCATAAAGGTAACCTACATTTTCCCAGGGTTCAAACCAGACTAAATATCATCGAAATCAGTTCAGAGATGTGGGCATGAAATAATAGAGCGAGTGATTTCCGTATTTAATTACTAACATTACATGCTATGTATCTTCTAAATTCCAAACAGAAGTTATTCTTTGTGAATTCCTTGGTCTGTGTGCTATTAGCCTTTTTATAGTTACCCACCTTTCCTTTTTTTATATTTTATTCTTTCATTACTATTATTTTTCAATATAATTATAATATTTCTAATATAAATTTGATGAATTGAATCCAGAGGGAGTGTAGCAGTTATTCATTTCTTAGATGAGATAGATACCATAAATGCCAAGTATAATAATATTTTAAATCGCATTAAAACTGTACTCACATCAAGATCACCAGATACCACATAATGTCCATTGACCATGTTCTTCAGCAGTATATCACATCGGCATATCCTCACTTGTGCTGGCATCAACCTGGCTGCGATTTCTGGGTCGACAGTAGCCCCGTATACTAAAAATAACGTTTATTTTTTTAGAACACAATTCACATACTCAAACTGACTTGGTGGTGAATAAGTTATCACCCCTAGGTGTGGCGCCGAGGTTCGTGAATTCGATTCCCACGCTGGGCGAATGTTCGCATGAT
The DNA here is from genome assembly GCF_030269925.1 of Bombyx mori. NCBI lineage: Eukaryota > Metazoa > Arthropoda > Insecta > Lepidoptera > Bombycidae > Bombyx > Bombyx mori. The sequence goes on along the minus strand of NC_085117.1, from coordinate 3,506,886 downwards.
GAAGAGATTTATTTGCTCTTTGTTGAAGTGTTTAGTAGCTCTCTAACGGCAAACGTTCCAACTCCATACAAATTTGAGTTATAAAGACGGAGATACATAAACTGGGTAAGATATCTATCACGTGGGGTCACTGACCCAGAGAGCTAACTCTGATGTTTGACTGATATAATAAATATTGCATTGTGTTTCATGTCTTTTGAAATATTGTTTTGTCCGAAATTAACCATGCATTAGTTTTAACGTGCATTCAAATAGTACTGGCATCCTTATACTTACATCTACTTCTAAATGTACAAGTCTCTTCATGTTTTTTGAGATTCTTCAGTAGTACATAATTTCTTTTGCATTTCATACATTTCCCTGCGAATAAAAAAAAATCAAAAAAGCTATGAAATAGCAGTTATGTAGGGGGCTAATTCCAGATTTGGTACTCATACCTGTCCTGTCTGTAGTTACATATTTTTCAACCCTATCTGGAGTCATGCTTTAGTCTACATTATTCTTTTTTTTTATTGCTTAGATGGTTGGACGAGTTCACAGCCCACCTGGTGTTAAGTGGTTACTGGAGCTCATAGACATCTACAACGTAAATGCGCCACTCACCTCGAGATATAAGTTCTAAGGTCTCAAGTATAGTTACAACGGCTGCCCCACCCTTCAAACCGAAACGCATTACTGCTTCACGGCTGAAGTAGGGAGGGTGGTGGTACTACCCGCGCGACCAGTAATTACGCAAATTATAATTTTACTGGTTTGATTTTTATTGCTTTCTACCTCCCTGCAGCTTTTTTTTTATGTTGGCTACATTACAGACTTTTTGCGGATTACAAGAGGAGCGTCACTTACCGCCAGGTCGACCGTCCTCGCCGGCACAGTTATGCTGTATGAGCAGGTTGTCCGTAGCGAAATATCGCCAGCAATCCTCGCACTTGACGTCCGGCACCTCGTCGAACGGTATGCAGTCGTTCTTAAAGTGCCTGCAATAAACAATTCAATTATTTTCAAAGTGAAACTTCTAATGCGACTTCCAACAAGGTTGCGTTAAACGTGTAACGCTGCCTTGGGTAAGAAAGAGACAGACTGAGAGTGAGTGCGTGGCACTCGTACGCATGCGCGTAGTATACCGGTTACAGGCCAGCGCGAGCGTTAGCAACGAGTAGCGTCCAATATTTTAATGAAGTATTTATATTATTATTATTAATCTAATATATAAAATTCTCGTGTCACGGTTTGCGTGATTGAACTCCTCCGAAGCGACTCCGGTTTTCGTGAATCTTAGCGCGCATATCGGCCAGGGTGGAGAATCGGACAACATCTATTTTTCATCCCTCTAAATGTTAAGGGTCCACCCCTAATTTTTTTTATTTATTTTTTAGACAAAATTTGTTTTTATTTTTTTATGATACAGCATACAAAATACATACAACCCAAAATTTTCACCCCTGTACGATCAACCCTTATTTTTTATTTGTTAATTAAAAACTTTAATTTCCCTAGAAATCTTATATAATATATGGCAAAACAATGTTTGCCGGGTCAGCTGGTATACCTATAGATTATACCCACATTATACCTACATTACACCTAGATTGATTTCAACCTTGGACTGTCGGCCTGTCTGCCCAGTTTTATAACCACCCAACCGAAGCGAAACCAGCATAGCCTCTCGGAGCTACTGGCTGATAGGTAGAAGAAAAACCAGTTACGGATTATACTTTAATATAATCATGTTCCATAATTAAATTTAATTGCTTGTGAGTCACACAACATCTGCCCACAGCAATGATACTGAATGAAGACCACGACCGCTCCAACAAGAGTTCCCGTGCAGCTTATATTATTATTATATATCGACGCTTGAAAGGCAAACGTGACTAAGCGACAATAACTGCTTTATACATAAATGATAGGCAATAACCATATTCGATGCGCAAAAAATATACATTTCTAGGTCTATTAAAATTATTTCAATCCTACAGCTAGATTCGTTAAAATACGATTTTTTCAGGTATTTCAATTTTAAATTAGTCTACTGTAAAGTTCACGCATTGTCGCTTAGTCACGTTTGCCTTTCAAGCGTCGATATATATAATACGTGTTACTCACTCATCGTATGTTGTAACGAGTTTATACTCAGCGGTGCATCTGTGACATTTGTACGGCAAACTTCCGGATGTGTGCAGCTGTTTGTGGCGCGCCGCCTCGATGCTGTCCACGAACCACACGCGACAAGCGTCGCACGCCAACCTGCAAGTATAACAGTACAGTATGGTGCGAGAGGTCATAGAAAAACTGAAAAAATACCTAAAATCTTTTAAATGCCAGTGGCTACAAAAGTAAGCTAAATTAGGTTCTCGCTTAAAATCAATCGATCTTATCTTGACATGATAAGCCCAAGTCAAACAAACATTCAAGCAGAAAATATTGTTTGTTCGTTCTATTGTATCATATCTAAAATGTTTTTTATATATATAAAATAACATACTACTATGCAGAATGTTGAAATTTGCTAAATTTTGACCTATACCATTGTAATCATGACCACGAGAACTGCCTAAGTATTTGAAGTTCTGTAAATAATAATAAATTATACAACCACTCATAAAGCCCCAAGAATCTATCGCGCCTAAAATGCTACGACAAATACAGTATTAATTATATAAGAGTTTCATAATATACTTAAATAAACCAAACAATAACTAACAGACTTTTATGTTTTTTTTTATTGTTTAGATGAGTGTTAAGTGGTTACTGGAGCCTATAGACATCTACAACGTAAATGCCGTCAACCACCTTGAGATATAAGTGCTAAGGTCTCAAGTATAGTTACAACGGCTACCCCATCCTTCAAACCGAAACGCATTACTGCTTCACGGCAGAAATAGGCAGGGAGGTGGTACCTACCCGCGCGGACTCACAAGAGTTCTACCACCAGTAATTACGCAATTTATAATTTTGCTGGTTTGATTTATATTACACGATGTTATTCCTTCACCGTCGAAGTCAATCGTGAATATTTGTTGAGTACGTATTTCAATAGACCAATTGGTACCCGCCTGCAGGATTCGAACACCGGTGCATCACTACACACGAATGCACCGGACGTCTTATGCTTTAAGCCACGACGACTGTTATGTTTTGTACATATATACTCGCGGGAAGCTGCTTGATCATGCCTCGGGCATTGCCGATGGCCACAAGCAATCACCACTCACCACAGATCGCTGACTGCTCTCGAGCAAGTGGTGAAAATTGTTTTTTTTCTATGGATTAAAAATATATATATATACTTACATTGACTTCGTGTACGTTGGTACGTGAACTCTCATATGATTGTTGTAGGATTTGATTGAGTTATAATTTTGATTGCATATTACACACTTTTTAATCACTGACAACGAAGCGTTCTCGGGTGTGACAGAAGTTCTGAGCGATGCACTTCTGCTTTTCAACTTGGCCGGATTGGGTGAGCTTTTAGTGTTCTTCTCGGTCTGTCTCGGTGGACTCATAGACCTGTCGGGGAGTTTGGGCGGATCACTGATGTAGCACGATAAACTATTCCTTGTGGTCCTAAACGGAGTTGCCGGTGGTTTTACTGCCGCAGGTGGAGAATCCAGTCTCGTCAGAAGCACTTTAGCCTTTCTGTGCGGGAGAGGCGAACGGATCGGCAAATCTTCTTTATCCGGCTGTACCTTTTTCTTTGATTTTGATGAAGGTTTGGGCGGTTCTGAAATTCTGTTATAAGCATATTAATCATTTGGATAACGTTTAATTTTTATTTCTATTGCTTAGATGTGAGTGCGAGCTCACAGCCCACCTGGTGTTAAGTGGTTACCGGAGCCCTAGACATCTACAATGTAAATGCGCCACCCACCTTGAAATATAAGTTCTAAGGTCTCAGTATAGTTACAACGGCTGTCACACCCTTCAAACCGAAACGCATTACTGCTTTACGGCAGAAATAGGCAAGGCAGTGGTACATACCCGCGCGGACTCACCGACACCATTATTTTTCATTATTTATTTTATTTAGAGATTAAAAGTGTGTTCAGATGTTTAGTTTTTTTGTTTGTTATTATTTGCATCTTGTTACTAGTTTACTCTAATTCCTAATCCTTTGAAGATTTATCATCATACATCATTAGTACACAATAAAATTTATACACACCTGACTTTCTTGGATTTCGGGAAAATATCTAACTTGACCTCCCTTATTCTTTTCACACGTGGAACTAACAAGGAATCCTCATCGCTATCACACTGAAAACAAAACCATAATGTAATGTATTCCATAATAAACATAAACGGTTACAATGATGTCTGTTACTGTAACATATGTTAAGTACTTGCATGATTCTTAAGCTAGATTTATTATAGAGACGGTGATGTTATCTTTATTCTCTCATATAATGTACTAAACATATGATGAATTGGCCTTTTTTCTTCCACAAGTTCATGAAGTTCAATCAGTGGCCAAATAAATAATACTCGGCACGGATTGTGAAGGCTCTCCATCGTTGCATCAAGTGATGGATGTCCTTTTGCATTCGTATCTAGCGATACAACGGTGTTCGAATCCCGCAGGCGGGTACCAATTTTCGTAATAAAATACGTACTTAACAATCAATGTTCACGATTGACTTCCACGGTGAAGGAATAACATAACATGTAATAAAAATCAAATCCGCACAAATTATAATTTGCGTAATTACTGGTGGTAGGACCTCTTGTGAGTCCACACGGGTAGGTACCACCGCCCTGCCTGTTTCTACCGTGAAGCAGTAATGCGTTTTGGTTTGAAGGGTGGTGCAGCTGTTCTAACTATACTGAGACTTTAAAACTTATATCTCAAGGTGGGTAGCGGAATTTACGTTGTAGATGTCTATGGGCTCCAGTAACCACTTAATACCAGGTGAGCTGTGAGCTCGTCCACTCATCTAAGCAATAAATAAAAAAATAAACAAGTTCGGTAAAGCAGTGCGAAGTTTCAAGGTACGGACTGATCAGGTTTATCACTAGACGTGTTACATTAGAGATATATCAGGGGCCAGATCTTCATGAGGCCAGTGACAGTTGACAGTCTGCACTGAGAGTTGTGATCCTCAGTTATCATCAGGACCATTGAAAAGGAGGAGAATTTTAACTACACATAATTACACCTTCAATTTCGACTTCAAACTTGCATTTCTGACATTTATTGTGTTGGCTATCACTCATGGTATGTAAGGGCTCTCAATATTATCTTTGATCTTTAACACAAAATTCTATTCACTTACATGGGATAAATCATTTTCAATTTTCACTTTTGTCTCGGTATTAATAATACTTTTTTCATCGTTACGATTTTTCAGTAAACTCTGCAACAAAAATTCAGTATATCTTAGGTTCAGTGATTTCTGTTTTTTGTAAACTACTCGGTGGAGCAGGAGCTAGGGGTCTTGGGCATGGCGTGGGAGGAGCTAGAACAGACTGCCCAAGACCGATGTAATGGAAAAATTTGATTCGAGCCCTACACCCCAGCAGAGGGTAATAGGAAATAATGATGATGATGACTCTAGTATAACTTAGGATTCTCAACTAGATGTAGGTCGAATCTGTGTCTGTTTGTGTACGAGAAAATCAGTTCTCCAGCACAGGATTCCATACCTTTAATTGTTTTAAAGCTTGTTTTTCTATATGTTCACCATTTAAACTGGAACGAGTTACTCGACACGGTATTTCTTCCAGATCTGAAGAACCATTGCTACGTTTCCTGTTTCTGCTAGAACGTGTGGTCTCATTCTAAAAAAATAAAAATAATTCTTGATGAATTCATTTAATATGACGGCAAATGCACTGAAAATTACAAGTATAAAAATAGCCAAGCTTAATTTTAATCCTAGATGACTAATGACAGGTGTTTTTGGACCTAAAGCCCTTTTTAAGGGTAATATACACCACGCATGCAGGATCTATAGTGGCGGTAAGTGTTCAATGGTAAGAAGACAACAAAACCTCTAGAAAACTACAACTCTTTCTAACCAGCAATGCGAGGTAACATAATAGGGTTAATATGTATTATTATTTAAATAGCGGTTGCCCTGTGGTCGACATTTGACACTAATTAATTTAAATTATAATTTTGGACATTATTATGGTTGTATTGTCACATTTCTTTAATAATCATTGTTCTACAATCACAACTTTCGCCAAGGCTACAGACATAATATTAAAGACAAACAATAGTAATCTATTGTCAATTTGACTACAAAAATTGAACAATAACAAAAGTTGAAGTTTGAAAGTTTGTGTGTGTGTGTCCAATACATGTACTGTGTGTAATGTTTTTATTTTATCGATTTATTGTATCTTTTAGGCATAATTTTAATAAAAATATTAGCACTCTGCACTGCCTCTCTATATTCTCAATAAGGGTGGGATATTTCATACTCCTCCGTCTACATAATTTTCATAGAGATACGTTTTTGCTTCACGTATTAATATTATAGATTTAGTGAATTATAAACATAAGCCCACATGTTAGGTACCATGTCAGTTTACTATGTACCTCTTTTAATACAAGCCGCACTTAGTAATCCTTTTTAAGGAAAGGAGAATAAATATCTCCTCTGAAACACTACAGGTACAATGACAGATATTTAAATGATTCAAGCAAATGATTTTTATCCAGAGCACACATTACTGGGGGTTGGACCTCCTGTGAGTGCGCACGGGTAGGTACCACCCTGCTGAGAAGCAGTAATTCGTTTCGATTTGAAAGGCGGGGAAGCTGTTGTAACTATACTTAGACCTTAGAACTTATATCTTAAGGTGGTTAGCGGCATTTACGTTGTAGATGTCTATGGGCTCTTAACACCAGGTGGGCTGTGAGCTCGTCCATCTATTTATGCAACAAACAAAAAAACATTAAGTAATTCTTCTAATTTGGTAAGCTGCTTGTCTTTACGTTATGACTGTTCTTCATTAAACTAGCAACATCATCCCTTGATAAAAATATCAACACTTCAATTAATTGGTGGATGTAAAATTAATTTAAGAATTACCAACCTTTTCGGTTACTGTTTCCTTTTTCGCTTTGACAGATTTATTGTTTTTTTTGTCATTATCTCTCGTTACACTTTTCTTTTTGATGGGAAGGTCATCGTCAGAGTCATCGTTCAAAACTATAGGCTCGGTCACTCCCAGAATGGATGTGTTACTATCCGCCTGAAAAATTTTAATACAATTCGGTTCATAATTTTGTATCTGTATTAATTACATACTCAAAATACAATAAGTATATTGAAATATAATTTCAGATTGTTTCCAAATTGGATTTTTTATTTATGATATAAACAAACAAGTTAAAGCTTCAGGGCAATATTGAAGCTAAAATAATTTTATTTTATTTGACGATTGATAGATTATGACTAAATTTAAAGTTGAGTCCAATGTCATTTGAATGCATTCTTACATTTTCAGCAGTCTTCATAACATTCACAGGCAGGCCGAGTCTCTGCCTGGTTCTGATATTTGTCCGCCTACACATATCCAGGAACTCATAGAAGTCGTTCACTTTATCCACGCACAGCTCACAAATCAGGGGCGGCATCTTATCATCTTGATGTACCTGAAAGACATTTCCATTGAACTAGAGGTCCCGCAGTAGCAGAAATTCGATTATAATTAATTGGAATTGTAAGTTTGTACACATACTACAATCACAAATTTCGCCAAAGCTACACTATAAAAAAATATTAATAAAGACAAACAATATTTAATCTATTCTCAATTTGACCGCAGACGTCAAGAACAAAAGTTTAACAATAAATAGTATGCATGCGTGTGTGCGTCAAATACATGGTATGTAGTGTGTGTAATATTTTCTTTATTATTTAATGTATCTTTTATGCATTATTTAAAAAAAATATTAACTTTGTGCACTTCTTCTTTGTTGAAGTTTGGCAATAAACAAATAGTACATAATATATATATATATACAGTCGTGGCCAACTAATTAGGGACAATCTCTAGTTAAGCCAAATTGTGAATATTTTTTTTATTTTCCAACGAGTCTTAGCAATATTCCATATCTTTTACATGTAAGTGTAATTAGTCATTTATGTGCGCGATTATACAAACAATAACAACTTCTTAAACATTAAACCTCTTTACAGTATAGCTGATACAATATCATAGTGCTATTGGTTCAAAGAATGCTGGCTGGCCATTTAATTAGGGACACTGAGGTATTGCTTTCTAATTTCAAAATTGGTATTTTAATACTTTTTTGTTTCTTTTCTTATTGTTTAGTGGTCGTCATAGATTATACACTTAATTGGTGGTCGTTTTGGCGGCAATCCAGATTTTTTATTTTAAGTTTTGAGAAGTATTTTGAAGAAAAATGGGCAAAAATAAAAGTTGCGATCCAACACTACGAAAAATTATCGTTATCGTTAAAAATAAAAGTTTATCGAGCGTGGTTGGTCATACCGAAGGATAGCACAACATTTAAATTGTTCAAAAACTATGGTATGCAATGCAGTGCTACATTTCAAGCGCTATAACACAGCTTTAAATGTGTCCAGAACAAAAAGATCGAGAAAAACGACTCCGCAAGAAGATAGAATGATAACCAGGTTAGCTAAGAAAGATCCGTTTCTAGGCTCTTTTTTAATTAAACACGAAGTGTTTGGGGCCAACGAAAGAGCCGGTGTATCTGCGAGGACCGTTCGACGACGTTTGGTAGAAGCAGGGTTGTTCGGAAGAGTGGCTCGCAAAGTACCGTTGTTGAAGAAACAACATAGAAATGCTCGTTTGGCATTTGCACGTAAATATGGACATTGGACCTACGCCCAATGGCAACATGTACTTTTCTCTGACGAGACCAAGGTTAATTTGATTTCTTCAGATGGAAGACAATATGTACGGCGTCCTGTAAAAGCGGAAATGAATCCAAGATTCACAAAAAAACAGGTGAAACATGGCGGTGGAAACATTAAAATATGGGGTTCATTTTCTGGACGTGGAGTGGGGCCTGTGAGGAAAGTTGAGGGTAACTTAGACCAACATCAATACAAGGCAATATTGGATGAAACCATGCTTCCCTATGCTGAGGAGCATCTCCCTATTATATGGACGTTTCAGCAGGATAACGACCCGAAACATACCGCCCATTCAGTCAAGTCGTTTCTTACCAGTCAGTTTGTATCGGTGCTACATTGGCCAGCAAATAGCCCGGACCTCAACCCAATTAAGCACCTTTGGCACGAAATCAAGAAAAAAGTTGCCACTTATCGTAATACAAATTTGGATGAACTTCATGGAGCTTTTTGTGAGGCATGGGCAAACATTCCTGTCGAAACATGTCAGAAACTGATAATGTCTATGCCACGTCGGTGTCAAGCGGTAATTACTAACAAAGGTTTTGCTACTGGGTACTGATTTTACACGTAATAAAATGGAGCTGTTAAAGATATTATAACACTGAAGATTATAAGTTTTGTGTAACTGTATTTTCCATTATAGTTTACTGTCCTTAATTAAATGTCCACTACAGAATTGTACCTTAATATTTAATACATGTTTAATCTTTGATATTAAATACTTTTTCTGTTTATTAAATCTTTTATTTACAGCCATTTATAGCATAATAATCGGATCACATTATGCAAATAATAGGTGCTGAGAAATCAATAGGGTTTTATATTTAAATGTACATAACCGGTTATAGCCCTTCACTATCTTAAATGTCCCTAATTAGTTGACCACGACTGTATATATATATATATATATATATTGTGTGTGTGTGTTTATTGATGTAATGTATTTTTAATGTACTATTTAAAAAGAATATTAGCATGCTCGACTCCCTTCTCTATATTCTCTATAAGTGTGCAAAATTTCATACTCCTCCGTCTGCGCAATTTTCGTAAAAAGGGATACAAAGTTTTTGCTTCACGTATTAATATATAGATAAATAAAAACTATTATTCTTCATCTCAACATGGACTTACAAAAATGGATGGACGAAACATCTGAGATGATGGTGCCCTAGAACAATACTACACAATCTCCGCCTAAGTGTGTATATAGAACAACTAAAAGATTCCTCAGAGATTGGGCAGAAATGCTCTCTAAGTATTCTTGTTGATGTGAGTGTGAGGCACACATGCCATATAGGAAAAGTATGTCTTGATATGTAAATTATTAAATACTTTAAATAAGATTCTTATTCAATCTAGGAATTGAACACAAAATTTATTTTTTTATAATTTCCTTGTGAATTCCCTAAGACATGTGAAATTATCTTGTGCATTATTGTGTGACAAGTAACTTATACTCTTATTGAATAGATTTCTAAGAGCTATTTTATGATTCCTAACAAACTTAAATATGTTGGGAAGCATTCATTGATAAAACAAAGAATTCTCATTTATACGAATTCCCAGTAGAATATTAAACAAAAATCTTATGCCTAGTACTAGTTTGATTTAGCAAGTTTTAATTTTCAAATACATAAGTATAAACAGTCAAATTAACTTTTTTTTAAAGTTTAGAATCAGTAAATAACATACATCGTCAAGCACTCAAAAACAATATTAAAATTAATTTGTTCATTGAATATTCGATACCGCGTATAATTTTACCTTTATTTGTAAGCATTCGCGTATTTTTTTGCTCAATTCAATGCTCGAATCATCAATGATCACGTTTTGAATGATCGGCATTTTATAACCAGCGCCCGCACCGCACAGCCTGCACGATCGGTATATCTCGTATATTGTATCCGCCTCCAGCTGAGGATTTAGAGCACGTTCCATGTTTTAATGTTTAATATACAAAACAAAAAGAAAAACAATCGTAGACGAACGGTTGCCGCCATTCACCAGTCGCCATTATCGTGAAATTTAATGACAGCGTGACAGTTGATGGTAGTAGTAGTTCCATTTTTCCAACTGAAAAGGCGCAGGTAACACACCAAACTGCTTTTAAATATGCAAATATAATATGGAATGAAATATTTTTTCATTTTAATCAGCTTCATGTCACTTTTTAAAATAAACATAGTTTTGCTCTTTTTAAAATAAATATAGATGGGGCGATTAACCATTACTTAATGGTAGTTTTCCAATTACAGAGCTTAATGCGACTCAGTGACGCACAATACCGAATTATGCTGAAGCGTAGTTGAGCATTATGCCGCATAATGAGCTCTTGTGCTGTAATTGGAAAACGGCCACAGGCTAGACGCTGCCCTTCTAATGTAGTCCGGAGAAAAATGCTCAGGATACCGTGGATTAGATTTCGCACCAACGACTCGATTCTTGAAAGATTGAATAATATCTAAGCGACTCTCGTATGCGGTACGGTGTTTTATCTTTATTTGGACATGTGTCACGGGAATTATCTATCGAGCGTCTGGTGGTGCGGGGCAGGGTAGAGAGTGTCAAGCGCGGTAGAACTTCCGCAAAGTGGAATGACCAAGCCAGTGCTGCAACGGATTGCCTTCTAAATGTAAGTACCTACAACACGCGTGGGTTGGGCTTAAAAGACTCGTTTTTGAAAACACGATCGCCGCGACCACTCTGATTAGAGTGTAGCGGTGGAGTTAATAAAAAACAAATGTATATTGCACATAGACTATCTTTATGGATCAGTTTTTATTTTATTTATTTTTTATTGCATAGATGGGTCAAGCTCACAGCCCACCTGGTGTTAAGTGGTTACCGGTGCCCGGCGGTGATATGAGTTTTAAAGTATCCGTTTAGTTGCAACGGCTGCCCCACCCTTCAAACTGAAACGTATTACTGCTTCACGGCTGAAATAGGCAGGGTGGTGGTACCTACCCGTGCGGACTCACATTAGGTCCTACCACCAGTAAGTTACGTAGGTATGTATAATTTGAAAACCGAAGTCACTCAAATAGGAAAAAAAAAACTATACGGTAACTAAAGAAGTTTTCACTTTGATTAATCGATTTTTTTAATTGATCGGATTAATTGTTCCAATTACAATAAATCCACCGACTAACGATGTGTTAGATTACGTTCGCTTACAGTTCTATTTCTCAGTTCTCGTCACTTCACAGTCTGCCTTGAGAATGCGGAAACATATCAGATGTTTATTTTATTTGTTTCACCTTTTTATTTCAGTACGAAGCTCTTATCCACCGGTAAGTTGAAGATGATTACTTAAATCCCTCTGTAGAAGAGAGTAGAGTATGCCATACTTTAATAATATATGCTATGCTTTGCTAGGAGTATGGGGGCGTCCATAAATTACGTGAGGTGTTTTTTTAAATTTTCTGCCCCTCCCTCCCCCCTGGTGAGATGTCGTGAGATTTTATTCAACCCCTTCCCCCATCTCCCAATCGCACGTGAGATTTTTCAAAATCTATCTACAAAGTCAGTAAATGTATAACGTCGAAGTATGAATGAAGTTATTTTCTTTCGAACGAATTTTTTTTTTTCCTACCTATGCTGATAGCCCTAGGGGCTATTTCAGCGTAACCCTAACTTTAGTAGGTGAGCTCACGGGGCTCAAACCTGATGACGTTGCTAACACGAACCCTAGCAAGAACCGTGCTTCGCAGAATCTACCACCGGATCGGAAACGCGACCCACTGAGAAGATCCGGCGAGGAACTCAGTGGGCTGTGTCTGAGAGTTAATTTACTCGTCGAAGTGAATGATCTTAATCGTATTACGATTACGCTCAAGATTAAATCTTAAGCATGTACAATCTGGATTAAATGGACCAAAATCAGAAAAAAAATTGCGTGATATTTGCCGAGACCCCCCCTCTCTCCAACGTAAGATTAGATGAGATTTGACTCGACCCCCTCCCCCCTTTAAGCACCTCACGTAATTTATGGAAGCCCCCTATGCAATGCTATACAATACAGAAACAAACGCAAAACATTAAATACAAAAGTAGAAATAACGGTCTCACCGCTAAGTCTCTTCCGGACAACCATCTGTGTGCTTAGTGTGAGTTTTTGAACGTTCTCGATAGCGTAAAAGTTAACTAAATTTTTTATGCAGTTGGAACAGCGCCCCTGGCGGCAAACCTAGGCAAACGTTCCAATTTTATACAAATTTGAGTTAACTTTAACGCTATCGAGAACGTTAAAAAACTCGCACTAAGCGCCGCATACTGGTGGACAATAATCATTTCAGGCAAGAAATTATTTACATCAATAATATAATGATAGCACTTCTAATTTATTGTGTGTATGTATCTATGTGTAATGTATTAAGTGATAGTTTTAATTCCAGTTTTTTTATTATTGAATTTAGCGGACATGTTTTCACACGCCAGTCGCAGTACTCTTTCTCTTATCCGTTTCTTAAACATAGATTATACACTTAATATATTTGAGTTCTTAAACTCCAGATCGGTGATGAGATACAGTTCGGCAGTGTGCTCTTGCCGGCCACCAGACGAGGGCGTTATCTAGCCAATATCGTTAGAAGACAAGCCGTGGTGAGTATTTACAAGCAGAGACGACGATTAAATAATAATAATTGTATCAAAATTAAACATAAAAATAATTAAATCGACTTAAACAAATCGATTTAGTCGAAATTAATAAAAAATGCATTGCAACCCTATTAGTGCTGAGATTATTTTCACATATTTTGCAGAAAGGGCTAGATGATTTTTGAAAAAAAAAAACACTGTTTTAAAAATAAATTACCAAAATCAATTAAATACACGGTAAAATAATTTATAAATGTTAAACTTATTAAAAACTTTATGCGCTTAGACACGTCTGTACAGGTCGATGCCTATAATCCAATTGCGCAATAGTCGGCATTCCGACGCTCCGCACTTTATACGCATTAATAGAGTGTCGAACTACTGACAATTCGTGCCCAAAGGCATACCTGAAAGACTGCCCGTTGGATCGTGATAAAATTTAAATTTAACCCCAAGAGAAGTATTAGTATCAGCTTTAAAATAAAAAAGAATCAAATTCGAATCTGTTCATAAATTAAAAAATCACTCGAATAGATAAGCCCCTCTTTTTTTAAATAGGCTAAAACACTAACTATTGTATCATGTAAAAAGTTACGATACTACATGTAGGCGTTTATAATGGACCTCGGAAGTCTCATATTTGTGATTGTGACTAATCGTTAATATACCTAAGTCCGCTAAAAACACCATTACCTATTTCATTTTCCCTTCCCTACCTAAGGTCACCGACTATAACCGAACGCGTCCGAAGATGGCCGAAGCTATACGTATATTTAATTACAACTACAAATTCGTCGATTACGACGAACAGTTCGACAATGAACACACCCATAGACACAGCTCACTGAGTTTCTCGTCGAATCTTCTCGCTGGGTCGTGATTCCGCCAAGCACTGTTCTTGCTAGGGCTAGTGTCAGCAAATCTCTCAGGTTGAGCCCGTGAGCTAGCCTACCCGTCATGGCGTAGAAATAGCGCCTTAGGCTACCAGTGAATAATTATGGAAAATAAACCTCATTCCTTTAATCAAATGTCTATTTCACTAATAGAATCATAACAATTACAGGATGGGACGGGCATTAAATTTAACAAAGATGCTGACAGGGTAAGTGGTTGTTGATAGATTGTAATTTTTTTATTTTATTAAATTAATTTGTAGCGCGCTTACCTCCAAAATTGTTGGTTAAATCTCAAGCGTTTTTTGTTTCTATTTCAACAATGACTGCGCTGTAGGTTTTGACAAGTCATCGTGGCCTAAAGGATAAAACGGTCGGTGCATTCGTATCGAGCGATGCGACCGTGCCGATGTTCAAATCCCGCAGGCGGGTACCAACCTTTCTATGATATATATGACGATATGTGTATGAGGGGAGTGAGCCAAGAAATGGTGTATGATAGAGGAGTATGGAAGGAGAAAACATGTTGCACTGACTTCAGGTGACGGGGATAAAGGCAGGAGAATGTTAATGACTTAGGACGTTCTCACGAGCGACTCTAATGATGCAGGAAAGATGTCATGTAACAAGAATTGTAGCTTGCCCAATTAATTGCGTTAGAGCGTCTTGTGAATCAAGGGTAAGAAGGACCACGGGTGTACCATTAAAGCTTTCCGATCTGAAGAGCGGTATAGCCGTTATACTCAATCGAGATTTGAGCTTTACTGACTACATCATACGGGCCGTGGACGACGCAATAAAAGAAGGGGACGAGGTCTGAAAGGGTATTGGTTTAAGCGACATTTCGCTTAACACGCAAAATTTATCTTTTGTAATTAAAGATCCGTTTTATTAGGTATCAGCATCAATTCGGTGTCTTTAATTGAACTTCAGTTATGTTTACCACATTCACAAATAGCTGAAGAAGTTTTTCTTGTTAAATGATAAAAAAAATACCAAATTTTAAACTTAAAATGGCTCTCCCTTGTAAAGTCTCAAAAATGTCGCTTATACCAAACAGCCTTTGAACCCTTGCCGTGTATATCATTCTCAAGGACCAAAATCTATATATATATATCTATATAAGTATATATAGGTATATATAAATATGAATTGCTGTTCGTTAGTCTCGCTAAAACTCGAGAACGGCTGGACCGATTTGGCTAATTTTGGTCTTGAATTATTTGTGGAAGTCCAGGGAAGGTTTAAAAGGTAGATAAATATGAAAATGCCCGGAATTAAATAAAAATAACAATTTTGGTTTTCTTTTTCATTTTGTTTGTTTTAAGTTTATTTTATACAAAAGCTTAGATCCTTTGTTTATCGATTGAGGCACTACGAAGTCTGCCGGGTCAGCTAGTAATAAATAAAAATATATTAGATGAACGCAGAAGCCAAAAAGAAGGTAGACGTACTATCAGAAGAACTGCTTCCGTATATCATAGCAGAACAGGAAAGAAGGACAACGTTGTACAAGAGAATAATGACCGCCATCCAGAACGGGGAGAAGGGGGTGACGATAGCCGAGATCAGGAATAAGCCCCCCTTGATCATAAGGAAAGGTATTTTGGAGTTTTTTTTTTATTAAACTATAATTGGTTGTCTGTAAAGTCGGTTTACGGACGATAGTTTTACGCGATAACGTCAGTAGCAGAACTATTCGAACTGCTAGCTCTGACATCACGCGAGAAGGGAGATAAATGTGTCACAAGCCAACGCTTGAGCCGATCGTGCCTCTTTATCGGTTGTACCGTGCTCTCGCTCGCACGCTCAGGCTCAGGCGGAATGTAACACTTTTCGTGCATGCAGCCGGTGTTCATAGATTTATAAGACTATGTATAAGTTAGCTTTAATTATAATATGTTATGTTGCATAAAAAAGCACACTTCACAATTCGCAATTCACTTCTTCCGCTTCGCTTCAGGTGACTGCTTTGCTTTGCATGTCGTCTCTGCAATGCTTTTATAGTCGACACGACTATCTTTTAACTATCGAGAGCGTTCCCGGCAGTACTAGTCGTTCCGATATGTGTTTCCGCTAATTGATAATAGATGGCGTTACACTTCTCGAGCGTTCTAGATATTACTAGTTCTATAGATTTTCGTTTCTGCTATTCGATGACAGATGGCGTTACTATAACCGGCGTAACAATTATTATTCTTAGGGTTAATGTACCGATGTCCGTCGAACCGTGCCCCCAAAGAGCCCGACGGTTCTGGCACGATCATGTGCGAAGACGAAATCGAACCGTTCCCGGTGATGTACGACTCGTGCCTAAGCGCCGAAGACAAGGAGCTTTATGTTGCGCAGAACAATTACTTCTTTTGCAACCGTGAGTTATAGCTTTACGCTTTGTTGAACCTTCGAGCGAGATCCGTCGATAGATCGACTCGCGATTAACGCGTGTAAAGTGTGGAGCGTCGGAATACCGACTATTGTGCGGAGTAACGTTAATATCATTTATAAATAACCGTTAATAATTATTTTTCTGTGAATTTAGAGCATTGGTTCTTGTATTTTTTGTTAAGTTACAGTTTTTTATAAGGTACTTTTTTTTTCAAAAAACCTTTAGCAAAAATTTCATTGATTTATGCAAAATCTGACCGACGATCTATTGAGGTTCGCGGGGATCTGGTGGATGCAGGCAGCGCAGGGCTGGTATTTGTGGCGAGACTTTGGGAAGGCCTATGTCCAGCAGTGGGCATCTGTGGGCTGATATGAAGATGCGAAAATAAGCTCAGCACTAAAAGGCTTAACTGGCATCCAGTCGCCCATTTTTAGTCTTTGGGGTCCATGCGGCCTAAAGGATAAGACGACACACTCATTTCGATCTGTGCGACTGTGTCTGGGTTCGAATCCCGCAGTCTAGTACCGATTTTTTCAAGAGCTTTTGAAGAGTTGAGTAGCCGTTGTACTGTAAAAGCGGAGACCTTAGAACTTATATCTCAAGGTGGGTGGCGGCATTTACGTTGTAGATATCTACGGGCTCCGGTAGCCACTTAACATCAGTTGTGCCGTGAGATTGTCCGCTCATCTAAGCAATAAAAAATACCTTGGAGTCTTCAACCATTTTCGTCATAAGTGACGGTATTTGGCGTCCTCTGACCCTGATGTTCGCAACCGCGAGCTTACCGCGTGGCCACACTCAAAATTGGTATCCGCATCGAGAGTTATTCTTGCAGGGCATAAAGTGGAGGGTCCGGATCTACCCAGAAACGGGAGTACCGTCATAGGGTGCGCTCCAATAGAGAGGACGTCGCTGAACTACACTACGAATAAATGTACACTTGAAGATACCGACGATGTTGTCGTCCATTACAGATATTATCCGGATAAAGTGAGATTTTTCTTAAGCTATGTCATCATTCAAGTCACCTTCGGACGATAGAGCATCTGCTATGACGATGGTATACCCGGATATGCCATCCCAGTTTTGACTAGACCCGATTTTTTTTATTGCTTAGCTGGGTGGACGAGCTCAAAGTCCACCTGGTGTTAAGTGGCCAAATGCATGCTGTACGGGGTTTGTTTCGCTAGTTGGAACATGATTCAGGTTTTTGCCAGATTCCTACTGGTAGATTCTAGATGTTCATTAATAGGACAAGTGGCTAGGAATATGAGGAATGCGAGAGGTAAATTCACCCTCACTGACTGTCTAGGAAGATTTTCACATACCTTGTTTGAAGAAGGACCAGCTATTGGTGATTGTGGATGGGGCATGGTAATTGCGAAATCTTCTAACACACTGGTTGGAGCCGATGATAAGTTGTAGATGGCTGGGTCATATATTAAGGGTCAAGTCTGTCTATAAATACCAATTATTCTAATTCTCTATACTGTCCTGGTTAGGGACTGCCTTGGTAATTTATAAAACGCAGCCCTGCGTTCCTTCTTGAAGGGTAAGCTATAATCTCGTCTAACATGTGAAAGTATGATAGCCCTTCAGTAAAAACAGGCAGGTCTGTGATACTGGCTCGTATGTGCTACTTGCAGACATATAAATTCGTCACCGAACTGGACCCTGATCGTGAGGTGTGCGACCACTGGAATCCTTGCCAGATTGGCTACATCTACAGCTTACCTTCACCCGATCAAGCGTTGACAGCCAATGAGCTATGGCGTGAGTAATTCAGTTTCTCCTCCTTCGAAAGGTCATAAAAATCTTCTCACCATTTTGTCACCCAAAGAACGCAAGGCCAGAATATAATCAAAACCACTTTTACGATTTAAAAATTTAAAATTAAAAATATTAAACAAAACAAAACGTGAAAATCAAGAAATATTCTTGTAATGAAAATTAGACGGTAGTTAGAAAAAAAAAAAAAATTTTGACGAAATTTTCGATTGTGAATGTAGTTTTAAATGATGTCTGCGATTCGCAAAAACTAAACTGTGTGTTTTCGTTTATCGTCACATCTTTGCGTGAAAATTTCTCGTCCCATAGAGCGCTTTCCATTCTCCTGTATATGCAGAGCTCTCAGTTCTCGAAGAGGAATACAGCTGGTAGTATTACATATACGTTGTAAATGGACGAGTGTCACTATCGACAAATCAAACCGGCGCAACGCCGATCAAATTCGCGAGCAGCGTTGTAAAGTAAAGCGAATGAAGTCATCAACCTTCGAGTAAATGTAGCGAATTTACATTGCTCGTCGGCAAATCATGAATTAATCTAAGGAACATTTATTTTATGATAGTTTACACGATCCTATCTAACATTAGTAAATGTTATTCACTTTCAGATGATTACGGTAAGTAATGTTTGATTTTCCATATTTGATTTGTTTAAAAAAATCAGTTGTTATTCTTCTTGTCTTTATCCCACATAGGCGGACCTCGGCGCAATATTATATCGCTAACTATTGCACCACCGAGTCAGCCAGTCATTATAGATCAATTGAAAGTTCATTCTTAGGTCCCCTTAGGTATTTAAAATCAAGATAACTTTTGCTCAAATAACATACAATCCACGTTACACACGGTATTATCGAACGGGTTCATAACAATATTTTCACATGTGATATGTTCTCGATATTGTGACGTGTTGCAAGCGCCATGATCGCGGGCCAATTGAAGACTGCGCGTAGTGTGCGGATGTTGCGAGCAGAATAATCTGACTACCCTCTTTTTAGTCCGAAATACTTCCGTTCTCGCTTCTGCAGTTTCTTTCAGTACCCACTTGGAATTTCAAAAGCTTTAGAACGAATACAATGACAATAATATGGGTACCTCGTTACATTTGGAAATTGCGCCCGATAAATAAAAGTGTGCTTAAAGCAGATAAAAGCTTAAAACAATTCCAAACTAATCGATTGAATTATAAATGAATTCTTGTTTTTCAGTCGAAAGTAAGTAAAGTTTAATTATTTCGCCTACCTATGTAGCCTTGAGAGGCTATTTCAGCTTCTCCTTGACGTGTAGGTGAGCTCACGGGGCTCAAACCGGGAGTGTTGCTAGCACTGGCCCTAGCAAGAGCAGTGCTTCGCAGAATCTACCACCGTGTCGGAAACGCGCATGAGAAGATCCGGCGAGAAACTCAGTGGGCTGTGTCTATGCGTTAAATTACTCTTCGAGCCCTTCGTCACAAGCGACGGTGACCGGTGCTTAGGGTACCTAAAAGCACCGTTAATGGATCGGGAGGATCCGTAATGACGTGTTTAGGGCGACGTCGACTGATTACCATTCGGTCTACAGGATCGGGTATGTAATTTTTGGCGGCCACGACAAGAGGGTATTGATGTCGTGCCGCCTTCTCAAAGTGGCCCAATGATGCCGACTGTAAATACTTACTGAAAGAGTCGAGCTCTAGGTCATCATGGAGATCCACATTCCTTAGGAACCATATGGTCCCTCATAGGCGTCAGTAATACTAGGAGTAGAGTCAAGTTGCTTCATGCCACTGAGTAATCTTCGCAAACCTCATACGAAAAAAGGATTGTGTGGTTTTATGAAACCACGGTAAAAGTGAAACTTTTTTTCACATTATAGACATTTAACTTTGACAAACAACATTTACATTATACACTGACAAAAACCAACAAAATAGCGTGGAGCACTGGCACAAATTAGTAATAGTCTGTACACTACAATAGGCGCCGCCATATTGGCCTTGGCTGCTCTGACGAGCGCCTTTCACTTTATCCCTACTCCGCGGCCGACCGTCACGCGACTTGCAACACACAGACGAAAAAGTTTGAGACGATGTAATAAAAGTTTCACTTTAAAAAGCACGTAACGTTGATGAGACACCGCCCGATCATATATGACTCCCTAAATAGGTTACAAGCTACTTGAGTTTAATTTTATTTAAAGGAACCCGAAGTGCAGTAACAAAATAAATAGATTATTGCTATGTTTCATCTATACAATATTTATTAAATAAATGTATAATTTATTTTTTAGGATTTGACGGTAGGTTTGAAATCCATGTCTTTATGTACTTTAATTTATAAAGAGATGCATTTTGTGTTTGTGTGTGGGTACAAAATGTTCGTTTTCGGAAGTGGTCTCCTAACACTCAGTGTATTTTATAACGCATGAAATGGGATACAACGCGCTATGCGAGAATACTCCAATAACGCAGAACCAATCTACCTGTTATAGGTAATATGTCTTATATGTCGCGTATTTGGTGACAAGGCAATCGATATTTTTTTGCGAATAATAATACTAGGTAGTATAGCGTAATTGGGTGTGTTCTACGGAACTAAGTTTCGTCACTTTAGTTCACACAATATATTTTTTCATTACCCTTGTAGGCAGACGGGCATACGGCCCACCTAATGGTGAGTGGTTGCCGTCGGCCACAGACTTCAGCAATACCAGGGGCAGAGCCAAGCCGCTGCCTACCGCTTAATACTCTCCACAAGCCTTGTTTGAAGAAAGACATGTCATAGCGCTCGGGAAACACCGTGGAGGGTAGCTCACTCCATAGCCGGATGGTACTTGACAAAAAATGGCTCCAGGTAGTATGGATGGACTCTACTCCGGTGGCGGGCGGTGCGATGGTAAAAACGTGATGATGGTATCAATTGATGTCTCAAAGTAAGTGGCGGTACTAACGCCTTTGATGTCCATGGGCTCCGGTAACCACTTAACACCAGGTGGACCGTGATCTCTTTATGCCGTGTAAGCATTATTTATTGCTATTATTATTGAAAACAACACGATTTTTACAGAATACGAAAGTAAGTATTAGGGTAATTTGTTTAATTAATTTTGTATATGATTACGTTGATTTAAATTATTTTTGGAACGAAGTTCCTTACGGCAGGCTTGGAGGGGATAGGGATTTTGCTGCGCGACCGAACTGAAAAAAATGTGATAGTAAAACCGTAAGAAAAAATCCGTGGAAAAAAGTGCGTGGAATAAAACCGTTAAATGAGACGTGTGCAGGCGCGAGCGCGACAGTCGTATACACAAGCGAGTAGTGTATAATACCTTTCTCTTTCTCCTTCTTTTTTTTGCAAATTGTGTCGATTCTACATTAGCCGAAGGAACTTCGTTCCTACCTGGTGTCCCACGACACCATATTTTAATTTTTTTATTATTACCTTTTGTGGGTAGACTGGCATTACCTAATGCTATAGTAGTCATCATCACTCATGGACGTCTGCAAACCTCGTTATAAGGAGTTCGGACTTTTGACATAATAAATAATTGAATTATTTACATAATGCATAGCGCTTTAATGGTCATAACGCGAACGATTAGGTACCACTGTTCTGTATATTTTAACTGCGAAGCAATTGGGCACTCTCTTCGAACTTCTCAAGCACCAGTTACCGTCGTTGTCAAACTTCCTTTCTATTCCAGTAACCTCGAGAGGTTATACTAGATTCGCAGAATTAGTAGGTGAGCTCACGGGGCTCTAACCTGACGACGTTGCGACACTAATACTAGCAAGAGCAGTGCTTCGCAGAATCTACCACCGGATCGGAAACGCGACCCACTGAGAAGATCCGGCGAGAAACGCAATGGGCTTTCAGACTCCTTGTTTACGAAGAGTTCGACGAACGAACTAACCCATAGACACAGCCCACTGAGTTTCTCGCCGGATCTTTTCCACGGATCGCGATTCCGATCCGGTGCTAAATTCAGTGAAGCACCGCTCTCGCTAAGACCAGTGTTAGCAAACTTAATCATTTCTTTTTTTTATTTAACAACTTAGTTTAAGATCCAACTACTAAATATTACAACCATTTATAATCCAAAGATCCCAATTAATTTAATTACTTAATTTTATTTTGCAGAGGATGGTATGTTTTATTATTGTATTATATTTTACTTATATTAAAGTTACGAATCAAGAAAATCTAAACCAGACTGTATGTACCGAACTTTACTTATTAGTGAAAATAGATTTAAGTAGTTTTAAAATAAAAAAAATACACGTAAAAAGAAAAACGAACTAACAATTACGAGTCTTTTTAAATTCTGTCAATACCGGTCAGGTTATTAGAGCGAAGTTATAAATTAATTGCATCGGCGGGGCAGAAGCTTTGCCCCATGATCGAATCCTTCATAGCTCTTTAGACAAGAGATCTAGAGAGTTTGTTGTTAAAGTCTATGCTAAATTGAGAATAGATTAATATTGTTTGTCATTAATATTATTTGTTTATAGTGTAGACTTGGTCAAAATTTGTGATTATATAAATACTAGCCCTACCAGCCCGATTCCTTGGGCATTTAAAATTAACATTATTATTTATTATCATTACTATAAGGGAGTCCAACACTCATATAAATATTAACCTATCCATTAAGTACATGTATTTTCTACATGGATACCAAGTTTCAAGTCAATCGGATGCATGGTTCAGTAGTTATAACGGAACATCCGTAAAAACCACTGTAGATTTATATATTAGTATAGATAATAGTCTTTGACAATAGAACCATAATAATGTTCAACCTTATAATTTCATATTTACTACTGCGGGACCACTAGTAAATATAAAAACATATACTCATAAAACACATCAAGCGCAGTGTGAGACGATCACCTACTAGATGAACCAAGGACCTGGTGAAAATCGCTGGGTTACGTTGGAATCAGCTGACAACGGACCGGCCGCTCTGGACATCAGTCAGAGAGGCCTAGGTTCAGTGGACAGCAGACAGACTGACATGTAATATATACTCAACAAATGTTCACGATTGACTTACACGGTGAAGGAACAACATAACCTGTAATAAAAATCACTCCGCAAAATTATTATTTGCGTAGGTAATTACTAGTGGTAGGACCTCTTGTGAGTCCGCGCGGGTAGCTACCACCGCCCTGGCTATTTCTGCCGTGAAGCAGTAATGCGTTTCGGTTTGAAGGGTGCAGCCGTTGTAACTATACTTGACACCTTAGAAGGTGGGTGGCGCATTTACGTTGTAGATGTCCATGGGCTCCAGTAACCACTTAACACCAGGTGGGCTGTGAGCTCGTCTACCCATCTAAGCAATAAAAAAAAGATGATGTTGATGATGATAACACAAATATAACAAATTTTAATGCAATTGTTTTCACAGAAATCGTACCACGTAAGTGTTGATTCAATAAATGTTACATACGCATCTATAGAATCTCATCTGTTGTTATGGGCATCGGATACCCTGTAGTACATTAGTGATGATACTGGACCGTTAAGTCATCGTCCAATAATCGAAATACGACCATAAAAACTGACCATCAAGGCTGACAATTCATATGTGAGTGGTGATCGTAGTACGGTCTCACTTCGACAAAGCGACACGACACGAGAACCCTCTCATCGTGGCCGCCGGTAATTACATTCTGGATCTTGCGGACAGAATGGAAAGCAGTCGACGTCGCCCCAAACACGTCATTTCGGATCCTGTCGATCCACTAACGGTGCTTCTAGGTACCTCAAGCACCTGTCATCGTTCTCGTCGAACGCGTCGCTTGCGACGAAGGGCCCGACAAGTAAATTAACCCACTAACACAGCCCCCTGAGTTTCTCGCCGGATACATACATAGATACATAGATTATGTAGATCTAGAGGACACGAGCAGTCGCAGCCTTGACTCCGTCAGTCCGAACAACGGGAGACTTGTCTCTCCGAAGACCACTTTCACCTGAGTACGGTATTAACTGTCAGACGCTTAGCCAAGTCCACATCTAAGTAACATTAACACAGCTACTTATTATTCACGTGGTTTTCATTCATGAAAAATATCCACAGCGGTCCCGGGTAAGTTTTTAATCACCTTTATAATAATTAAAAGATACTCAAATTACTGTTTTTGAAGCAAAACCTCTTTAAAGTTAGCTGGCGAATACGTGACGAGATCGTTACGAAAAGTATGATCGGGCGAGGCGCACGGAAATTGAGAGGGAGATATAAGTTAGTGAAGATAGAAAGAGAGAGAGAGAGAGAGAGAGTTACGTTCCGTATATCTAAGACACAGTCAGTGCACAAGTGCACAACAGACCTTGCCTGATTTTTAATGAGAAAGGCATTAAAAAATCAAGCCACGTTCGATTAAACTAGCTTAGGTAGAAAGACTGTTTTGGATGTATTTTCAGAGGACGACCCGAATGAGTTCGTGTTGCCCAGCGGGAGATCTTACACGACCAGCCCAAGGCGGGTACAGATTCCGGATGGCTACGTCTTTCACGGTACTGGGAAATGGTCGCCGGCCGGAGGGGTGAGTTGATTCAGCAAGCATTATCTTACCAGATTTCTTGTTTAACACGCAAACAAAAGGGTTTGTTCACATAACAGACTCTTACATACTGCTTAACTGGTGATAGATGTAGGTAGTACCGCCATTCTGTCGTGAAGCAGTAACGCCTTTCGATTTGAAGGGTGGGGCCGCCGTTGTACTGTAAAATTGAGGCTTAGAACTCACGTCTTAAGGTATAGGGTCTGTGAGCTAAGCTTACTGGTGGTAGGGCGTTTTGGGAGTCCGCACGGGTAGGTTGCCCGCTTATTTCTCCCGCGATGCGTTTCTATATGAAGAACGCGACAGCCCTAATCGTTCCATTAAAGCCATAGTGCGCACTAACGCGCTAAAATGCTAATTTATATTAATAAATAAAATAATAATAATATTAAAAGCCTTTATTCAGACGCAAAAAGGATAATTATTTACAAATAATAAACTTAAATTAACGACTCAGCAGAGTAGATGACATTGACAACTTCGTCTGTTTGCCGTCTGTTTGTCGTCCTATCCATATTAATAAATAACTGGGAACAAATCACGCACGGTGATCCGGCCCCAAATTACGATTCCCTGTGTTATGTATTTCTAAAATCTTTCCACTTGCTACTATGGCGCCATCTTCATTTGCTTATTTCGGTAAACACTTTTTAATTCACTGAGATGGATATTGTTCGAGATGATACCGGCATCTCGTTTTTACCATCGCACCGCCCGCCACCGGAGTAGAGTTCATCCATACTACCTGGAGCCACTGCGGTCATCCACAGTGCGTTTCCAGAGGTCTTTTTTGCCACGTACCATCCGGCTATGGAATGAGCTCCCCTCCACGGTGTTTCCCGAGCGCTATGACATGTCCTTCTTCAAACGAGGCTTGTGGAGAGTATTAAGCGGTAGGCAGCGGCTTGGCTCTGCCCCTGGCATTGCTGAAGTCCATGGGCGACGGTAACCACTCACCATCAGGTGGGCCGTATGCTCGTCTGCCTACAAGGGCAATAAAAAAAAATAAAAAAAGTTGGTGCTCCTTCTACCCTCCATAATATGAGTCGTCTATTATCAAAGGTGGCAATCTGTGCATTTGGAAAAAAAAATGTTATTGATATGTCAATACAGATTGATTTGAATATAATCGTCTCCTTCAAAGAATACGGTTCAAAACCTGCATTAAATAAAGGTTAATACTTAACCTGTTATTTATCTAAGATGTCGATCAGAAGAGTTTTGTGACTGCCAATGGAATACAAAGTCAATAATTCGTTTTTCTGATTTACCAATAATTGTCCAAAAGTCACATTGCCGGCTTTGATAATAGTCGACTCATATAAAAGAACCATTTTCCACAGAAATAGGCGGAATATAAGGCGGATAGTTTTAGACGTACATTATATTATAGATGTGTACATTAAAAGAAATAATTAATTTTCCAGCAAACCCGACTTACGACTTTGCACAGGGTAAATACTTTATCTTTTTTTTTAAGGGATATTATGGCCTGGTAACTAAGACCTTTTAGGTCAAGAAATTCTTTATCGTAAAAACATATCGAGGGGTTTCAAAAGCTTAAGCAACATTTTTGCGACTTTACAGGCGAGCCTTTTTAAGTTTAAAATTTAGAAAAAATATCATCATAACAAAGAAATTTCTTCAGCCATTTGAAGGTAGCTTAATTGAAATTCAATTAAAAACATCGAGCTGTTGATGCTGATACCAAATAAAACGGACCTTTAATTACAAAGAAAAATGTCGCCTGTTAAGCGAAATGTTGCTTACCCCATGTAGCATTTCACCCCTCGAATTATAATATCTAAAAGTAGGTAGTTTTACTTTTAATTATTATCTTTAAGCTTGTCAATAGTCACGAACTGGGTTTGGAATGTCAGTTAAGCAACTATACGCTTGTGTTTGGAGAGCCGCTGTTTAATTATAATATTGAGATTTATAACTAAATATATATTAAAGTACCTAGTGGTGACATATCAAATAAAAAAAAAATCAACATAAATGAAAGTACATACTTGTTGAACGTCAAAAAGAACTACCGCCATTTCACAAAAACTAGCCTCCGTCCTGAGAAGAACTGGCAAGAAACTCAACGGGCACGTCTTTTTTTTTAAATATTAGATTTTTATTTTTATTTTTAAATATTAGTTTTTTTTTAAATATTCATACAGACAGACAGATGCATAAGTATATAAGATATATCTTTTCCTTGGAAAAACTAAATTTAAATACTAAAACTTTTAAGCATACCTAAAGTAAAAGATAAATCCATTATTGTTTGATTACAAAATAAAGACGTAGTTTTTATTTTTGAATGCATTAAGTTTTAAACTAACACAATTTCCTTCCTCTGGGTCTGCGGAGGGACTTCGGTTCCCTCTGTATTTTGTACCGAATGTTTCATGGGGAGTGCTCTGAGGAATTGTTCGAGATGATACCAACGTCTCGTTTTTACCATCGCACCGCCCGCCACCGGAGTAGAGTTCATCCATACTACCTGGAGCCACTGCGGTCATCCACAGTGCGCTTCCAGAGATCTTTTTTGCCACGTACCATCCGGCTATGGAATGAGCTCCCCTCCACGGTGTTTCCCGAGCGCTATGACATGTCCTTCTTCAAACGAGGCTTATGGAGAGTATTAAGCGGTAGGCAGCGGCTTGGCTCTGCCCCTGGCATTGCTGAAGTCCATGAGCGACGGTAACCACTCACGATCAGGTGGGCCGTATGCTCGTCTGCCTATAAGAGCAATAAAAAAATAAAAATTTAAGAAAATTTGTTTTAAAAGCAATTTTCGAAATCTCGACAGTGATTACATTACGTTAGCTTTTATAATTTATTTCATGTTAGGAATTGGCTAAAAGGTCGAGTTATCAGACCTTGAAATCTTTAAAAAAAAATTATGTTAAGTATGAATTTTTTATTCTAGCCATATTACCACGTGAGTATTTGGTTTTGGCATGAACGACATGTTTCCATGCTTGACTAGTTTTTTTTATTACCTACCCAGACCTCCGTCATACCTCCGTCCTGGTTTCCGTCAACACGATTGGACCGGCGTTGGAATCCCGCATGCACATACCAATTTTTCTAACGTAATACGTACTTGAAAAATGCTCACAAACAACTTCCCCGATGAAGCAATAGCGTATCATCTAACAGATTATAATTTGCATAATTACTGGTGGTAGGGCGTCTTGTGACACCGCACGGATGGGTACCCCCCCTCACGACCCTGCCTATTTCTGCAGTGAAGCAGTAATGCGTTTCGGTTTGAAGGGCGGGGCAGCCGTTGTAACTATACTGAGACCTTAGAACTTATATCTCAAGGTTCCAGTAACCACTTAACACCAGGTGGGCTGTGAGCTCGTCCACCCATCAAAGCAATAAAAAAAATTGCATAGTTACTGGTGGTAGGACGTCTTGTGACACCGCACGGACGGGTACCACCGACCCTGGCTATTTCAGCCGCGAAGCCTATTTTAAGAGCGGGGTTGCAGCTGTAGCAGCTGACGGTAGCCTGCTAGTTCGTCCCCTGATCTTACCACGCTAAGACCAATACAAGCGGAGCAGAAACGGTTAAAGTTTCGCTAAAATAATCTATGACAGAATTGCTCCCCTTTAAAAGATCTAAAAAAAATCCGCGTCAGCATATGTCTATATGTTAACATATAGAACCATGCTGACGCGGTTGGCTCACTATAACGATTTTTGTGTATATACTTGTAATTGAATATAAATTTCATTGCACCTACCACTATTTACTCTGCACTACCTTTGGTTGACTGGCAGGGAATGCGTTTAAGGCATTAAGTCCGCCAATGTAAATTTTACATGAAGTGTAGGTAATAAATAAATTAATTTACAGGACAGATTATTCGTCGAGCACAGTGTGCAGGGTCGTTACGTGTCCGTTACGTTTACGTTTAGACCGTTTCGTCCCGAAGACGTCGGAACGTACTACGGTCGCTTCGAATCCGCAAGCCAGCCCGGCACTTTCAAACAGATAAAATGTCTGACCCTTAGTAAGTGTCTCCTCAGAATTCCGTGGACCGCGCACCGTACCAAAGCTTGGTTCCTGAAAGAGCTCAACATCAAGGAGAGACTATCGTCAACAGTCCAAATACGAATCCTCAAGTTCTTCGGACACATCACTCGTAATGAGGACTCCGTTGAGCGGTTGGTGGTGCAAGGGAATGTCGAGGGCAAAAGATCTCGCGAACGATCTCCAACACGATGGATCGACCTCATAAAATCTGTGACTCACTCCAACATAAATGGTTGCTCTGACTCTGCGAAACATCGTGCCACATGGCGTCGCATCGCGAGAGCATCGGTATCGCAGGATCCGACTGATGCATGACCACGACCACTCTGTCAAGAGTCTACGAATAGGCTTAGTAAATGTTTCGGGGGCAAATTCGCGAATTCCATAGTCGTACGACGACTAATTTTGACGGTGCTTGATAAAGCCCCGTTGATATTTTTGCGCGTGCAACGCCATCTGTCGTCGAATTGCAAAAAAACAACAACGAAATAACTGGTACATCATCACTGGTGGTAGGACGTCTTGTGAGCCCGCCCGTATAGATACTACCGCCCTGCCTGATTCTGCCGTGATGCAGTTTTTTTTTCCCTACCTTTGGTATGCAGCGGCTCGGCTCTGCCCTGGCATTGCTGAAGTCCACGGGCGACGGTAACCAATAAGTACGTGAACTCAACCTTTCGACGTTGCTAACATTAACCATAGCAAGGGCAGTGCTTCGCAGAATCTATCACCGCATCGGAAACGCGACCCACTGAGAAGATCCGGCGTGAAACTCGGTGGGCTGTGTCTAGGGGTTAGCTTAGAGAACGATGACCGGTGCTTGAGGTACCTAAAAGCACCGTTAGTGGGCGTGAAGCAGTAACGCAGTTTGAAAGGCGGGGCAGACTGTACTGTAAAAACTGAGGCCTTAGAAAACAGAAATAATATCAATTAGAACTTATATCTCAAGATGGTGGCATTTACGTTGTAGATATCTATGCATTACTTATTATTTAAATAGGACGACGCGGTAAGCACCAAAGTTTTGAAATAAATAAAAGAATCATCCAAATAACCTGGAACCACAAATCAAAAAAATACATAGAGCTGAATTGAGAGCTGTCTAGTTTTTTTTTTGAGGCCTATTTGACATTATTCAATCGAATTTCACAGACTTGGCGCAGATAAGCGTTGATGCGCAAGTTATTGAGGTCATACCGTCTCAGCGCTTGAACAGGACTTCAATTCCGCTGAGATGTAACAAGTGCAGCATCATGGGTGTCATGCTGAGGGCCGTGGACGGAACAGTTGCCAATCTGGACCCCTCCAGATACAGTTTGCGTAGCTACAGCGATCCGTACGTGTATTCCTTACAGATATATAATTCGTAAACTGAAAAAAGCAAAAAAGCTTGCTTTTATAGCTAACGAAAATTAAAATCTACATTTCGGTAAAAAAGTATGCGTTTTTAGCGACTGAATATTAAAAACCTTATAGATATATAATTCGTAAACTGAAAAAAGCAATGCGAAAATTAAAATATAGGTACATTTCATTAAAAAACCATGCGTTTTTAGCGACTGAATATTAAAAACCTTATAGATATATAATTCGTAAACTGAAAAAAGCAATGCGAAAATTAAAATATAGGTACATTTCATTAAAAAACCATGCGTTTTTAGCGACTGAATATTAAAAACCTTATAGATATATAATTCGTAAACTGAAAAAAGCAAAAAAGCAGGCTTTTATAGCTAACGAAAATTAAAATCTACATTTCGTTAAAAAGCTCGCTTAAATAGCAACCGTAAATTATCTATATTTTGTCTAAAACAGCAAACTCTTTATCACAGACGAAAAAAATAATTGAATATTTAATAAATGTAACATTTTAGTAGTACTAACAACGTATTTCCTAAATACAATATAGTAAAACTTCTAAATTAACAATTAATATCATATTTTAAGTGCTTTGGTAATGAATTTCATTTTAATCCAAAAATTATGTTAAAATTTTATTAATTATATTGCAGGCAAGGAAAACAGTTAAGTGACATTTTTGTTTAGTTATTTCTAAGATATCCTCTTGAAACTTTAAATACTTATAAAATAGGTCTATAACACACATTTTTCGTTTTACCATCATTTATTATTCATAGATAATTAAAAATACAGTCCATACGCTGCACGCAATGCACACGAATTTAAGCAGGAGTCAACGTCCCTTCTTGAACGCACTGCAGTTACCTTCGTCTTCGATTGCGTGCTCTCAAAATATGAACTTACTAAAAACGACAGTATCATTTAATAATTTTTCTTACTACCGCGCATGCGCTATTAAGATCTCGGTTTACCTGGCATTATCAGAACTCAATAATATCGTAATACCCACCACCTCATTTCTGAACAACGGGATCTACAAGCCGAAGCGCCTGATCTTTTCGCGATAAACATAAACGGACCTTGTGTATCCATTGCGGAGCTATTTGAGAGAATTCCAGATAATAATTCTAGTAGAGGACGGTATGTGTACATCTGGTAGATGCCAATGCTGCTCTACATATTGTGGTGTACATTGAAAGTCGCCAGAATAGTACACTACCTTCAACTTAATGTCTGCGTTAGTAATACCCTACAAAGCCATACTTTCAAGCATCTTCTACTCTTCTCATCTAAGACGTCGCCAGCTACTCTTCTTCTTACCCTAAACCCACATCTTGTGGGATCGGCGCTGCATGTCTTCTTATGCTGAATAAGGATCTGCAATGGGTGTTACGACCAGCCTGGCCTCAACCCTCCTTGGGTTATTTCTCCAGTACTATATCAATTACAACGTCCTTAATCTATTGAAGTGAAAACTTCTTTAGAATCGTTGTGATTTCAAACCGGATGCAACGGAAAAAACGACGGGTAAGAGACACAAATACAAAAATGTGTAGGATGAAGCCAGCAAAGAATGAGACAGAAATATACATACTATTTAATACAGCGCCATCTGTGAGATTTTTTAATACTAACGTGTGTATGAAAGCTCTTGTAGTGAATTTTAATTTAGGATTATACGTGAAATTAAAATATCAATTCACAGAGGGCGCTACCTTACAATTATTTACTAATGACAAAATTTTACATATACTTAAGACGTTTAGGATAATTGTATTTTAATTTTGGAAGGTTTCACTTCTACCACGTGTGAATTGCAGCCCACTGAGTTTCTCGCCGGATCTTCTCAGTAGGTCGCGTTTCCGATCCAGTGGTAGATTCTGCGAAGCACGGCTCTTGCTAGGGTTCGTGTTAGCATCGTCGTCAGGTTTGAGCCCCGTGAGCTCACCTACAAACGTTAGGGTTACGCTGAAATAGCCTCTCAAGGCTCTCAGCTTAGGTAGGAAAAAAAAAAAAAACAATGTGAATTGCACACATTTTGTTTTTTCTTTTGGTGCTTCTTGTACTTTATCTACTTTTGTCGGTCGTACCAATACGCATCCATCGATTTACACAAACATCGCTTTCAGGCAAAAGTTTATAGTCCTCGATTTGGAGGGCACCAGGCCACAGGACTTTGGCGATTATTTCGCTGTCCTTGAGAACGAAGACGGCAACGAGGAGAGGATCAAGGCGCTTACCATTAAATGTGAGTTCACAATCATTTCGATGCGAGATCGAGATCAGGAATGAGGAGACTAGTAGGAGAACCATCATAACCGACATAGTCCCAAGGATTTCAGGAAGTAGCAGTGGGTAGATACGTTGCTTGTAGAACCAATGGTCACTGGGGCAAAGGCTCTTCCACAAGGTAGGCCTCCCACAAGTTAGACCGGGTAGCTCCCCGCATGCAGTAGTTGATCAGCTGCTAAAAGTCTCGGGAAACTGCTAAATGCGAGCTGCGCATGTCCACCCCCACCACCAGTCGTTTTCGTGAGTCTTGGGAGAGGTCCCAAGACTCACGAAATTTATCCAGCAGTGAAAGAATCCAGCAGTCCATGGGCTAATATATAGATAATAATTAATATCCAGGTCATGCTAGACCAGGGCCCACGAAATACAGTGTCGTTAATGATGAGGCATTGATATATCTATACGCTATTACCTTCAGTGTACTTGGTGCGAGTTTTTTAACGTTCTCGATAGCGTAAAAGTTAACTCAATTTTATATGAACTTGGAACGTTTGCCTACGTTTGCCGCTAGGGGCGCTGTTTCAACTGAATACAAATTCGAGTTAACTTTTACGCTATCGAGAACGTTTAAAAACTCGCACTAAGCTCACTAAAATTATGTGTTTTTATTCAAAAGTATGTTTGTTGTTACAGCACCAGGTAAATTATTTATCTATATATAAATCGATGTATGTATAAGATATATGTACGTTCCCTGTAGACTTGGAAATAGCTAGACCGATTTCGATGAAATTTTCAGGAAATCTATAGATTAACCTGGCGGAAAAATCTGTTTTTTTTTGCGCTACCTATTGACTGGTAGCCTAAGGGGCTATTCCAGCTACGCTTGGACGGGTAGATGAGCTCACGGGCTCAGCCTGAGAGAATTTGTAAATACTAGCCCTAGCAAGAGCAGAGCTTCGCAGAGTCTACCATCGTATCGGAATTGCGACCCGTTGAGAATATCCGCCGAGAAACTCAGTGGGCTATATCTATGGGATGGGACCAGGATCGTGATCGGTGCTTGAGGGACCTAAAAGCACCAAGAGTGAATCCGGGGGCTCCGACAAGACATGTTTCGGGCGATGGCGGCCATGCATTGCCCTGTGGCGGCCGGATTTGACTACCACTAATACTAATGCTACCAATAATATTAATGATATAATGTATGTGAAGTTTTTTGCGATTCCCGAAATTTCTGAAACTATGTACCTTCTTCGTTTTGGCTGAGAATAAATTTGTCGCGCTATGCCAATATTGATTTTTCACCAAATAAAATAAACCGATTGAATTTGATTAGTTAAGTGAAGTCGAGGAGTTTTCTTGTTGACAACTTAGAAAACACCCCCTCTCCGTATTGTAAATGTCTAATAATAATAAAAAAAATTATTTTCTTTTTCAGAGCATGGTAATTTTCGTCATTACTTTAAACTAAACGCAACTATTTTGGGATCATTTATCTAAAAAATTAAAAAATACCGCGACTTATATAATTTTTCTGAGACCATTTTGTGTATTATTGACCACCACAACGCTGGAGATCACGCCTCTTTATGCCACGTTTTTGTGACAGGAATAGGCACTATGCTTTACCCTACTAGAAAAAATCAGGAATGAGGAGATTCGTAGGAAAACCATGGTGACCGAAATAGTCCAATGGACTGCGACGTTGAAGTGGCAGTGGATAGGCCGCATTGGTCGTCATCAGATAGCCGCTGGGGTCGAAAAGTTCTCGAGTGGTGGCTCCGAAAGACGTAGCGTGGGTAGGCCTCCCACATAGTGGATCAATGACCTATTGAGGTTAGCGGGGATCCGCTGGATGCAAGCAGCGCGGGACAGGTCAAGGCTTAGGAGAGGGAGGCCTATGTCCAACAGTAAACGTCTGTGGGCTAAAAGATAGATCACACTGGCTTACTGGTGGTAGGACCTCTTGTGAGTCCACACGGGTGGGTACCACCACTCCGCCTATTTCTGCCGTGAAGCAGTAATGCGTTTCGGTTTGAAGGGTGGGGCAGCCGTTGTAACTATACTGAGACCTTAGAACTTATCACAAGGTGGGTGGCGCATTTACGTTATAGATGTCTATGGGCTCCGGTAACCACTTAACACCAGGTGGGCTGTAAGCTCGTCCACTAATCTAAGGAATAAAAAAAAATGCCCTAGAGCTGTTAGGTCTCCTTCGGAGGTGCTCGGGCCGCTGTTGAACCCTGTTCGCCCACCTCGACCACCCAGGTCTTTCCTTTCCTCCTGAAAAGGTCTTCGAGCTATGATTTTTTTTTCATTGCCTAGATTTGTGGACGAGCTCATTTAACATTAGTTAGTTAACATTCAAGGAACGATTGGTTGGATGATTGGATGATTGATGATTGACGAATGTTTGGTCGATTGATTGAACGATAACGTCCCCTCTACGAAAAACCCGGCTATGGAACTATTTACCATCCGGCTATGGAATGAGCTCCCCTCCACGGTGTTTCCCGAGCGCTATGACATGTCCTTCTTCAAACGAGGCTTGTGGAGAGTATTAAGCGGTAGGCAGCGGCTTGGCTCTGCCCCTGGCATTGCTGAAGTCCATGGGCGACGGTAACCACTCACCATCAGATGGGCCGT
This sequence comes from Bombyx mori, assembly GCF_030269925.1. Classification (NCBI taxonomy): domain Eukaryota; kingdom Metazoa; phylum Arthropoda; class Insecta; order Lepidoptera; family Bombycidae; genus Bombyx; species Bombyx mori. The sequence goes on along the minus strand of NC_085117.1, from coordinate 3,471,522 downwards.
ATGCTCGTCTGCCTACAAGGGCAATAAAAAAAAAAACCCTCGGTTTTCGTTTGGGTATATGCCAATATTAAATTTTAATTAATTAATAGTGTTATATTTTTGCAGATTATCGTAAGTAAAATCTGGTATTATACAAGAATAGCTGATATACTAGACGATAGGCAGCGGTTTGGATCAGTCTCCGGCATGTTTGACATCGTTGAACGAAGGTTTTATCTCATCATTAGGTGGGCCGTATGCTCTTCTGCACGTGCGGACAATAGTGTACTTTGTTAAAGGCTTCTGTCTATTTTGATAGATCACTCTGAATATTATAACCCATAGCCCGTTGAGTTTCTCACCGGATCTTCTCAGTGGGTCACGATTCCAATCTGGCGGAAAGATTCAGCGTTGCGCTGCTCTTGCTAGAGCAGATGGTTGCAAACTCATCCAGGGTGAGCCCCGTGAGCTCACCCACGCTTTCAGTAAAGCTAGTATAACCCTTTGAGGTTATTAGCAGTAAGTAGGAAAAATAAAGTTAATAGTTAATAGTACACCCCTGCATGTTCGTGTTATTCATTTGTACCTACCCTCGTTCTGATATTAAATGTTAATTTCTCTCTCCAAATCTAAGTCAAGTCGATATTTTTTGTTATTTTTTTTGTAAACCGTAATTAAAACACTATTTTAAATTTTACAGGCAACGGTGAGTTTACAGTTTAATTGTTCAAATAATAGTCGTAAAAGCAAGCAGCAAGGGAGGGACTTTTTACAGTTTTATTAACATATAAAAAAAATTATAAGCAATTTACATAAATATTGCAAATTTTCATATTTATTCATCAGAAAAGTTACCTTAGCACCACTTAAAACAGATTGACAATTAATAGCATCAATAATGCTACTTAATCGGTTAAGTTAATTATTGGTACGCCTGCGACTTCACTCGCAACGAAATGCAATTTTATTCATCATATAAGGCATATGACGAGTCAAAAAGCTAACTATGTAAGATAATTTTAAGTGTATACACATAAACCCATTATATATAGAGATTTCACATCAATTCGACCCAAAGGTTCAAAAGATAATAATCCTTGTCACTAGCGCCATCTATCCGTCGCTAAGATTCTATGTTCGTCGCATGGGTCATATCACTCTTTTTAAGTGTGCAAAGTTTCATATCAAATGGGTTCACGTTTCTTGTGTTTTAGTAGTTTCAATATAAATACACTCTCTTTTATTAATGGAGGTGTGAAAGACAGAAAGAGAGTAAGTAGTTTAAGAGACATTTTCGCAACTTTCCAGCCGTTTAAGTAAAAAAGCCGCTTAAAGGTTTAAATTTGGAAAAACTATCATAACAAAAAAAAAATCTTTAGCTATTTGAATGTGGTCATCGAACAACATCGAACTGTTGATGCTGATACCAAATAAAAGAAACCTTTAATTGCAAAGACAAAAGTCGCGTATTAAGCCAAACTGTCGCTTATACCAAACCCTCATCATCATCATCATTCTCCTGCCCTTCTCCCAGTCACCTGGGGTCGGCGCAACATGTTTTCTCCTTCCATACTCCTCTATCGTATACCATTTCTTCGCTCACTCCCCTCTTACACATGTCGTCTTTCACGCAATCCATCCATTTCTTTTTCGGTCTACCTCTTCTTCTATATCCTTCCACATTCATAGTTAACACTCTCTTACCAACCTTTCAACCCTCAATATACATATCGACGCTTGAAAGGCAAACGTGACTAAGCGACAATGCGTGAAATTTACATTAGACTAAAATTTAAAGAGGAAATACCTGAAAAAAAAAAAATTAACGAATCTAGCTGTAGGATTTAATAGATCTAGAAATATATTTTTTTGTGCATCGAATATGGTTATTGCCTATCATTTATGTACAAAGCAGTTATTGTCGCTTAGTCACGTTTGCCTTTCAAGCGTCGATATATTCTTTGCTACGCTAAATCGAATTGAAGCTGCGTCATCCCCATGACATTATCGTTCCAGTATTGAAAGCTTCGAGATTAAAGACCGCCTCCAAAGTGGGAGATCATTACGACACCACAGTGCAGTGCACATGCGAGGACTGCGAACTGACGGACGTCCTCTGCAACGGGGAGAGCGTCCTGGCCAGCGGACGGATAACCGTGATACCCGGGAAACTGATCAGCTTCAACTTCCCCAGGTGCGGTTAAGTTTTATTGCCCAGACGGACGGGATGGTGTCATTCACGTAAACGCCACGACAAATAACGCAGAACCGACATTGCATTGTGTAAATTTGTGCAATTGCATAACGCCTTCCCGCTTGCTTTGATGGTTCAAAATTGGGAGGAGATTATTTTTTTCAAGTACCTTTTAGTTTAACCATAGTTAATTTTTAACCATAGATAAATTTTCAAGAGATCATCGGAGCGTATAAATGCCGCCACCTTGAGACTTTATTTCTAAAGTTCGTGGTATACCACTATGTATATATGTATAGCCCTTATGTGGTATAATAGCCTTAGCCCTATATATAGTATAGCCCTTATAAGGGCTACCCTTTAACGTACCCTTTAACCCAGTTGTCGTTCACCTCCCCGAAGCCTCGACCTCCTTCATAGACCTCAACCAAGGTTCAACATAGACCTTCCCAAAGTTCGGCAAGATCTCCCCCAAGGTTCGACATAGACCTCAACCAAGGTTCAACATAAACGTCCCCAAAGTTCGACGTAGACCTTTGACAAGGTTAAAAACAGTGACCTGTCCTCCAATGCCAGCGATCTTCAGCAGGGCCTGATCCTGTCCACTTCGTCCGTTTCCTCGCCCGCTTGTAATTAACATTGATTGACCCGTTGCAGCTTCGAAGACACGAACGCCTGCGTGTATTTGGGCGTATTCAAAAAAGACGATCGACTATACAAGAAAATACTAGCCGTCATAGAAAGTGAGTTTTCATTAATGAAAATAAACTCTATTTGCTTGTGAATATATGAAAAATAAATTTTGCTAAAATGGGTGGACGAGCTTACGACTGTAGCCCATAGACATCAACAAAGTGCCGCCACCGGACTTAAGACACGAGTTCTAAGTCTCCGTTGTTACAGTACAACGGCTGTTTCGCTCTTCAAACCGAAACGCATTACTGCTTCACGGCAGAAATAGGCAGGGTGGTGGTACCTACCCGCACGGACTCACAAGAGGTACCACCACCAGTAAATGTACTCATAGTTCGGACTTCAATGGGAGAACAGAATGCGGTGAATAAATTTGGACATACATCATCGTAAACACTTACTGGGCCCTGGCGTAACCTCCTAGCCTTAGATGAACCGAAGACTAATTTTAAGCTTTTAATGTGTCCTGTTTTTTTTTTCTTTATAAATCCGATTTCTTAACCCTTTCAGGGCTGAGCTTATTTTCACATATTTAGCAGAAATAGCTAAAGGATTATTGAAAAAAAAAAGTGTACCTTTTAAATTCACAGAAATTTTAAATGGTCATTTATAGATGGTATTTTAACTTATTAAAATCATTTTACGTGCGCGCGACACATCCGTACAGTTCGATACCTATTAGCCCGAGAGCCCGTGGGATCTACCTGTATGTATTTGACCAGACCTGAATTTTCGTACATTGAGACCCCTATACCTACCATGCATGAGGTGGGGACTCACTAAGCTCAAAGTGGTCGACGCGCCGAGCGCTCAGGCAGGACAGGTACCGATTTTGACGGATTTTAAATCCATTTGACCACGTCTGCCGTTTTGAAATTTTGAAAATATATGATTATTATTATCGGAAAATAAGAATGGCAGACCATTATCGCGCATTTTACTTTGTGGCAGACCACTTTGAAAATGCTAAATTGCATTGAAAATGCTAAATTTTGAAAGTAATTGACTAGATCTGCCATTGATTTAATAATATGTTTTTTATTATAGTCTTAAAAACTTATATTGATCACGGCAGACCTCTACATTGCGCACATACATCAACATATAATAAAATCTTAGCTACTACCCGGCCAGATGTATATTATGTTTTCCGTTCACTGTTTTAGAGGAATATAATTTACTTGCGATTTACTTTAGCAATGTATTTACCGAAATTAATATTTTTTTATATTCTACTAGCTGACCCGGCAAACGTTGTCTTGCCATATATAAGATTTGTAGAGAATTTCTAGTGTAGAAAAAAAATTACTAACTTATTGGAAGTGTATAAGGATGTGGAATATGAGTGAAAAAGGCCTGGAACGATGAGGGAATGTTGTTTAAAAATAACAAAACACCAAACATTAATTGTTTTCATTTATTAAAAGTGATAATTATATATATAATTAATTCATTACATAATATTAATCTCTAAATGCTGCAGCGTGAACAATATTTTTTGTTAGCCCGTCTTTAGCTAATACAAACAAACTTGATGGTTTACCCACTCCAGAGCATGCAACGTATAATTGTCCGTGTGAAAAACATGGTGTGCTCAAATCTAAGCCACAAACAGACATTGTTTGGCCTTGGGATTTATTAATAGTCATTGCAAATGCCAATCTAATCGGAAATTGAATACGCTTAAATTGAATTGGTACATCTGTGGGTATAATAGGTATTCGTGGTATCAATATATTTAGCTGACCCGGCAAACGTTGTTTTGCCATATAAATAATTTCCTAGTAATTTCTAGTGTAGACAAAAAATAGCTTACTTATTGTAAGTATTGTATGTTAGAATGTGTATATTGTATGTATTTAAGAATGTGGTATATGCGTGAAATAAGCATGGAGCGCTGTGAACGATGAGGGAATATAAAAATAACAAAAGGCAAACATTATTTTTAAGTTATTATAATTTATTCCTTAAAATTATATATCATTAATTAAACAATTACGACAGTAACACAATTAAACAATATCAATCTCTTAATGCTATAGCGTGAACAATATTTTTTGTTAGTCCATCTTTAGCTAACACAAAGAAACTGGATAGTTTGAGTACTTTTGAGGTTATAAAATCACTTGATTAACTAATCGTGCAAAATACACTCAAAATTGATAATTTAATTATTATTGATAAAATAGGAATGGTTAAAAGTTAATATGAGAGTTACACTGAGATAGCAAAATAATAATTGTCAACGTTACTACTACACTTGATGCATAAACAATAATGATGGCCGACAACTGTGTAGGGAGTGAGAAAGAAAGGAGACCGGCTTCGTTCTCATCCCTACTCCGTGCTGTTTACTGGGTCAGAAGTGACACCTGTAGACATCTGGCGGGGATAACTAATTAAATGACGATTGATCAGTTTTCGACCGGAGAGGAAAAATGATTAAATTACTAAAATGGCTAATAAAAAATAAGGGTTGATCGTAGAAGGGTGAAAATTGAGGATTGTATGTATTTTAGTATGTTGTATCATAAAAAAATAGAAATTAAAAATTTTGTCTAAAAAATAAATAAAAAATTTAGGGGTGGACTACCCCTAACATTTAGGGGGATGAAAAATAGATGTTGGCCGATTCTCATAGATACCGGATAAGCAAAAAAAAATTCATCAAAATCGGTCAAGCCGTTTCGGAGGAGTATGGCAACGAAAACTGTGACACGAGAATTTTATATATTAGATATACTAAACTTCATTAGTTAGACAATAAAGAAGTGAATTTTTTATGGAATAATTATAAATAATACGGTATAATGCTGATCAAAAAATAATTCAATTCCTCATTTTTATCATTCAACATTTAACTTGCCAGCTATACAATGCCAAAAAATCTAGTGATGTAGATGATGGAAGGTTCCAGCTATTCGTTAGCAACTATAAATATTCAGACATCAATGAAAATTATAGAAAAAAAAAACAAAAATTTGAGGCAAGCTCAATACCACCGCATAAGAGTGAGCTTTATCAACAACTTTTGAGGGCCCACTATATTTCTTCTATTTGGAGAAATGCTTACAAAAAGCAACTCACAACTTTAGACCCATTGGAGTATGGTTGGATTGAGCAGGACAACATATATGCCTTCAAAGGGTTCGAAGGTGACCAACTTCCATATTTTGTGAGTGACTTAATCACCAATGTTCCTGGTAAGTTGATAACAATTCTTTCTCGAACATGTTCAGATGAATTTACGTTCATTTTACAATTTATGTTTTATTTTTGCAGTATTCGATTCAATGGTTGATGAAGACGAGTCGCCTAACGATAAAGATGACTCCGATGATGATGATGATGAATGAAGATTGATATATATATATATAATATGTAATGCATGCATGATATATTTTTTTAACTGATTTAACACTTTTAAATTTTGTCTTGACGAAATAAAAATGAGGAATTGAATTCTTTTTTGATCAGCATTGTACCGCATTATTTATAATTATTCCATAAAAAATTCACTTCTTAATTGTCTAACTAATGAAGTTTAGTATATATAATATAAAAAAAATATTAATTTCGGTAAATACATTGCTAAAGTAAATCGCAAGTAAATTATATTCCTCTAAAACAGTGAACGGAAAACATAATATACATCTGGCCGGGTAGTAGCTAAGATTTTATTATATGTTGATGTATGTACGCAATGTAGAGGTCTGCCGTGATCGATATAAGTTTTTAAGACTATAATAAACAACATATTATTAAATCAATGGCAGATCTAGTCAATTACTTTCAAAATTTTGCATTTTCAATGCAATTTAGCATTTTCAAAGTGGTCTGCCACAAAGTAAAATGCGCGATAATGGTCTGCCATTCTTATTTTCCGATAATAATAATCATATATTTTCAAAATTTCAAAACGACAGACGTGGTCAAATGGATTTAAAATCCGTCAAAATCGGTACCTGTCCTGCCTGAGCGCTCGGCGCGTCGACCACTTTGAGCTTAGTGAGTCCCCACCTCATGTATGGTAGGTATAGGGGTCTCAATGTACGAAAATTCAGGTCTGGTCAAATACATACAGGTAGATCCCACGGGCTCTCGGGCTATATATTCAAACTGCGTAATAGTCGATATTCCGACGCACTTTGCGCGCATTAATAGAGAGTCGATCTATCGACGACTCGCGCTCAAAGGGTTAAGTTCGGTGCTTAATATATAATTTTAAATTATTGTTAAAACTACTTTAACAAAAAACGTAAACAGTAAATTGCCCGAAACATTAAAAACAATTTCACAATGATAATAATCAAACCGTAAAAGTATTTTTAATTGCGCCTGTTAGGTATCCGCAAAAATCGATTAAAACACTATATTATTATTTTATTTTGCAGATAGCTGTAAGTATTTTAATTATATTCATGTTTTTAAAAATCTTGAACAAGTACAGAAAAGCATACATACACACATGCATACATAACAATATGTACATACATACATATGTTTTTAAAATGAATGCGCGAACTTTACCAAGACCGTGTCGCGCGGAACCTTATTGGCGTGACGTCATTTGGGGCCATAATAAACTAATGATAATACGCATCTTTTTACCATCGCTTGAAAACTTCACTCGTGTCAAGCACCGATGACCAGATGCGTCTCTAGCCCACGCAGCGTCTGTGTGCAATCAATATTCTAGCGCCCTCTAGTGAGCGCGCTATTAAAACGGAACAGCACAAATGTAACAGGTTCATTGACACTGCCGATACCGGCGCCCAATAAAGCCGCTGTGCCCGTCAGCGACGCTGACGTCATCCTTTGTATAAACAACATGGCGCAGTGGCGAGACCCTCCGAGAACCTTACAGACCCTCCGAGACCCTCCTAGAACCTACTAAACCCTCTGAAAACATCTGAGAACTCTACGAGAATCTACGAGAACCGTCGAGAACTCTATGAGAATGTCACCAATGCTGGCGTCACACCTTTTAAAAACACCACCGATTCTCCACCTCCATTACATCCTCCATCTCTGCTAATCCTTTCTCTCCGTGATATATCCCATTTCGTGCAAAAATATGTTCATAACGATTTTTATTTTGGTTATTTATGTCATAAAACAAATTTTAAAATATATCTTTCACGTTTACAGCCCCTGGTAAGTTTTAATATTACATAATATTTAGATTCTGGATAAATGAAAACCCGTTAGCCAATGGGAATTCGTTGCGGCCTGAATGATAAGACGCCCGGTGCGTTCGTATTGAGCGACGCGACCGTGCCGAGGTTCGAATCCCGCAGGCAGGCACCAATTTTTCTAATAGAGTGCTTAACAAGTATTCACGAAAGACTTCCACTACGAAAGAATGACATTGCTTTATAAAAATGAGATAAAAACTGTAACATATATGAGTTCGTGTGAGTACCATTCGTGAGGGTGTCTTGTGATCCCCAACCGGATTGACACCGCTTTATTGTCGCGAAGCACTCTTGCTTGCTGATATCAAAGCTATAATAATTAAGAAGGACATCCAAGAAAAATCGGTCCGACTCTTTGTGTTTAGTGTGAGTTTTTTGACTACTCAATCGCGTAAAAGTTAACTTCCATACAAATTTGAGTTAACTTTTACGCGGTCGAGAAGTTAAAAACTCGCAGTAAGCACACTTGAGACGGTCGTGTGCGAATCGGCACTTAAAGATATCCCAGAGCCGCTGTTCCAATGATAATTGTTTTATTATAGCGGTCACCATAACAACGATGGAAGTCATCGGTACTCCAAAAGATGGCAAGCAATTCGAACACCATGTGCATTTCTCGTGTGACAACGATTGCTCCGTCGAGAAGGTGAGCAGCCGTAGACTAATGTGGTATTTTTACGGGGTGGGTCCAGGAGCTCTTTTTCAACAAAAGGAAACGGTGACTGGCGCTGAGTTTATTTTATTAAAGAAGTAGTACGAATGATGTGTGTTTCCGCTGCTCAAGCCAAATCTGTTCTGCCGCGCTTTAGTAATAAATCGTCTTTATATAGAGACTACGCATTCAAGAATGCCTTAGTCTGCATTATTATTTATATTGCGTTATTATTGAGGGGCATATGTAACAGTATCACCAGCCGCCCAAGACTAATGAATGTGGTATCATCGAGGGGAAGACATAAAATTATCCAATCTAATCGTTAAATAAATTAAGCCGTATTATTTCAACGAAGTAGAGAACCGACTTCGAGAAACATCCAGATGAGTACATCATCTATGCAGTCGAAGTCAATTACCCACAGTCGCACTGAGCTTTTCGGTGGATCGTGATTCCAATCCGGTGGTAGATTCAGCGAAGCACCTGCTAGGGTGTGTTAGCAAATTATTTCAGGCAGAAACCCCGAGAGCTTCGCCCACCTCGTGTTAAGTGGTCATCGTAGACCATAGACAACGCAACGCCACCTTGAGACACTAGTCTAAGTCTCAGTTTTTACATTACAACGGCTGACCCAGCCTTCAAACCGAAGCGGCATTACTGCATCACGGTAGAAATAGACAGAGTGGTGGTACCAACCCACCCATCCCAACAACTCACAAAACTGCTTCACGGCAAAAAAAGACAGAGTGGTGGTACCAACACGCGCCCCTACCCATACTCATAAGACGTCGTATCACCAGGAGAGACTTATTACCTATCTATTAGAGTTCTAGTCTTATTACTTATTGGCCCAAGACTCACGAAAGCTGCTTCTTCTTTTCAGGTTTCTGTAAACGGGATACCGCTGGAAACTAACACCAGGAGAAGTTCCTCAGTCGGATCCATAGCATTCTATGAGGTGATATAGATATTTAATGACTAGACCTTACCTATACCGCTTCTTCACTTTTATTTTTATTGCCCTAATAGACTTACGCCCCGATGATGATGGTGGGTTGTTATCGTCGCTCATGGGCGTCACCGATGCTAGGTTCTCAGCCAAGTGGCTGTCGCAAAGCTCGTTGAAGGAGGACATAGCCATAGCGCTCGGGAAACACCGTAACTATTCTGGGCGCTTACACAATGTCGGGTTATTCATTAGACAGATGAGTTTCCCCCTGATCTGGTCCGTTCCTCCTTAGCCAACCTGCTGCTCCAGATTCCTCCATATTAGGACCCGGAGTTATTGCAGACGTCCAGACAATTGTTTTCAATCTGCCCTAACTTCATTCGTAGGGTGTTTTGGAAGATATCTTTTTATCATACAGTCCAAACTGTTACTTCATCTGACTTCCACATAAAAGGCTTAAACGATAAGTCCAGTATTAGCTGCAAAGAGTCCTTTTTTGTGTAAACTACAAAAGATATTGTCTGGACAATTCATTGTCTTAACATGAAAACTGTTTTTAATGCCTTCAGGTAGTGGAGTCATCTGTGATTATACGGATAACTGAATACTCGAACGCTTACGAAGGAGTCTACCAGGCTGTCTTCAGCACCAGCGAGGGACCAGTGACGAAAAATATACTCGAAATCAAGTTAGGAGAAAATCTTTAATACAATTTTCTATGTCTTCGGTCCTAGTATAATACTATTATCGGACATTGAGTGCGCGTCACCTAGGCTTGGGAATCTCATGGGAAGTTCGGCATCATTTTTTACTGGTGGTAGGACCTCTTGTGAGTCCGCGCTGGTAGGTACCACCGCCCTGCCTATTTCTGCCGTGAAGCAGTAATGCGTTTCGGTTTGAAGGGTGGGCCTTTTGTGATAAATGTTCTCAGCACCATTCCATTTGTCTAGAGAAGACATTGGGAGTCTTTTTTTTCCCAACCAGAAAGGATTGCGTTGTATTTTTGATAAAAGCTATAGTGCATTTGCAGATTGAATGCTATGACATATCACTCGGCAAACGAGTTATTCTGCTACTGCTAAAGCTGCTGCGATACCAATATCCGTCTTTCGGAGTGTTAGTCCGTAGAAGTAGAAGTAGTAGAAATAATAATAGTAGTTGTAGTAGTAGTAGTAGTGGTAGTGGTAGTGGTAGTGGTACTGGTAGCGGTAGCGGTAGTGGTAGTGGTAGTGCTAGTGGTAGTGGTTTAAATCGTTTAGCCTTAATCGAGCAACGTTGAGCGGTATTAGCGATTATACTTTTCAAATATAATTTTCTTTCTTAGAGACCTCTCTGATAACACAGACGAACTATCAGGTAAGATTTTATATGAACTTTAGATTAGTTTATGACATATTATATTATATGTATAACATAAAAACAAAAGTAAACTATAACTATACGTTTTTAACATCGCGTTTTTTTAAGTTAAAACTTCTTTAGCCGCGTTGAGTATTTTTTGGTAGAGGAAAATCTTATGGCTTCGCGTCACCGACATGCTAATGTTACGTATACACGTACGTAGTGTGCTGTGCGCGTTAGACGCTTTTTGAATGGTTGAAATCTTTTGAGTTCGCGTCACCGCAACATACCTGCCATATTTTTTTATATTTTCCAGAATTTCTATAAATTATACGGTTGTCTGGAAGAGATCGCTTTTAGCGATAAGACCGCCTATTGTACAAATTTATCTGTTTTTTTATTGTTTTTTTGAATGTAAATTGTGTTTTGGTGTGCAATAAAGTGTATTCTCTCTCTCTCTCTCTCTCACCGACATGTGTAATAGCAGTATATTTGTTGAGTCTCTATATCGGGCAAGGATTAATAAGACACGTGTTCAGTTAAGTGACTAATGTATATTGGGATTACCTAACCTAACGTGCTATCGACAGCCCGACAATCCCGAGACTGACGTAGCATCATTGCAATATAATGACCGCTAACACATACATATAATTATTAGTTGCTATGGGGACATTTGTGGTCCCTACATATTTGTAGCTATATAGAGGAGATGTATTGTGCAGCATTAGTACTGTGTATATCTTTACAAGTAACATTGAATGGATTTAAGAAAAAGTTATTGCATATTAATTGTTCTTTTGTCTTGTACTGTCCGTAATATACCTGAATAGGTAATTAAAAAGTGTGTGTGTCCGCTCCGACGCACGACTGGAGTTTACTGGATATAAAAAATTAAACGAAACAATACGAGAAATAGTTCTATATTACGACAACACGATACACTACAGATTATTAACAAATTAACGAGACACAAAACAAACGACTAACAAATATATGAAAATACAATAATGAGAGAAACGCGCGATCAGTACGAGGCTTTGTGGCGGACTGCCGGCGCAGCAGCCCGGCGTCACCTGCGATAACGCGGCCGCGCGTTGGCTCCTGATTGGCGCGCGCACGCATCACGCAATCAGGAGCCAATCAGGCGCATAACGCATTTCGTGTGACATGCTAGTACGATTTTGGTCCCCATAATTTTCATACCCCGGGCCTATATATGTAAATCGATTCTAAAGGAGTAAACTCCAATAAACTATATGAAAATGTATTTAATTGTTCCAATTAGTCTAGTATTTTTAAGTATCTAAACTTTGTAACTCGGTTAAAATGTTATTTTCCGTAGCGTAGGCACTTTAGTACATATTTATTTATACACGATAACTACAATTCCAGAAATCTGTAAATCGATGTTAGTCAAACATAATTACGTCCCACTAGGAATACCCTGAATTGGAAGAAGTAATGGATTGCATTAAATATATACCAACCATAATAAAACTTAAATCAATTTTGGAGTTTACTCCTTTAGAATCGATTTACATATATAGGCCCGGGGTATGAAAATTATGGGGACCAAAATCGTACTAGCATGTCACACGAAATGCGTTATGCGCCTGATTGGCTCCTGATTGCGTGATGCGTGCGCGCGCCAATCAGGAGCCAACGCGCGGCCGCGTTATCGCAGGTGACGCCGGGCTGCTGCGCCGGCAGTCCGCCACAAAGCCTCGTACTGATCGCGCGTTTCTCTCATTATTGTATTTTCATATATTTGTTAGTCGTTTGTTTTGTGTCTCGTTAATTTGTTAATAATCTGTAGTGTATCGTGTTGTCGTAATATAGAACTATTTCTCGTATTGTTTCGTTTAATTTTTTATATCCAGTAAACTCCAGTCGTGCGTCGGAGCGGACACACACACTTTTTTGGAGTTTACTCCTTTAGAATCGATTTACATATATAGGCCCGGGGTATGAAAATTATGGGGACCAAAATCGTACTAGCATGTCACACGAAATGCGTTATGCGCCTGATTGGCTCCTGATTGCGTGATGCGTGCGCGCGCCAATCAAAATCGTACTAGCATGTCACACGAAATGCGTTATGCGCCTGATTGGCTCCTGATTGCGTGATGCGTGCGCGCGCCAATCAAAATCGTACTAGCATGTCACACGAAATGCGTTATGCGCCTGATTGGCTCCTGATTGCGTGATGCGTGCGCGCGCCAATCAAAATCGTACTAGCATGTCACACGAAATGCGTTATGCGCCTGATTGGCTCCTGATTGCGTGATGCGTGCGCGCGCCAATCAGGAGCCAACGCGCGGCCGCGTTATTGCAGGTGACGCCGGGCTGCTGCGCCGGCAGTCCGCCACAAAGCCTCGTACTGATCGCGCGTTTCTCTCATTATTGTATTTTCATATATTTGTTAGTCGTTTGTTTTGTGTCTCGTTAATTTGTTAATAATCTGTAGTGTATCGTGTTGTCGTAATATAGAACTATTTCTCGTATTGTTTCGTTTAATTTTTTATATCCAGTAAACTCCAGTCGTGCGTCGGAGCGGACACACACACTTTTTTTTTTATTATTTTTTTAAGCTATTGCATAGTTTTTATCACGGGCTTTGAGCGCGGCGACCGAATCAAGAAATTCCGTAACGAAAAAAAACCTAATAAACACCACTCCGCCTACCATGTAGCTCGCGTTCAACAGATTCTCACGTTGCGCTTGTGTAGTGTTTGTGAATAAGCGCGCGGCGTGACGTCGCACTGACGTCGACTGCGCATCATGAAAAGTCTGCCCATCCCTCTCTCGCGCGGTCTAGCTTATGAGTGTGAAGGGGACAGTTAATGTTTTGCTTTTGTTAATGTTTATAAATATACCGTGGTCTTTTTTATTATTGTTTTAATATTAAATTATTATTGTCTAATTATAATTGTATAAGTTGCTAAAAAATGCCATGCAATAGCTTTACCGTGGCAGTCCCCGAGTGTCACACATGTTTTGTTTTTTGACTCCTCGAAAATTGTACTCAAACTTCGCGCATTCTTAAATCGAAATTTTAGCCATCAACTTCATATCTCGATATTCTTGTTAAGTCGATTCGAATTTCCATTGACATTCGGAATGTCGTTGTAGCTTGATACGTGGGACAGGCAGCGGCTTGGTTCTGCCCCTGGCATTGCTGAAGTCCATGGGCAACGGTAACCACTCACCATCAGGTGGGCCGTATGCCCGTCTGCCTACAAAGGCAATAAAATATATATATATGTCGGGGAAAGGCTCTCCTCGTCGATATCGCCATTAGTGGCTGCGGGCTTAGTGGGCGTCATGGGGTTAAAGTGCGAGCACAAAACACAATGGATGCCGTTTTATCAGTAGTTTAATTTCAGTTTATACAATATTTTGTTATCCACGGTAATATTGTAGGAATACAACAGTTTAGACCGAGCAGCGAGTTCGGTGCACCAATCTCACTTTAACTATATCCAAATTATCCAACGATCCAACTCGATACGTTTTTATGCTCACAATATACAAAATGCGTCACACCACAATACAAGCTTTCTCAAAAGTGAAGATGGCGCCTCGACCACGCTCGAGACAAGACGCTCTGCTCTGATTGGTCGCTGCCTACGTGATTTACAGTTATGGGACCTTTTATTACAGTTTATTTTTATGAAAGGTTTTAAAGTTATAGAAAAACGTAACAAACAAGATAAAATAGAATTAGGAATTATAAAAGTAATTACAACGTAAAACTAATAATAATAAACATTAAGCATGTAAACAAGAATCAACTCGACTCATTGCTTCCTCTGACACGGCCGTCCTGACATATCACACGTCCTCGTGTGATGTTGAAGGCCGTGCATCATCGATATCTGCAAAAAAAAGAAACTATTTTTGTACGTCTCGGCCACTCCTGACCCAGGACATTACAGGATCCTTACATTTGATCCTTTATGCAATAACTCCATTTCTGTTTCGTATTCCGATCTGAATCCTAATAGATTCCACGCTACATTCTAAATTAATTCCATAGTATCTAAGCAGCCACTTCGCCGTTAACAGACTAATAGCAATAAAATGGCCACCTCGCCATCCTACGGCCACCTCGCCATCCTATGGTCACCTCGCCATCCTATGGCCACCTCGCCATCCTATGGCCACCTCGCCATCCTACGGCCACCTCGCCATCCTATGGCCACCTCGCCATCCTATGGCCACCTCGCCATCCTATGGCCACCTCGCCATCCTATGGCCACCTCGCCATCCTATGGCCACCTCGCCATCCTATGGCCACCTCGCCATCCTATGGCCACCTCGCCATCCTATGGCCACCTCGCCATCCTATGGCCACCTCGCCCTCCTATGGCCACCTCGCCATCCTATGGCCACCTCGCCATCCTATGGCCACCTCGCCATCCTATCCAAATTTGTGAGTTACATGTTACACAATGTAGCAATAGCGTGCTGTACTGTACTGACAAGCTTACGAGAGACGCTCTCTTTAATTAAGGAACAGTCAGCACCAGAATCAAAACAAAATGAGAACTGCTCACCAAATTGTGTAATTATCCCGGTGACAGGCTTCATACCACACACGTTCACTCGCTTCACGATGCTGGGTGCGACGGTGGGTTGTGCACTATTACTTGCAACTGACCATGTTTTTGAGCACCGCGATGCCACATGACCTTCAACACCACACTTGTAGCAAGTCACCGGGGCACGCTTACCCTCAGCTATATCAGGGTGTTCAAAGATCGGAGTTGTTTGCTGTTTTTCATGCGACCGACTGAAACATTCATTAGATTTATGGCCAAGCTTTCCACAAGCGTAACATTTTGTGAAACCAGAACTTAATTTAGGAAGTTTGTTATCGTGCGTATTGCTTGCAACGGCCTTTGTCATCTCTTGGTAGCTCCGTTTGCGATAAGAAAAAGCCATTAGTTCGCGTTGCATTTTACAGCGGGTTGTTATTTCTTCCGCAAAAATATTGCGTTGTAACCGTGGCTCAATTTGTCCCATGTGTGCAAGTATTAAAGACACCACCATTTCTTCCTTTTCTAAATTACTCCATCGTGACATGAGTAAGGTAAATAAACGGCTTGCATATGCAGCAAGACATTCACCTTCTTGTGGTTTACCAGTAAGCATCTTCAATAACGTCGCTGCACATGTTTCTAACGTAACAAATCGAGAAATAAAAATTTCCTTAAATTCTACCCATTTCATATTAGGAAAAACTATTTGAGAAAACCATGTTGCAGCCGACCCTTTCATAGCCTTACTAAGAATGAGAATTAATTTACTTCCCTGTATCTCACGATCCGATAAGCAAATGTCCGCCGTGGCCAGCCAGGCCCGGGCGTCAGTGTTTGCATCATCCGGTTGAAACTTAGGCAGCGTGATGTTTTTATCCTCAAGATTCGGTGGTTTAGTCAAAGCCTCCACGAGTAGCTTCATGCTGGTTTGTTGTGCTTCAAATAACGCACGCCATCCATCATTTGCCGTCGTCTGTTCGTTCACGTTTTGTGCCTGCACCGATCCCACTTCTGATGTCGGGGAAAGGCTCTCCTCGTCGATATCGCCATTAGTGGCTGCGGGCTTAGTGGGCGTCATGGGGTTAAAGTGCGAGCACAAAACACAATGGATGCCGTTTTATCAGTAGTTTAATTTCAGTTTATACAATATTTTGTTATCCACGGTAATATTGTAGGAATACAACAGTTTAGACCGAGCAGCGAGTTCGGTGCACCAATCTCACTTTAACTATATCCAAATTATCCAACGATCCAACTCGATACGTTTTTATGCTCACAATATACAAAATGCGTCACACCACAATACAAGCTTTCTCAAAAGTGAAGATGGCGCCTCGACCACGCTCGAGACAAGACGCTCTGCTCTGATTGGTCGCTGCCTACGTGATTTACAGTTATGGGACCTTTTATTACAGTTTATTTTTATGAAAGGTTTTAAAGTTATAGAAAAACGTAACAAACAAGATAAAATAGAATTAGGAATTATAAAAGTAATTACAACGTAAAACTAATAATAATAAACATTAAGCATGTAAACAAGAATCAACTCGACTCATTGCTTCCTCTGACATATATATATATCTTTATTTCCTTTTCGTATAACACTAAAATTATGTTTGATGTTTTAGGCCACACCGCAGCTACGACTGAAGGTATTTTATTTTTGTTGTCTATTAAATTTTAATCTTCTATTGCTGATTGTAGAGCATCGTGGACTGTGATGTCGAGAGTAGTGGCGTTCTGTGCGCTTAGTGCGAGTTTTTTAACGTTCTCGATAACGTAAAAGTTATCTCATATTTACATGGAATGGGATCGTTTGCGTACGTTTGCCGCTAAGGGCACTGTTTCAACTGCATACAAAATTGGCTTAACTTTTACGCTATCGAGAACTTTATGAAACTCGCACTAGGCACACTGGTCAATCCAACGTGTCGGGCCTCCACCTCGTGGTTTTTTCCCCTCCACTTTACCAGTGACCATTAGCTTCTCCAAGTTGCCGTCGTCCTTTCTGACAATGTGGCCAAAGTATTCCAGAACTCTACGTAGGCGGATGGCAGAAATTCTCGTCTGTATCTGGAGTTCTTGGAGGATCGACACGTTGATGCGAAGTTCTGTACAGGGATTTTCCAGCGCATCTACATTACAAACACTATTATTTAAAGAGTTCCTACCACGATTTTCACACGAACCTAAACTCAGTATTGTCGGAACGTGTCATCGAGTTCCATTGGTAACACCCAAAAAACGAACTAGAAAGAGGGTATTCAGATTTTTCCGCTGATTGACAAGATAATATTCTATCCGCACACTTTAGTCTGTTCGCGACCGTGGCGCTTGCAACACGCCGCGATATCGTTAACGAATAATGTAAAGTACTAATAACAACCCTATCTTATAGTTGTGTGTATTAAAAAAAGAAGGTTTTCCAAGTTGCAATGCGGTGGCGAATAGCACCACCTCATCTCTGCCCGTGAATATCATGAGGCGACTAAGAGATTCACCGGAGAATGGCCAGAAGCGCTGTCCTCGTCGATCATGACGAAGCGAACTAACCCATACACACAACCCACTGAGTTTCTCCCCGGATCTTCGCAGCTGGTCGCGATTCCGATCCGGTGGTAAATTCAGAACTGCTCCTGCTAGGATCAGTGTTAGCCAATTCTCTCAGGTTGAGCCCGTGAGCTCACCTACCCGTCTAGGCGTAACTGAAATAGCCCCTTAGGCTACTAGCAAATAGGTAGGGGAATAAAACGAGAATACGTCATAATTTGCTACGATGCTTAAACTAATTTAATTTCGGGGGTACTCGAAAATCTATCGTTAGGTTAGATTGAATAAGAATGAATTTCGATTGAAATCCTCAATATGTTTTTTTTATTCCTTATTTTAGCAGATTCAGCGGCAACTACAGGTACTTGTTAATTAATATTATAATTAACTAATTATCTCTATATATAAAAATGAATTGCCGTTCGTTAGTCTCGCTAAAACTCGAGAACGGCTGAACTGATTTGGCTAATTTTGGCATTGAATAATTTGTGGAAGTCCAGAGAAGGTTTAAAAGTAAGATAAGTATGCTCGGAATTAAATAAAAATAACAATGTTGTTTTTCCTTTGATGTGTCCCCCGTCGCTCTTTTATTTATCGATTGAGGCACTACGAAGTCTGCCGAATCAGCTAGTTTATTAATAAATGTATAAACGCTTGCATTGGTAAGCTCATTCGTGAGCTCGCATTGAAACACAAAGTCAATCATACTCTGCCTCAAGGTCGTTGACTACGCACTTCAGTATCATTTGTAAATTTGTTATGCTTACATTGCGCGTTTCATACAAACATGTTGGAACGTGAATTTAGTGTTATACCGTTAAGAATAGCAACAATACTTCATTTTCGTGAACGGTTTCAATACAACCCATTGATCAATGGATGCAAGCCATAAAAAAAATGTAAAATGAAAAATGCACGCAATGGAACACAAAGATTAGTTGACGCGCAAGGTCAACGGACCTGTGACAGTTGAAGATTCCTTTTATGTTTTTAACCCTTTGACTGCTATGTAGGTCACGGGTGCCCTACATGACGCATTGAAGTTTTTATTGTTTAAAAGGATGGACGAGCTCACAACCCACCTGGCATGAAGTGGTTGCCGAAGCCCATAGCCAATCACGACGTAAATGCCGAGATATAGTTTTAAGGTTTCAGCTATTACAGTATAACAGCTGCCCCTGCCTTCAAACCGAAACGCATTACTGCTTCACGGCAGCAATAGACAGGGTGGTGGTACCTACCCGTGCGGACTCACAAGAGGTCCTACCACCAGTTAGTAGTAGAGTCGAATTGAGAACATCGTTTTTTTTTGGGGTCGGTAAACAGAGAAAGAAGACCTCTTACCTGTATACTTTTTATGTTTCGCAGCTGCAACCAGTGCGGCTCCAGAAGCTCAAACAACTGAAGGTAAGTTAGATCATGTTATACCCGATCCTGTGGACCGAATGGTAAACAGTCGACGTCGCCCTAAGCACGTCCTTACGGATCCTCCCGATCCATGAGTGGTGCTTTTAGGTACCTCAAGCACCGATCACCGTCCTCACCGAACCCGTCCGCTTGCGACAAATTAACCCATAGACACAGCCCACTGAATTTCTTGGCGGATATAGTCAGTGGGTCGCGTTTCCGATCCGGTGGTAGATTCTGCGAAGCACTGCTCTTGCTAGGGCCAGTTTTAGCAACACTCCCGGCTTGAGCCCCGAGATCTCATCTACGTGACAAGGTGAAGCTGAAATAGCCTCTCAAGGCTATCAGCATAGGTAGGTAAAAAAAAGAAATATTATTATCATCAGACTATTAGGTCAAATGCAAGGAATAAACGTTTGTCTCCGTTTGCCGCTAGGGGCGCTGTTCTAACTCCTTTTTTTTGGTTGCTTAGATGGGTGGACGAGCTCACAGCCCACCTGGTGTTAAGTGGTTACTGGATCCCATAGACATCTACAACGTAAATGCGCCACCCATCTTGAGATATAAGTTCTAAGGTTTCAGTATAGTTACAACGGCTGCCCCACCCTTCAAACCGAAACGCATTACTGCTTCACGGCAACGTGGTGCGGATTCAGAAGAGGTCCTACCACCAGTAAAAAATAAGTCCATACAAATTTGAGTTAACTTTTACGCGATCGAGAACGTTAAAAAAAACTCGCCCTAAGCACACAGGAAACTAAGTGCACGGGAATTCATTCCTGAAAATATCTCTGGAAACGCATTGTGCATGCAGCTGTTCCAGATGGCAAGGATAAAATCTGCTTCGATGGCGGACGGTGCGATGGTTTTGTTATATATAAGTATATGCGTTTTCCAAGCTGTCACAGCGCAAGCCGGAGCGGAAGCAACGACGGGGGCCGCGGGCGGGGCCGCCGGGGGGGCCGCGGGGGGACCGACGACAGCGGCGGAGGGGGGCGTTACAGAAGCACCCACCACAGCCCCTCCTCCGAAATAATGTTTGTTCCATTGATCCTTATTTATGGTATTCACATAACATTTTTAAATTTAACCTATTTTTCCGCTGTTTGTAAAATACCTGTAACATGTCATAGTGTGTTATAAGAGATTTCTGTACATGCCTGTAACTGGCTTACATTTCTTGACTTAATTTTAGACTTGTTAATTTTAAGCTTAATTGTTTTGTGTGTAATGCTGTTGGTTTGTCTAAATAAATAAATAAACACCAGACTAAGTAATACGTTCTCCCGCGTGAGCATTTTTTTATCAGGAAGCTTTAGTCTGCGATATTTTCGCGCCATATGAAAGACACCCATAAATATATGGAGGATAGAGGTATGGAGCACCATCTTGTATAGCAAGCAAACAGCAAGCTATTGTTGAAAGACTCGCTGAAATAGCGCTAGTGTAGGAAGTGGAAATGGTATGAATATAGTAGTTTTAAACAGAGTGAGGTGTGGCAGGTTGAAATGAAGTGTTTTTTTCCCGGTCACCGTTCTCGTCGAACCCGTAGCTTGCGACGAAGGGCTCGACGAGTAAATTAACTCTCAGACACAGCCCACTGAGTTTCTCGCCGGATCTTCTCAGTGGGTCGCGTTTCCGATCCGGTGGTAGATTCTGCGAAGCACGGCTCTTGCTAGGGTTCGTGTTAGCAACGTCATCAGGTTTGAGCCCCGTGAGCTCACCTACAAACGTTAGGGTTACGCTGAAATAGCCCCTAAGGCTATCAGCTTAGGTAGGAAAAAAAAAAAAGTGTTTTTTTATGAGTGAGGGATTATTCGTGGCCCGGAGGCCTTTCCAGTTTCACCAAAATAGATGGGCGAGCAAGGGTTCAACCAGGAGGGATGTAATTTTCTGGCAACTGCTTTGCGAATGAATCTACTACCGGATCGAAATTGCGACTCGCTGAGAAGATCCGGAAGTGAAGTGTGTGGTACTTTAAGGCACTGTATTTATAATCCTTCCACTTGCTACTGTGGCGCCACCTTATTTTTTTCCTTTCAGCAGTGAACACTTCAATACACTGAGATGATGCTCCTTACTTCTATCTTCCATATTTATACAGATTTAGAGATTTAAATTATCAATAACATTTTATTGATATTTTAAAGTAGCACAACGCCATCTAGTTGGTATCAGAGTAACTATTTCAGGCAAAAGATTGTGTTAAATCCGCTACCGTCCACTTGCTTGTAAACATAGGATATTTTAAGTTATTAGCTACTATATTTAGAACACGAGAATGTTAAATTAAATTAAGTAAATTAAAATATATAAATTTAAATCAAGGGGCGAAATGCTATTTGGTTTAAGCGACGTTTCGCTAAATACGCTATATTTATCTTTGTAATTAAAGGTGCGCTTTATTTGGTATTAAGATCAACAGTTCGATGTTTTTAATTGAAATTCAATTAAGTTTCCACCATTCAAATAGCTGAAGAAGTTTTTTTTATTATGATTTTTTTTCCAAATTTTAAACTTTAAAGGCCTCTCTCGTTAAGTTGCAAAAATGTCGCTTAAGCCTTTCCTCGATATATAGGGAGGAATTTAAAAATGAATATTATAACCTTAAATCGTAACACGAATTTGGTGTATTGTTTTAAAGTCGAAAATGCAAATTCATTCAATTACATTCAAGAAATACAGCATTAAAATTTTGTTTTCGGCACGCTGTCAATAGGTCATTGACCTGTTTTTGCTAATAATTCACTACCTACCCAAATATTCTTATTTCCACTTAAATGTGTACACAAATAACTTAATATTCTTGTTTACGCCTTTTTTATTTATTGATCAGGTGTTAAGTGGTAGCCCGTAGATGTTAATAAAGTGAAGTTGTCACTCTAAATGGGATATGAGTGACTGTTCTAAGTGTCACTTCTTTAATACAACGGCTAATGTTACGTACCCGTGCGGGCTCTTGCACAAGATTCGCTACCACCAGTAGCAGAAGACATACCACCAGCATGAATAAACGAGCTGTAGCCTTTAACTTGATTTAAATACCACATTTTTTTATTTTTCAGGTGAGAAAAACATTGATAGATGACGTCAACAGAGATTTGACAATTGCGAGGCAAACGGATTGAAGATTGTAGGTTTTTATTGTTTTTTTTTTAATTAAATATATTTTTTTGTTTTGTAAATATATTTTTTCAATTAAATCAATGCAAGCAATACTGAAGTCGTGGAGTTTTATTCTATTTTCAAATAGCACAAACAAAGAAACATTTAATTCTTGTTCTTAAAGATAACACTTACATATTTACTTACAAGGAATATCTTCTTGCCTCAATCCTGTGAGGCCGACTCGGGATCTCCTCTCATCATGCTGCATAGGAATTCGGTACGAGTTGTCCGACCGACCTCCTGGCATCAATCCTGTAACATTCCTAATAGAGGTTTTATTTTAGGAACTGATCAAGGGATGACATAATAAAAGTCACTTAACCCACAATACGCCTCCAGACCTTAAGTTACAGCTCGAGAACGTTAAAAACTCGCACTAAGCACTTTGAACCGGCACTTAGCTACTTGGTATTTAACAAGCTCACGCTAAATACATTAAACAGTTACGAGACAGAGATACAAGAACAGTTATTTGCAGTAATGGCAGCTAAAGTGCCGATGTCCTCTGACACACAAAACCGCTCAAGCGAAACCGGGTCGCGTTCCGATGGTTTTTGGTTCTCGTATCGCTTAGACCGGTGAACGACATCACAGTCCGGCCGACCTTAAGTGGTCGCCGGAGCCCGAAGAGGTCCATAGCGCCGTTACTTAGTTTAATGAGTTATAAGTCACAGTTCTATACTACTTTGGGAGGTTCGGTAGGCAGCGGCTTGGCTCTGCCCCTGGGATTGCTGAAGTCCATGGGCGACGGTAACCACTCACCATCAGGTGGGCCGTATACTCGTCTGCCTACAAGGGCAATAAAAAAAGGTTTAACGTCATAGGGAAGATCTTCCTCTCGAGCTGGTGAGGTTGCTCTCTAGACCGATGGTCCGAATGTTGTTGGATGTTGTAAAAACTGAGGCCTTACAACTCAAGGTGGGAGGCGGTATTTACGTTGTAGATGTCTATGGGCTCCGGTAACCACTTAACGCTAGGTA
This sequence comes from Bombyx mori, assembly GCF_030269925.1. Lineage (NCBI taxonomy): Eukaryota > Metazoa > Arthropoda > Insecta > Lepidoptera > Bombycidae > Bombyx > Bombyx mori. The sequence goes on along the minus strand of NC_085117.1, from coordinate 3,447,861 downwards.
GGCCATAAGCTCATCCACCCATACAAGCAACCAATAAAATATATTCATCGAGGTGAAAGGCTTTTATGTACTGTATGTACTGGGTGGGCGAGCTCACAGCCAAACTGGTGTTAAGTGGTTACTGGAGCCCATAGACATCCACAACGTAAATGCGCCACCCACCTTGAGATATAAGTTCTAAGATTAGTTCAAGTTAGTTACAACGGCTTCCCCACCCTTCAAACCGAAACGCATTACTGCTTCACGGCAGAAATAGGCGGGGCGGTGGTACCTACCCGCGCGGACTCACAAAAGGTCCTACCATCGGTAATTTAAAGTTTACAATTTAGAAAAATTATAACATAAAAAACGAATTCAGCTATTTCAATGGGGTAAGCTTAATGAAAGTTTAATTGAAAACAACGAACTGTTGATGTTAATAGCAAATAAAACGAACATTTAATTACAATGATAAATGTCGCGTGTTAAGTGAAATATAGCTTAAACCAAATAGCCGTGCTTATTAGCACGGTGAACGAATATCGACGAATAATGTAAACTGCAAATAATTCGATATTTCGGGAAATATTAAAAAAAAAAAAAAATATTTCTTAGATGGATGGACGAGCTCACAGCCCACCTGATGTTAAGTGGTTACTGGAGCCCAAAGACATCTACAACGTAAATGCGCCACCCACCTCGAGATATAAGTTCTAAGGTCTCAGTATAGTTACAACGGCTACCCCACCCTTCGAACCGAAACGCATTACTGCATCACGGCGGAAATAGGCGGGATGGTGGTACCCTCCCGCGCGGACTCACAAGAGGTCCTACCACCAGTGATTACGCAAATTATAATTTTGCGGGTTTGATTTTTATTACACGATGTTATTCCTTCACCGTGGAAGTCAATCGTGAACATTTGTTGAGTACGTATTTCATTAGAAAAATTGGTACCCGCCTGCGGGATTCGAACACCGGTGCATCGTTTCATACAAATGCACCGGAAGTATTATCCTTTAGGCCACGACGACTTCTAAAATAATTCATTTACAATTGAAAGTAAAAAAGGCGTCACGAAGACCCGTAAAAGTCGTTTTAACACAAATAAGCCAGTATTATTGAGCAATTTTAAATATATATTTAGTGAATTTTGTTTTAAAAAAAACCATAATTGAATAAGCCGTATTAAAAAGTTTCAAGATATATATATTTTTTGTCTCTGGATATACTTGTGATGATTAAATCATACAAAATTAAACGGACGTCCTAAAGTTGTTTTTTTTTCCGTTAGATAAAAGTGGGTCAAGCTAACAGAGTCGTTTTAAAAACCAGAAATACATTCTCGAGTAGCGCCATCTTTTTTTTTCGACTGTGGACTCTTCTAGAATTGTTGTCTCTTCAGTCCAAGACTTATTATGGTGACTCCGAGCAGTTTTGTCTTCGGTCTAATTTCTAGATGTCACTTCAAAAGGTCAAAGTGAAATCTGGAACGCCACGAAGATACTAACAAGAGTAAAACGTATGTTTGTACTTTCGATTCTGAATAGAAAATTTTGTGAGCGGAGCGTTCCGAACACAGAATTGTTTCCAAAATTAAGTGTACAAAATTGTTTATAACACACTGTTTGTTATGTAGCGATTAAGGACATACACTCTTAGAACGATGTTAATTGATGAGAATGAACGTTTTATAAATACTAACACAACTTTATCTAGTCTAGTTGCTACGGTTCTTTAGGAGATCATTTTGCTCATCTGGACAACATAACATAACATAACATAACGACATGCCTTAATTATTCATTGGCTGTGGAACAGAGATGAGTATTTAAAATTTAACGAATTAGAATGTATGTCATGCAGTAGTCGAAATTCTACTATAATTAATTGTAGCTATAAGTTTGAACATTATTATGGTTCTATTGTCAAAGACTATTATTTCTATAATCGTAGATTTCGCCAAGACTACACTGTAGAAAAATAATATTAAGGTAAAGAATATTAACCTATTCTCAATTTGACCACAGACTTTAAACAAAAACAAAAGCTTGACAATAAACAAAGAGTACATATATGTGTGTGTGTCTAATACATATTAGTGTGCACAATGTTTTTGTTATTGATGTACCTAATGTTTTTTAATGTACTATTTAAAAAGAATATTAGCATTCTGCACTCCTCTATATTCTCCATAATTGTGTGAAATTTTATACTCATCCGTCCGCGCAATTTTCGTAAAAGGAGTACAAAGTTTTTGCCTCACGTATTAATATATAGATAGTATATTAATTGAACGTCTTAATATCAGTTTAAAAATAAAGGTTGTTCATTAAACTGCAGTAAACTCACATCAGGTATCGACACCGACTAGTTCGACTTCAGTTTCGATGTTCCGAATGCTCTGTCGATATTTTTAATTGTCTATATAGTCAGATCTTAAACATACTTAGCCGCGTACTTTCCCTCGCTCAACCACGAAAACAGTAACGAGATTTAGTATCGGTCGAATCGGCTTGAGAGACGCACATCCGCGTTCGTTTAACATTTACAAATCAATTTATACTTAAAAAAACAAAAAACATAGTGTAGTTTTAAAATTTATAGTTTACGTAAAACAAAATTATTTCTTATTAACTAACAAACAAAAATAAAGATCAAAACTATAATAATAAATATTAGAATAAGTATTTAAATTCTCATTATTTTTTTTTAATATAAAATGGTGTTCAGTGAAAACCTATCGAAGTGAATGGTGTTATGTGATATTAACAAAGCATAGATATATTCATAGAAAAAATCAACTTAAAACTTAAAGGTTAGTGTGCACACTTATCTACTTCTTCTTGACTATTTTTTTTTATAGCTTAGATGGATGGACGAGCTCACAGCCCACCTGTTGTTAAGTGGTTACTGGAGCACATAGACATCTATAACGTAAATGCGCCACCCACCTTGAGATATAAGTTCTAAGGTCTCAAGTATAAAAGCAGGGATCGGGGTAGCTTTTCCCTCATCTTTGGTAGCTTATGCGGCTATTCCAGATCCGCCCGGACTTGTAGGTGACCACACGGGGTCAACCTGAGAGAATTTGCTAACACTAGTCCTAGCAAGAGCAGCGGACTCACTGAGAAGATCCGGCTCATTCGTGAAGCAGCTGCTCTTGAGTTGTTAGGGCTCTTTCGGAGGCGCTCTGGAAGCTGTTAGCAAATTCGACCTCTCCTGGCTGAGCCTTTGCTCGCCCATCTGTCCTGGTGAAACTGGAAAGGCCTCCGGACCACCAGTAATCCTTCAATAATGAAAAAAAAAGAAGATCCGTCGAGAAACTCAGTGGGTTGAGTCAATGGACTAAATCGCACATCGAACTTTTTGTTATAGTCGACCAGTATGGTGAGGTCGATGACCGGTGCTTGAAGAGCTTACAAGCACTAAACTAATTTTAGTTTATTACACAAAAGATTTGGTGTAAAACAATAAAAATAACACATTATTGCATCATCTCTATTTTATTTATTCGCATTCTACATTACAATTTTTTTATTGGCGTTGTGGCGGGCAGCCATCACAGAACACAAAATATTTGACAGATGCCTGAATCTCGCTAACGACATTTTCAAGATAAGCTTACATATATACAAGTTCCGAGCAAAAACATTCGGACCGTCGGTCTACCGAGCAATATCACCAGTTGTATCTACAGCGTCTATGAACAGACAAGCAGGATCATGCTGCTGTTACATTAGCCCATGGAGCACAGATCGTCGTTAACAAACTACGACACGGCATCATAGTCACATCGTACGATGATAAGCCGATCTTTTGAACCGGAATTCAGAATCGCATCACGCCTCATACCGTATCCGCATTCTTTTTTTTATTTATTGCTTAGATGGGTGGACGAGCTCACAGCCCACCTGGCGTTAAGTGGTTACTGGAGACCATAGACATCTACAACGTAAATGCGCCACCCACCTTGAGATATAACTTCTAAGGTCTCAAATATAGTTACAACGGCTGCCCCACCCTTCAAACCGAAACGCATTACTGCTTCGCGGCAAAAATAGGCAGGGTGGTGGTACCTACCCACGCGGACTCACAAGAGGTCCTACCACCAGTAAATACTTCACATAGAATACTGCATTACCCGGGTATGATATTCTGAAAGATAGCTCTTCTTTTCCCTATCTATTTGCGAGCGAGTAGGTGAGCTCACGGGCTCAACTTAAGAGAGTTTGCTAACACTGTCCCTAACAAGAGCGGTGCTTTGCAGAATCTACCACTGGATCCGAATTGTGACCCACAAGAAGATCGGAAGGGCGGAAGATCCGCCCAGAAACTCAGTGGGCCTGTGCGACAGCTGTTCATTGCCCAATTAATCCTTCAGCCGAGTTTTTAACGTTATCGATAGCGTAAAAGTTAACTCTAGCGGCAAGCGCAGGCAAACGTTCCTAGTCCATACGAATTTGAGTTAACTTTTACGCTATCGAGAACGTTAAATAACTCGCACTAAAGCTCACAGAGCTCGCAATTGAATCACCATCGAAAACTAATTGATATTCGCTCATTGTGTAAATTCATAATGTAGGTATGTAGAAGGGTCGTATCGGTCAAATAAATTACGTATTTAAAGAGATTCAAAGACAATAATAAAGCAAAGTCATTTCGGAACGCAGTTAACGAAATGATAGGTTTAAAAATAAAGAATTGAGGAGTTTTTTTAGTGGTGGTAGCAGGTCTTGTGAGCGTTCACGGGTAGGTACCACCACCCTGCCTGTTTCAGCCGTGAAGCAGTAATGCGTTTCGGTTTGATAAGTGAGGCAGCCGTTGTACTGTAAAAACGGTGACTTGGATCTAATGTCTTAAGGTGACAAGGTGTCTATGGGCGCCCACCACTTAAGGCCATGTAATTCATGAGGTGGTTGGTGAATCCAAATAAAAAAAAAGAAAATTTGGTTTGCCTGGTTTTTTTCTGTACTTATTCGCTTCGCTGGTACCCTAAGAGGCTATTTCAGCTACGCCCGGAAGGGTAGGTGAGCTCACGGACTGAGGCTGAAAGAATTTGCTAACACTGACCCTAGCAAGAGCAGTGCTTCGCAGAATCTACTACCGGATCGGAATCGCGACCTGAGAAGGTCTGGCGAGAAACTCAGTTGGTTGTGTATGTGGAACTCAGTGGACTGTGTCTATGGCTTAATTCGTACGTCGAACTCTCAACAACTACGAAGATGGTAGCCGGTGCTTGAGGATCTTAAAAGCAGCGAGAGTGAATCCGGGGGATCGTGGATGGATGGATTTAGGCTTCATACCTCCCTAGGCCCTGTTTATTTATTAATTTTAATAATCCATTATTTTTATTTTACATTTAATATAGCTTGGTTATTTTTTTGGTTTTTCAATCTGAACTCATTTTCAAAGGAGATTTAGTCTTTAATATTTTTGGTCTCCGTAATTTTGGCATTACAAAAGCTAAACCACCCGAGCACGTGTGTAGACGTAAATCCATCACTGCGTCGCGGTCGGATAATCTTCGACCTTTTCATCGCATTGCAATATTACTTAATTCTAATTACAGTCCGTCCAGTGGCGTCATATAGCGTGACAGACTAACACAAGCAGAGGCATTGCAATCGCCACACAAAAAGCCAAATCGTGTGGGTAACATTACTAAACTCACTCGCAGTGGCTTATTGAAACGTATTGCGCGCCAAATGCGACGAGAATCGGTTGTCTTGTAGCGGACGCTGTCGCTTATCGCTAACCGTGATTTTGTTTTGCCGTCAGAAGAACATTACGAATTTCTCGTCTGTAGATTATTAATCTAAACATATAAAGTTTGTTTGTGTTCCTTGTAGACTGCGAAACCATTTAGATGAAATTTTCATCGATCCAATATTTCTAGTACTATACCAGTATTACTGATACTAACGCTACCATTACGATAGCTAGAACAAGCTTGGTAGCGACCGGATCAAAATAAAATAAAGCGTTTATTTTATACTAATAATAAAATTACTATAATTACTATTATAAAATTAATTACTAGTAGGTAATATATATTAATAAACCGGTATTATGATTACTATTGAAATTAAACAGATGAAGTTAATAAATCTCTATCTACGTGTGGTGATGGCATCTACGTTGATGAGACATCAACATCCAGTTGAGACATCTGGGCTCCGATGACCTTGATCCTGATAGCCTTGATTGGCTATTTCAGCTTCTCCTTGAAGTGTAGGTGAGCTTACGGCGATCTAACCGGGAGTGTTGCTGACACGGACCCTAGCACAGGATCGGAAATGCGACCCACAAAGAAGATCCGGCGAGAAACTCAGTGGGATATGTCTATAAGTTAATTCACTCATTGAACCCTTCGTCGCAAGTGACGCGTTCGACGAGGACGGTGACCTTTGCTTGTGGTACCTAAAAGCACCGTTAATGGATCGGGAGGATCCATAATGACGTGTTTAGATCTCGTTACATTTCGCTACCGCAGCAGATTAAAATAATTAAATTAACGAGCTTACATCATAAAACGCTACATTGAAACCGAATCCTAACCGTGTAGACACAGCGAAAGGCATTCACATAACGCAATTGGCTCACGAATGACTAAAATTTTTATTAAAAATGTGTTGTTACACATTGTTATTTTGATGGTGGAAGATTGCGGATTGACCACAAGGAAACAACGAAGGATCTGGTGACAAATATTAAAGCCGCAAGCATTTGTGAAAAATTGCGTCCAATTATTAATAATCGCGTCCAATTTACTGGTGGTAGGACCACTTGTGAGTTCACGCGGGTAGGTACCACCACCCCGCTTATTTCCGCCGTGAAGCAGAAACGCGTTTCGGTTTGAAGGGTGGGGCAGCCGTTGTAACTATACTTGACACCTTAGAAGGTGGGTGGCGCATTTACGTTGTAGATGTCTATGGGCTCCAGTAACTACTTAACACAAGGTGGGCTGTGAGCTCGTCCACCCACCTAAGAAATAAAAAATAAATAAATAAATCACACTATTAAACTGTCGGGAAGTAATTTAGCGTTCCAGTTTGAAGGGTGCGATTCGTATATTATTATCTCATATCTCAAGTTAAGCAAGTGGTGGTTGGAGCCCAGAGACAACGCGAATAGCGCCACCCATCTTTAGACATGAGGTCTAAATCTCTGTTCTATAGTAAAAACCAGACCCCACCCTTCAAACTGGAAAGCATTTCGGCTTCGAGGCAATAGGAACTCGTCCGTGCAATACAATCTAATCTATCACGAGCCAATACAGTAATTACAATTTTTCCGATAGTTATAACACGATGATACTCTTACTGATTTATTGGATACAAGCAGCGTAGGACTGGTCATTGTAGCGAGGCTTAGAAGAGGCCTATATCCTGCAGTGGACGTCTGTGGCCAGAAGATAGGTACAGATTTGAATTGAAGTCGTCGGGGCCTAAGGGATAAGACGTCCGGTGCATTCGTGTTGAGCGATGCACCGGTGTTCGAATCCCAGGCGGGTACCAATTTTTCTAATGAATTACGCACTCAACAATTGTTCACGATTGACTTCCACGGTGAAGGAGTAACATCGTGTTATAAAAGTGAAAACACGCAAAATCTTCATTATTTGCGTAAATACTGGTGGTAGGACCTCTTATGAGTCCGCGCGGGTAGGTAGGTACCACCGCCCCGCCTATTTCTGCCGTGAAGTAGTAATGCGTTTCGGTTTAAAGGGCGGGGCAGCCGTTGTAACTATACTGGGACCTTAGAACTTATATCTCAAGGTGGGTGGCGCATTTACGCTGTAGATGTCTATGGGCTCCAGTAACCACTTAACAGTAGGTGGGCTATAAGCTCAAACTAAGCAAAAACAAAACAATTGTTTTAACTAGCCAATGTCCTCAAACCAATATAAACCGCTAAGGCCACTTAACCCCTTCAAGCTGCACATGACGTGTCTACCTTAAGATATTTTCTTGCTGATAGTAAAGTAAGTAAGATAGTAGTCAACTGAGCGCGTAATAACAAAACAATTCTCCGTTCATTTCTCTCGTAACGACAGACTCAGGTATCTTCACGTTTCGCTGAGTCCGTCCTATTTCTCATGGGCTCGCACCAGTTGCCATTCTACACGTATCCGGTGTTTGACTTTCTCAAGCGAAGATTAGCATTGTCTTTAAGCCGTAACCGACTGGGGACTGGCTAGAAATGTTTTTTTTTTCATGTCACTAAACTAGGACTAAGAAAGATTATGCCTTTACATGCACAGCTGCTTGTCGGTCGAGATTTTTTTTATTGCCCTTATAGGCAGACGAGCCTACGGCTCACCTGATGGTGAGTGGGTAATGTCGCCTTTAGACTTCAGCAATGCCAGGGGCAGAGCCAAGCCGCTGCCTACCGTTAAGCACTCTCCGAAAGCCTCGTTTGAAGAAGGACATGTCATAGCGCTCGGGAAACACCGTGGAGGGGAGCTCATTCCAAAGCCGGATGGAACGTGGCAAAAAAGATCTCTGGAAATCTCTCCCTAGTAAAACGTGGTGAAATCTTTTCGTTAGTAATCTTCCGTGGTAGCAGTGATTATATTATCTTGTCTTCTTTCTGTCCTTACCCTTATGTGGTGTCAGCGTAATTTTTACGACCTAGTGCCTGATCGTAGCCAGAAAAGTTCTTTAGTTCGCATCAACGACACGCATGAGATATTATTTTACTCAATTTTAATTTCACGAACGATCAACCTAAAGCGAAGTCAGATCCCAAGACCATTGTGCTGGCACATCGATTTATCTCTAGTTTTCTCGTGACCTCAAATGCAGATACGGCTTGATTGTAACTATTTATAACAAAAACCCAAATTTGTCATACCAGAATATGTTTGAGAGAATTAATTTGGTCTTTACTGATGTATTTATTCCTAAAACTGTAACATTAAAAAACAAAACAGTGTTCAGCGAGTGGGCCACCACCGGAGTGTACAAAAGTAGAAAAAAGTTATATGATCTGTACTCTGAAAAAGCTTATAATAATGATGAAACATTTCATCAATATGTCAGGAACTATTCAAAACTATTTAGAAAAGTTTGTTTAGCGGCAAAATCTTTACATTTAAGTGATTTAATAAAAAATGCCCCTGACAAGATAAAGATGACTTGGAACATCATTGGTAGAGAAAGTGGAAAAGTCAGAAATAGCCACCAAGAATTCTCATTAAAAATAGATGATAAATTGGTAACTAGTCATGAAGATGTGGCTAATGCTTTTGAAAAGTTTTTCTCTGACATTCCAGTTTCAACTACCACTTCTCTAAATTCATCCCCCACAGCAGCTGAAATATTATTGCATAACCATGTCGACAAATGTAATGAAATTTTTAAATTTAAGGAAATTAATTCAAGCAATATAATAAAAAGTTTTAATAGCCTTAATGTAAAAAATACAGTTGACTTGTGGGGAATATCAGTAAAGGTTTTGAAGTCTGTAATAGACATTATTGCTCCTCATCTTGCTAGTATTTTTAATGATTGTATTAGGTGTGGTGTATTTCCTGACTTAATGAAACATAGTAAAGTGATACCTCTTTTTAAATCTGGTAGTACTGATGACCCCTCTAACTATAGACCTATTTCAGTACTCCCTACGTTGAGTAAAATATTTGAAAAAATTATTTTGACACAACTTTTAGAACATTGTAATTCAAATAACCTGCTTCATAATAAACAATTCGGGTTTACCAGGGGTCGCTCTACAACTGATGCAGGTGCTTATCTACTCAAAAATATTTTTAAATCTTGGGAGGAATCGCATGATTGTCTTGGAATTTTCTGTGACTTGTCCAAAGCATTTGACTGTGTTGAACATGAAACATTGGTGAGGAAACTACATCACTATGGTATTAAGGATGGTGCATTGGAACTTATTACTTCCTATTTATCAGGAAGGATACAAACAGTAGATGTGAAAGGTAATAGATCTTCAGGCACCTTGTTGAAAATGGGTGTACCTCAGGGTTCCATTTTGGGTCCTTTTTTATTTCTAATATATATAAACGATTTACCTAGTTTTATTGAGTCCCGACACGAGGTCGTATTATTCGCAGATGATACATCTTTATTATTTAAAATTAAACGACAATTACAAGTCTATGACGAAGTGAATGATGCGATTTCGTGTGTGGTTCATTGGTTCCGTATCAATAACCTATTATTGAATAGTAAGAAAACTAAATGTATTAAATTTACTTTAAAATGTATTAAACCATCTTTAAATGTGAGACAAGTGGAGAGTGATGTAATTGTTTCTGAGGAATCATTGGAGCTTGTTGAGTCAACCGTATTTCTTGGTATAACAGTGGACTCCAAACTGCAATGGGGACCTCATATTCATAAATTGGCGAGTAAGCTCAGCTCTGCAGCATACGCAGTAAAAAAAATTCGAATGTTAACAAACGCGGACACGGCTCGTTTAGTTTACTTTAGTTACTTCCACAGTGTCATGTCCTATGGCATTTTGCTATGGGGCAATGCGGCCGATGTAGAAATGATATTTATTCTGCAGAAAAGAGCTATACGTGCTATTTATAACATGCACTCAAGGGAATCCCTGAGGGAAAAATTTAAAGAAATTAAAGTTCTCACTATGCCATCCCAGTACATTTTTGAAAATTTGATGTATGTTCGTAAACATATTGAGGAGTTTCCTAAACAGTCGGACATACATAATAGAAATACTAGGAACAAACACAAGCTTGTTGTGCCGATGAGTAGGTTACATAAGATACGGAATTCATTCGGGTGTTTGTCTGTGCGCCTGTACAACAAAATCCCACAAGATGTTCAGAACCTACATATACATAGGTTTAAGAAAACTATTAAAGAGCATCTGTGCAATAAAGCTTATTATAAAGTCAATGATTATCTAGAAGATTGCACAAAGTGGGAATGAGTTGCACGCTCCAGGCATTTCAATATTGTAGTAATTGTTACGTTATATTACTCATTGTAAAAAATTCATATTTAAAAAAAAAATCTAATATTAAAAAATAAATAAATAATAATTTCATATGTAAAAAAAAAAAGACATGCCCGCTGAGTTTCTTGCCAATTCTTCTCAGGACGGAGACTAATTCTTGTGAATTGGCGGTAGTTCTTTTGACATTCAACAAGTATGTACTTTCATTTATGTTGAATAAAAATTTTTGATTTGATTTGATTTGATTTGATTTGCCTTTGCTCACAGACATATCAAATCAAATCAAAAAAGTCCAATTCACAAGAATTAGTCTCCGTCCTGAGAAGAATTGGCAAGAAACTCAGCGGGCATGTCTTTTTTTTTTTTTTTTAAATATTACATTATTTTTTTTAATATTATGTTTTTTAAATATTCATTTATATTTTAAATATTCATATGAGATGCCTAGCAAGTCGCTGCCTACAACAGAAGTGGAGTCTTCTAACCTAATTCAATGAAGGAAATGTCAGAATAGCCCTCATTCTGTGTTATATTCAAGGTTATATGACGTTGGAATTTATTTTAAATATAATAAATTTTGATTCAAAACCGGCCTATCCAGAGTTTTACTCATAGTCAACAGATAGTTTTGTAAACTGTTTGTTGTTTTTTTGCCTACTCAAATTTAAATTCATGAAAATTCAAACCTAATTGCCTTCATACTAACTATGGTAAGCTTAGGCCACTTTTCAAGCAAGAGCAAGAAGGGTCGTCGTACCCCCTTTCGGGGGCACGGAACGGGCCTCGGGGCAAACCCCACTACCCGGGACGGAGCTCCCTGCCACATAGGGCAGGGGTGAAGTAGATGCGGGGAGGACTTGGGGAAGGTACGCTGTTCGCAGCGTGCACGGCTGCACTACATCGACAAAATAATAAATACTTATATATAATACGATGGGCTTGTTGTTATAGGTGGAGTGATGCCCGTGGAGGAGTCTCCCCGGCGCCGGCTGCTGTCGTCTGCTTCCTACGGTTTTTTTTTTTTTTTTTTTTTTTTTTTTTTCTAACTACTAAACTATAAACTAACTAAAACTAATCTAACTAACTATACTAACTATTTACAACTACAAAAAACAACAGTCAGCAACCGTGGGGCCCGCCACCGGCCCCACCTCTACAAGTCAGAGGGGGAGCCGCGGCACTGGTTTGGCGCTCACCCGCTAGGGGCTCCCCAGAAGGGGAAGACCGTCGCGGGGAGGGACCGATGTAAATCACTCCCCTTAAGGGGGAGTGGTTCACCCAAACGGGTGATAGAAATGGGTCCCCATAGGGGGGCACCCCAACAGTGTGGGGGGAAATGAGGAGTGTGGACAGCTCAGTCCCATGGGGGCACTCATTATGAGCACTCCCATATCACTCCGGTTAAGCCGACTATCTTACCATAGCCGGGGGTTCCAGTAGCTCCCTTGGTAGCGCCTGACCATCAGGTGGTCTGGCGTGCAAGGGAGCTATATTGTGGAGATGCTCGTGGGGTCCACCGTCAGCCCGCTCGTACATATTACGAGCTAGCCTCCGGATGAACTCCTCGAGCGACTCCACATCTAGATCCCGGGCGATTACGTCATTTCTGACGTAACGCCCTGCTCCGACTATCGTGCGAAGAGCCAGATTCTGCTGGGCCTGTAACTTCACCCGCATGATCTGCGGGATGAGGTGATACCAGGCCGCAGCTGCGTACGTGATACGGGAACGAACATACGTCTTGTAAATGCCGAGTCTAGTCCTGGTCGGCAACCTGGAGGCCAACACCGGCCGGAGGAGAAACCTCGCATAGCGGGCGGCCGCCAACGCCGACTTGGCGTGGGCGGTCATCCTCAAACTCCGGTCGATATTGACTCCCAGGTATCGGACACTGGGCCTAAACTCGACATTGACTCCACGGAGACTGAGCTGTCCTGGGACGGCTCTTGTGCGGACCGGACCGAAGAGGATAGCCGCGGTCTTCCCCACGTTGACCGCGACCCTCCATCGGTCCAGCCACTGGGGCAGTAGGTCCAACAGCCTCTGCATCCTCGAAATGGCCGCAGAGGGGAAATTAGAGGACGAGAAGTAGGCGCTGTCGTCGGCAAACAGCGCCAACTTCACGTCGGCTTCCCACGCTTGGAGGTTGCCCTCAAGCGTGGGAATGTCGTTGGTGTAGAGAGCGTAGAGGACTGGTGCCAGGACGCTTCCCTGGGGAACTCCGGCCGTGACTGGGCGCACCGACGACTTTGCGCCCTCGACCGCGACAAGGAAGGATCTTCCCTCCAGGTACGACCCCAGCAGTCGCACATAGGCGTGCTGGAGGTCCGTGTTCTGCAACAGCTTGTAGATCAGTCCCGCATGCCAGACACGGTCGAAGGCCTTCTCGATATCGAGAAAGACTGCGGCCGTGTACTGGCGCGCGTTGGACCGATCCGCCAAGTGGTGCATAACGCGGACCAATTGCAGCGTTGTCGAGTGACCGCTGCGAAACCCGAATTGCTCGGGTCTGAGAAGGATGTGCGGCGACACCCTTCTCAGCAGCAGCCGCTCGAACAACTTGCCCATATGCGACAGCAGAGTGATCGGACGATAGCTGGAGGGATTTCTCCTATCCTTGCCGGGTTTGGGCAGGGCAATAACCTTGCCCAATTTCCAAGTTCCCGGGAAGTGTCCTGTGGACAGAATGGAATTGAACAGTCGTGTCATGCATGACACGACCGTTTCGGGGAAGTGGAAAAATGCGAGGGAGGGAATACCGTCCTCGCCCGGCGCCTTGCGCCTCTTCATCCGCTTGATGGAGAGGCGCAATTCACTGGGAGTGATGAAATCATCATCTCCCAACGGTGGCACCGGGGAGGAGAGTAGGCTTGCTACGCTCTCTTCCACCGATTGGTGGAATGCGGCCTCTGAGGGTGCAGAGTTATTTGGAGCGAACTGCCGCTCCAGCATTACGGCCAGGACATCGGCGCGGGCCTGAGCCGAGAAGCATCGGTTGCCCCTCTCGTCCACGAGTGGACAAGTCGGGGCAGGCCGATTTGAGAGCTGGCGGCAAAGTCGGTGGAGGGACACGGACGAGGGGTCCTCACGGGCCTCCTCGATCCGTTCCTCCCACGCATAGCCCCGATAGGAGCTAATCTTCGCCGCCAACTCCGCTTCCAGCTCATTAAGCTCGCGCTTGATCCTGGGACAACGAGTTGTCGCCCAGAGCCTCCTCAGGCCCCTCTTCCGGCGAATAATCGCTTTCAGATGGGCCGGGAGTATACCTCTGGGCCCGCCGCTGGGCACAAGAGTCGTCGCCTGGTCGATCGCTCCCCTGATGGAGTCGACAAGGCGGACTGCCGCGTCGTCGACCCCCTCAGGGGTGTTGGGGTCCTGAATTACGGGAAGGTCGACTAGGAGTCTCTTAAAGAGCTCCCAGTCGACCTTCGGTCGTAGGGGCGAGGTCGCAACCCGGGTAAGCCCCATTCCCAGTGTGACCAGGATAGGGAGATGGGGGGTACCCAGGTCGTACAGTGCCTCAATAGTTAAGGGGCACCGTAGCCCCTTATGAACGCACACATCCAACACGTCGGGCTGGAGTTGCGCGGCGGTCGGAATGTGCGTGGGTTCGTCGGGGCCGACCACAGAGTAGTCGCCCCTATCGGCATCTTCTAACAGCCGCCTGCCCACTGCTGAGTTCAGTCGGGAGCCCCACGCGACGTGCTTCGCGTTGAGGTCCCCGACCAGCAGAGCTGGGCGGCTGTCGCAATTCAGGACCCGTCTTATGTCCCCGGGGTGAAAATCAGGCCCCGGGGGTCTATACGCGGCATAAACCCGCATATCTCCCCCCGAGGTGTGGATCCTCACACCGATCGACCTTGTCGATGTGAAGGCCAGCAAATCCAACTGATCATGCACCACGTCTCGCCTGACGAGCGCCGCAGTGCCCCTGAACGGCGTCCCGGCAGGACTCACCTCGTCACGTCGGTACATGAAGTAGTTTGGAATCCTGAACACATCCCGAGGACGTAGCTTGGTCTCGCCCAGGAGCACAACCTCAGGGTTGTACTCCCGGGCGAGAACCAAGAGCTCGTTCTTGCGGGGTTTTACCCCGCCGGGGTTCCAATAAATGATGCGCAGTTCCTGGCTAGCCATTGAACTGCGCAATCATTCGGTAGAACCCCGACAAGAGAGCCCCGAAAGGGCTGGCTCCCGAGGCGATCTCGCGGATCACTCCGGAGACCACCTCGGACAATTTCTCCCAGAGCGCGAGGAGCCATGCAGCAAAGCCGGCAGGTTGTGAGGCCTGCCGACCGCTGCGCTGCTCGCGCTGAGGGCGGGGAGGAAGAGGGGGCAGAGTATTGCCAAACGTCTCGGGTTGGGCTTGAGGCATGGTTTGACCCTCCAATTGTGGAGGGATGGTGTCTTCGGTTACGTTGGCCTCTATGGCCTCCTGAGGTTGTTGGTCGACTTCCATATTGGCGACACTGAGCTCTCTCGCCAATTTCTTTTTGAGCTTTTTCTTCTGTTTCTTTTTTTTATTTTTATTTTTATTTTTTGACGTCTTAGTGGCTGGGCCTGCTGTCTGGCGAGTGACGTGGGCTGTATTGACAGCTTCAATTTGGGCTCGGCCACGAGGAGTAGGAGTGGGCTTTTTAGTCTGTCGCGGCGGGTTGGCCTGCGCCATCAGCGTGGACGCTGACGGCGCTGCCTCCACTACCGAGACAGACGGGAAGGTACTAGGAGGGGGAGGGGCTGGGGTTTGGGAAGATTTCCCTTTCCCCTTCCCCTTCCCCTTGAGGATGGGTACAGGTACAGGCACGACAGGAGCAGTTCGTGCTGGGACATTCCTGGGCCGTGGCACCGGTGGAACAGGAGGGGGGATGGTTACTCCCATCATCCTGGCCCTCTTGCGGTAGACCACACACCGCCGATCAGTGGCGGCGTGGTCCTTCCCGCAATTAGCGCAGGATAATGGGCCATCCCTTGGCCTCGGGCAGTCCGCCACAATGTGCTCGCCGGCACATCGAACGCAGCGGACCGCACGGTGACAGTTCGTGGACGCGTGCCCGAAGGCCTGGCAGCGGTGACACTGCGCAGGTCCCCGGGTTGGACGCCATCCCTCGACCGTCACCCCCGGCAAGTATAACAGTTCGTTAACTGTATACAGCCGGGCGAGGTCACCCTTGGAGAGGTGGTCCAGAGCCACGAAAAATACGCAGCCCTGTCTCCCCCTCTTGGCCTGGATGCACCGGGCATATCGGGCAGGAAAGCCCAGCTCCTTGAGGGCGTTCGTTACTTCCGCCGCATCGGTGTCAGCAGGGAGACCCTGGACAGCCACCTTCGAGGGTATTTCCTCCGACAGCGCGTAACAAAACCATTTGATGGTTTTGTCTGCAGCGGAGGCCCTCGAAAGATAGTCCTGGATCACCCTGTACTCCTCCGCCGATGACGGCAGGAAGCGGAAACCGGCGCCGTGGGGTCTGGCAGAAGGAGCCCTACCGAGGCGCTCCCTAATGGCCGCCATATGGCGAGACCAGTTCGGGAGAGCTTCCACCATGATAGGTGGATGACGGCGGAGCTCCTCCTGGGCCCGACCCCTCGGCCTCGGGGGTAGGGGAACTTGCGGTTGGGTAGGCTTGGGGCGTGTGCCCACTGGGGGTTGAGATGCGGCTATGGTCGCGTAGGACGTAGAGGGGATGGGTTGTTGGGCTTTGGTGGACTCGAGGTCCATATATCTGGTAGAGTCCAGATTGCCCGCCGTGCCGCTTAGGGCGGGGGCACCTCGAGTCGAATCCACCGGGATAGGGGAAATGGTAGGGGAGGGGGATCGGGGAGGGGATCTAAGTAGGCGTGGGGCTACCCCTGTCCTGACGGGGGCCCTCGGTTTGGGAACAGGTTTGACTGCTGGGATGGGACTCCCAGTAGGGGATGAGGATCGAGATGAGTCTGGAGTGGAAGATTGGGAGGAGGAGGGGGAGGAGGACGTGGCCTCGCTATCCTCTCCTTCCGATTTAGAGGAGGGACCTAGTCGCGGTCGTTTGTCTTGGTCCTCCGATGAACCTCGGTCGGACTCAGACCTGGCCTTCTTTCTCGGCCGAGGAGTCCCAGGGTAATCGGTCGACAAGGGAAGGAAACCTTCCCCCGGTCCGATCCCCTGGGAGACCCGGGCCGGGACCGAAGGACCGGCCGAATCGTCCTTGCCGGGGTCCATCGGGACCGGTCGGGTTCGTGGGATTGGGCGACGGACGTATAGTTCGTCCATTGCTTGACGTCCCTTCCGGGACGGGCCGGGTGTGCTGACGATGGGGGGAGAAGCCCCATCAGACATGATATGGCTATCCTAAGTCGGTCACGCGGACATCAGGAGCACCCTCACTAGGAAGTCTTTACTAATTTACAGCTAATTATTGCTGACCCTATCAGTCACTGCCAGTTATTAAATAAAGTAAATAATGAAAGGACGGGGTGAAATTTAAACAAGGTCTATATTACTATTCATGTCTAATGTCTGTGATTATCAAAAAGAAAAAGAATCAACTAAGTTCGATTTAAATTCAATTAATAAATAAAGAAGGAAAATCAATTAATCAAAAATTACAACTAGTGGGTAGTAAAATAAAAAATAGAAAAACGAATTAAGAATTAATATACAGTTAATAACTAAAATTTGATGCTTATATAACAAAGCTACAAAACTACAAAACTACAAAACTACAAAACTACAATACGGAGGCGGTTGCAGCCATCAGCACCTATCACTAATACTAATTAATAATTAGTAATTCATTAAAAAAGTTAAGTTAAATGAGAATGAGAAAAATTTATGTTGATATCTAATAAAATAATAATAGTACAATGATAGTGATAACTATAGAGAGAGGAACTTCGATATTACTAATCTATGGTAGCGGTAAGGGTGCAACCAAGACGGGTCCCGGAGGACGAACCCCGGCCAGAAGATCGCAGGGCCGGATTGCCCCGGATTTGAGGGTCCAGAAACACAGGTTCTGGATCAGGAAGCCCAGGGTTCAACGGCCGAGCGATCCACAACCGTAGGGGTCGAACTCCCCTTCCCACTCAGCACTACACCGAAAACCGCTAAGTTCTTAAAATAATATAGTGGAATATTAGAAAACAATAAATAAGGAAGTTTTAATTAAATGACACAGAATACTACTTAACAGGACAGATCGACCGAAAACCGCAACCAACAACCGTGCCTAATATGAGTGATGAACAACGACAGGGACAGCTTAATATTGTCGATCGGTATGCCAATATTAAATTACGGTGTGAAATTACGTATTTAAATGGATGGAAAAAAAAAATATTAATGTATAAGAGGGTAGAATTGAAAAAAGATGCAAATTGAATGTGCAGTTTGTATACAATTGAGACTCGTTGTTATTCGCTTAGAACGAGACGGCACTAGCACTACTACTTAAATGATTAATTAAAAACTTAACTACTTAAATATTGACAATTATGAATAAGAAAAATATGAACTGAATTAATACTAGTAATGTGAATTATAAAGGGAATCAATTATATACAATCTACACTAAACTTAAACTTAACTTAAGACCTACCTGTGATGGCTCCGACGCCGCAGACCTGTGAAGGATTGGCCTTCGGGTGTTGGTAGCAGCCCCTCCTAACCCCAAGGGGTAGGGGAGGACTGGGAACAGACACGGGCGGCCAGACTCAATGGCGCTCACGTACACCAATTTTATTAAAAAATAAAATGGTTACGCAGCTTTCACAGGCTGATCGACACCTACCCGCTATTAACCAATGTTAAGACTAGAATAGTGTCAATCAACTCACCTGTTCCCGGGTCCTGCGTTACGCTGCTCGGAATGTCTCCAACCCGAAGCAGCACCGCTAGATGAAAACACTCGCACTTTGGGCACACACTGACTGCACAGCACAACACAGCAAGGGGCCACTTAGCCTGGTGTCCCGGGGAAAGTAGGCCACTTTTGCGCTGACGGCCTCATATGTAAGCTTATCTTGAAAATGTCGTAAGCGAGATTCAGGCATCTGCCGAATATCTTGTGTTCTATGATGATTAACCCCCATATCTTAAAAATGTATATAAGTATAGACCCTTTACGGAAGACGGCAAGCACAGTTAAATAATAGAATTTTGCTTAATATTCTCAAACCTGAAACCTTGTATGTTTTCCCACAACTTGGAAAGCTATGACAATGTACCTTAGATATCGGATTTCAAGATAAAGTTCTGTGTAGACACTTTGAGCGCTATCAAAACTACTTATTTAGTTACACTGTTACTGTGTATTAAATATTCATCTATATATTAATACGTAAAGCAAAAACTTTGTATCCCTTTTTACGAAAATTGCGCGGACGGAGGAGTATGAAATTTTCCACACTTATAGATAATATAGAGAAGAAGTGCACAATACTAATATTTTTTTTAAATAATGCATAAAAGATACATTAAATCAATAAAGAAAACATTACACACACTACATACCGTGTATTTGACGCACACGCGCATGCATACTATTTATTGTCAAACTTTTGTTCTTGACGTCTGTTGTCAAATTGAGAATAGATTAAATATTGTTTGTCTTTGTTAATCTTTTTAATAGTGTAGTCTTGCCGAAATTTGTGATTATAGAAGTATAAAATACAATCATAATAGTGTACAAACTTACAATTCCAATTAGTTATAGTCGAATTTCGACTACTGCGGGACCTCTAGTAAGTAATTTAAGCGTATGCCAGTCTCGCAGTACAGAAAAGCTTGTTTGAGAGGCGAGGCGTTCGTTTTTT
The DNA here is from genome assembly GCF_030269925.1 of Bombyx mori. NCBI lineage: Eukaryota > Metazoa > Arthropoda > Insecta > Lepidoptera > Bombycidae > Bombyx > Bombyx mori. The sequence continues at coordinate 3,428,130 of NC_085117.1, read as the reverse complement.
ATTTGACCCCGATTTGTTTCAGATTAAAATGTTTCAATACGAATTTGAGAAGAGACCCGCATCGGCACACTCATGTGAGAGCCAGGCCACCGTCAGTACTGATTGGAGTCGAAGCTATATGGATCGCCATCATAGAATGACATCAAGACCTTTACCGCCGCGACCGATTCACGATAGAATACCGGTCAAACCGACTGTGAGTGAAAACGCTATGTTTCTATGTAAATGTATTTAGAGTAAACATCCTTGTACTGATCCCGAGCTCTTCTCGTACACAAACAGACACAAATCCGACCTACATCTAGCCGAGGGTCCTATACCACACTACTATAGACACGGTCCTCTGCAGCTCTATACTGATCCCGAGCTCTTCTTGTACACAAACAGACACAGATCCGACCTACATCTAGCCGAGGGTCCTATACCACACTACTATAGACACAGTCCTCTGCAGCTCTGTACTGATCCCGAGCTCTTCTCGTACACAAACAGACACAGATCCGACCTACATCTAGCCGAGGGTCCTATACCACACTACTATAGACACGGTCTTCTGCACCTCTCGTACTGTTATTAGGAAATACTTTCTAAACGTACCGTAACTGTTCATTTGCACAGTTAATTTGTAACCCGTTTACCTCGGCGATTAACGTTTATGCTATTAAGCAATCGTTATGTGACTTCACAACTACGGAAACAACATAATTACGTATAATCGGGAGGTTGTGTAAAGTAAAATAGGTTACAATTGGACTTAAAAGTCATTATACTGGGTATTATGACCTTTTCTGGATACCGGTACTAAGATATATATATATATGTAAGATAATAAGGAGGTGCATGTGACTAAGAGATGTATGGAAATGGTAGTGCAAGGTAGAGGGGGAAGAGGTCGACTGAAGAAGACATGGATGGAGTGTATGAATGACGATATGAGAGAGAGAGAGAGGTGTGAGTGTTGAGATGATGAGAATGGAATAGAAAAATTCGCTGTACCGACCGCACCTAGCGGGATAAGGTGGAGAAAAAGAAGAAGAGAAGCTTCTTAATTTTTATACGCCGCAGATGCAATCGGAGATCATATAAAACGTGGTAAGCCAGGTATGAGAGGACGGGCCTTCGAGATCCCAACATACCGCGTCTGTGCCACTATTCGAACGGACGAACTAGTTCGAGGGAATCTAGTAATCAAAAGGTAACAGGAAAATGACTTAAACGTTCTCTCAACATACGCGTTATGGTGAATCCAAGAATTATACGAAGACAGAAAGGAGGTTAGATGATACTTATTGGACCTTTTAGATCTTATAAATCATGTGGGCCATCATGAGATGTGAAAGAAAAGTATGGTTGTCATTTAGTCGGAATTTTATCTATATCACGTTAACCGTCCGCTCTTTAATTTGTCAATCACTGGGGCTACTTTCACACTTCTGATAGACTCATTCCTTATCTTGTCCTTATTCTTCTAGAAGCTTCTATTGAACCGTTATCATTGTGCTCAGGTCCCGTTGAAGGTGTGGATCGTTGCGAGCGCGTCATGTTTCGCGGTCTGCGCGGTCCTGGTCCTCGCAACTGTGGTGGTCACGAGATGGGGAACCAGCGAGTACACAGCCCGAGAGATTCATTCACATGAACCGGTATGATTCGTTTACCTGAACGCATATCATAAAGTAGTACCTGGATGACCGATGATGATTCTTTTTTTTGATTAATTGTGTAATTATAATATTTAAAAATAAAAATTATCAAAATTATCGATAAAGTTGATTATTGAAAACACGAATAAAACAACATTTTCTGAAAATAAATCGTAGCTAGATCGTTTTATCGCCCCCCAAATCCCCTGTATACTAAATTTTATGAAAAGCGTTGGAGCCGTTTCCGAGATTCAAATTATATACATATATTTATATACAAGAATTGCTCGTTTAAAGATATAAGATAAGATATTTGACGTTTGCCTTAACGCATGTTATAAAGTATTTTTGTAATTCGTCTAAACCAGTATTTCCCAAAGTGGGCGATAACGCCCCCTTGCGGGCGCTACAGGCCTATACGGGGGGCGATAAGAGACCCAGAAAAAAATGGGGGCGTTGTGTAGAGGCTTGGGAGGCGATTTGTAATTTCATCTAGGAAGACTCTTAGACACCGACTGAGCTCTCACTATAGTGGTTTTTAAGTGGGTGAAAAAATGGGGGCGCTAAAAAATAATTTATTCTCAAAGTGGGCAATAGATAAAATAAGTTTGGGAACCTCTGACCTAAACGCATATTATAAAGTATTATAGTCGTTTGCCTTAACGCACATCATAAAGTATTTAAGTCATTTGTCTTAACGCAGATTCTAAAGTATTTTCACTGTTTTCACGAGTCGTGGAGACAATTAAAGCTACTTTCCACGGGTTAATCTCGCATTTCAATCGCGCGGTCACGGACGACAGTCGTCTGTAAAGTATTTGAAAAGTCGGAAATGACAATTAAAATGTAATGACAATATAGAAAAAAAACCGAGTCATTAAACTGTGAAAGTTTTTTTAATTAAGTCCGTGCAGATAACTGAGTTTTCCTTGAATTAAATAAAGTTATATTAGTAATTTAATATTAGTAATTCAGCACTTAAATGACATGCCGATCTGTTATAGTATTTTCAGTAATAAACGTATTAATGTCTTTTTAATATTAATTCGTTCGCTTCCAGGAGCCTATATATTCGGAGATTTATTCAAAATCAAAACAAAACACTGAAGAAGTTACCGCAGAACCGCGCTTAGACGAAGACAACGAATTGCCGATACTAGAAAAACTATCGTTTTTCAAAAACATTGTAAATAGAAACAGGAATGTTGATTTGAAGTCTAAAGCGCAAATTCAGCCGATACACGAAGCAATCGAACACAAAGAGCGTAAAATCGAGAAGAAAGATAAACCCAAGCCACCTATCAACTACGATTTGAATGACATCAACAATGATAATGACAATGACTTGGCTGCCACCGAAACGGACGCATCTGAAAAATTATTAGAATCCGAAGATAATAACTTTGCACCGATAAGTTTTAATAAGAAGACGGACAGACGCATCGAAACCTTACGCGCTAAAAACAATGACGTGTCTTCGTTTGACGTTAACGCTATCGAGAGAGAAATAAAGAATATAGGTGATACAATAGTGCCAGAATTCAAGCCGTTAAACTCTGAGGTTCTAATCAAGAAAGTCAAACTGCCTGTTAGCTATTTAGAGACACTAAGAACTGAAGTGGACTACGACGAATATTACAATGATATAAACCTTTACGATGACTACATGCAAAGCAACACAATGACGAGTTATTTAATTGAAAAAGTTCAAGAATTGCACAGTTGGCTAACAAAAGACTCCGATTTTGATGTTATCAAAAATTCGACTAAGAACAGAAATGATTTCGGCGAAGTTTTAAAAGCTCTGAACGAAAGTCTGATCGAAGGGAACGCTAGCGTTGTCCTTAATAAGCTGAAGGAAATTTATTTCGGTGAAAATTTCACTATTGGAGTTCACGGCAGGAGATCGATGCTGGGGAATGAAACTGACTTACTATCGTTTGGCATTTTGAGTTTAGACGTAATGCTGCTACACAATATACAGACCATGGCTTGGGAGAGTCAGGTGAGTTTTGCACGCGAACTCCAAAATATAGGATATCTATGCCTCTGTCGACTTAAGCGGACCACTTCGACTTATCTGACGACGACGGGGCAACTCAAAGCCGACGTCGTCCGAGACATGTCTTAAAGGATCCCCTGGATTCACTTTCGATGCTTAGGTACCTCAAGCACCAGTCACCGTGTTCGTGGAACTCCTCGATTACAACGAAAAGCTCACAAGCTTACAACTACTCCATATTTCAATTTCATCTCCTTTTTATTATCACACCTCCTACCACCGGAGCAGAGCTTATCCATATTATTTGGAACCGCTACGTTCATCGTCAGTGCATTTCCATATCTTTCTGCCGCGTACCATCCGGCTTTGAAATGAGCTCCCCTCCGCGGTGTTTCCCGAGTGCTATGACACGTCCTTCTTCAAACGAGGGTTGCGGAGAGCACTTAACGGTAGCCAGCGGCACGGCTCTGCCTCTGGCATTGCTGAAGTTCATGGGCGACGGTAACCACTCACCATCAGATTAGCCGTCTGCTTACAACAGCAATAATAAATAATAGTTTAAAAAAACTAACAAAATACTCTCTTATAGAAAATCGAACTAAAAAATAGAAAATAAATTTTAATAAATTTAAATTAAAAATAGTATAAGAAAAAATGATTTTATTGTAAAAAAAAGCGTAAAATAAAACAAAGTTAATCCGACGTTTTGAAGGGGGTCAAAACCATGACCAAAGATTCCGTTACAAACATACATAGGTACGTCTGAAGCTAATAAAAGCGTATTCATTAAAAAAGACATGTCTAGCCCTAAACGAGAATAATTCTCAGTGGGGTGTAATTAGAGAGACCTAAGTCCAGCAGTGGACTGCTATTGGCTGATAATGTCTGAAGTCGTCGTGGCCTAAAGGATAAGACGTCCGGCGCATTCGTATGTAGCGATGCACCGGTCTTCGAATCTCGTTGGCGGGTACCAATTTTTCTAATGAAATACGTACTCAACAAATGTTCACGATTGACTTCCACGGTGAAGGAATAACATCGTGCAATCAATATCAAACCCGCAAAATTATAATTTGCGTAATTACTGGTGGTAGGACCTCTTGTGAGTCCGCACGGGTAGGTATCACCGCCCCGCCTATTTCTGCCGTGAAGCAGTAATGCGTTTCGGTTTGAAGGGTGGGGCAGCCGTTGTGACTATACTGAGACCTTAGAACTATATCTCAAGGTGTGTGGCGCATTTACGTTGTAGATGTCTATGGGCTCCAGTAACCACTTAGCACCAGGTGGGCTGTGAGCTAGTCCACACATCTAAGCAATAGAAAAAAAAAGACTAAACCATGCGCTTTGAACCAGGAAACGGCCCGTATAAACATGATGAAGGATCCAAACGTTTTCGCTTTCAACGCCCTCTTCATGGACCCGAGTAAAGTCGAAGCCAAAATGAACGAGCAAAATCAACCGTACGACGTATATCCGTAAGTTGAATTTACGACGATAACTTACTTGTTTCTCACGTTAAAATCAAGTTTATTTATAATGTGTTATGGTGTTATTTATAAGGTGTTAAATCAAGTTTTTGAAACTTTACAGTAGAGCCTTTTAAAGGTTAAAATTGGGAAAAACCATCATAACAAAAAGACTTCTTCAGCTATTGGAATGGGGTAAACTTATTTGAAGATCAATTAAAATTACGTTCAATTAATAAATTAATTAAATCGAACTGTTAATTAATGCTAATACCAAATAAAACGCATCTATAATTCGATATCGATTCGACTATTCGGCGATAGATGGCGTTACTCTTACCGGCGTAACAATACATTAAGTTGTGCAATCGAGGCGCCTCAGTAGCAGTAGACGACATAATTACTTCAGTGGGCTGTGTAGGGCACCGGTGACCTATATCACAGTCAAAGGGTTAAGGTTGGGCGATGTGCGAGCCTTATCCTACCTGTACCAATGTGCTTTTTTTGTTTTTAGAAAACGTCAAAACAAATTGACACCTGCCGACGACTATGGTTTTGGAAAAAATCTCTTTGAGAACATTCTCGAGATCGGAATGGGCACGTCCCGAGCTGCCATACATTTAGGAAGAGTTTACAAGAATACACGGTAAATGTGTTTTTGTTAATTGCCATTGCAGACTGTCCTATGCACCCCTTGAGGTCTGTAGTCTCCGTTGCGCAGGCGTATCAGTAATACCAGCGATATGGCTAAACCCCTGCCTGCTACTGAGAAATTTCCTCATGTCTCATTCAAAGAAGACCATGTCAAAGCGCCCGGGAAACACCGCGGAGGGGAGTTCATTCCAAAGGCGGGTGATGTGTGGCAAAAAAAACGTGTGGCACTTGGGAACTGCCGCGGTAAAGCTATTGCATAGCATTTTTTTTCAACTTATGCAATTATATTTAGAATTTAATATTAAAACAATAATAAAAAAGACCACGCTATATTAAACATTAATAAAAGCAAAACATTAACTGTCCCCTTCACACTTATAAGCTAGACCACGCGAGAGAGAGATGGGCAGACTTTTCATGATGCGCATGCAGTGTGACGTCACGCCGCGCGCTTATTCACAAACACTACACAAGCGCAACGTGTGAATGTGTTGAACGCGAGCAACATAGTTGGCGTAGTGGGGGTGTCAGGTTATTTTTATTACGGAATTCGGCGTATTCAGTCGCCGCGATCAAAGCCCGCGATAAAATCTATGCAATAGCTTAAAATATCTCTGGAAATGCTTGGTGGTATGGACGAACTCTTCTCTAGTGGCCAGCGAGGTGATGGTAAAAAGTGTTGAGCTAGTCTACCTGCCCTGACCCCAGTGTCATCTCGACCGGTAATCGGGTGTCAAGAGATGGTGTTAAGGCGACTGTCGTTTTGAGGGGCAAACTACGACTTATTTCAAAATGTTGTCTCTCTTCAGAGACGCCGGAATCCACCATAACCCGGTCCGGTGCCCATCGGCGGGGAATCCGTAAATAGATTCCCCATAGTAAAAAAAATGGAGCCACCTGAGATGTGATCAAGTTTTGCTTGAAGTGACCAATTCAAAATATCCCTTACACTTCAATCGTTTTTATAATGAGCACACATGATTTCCAATTTACAGGTCAGTCTTAAACCAAATGTCGAATAAAGAGAACACGCCGGTGTTGCCAAGGAACATAGACGAGAACACCCACGCGCTTAATCGTCTGCAGAGTTCGTATAGTAGAAACGGCAGTGTTGCCAGCTCGGACGGTTTCTACACGGAGCTTGACTGCGTTTGGTTGTTGTACTGTAGGAATCTCGCGGCGACATCTAAACTTAACCCTCCTTACGGAACTATGGCTCGGATTAACGGGTAAGTGCATATTTAACCTTTACTTTCGCCTACCTACACTAATAACTGAGAGTTCTAAGCACACAAAATTCATAGACCTAATGACTGTCTCGCCCTTCAAACAGTAACGCTTCACTGCTTTGCGGCAGAAATAGGCAAGTTTTTTTTTCTATTGCATAGATGGGTGGACGATCTCACAGCCCACCCGGTGTTAAGTGGTTACCGGAACCCATAGACATCTACAACGTAAATGACGCCACCCACCTTGAGACATGAGTTCTAAGGTCTCAGTATAGTTACAACGGCCGCCCCACCTTTCAAACCGAAACACATTACTGCTTCACGGCAGAAATAGGCGGGGTGGACGGCAATTACCCGTGCGGGCTCACGATACACCCCACCACCAACGAAAGCTGGAATGTCTTTCAGGGTCGCCCTCCGGATGCTTGCTGGAGAACTGTCAGGTGATAAAGCTTTAGACACGATGCTGTACGAAGTGTTCGCGGGCTGGACCGAGTTGAAGTGTGACGACATGTTCCCCAAGTAAGTGCTGCCGCATCATCATGTTAGGCTGTATCAGTGACCTCAAGTTTTTTTTTATTGCTTAGATGGGTGGACGAGCTCACAGCCCACCTGGTGTTAAATGGTTACCGGAGCCCATAGCCATTTACAACGTAAATGCGCCACCCACCTTGAGATGTAAGTTCTAAGGTCTCAGTATAATTACTACGGCTGCCCCACCCTTCAAACCGAAACGCAGTACTGCTTCTACTACTACTTGCAAGTTTTAGTGAAAATCAAGTATAGTCAGGGATATAGGTTTATTTATAAATATATAGGTAGACGCTAGAGGACTTGTAGACATCAAACCAGACAACATCAGATGCCATATCTCGACACATGACACACTCCGAGTAAGAACTGCAGAATAATGGATAAGGATACAATGGTACCTGATCAAATAGTACCAGTGACAAACCTTTAGTCACCATTATTGTAATCGATCTAAGAAAAGAAGTCGCTTACGGTTAGAATGTGTGCTGTGAAATATATTTATTGTTATTGCCTTTGTAGGCAGATGAGTATACGGCCCACCTGATGGTAAGTGGTTACCGTCGCTCATGGACGTCAGCAATGCCGTGGGCAGAGCCAAGCCGCTGCTTGCCATTAAGTACTCTCCGCAACCCTCGTTTGAAGAAAGACATGTCATAGCGCTCGGGCAACACCGTGGAGGGGAGCTCATTCCAAAGCCGGATGGTACGCGGCAGAAAAGACCTCTGGAAACGCACTGTCGATGAACACAGCGGTTCCAAACTATATGGATTAGCTCTGCTCCTGCCACCGGAGGTGTGATGATAATGATACATTGTGGTTTAATTATTATGATCTCAATCAATAATAATTGTAAATAGACATGCTTTAAAAACCGGATCATCGAAATCGGTTGGCGTGATATTGAGTTGTTCATCTATTTGTCGCGCACGTACTTAATGCAAATTTAAGACTTATATGGTTTTCTCATGGATACCATTATCAGAACTGGACTAAATTGAAATCTAACCACACGAAAAGCGTCAGCTTTCTAACAAAAAAAGAATCATCAAAATCAATTCACCCAGTCAAAAATGATGAGGTGATAAAAACATTTAAAAAAAAACATACAGTCGAATGGAGAACCTCCTACTTTTTTGAAGTCGGTTAGAAAGGAGATGAGATTGAAATATGGAGATTCAATTTTGTCATTATCCTCCGTAGATGCAGCAAAGTCAATGCGGCCTCAGTCGTATTGGAAACAATATTACAGCCGGCGAAGAAAACACAGTAGTTTCGAGGCCGATGAAAAAACAAAATTTTACTACTAAAATGGTAGTTTTTTTTACTGACTTGCAATACTTTTTTGTTTGTTCTTTTTTTGAAATGTAATTTTCGTATTTGCTCGCTACTATTGAAATTCCATTTTAATCTATCATGTACAATATTGTTTGTTGTTAAATATTATTGAAGCCGTTGTCTGTCTGTAGTAAAATTAAATTTAAAGGTTAAGAAATAGTTTTAATGTTTTATAAGTACATGGTTGGAGCTATCTGACTTAGCTGTATAATTTTACTATGTTATAATATTTTAGAAATGATTATATTATATCTAAGAGAAAATCAAGGGGTAACAGAATTTTATTATTGTCAATGTCAATGTCAATATTAATGTCAGACGTTTCGAATACTTTACAGTTTCGCTGACGTACGACGATCAGTTAGTTAAATCGTTGTTTATATTTTTTTAACACGTTTCTTGGCTTTACAACCCACCGGAGAGCCTGGCATTACTTATACTATTCCGGAATCAAAATCAGGGAATCAGGGAATCGGTAATTTGTTATCAACTTGAGATTTTCATTCTAAAGATTTTGGTATAATATACGAAAATTAGCGCGGATGATAAAAATTGCAGGATGACTTTTACCATCTAGTTTTAAAAGGCTCAAGGATGACCCTCATCGCCCGAATGGTTCAGTAAGATCAGACTCACCGGTGAGCACCGTGGCTCAAATGAAAATACTCGATTTCTCATATGGCGTTCAATGTGTTAAAAATGACAAAAGTTTAATATGAACTAGGTTATTCTTGCAGGCGCACTTCTGCAGCCGTGAAAAGCTTGGCCTAGCCCAGTTTGGTTTAGTTTAGTGCGTTTTTTTACATATTTTGTATTTTATCGAATGATCGCGCGACAAGTCGTCGTGGCCTAAAGGTTAAGACGTTCGGTGCATTCGTATGTAGCGATGCACCGGTATTCGAATCCCGTCGGCGGGTATCAATTTTTCTAATGTAATACCTACTTAAGAAATGTTCACGATTGACTTCCATGGTGAACGAATAACAACGTGTAATAAAAATCAAATCCGCAAAATTATAATTTGCGTAATTACTGGTGGTAGGACCTCTTGTAAGTCCGCACGGGTAGCAGGGTGGTCCCTGCCTAATTCTGCCGTGAAGCAGTGATGCATTTCGGTTTGAAGGGTGGGGCAGCCGTTGTAACTATACTGAGACCATAGAACTCATGTCTCAAGGTGGGTGGCGGCATTTACTTTGTAAATGTATAATATGGGCTCCAGTAACCACTAAACACCAGGTGAGTTATGAGCTCGTCCACCTATCTGTGCAATAAAAAAAACAAGGACTCATTACTTACGACCTCATGTCCGCTGACCTCACAGTAGATGCGACTTTGACCCGGGTCGAAGCTCTCGTCAGGAATTTGTACATGAAGCAATGACTGTTATAAATAAGTACCTACACGCAAATCGTTTTAGGATTTAAACATACTTTATTGTCACAAATTAAGGAATTAAGTTTGTTTTTAAATCTTAATAAATATTCATGTAGGTACCTACATTTTTATCTACTAATAATATTTATCTTTAAAGTAAGTAGTTAGTCTAACATATTTGTTTGAGCTATACTTAAAATCGCAAATTCGCGTATGGAAAAACTGATCAAATTTAATTGTATTTAGATTATTTTTTTCTCTAAGCACCTGTCCTTTTTGTGTATACTGTGACATTGGCAAAATCAATGCCTAAGACGTTGGAACCATTTATATAGAAAAAAAGATACCTAATAATAAATAAGATACCTACTTTTTATAGACTGAAAAAATATACTTTAAATGATTGAGTAATATTATTGGTTTTGTTTTATTTTTTTCCTTCGATGGATGCAAGAGATATCACGACTTGAATCTCACCACTCGCAAACTCAGAGATGGGGTTTAATTTTCATTGCCTGAATTGTATTTTTTTTTATTGCCTTAGATGGGTGGACGAGCTCACAGCCCACCTGGTGTTAAGTGGTTACTGGAGCCCATAGACATCTACAACGTAAATGCGCCACCCACCTTGAGATATAAGTTCTAGGGTCTCAAGTATAGTTACAACGGCTGCCCCACCCTTCAAACCGAAACGCATTACTGCTTCAAAGCAGAAACAAGCAGGGCGGTGGTACCTACCCGCGCGGACTCACAAGAGGTCCTACCACCAGTGATTACGCAAATTATTATTTTTGCGGGTTTGATTTTTATTACACGATGTTATTCCTTCACCGTGGAAGTCAATCGTGAACATTTGTTAAGTACATATTTCATTAGAAAAATTGGTACCCGCCTGCGAGATTCGAACACCGGTGCATCGCTCAACACGAATGCACCGGACGTCTTATCCTTTAGGCCACGACGACTAAAATTGTCATGTATTGTGTGATGATTGTTTTAAAGTAACAAATCGAAGCATTTTCGGAACATGGGTAACTGAAATGACGTTATAATGTAAATACGATTGTAAGAATACGCCCCACTGCCAATTAAAGTCCGAATCCCTGGGCCGGATTTTGTATGTATTTATTTTTTATTGCCTAAGTAGGCAGACGAGTATGCGGCCCATCTGATGGTAAGTGGTTACCGTCGCTCATGGACACAGGACTTAAGGGCAAAGGTAAGGAAAAAACTCCCATCAGACCCAAACCCAGAACTGTTCATGTTGACGGCCATAGCCAATTTACCAAGACCTCGACCGGCATCAAAGCCCAATCACTCCCTCCTCCTGCAGGAAGAGAAGGGCAGAAGGTCAATTTTCAACCCAGCCACAAAAAAAGAAGAACAAGGTAAAAAATTAAAATATGAGGAAAGAGACAAAAGAACAAGTGTGCTTAGTGCGAGTTTTTTAACTTCCCGATCGCGTAAAAGTTAACTTCAAATATGTGTGGAGTTGGAACAGCGCCCCTAGCGGCAAACGTAGTGACCCTTTCCAACTTTAACGCGATCGAGAAGTTAAAAAACTCGCACTAAGCACCATGAACAGGTTCAAATCCATCCATATCAGTCATTACTAGGACGTATGGACGTAGAGGAAAACGCAACTAGCGTTTCTCCTTCGTAACCCACCAAATCCCCTCTCTCCACGGCGCGGGGAGCGCAAAAACCGGTAATTTCCAGAGTCGACTGGTTTCGCCCGACTTTTCTAATTGTCGGGAAAAAGTATCTGAAGCAATCTCCGGGTTTATCCAAGAGGTCGGCAATGTACGATTAGAGGAATGAACGCCTAAGTAAAACGAAAGGTAAATTTGCATATGGTTTATTGAATCAGAGCATTTTCAGCTTAAGCGTCTCCAGAAGTCCGTTGACAGCGTTATCCGCGGCCTTAAGTTTGTCGAACAAATTCAAAACCCTTTTGTCGTCCCAAAATTCTTTGTTCGCATTCATATCCTGCTTCATGTTATCCAGATAGACCTTCAGAGTGTCCAGGCTGGCCGTGATGTAGCCTATTTTGAAATAGCCATTGTTTTTGTAAGACATTTTGACGACGTTAAGGACGGCCATCTTGTTTTTTATGTCTCCGAATGCGTCATCTAAATAGCTCAACAGTTTCTCTTTGAGAATGTTCGGCGCTCCGGGGGCGTTCATAGATTTCCTTCCGCTGCTCTTGGTAACGTTTGCGTCAGTTTTGACAGCTGTCAAGTTTGACGCGCTGTCCAAATCTCGCTTGAGTCTGCCGTGAGCGCTCCTCCGAACGATTACATTCGAAAGCTTCTCGTCTATGAACCGATTCAAGCTGGTTATCCTATTGTTTATGTCTAATACGTTCGCGTTCAGTTTTTTTATCGTCATCACAACGTATTGGAAGTCCCTTTGTTGTTTCTCTACGGTCTCGCGGTCGGCGCTGTCAGGACCTTTGAACGAGAGTTTGTTCTTCTTGCGTTGACCTTGCATCGCGTTCACCTCGTCAATCGAATAGAACCAGCGGCCTGTTGACTTTGTGACGTCACTTCCGTCACTTTCCCTCGAGACGGAAGCGGCCCCCTCCGATTTATCATTAACGAATTGCAGATTCTCGTAGTTATTAAGGTCGTCGTAGGTAAGGCAGTTGATGTTTTCCATAAAAAATGCGAACGTCAAGTCTGGAACGATAGTTTAAAATAGATTTTCTGACGCTGACCGAATGTGTGATTTTAGGCGATTTACATATGAGTGAAATTCGCGAATAAAATAACAAAATTAATACCGTTTTTACCTAAACTGAAATTAAGGTTCATGTACTAAAGGTATGCATTGACCTAACCGAGGGCTAAGATGGCTGATCCATTCGTATCGAACGACGCTAAGCCGATGTTCAAAACCTGCAGACAGATGCTCATTTACCTAATAAAATACGTACCCCTCCATAGCCTGAATGATACTTTGGTAATTATTTTAAAATCAATGCCCTACGCACCTAAAATCTTAATGGAAATATAAAAAAAAAACACTTACAGAATACAATTGAAACGCTCAACATATTGATCCAAACGCGTTTCGAACCGAACCCAAAATGGCGGAATGAGTTATCGACTGACACGAGAAATCATAAATTGAAAGACTACATACTTAAATAAAACATAAAATCAATTATGTTTCTTAAATTGCTATTTAAGTTGGTAATGTAATTAAAAAGCTATCGTGTACAAGAAATGTACCTACGTGTTTTTTATTTTTTTATTTCGAAATACAGCGGGAAAATTACACGGCTGAATATTACAAAATGGCGGTAATTTTATTGTAATGACGTATATGTACTGGAATATACTGGATGTTAGGAGACCGCTTCCGTAAACGCAAGACAGACTATCAGTACTATCACTAATGACACCTTTAATTATGGAGTTATTTAGACAAATGTTGTAAAGTGTGTGCGATCGCGCGAGTTTACGCCGCGCCGCGCCCGGGCGGTCGTTGATCCGAGCATCAGCTGTTTTTGATTTTGTGTTTCATTGCTGGTTTTTTTTAGTAATGTATTTTTTATGAAACTATCAAAATCAAAAATCAAAATCAAAAAAGTTTTATTCAACATAAATGAAAGTACATGCTTGTTGAACGTCAAAAGAATTACCGCCAATTCACAAGAATTAGCCTCCGTCCTGAGAAGAATTGGCAAGAAACTCAGCGGGCATGTTTTTTTTTTTTTTTTTTTAATATTAGATTTTTATTTTAAATATATTTTTTTTTAAATATTCATATTACAATAAGTAATTATAACATAACAATTTTACAATATTGAAATTCCCGGAGCGAGCAACTTATTCCCACTTTGTGCAATCTTCTAGATAATCATTGACTTTATAGTAAGCTTTATTGCACAGATGTTCTTTAATATCGTTTCATTTAGCTGTACTAACATTATGGAGCGTAAATAATTGAAGTGAAAACTTCTTTAGAATCGTTGTGATTTCAAACCGGATGCAACGGAAAAAACGATAGGTAAGAGACACAAATACAAAAATGTGTAGGATGAAGCCAGCAAAGAATGAGACAGAAATATACATACTATTTAATACAGCACCATCTGTGAGTTTTTTAATACTAACGTGTGTATGAAAGCTCTTGTAGTGAATTTTAATTTAGCATTATACGTGAAATTAAAATATCAATTCACAGAGGGCGCTACCTTACAATTATTTACTAATGACAAAATTTTACATATACTTAAGATAGTTTAGGATAATTGTATTTTAATTTTGGAAGGTTTCACTTCTACCACGTGTGAATTGCACACATATATTTTTTTTTTAATAAAACGTTTTAAAAATATGTTTTTTTTTTTAAATCAGCATCGTTTTTATTTCCATCCCATGATCAAAGGTGTCATTAGTACTATCGTCGGTCTTCGTTTCCGGAAGCGGTCTCCTGACACCCAGTATATTTAATCAATAGTCGTGCTTTCTGTTTAGTAAGATGCTGAAATGGCTCATGTACATAATATACTTACACCATAATCATAACGAGAGGTGAAAGGCTATTGTTTGGTTTAAGCGACATTTTTGCAACTTTGCAGGAGCCATTTAAAGTATAAAATTTGAAAAAAAAAAAACTTAACAAAAAAACTTCTTCAGTTATTCGAATGGGGAAAACTTTATTGAAATTCAATTAAAAACATGCTAATAGCTAATACCAAATGAAGTGGACCTTTAATTGTAAAGCCAAATGTCGCTTATACCAAATCGCGTTTCACCTCTCGATACTATTTCTGAAGCAAAGCAATTATTCTTTCTGGTTTGTCTAATAAACACGTTAACCTGCGTTAGGCAGAATTAACACTATAACCGTTGGCATAGGAACAAAAAAAAAACACAAAAAAATACATTTTTAATCATTTAATTCAATACACGGTAAATATAATTGTTTGACAAATCTTAAATAATAAATTCTTACATTTTACAATCATATCACCATAATATGACATATTTTATAAATTAACTTTAATAAAATCGGCTCTTCGTTGCTGTATAAACTAACTTTGGATTATAAAAATATGATTCAGTCACATACAGTTCGCTTAGCGCCGGATAGGTGGCGCTGAGGGCAGGGTTTTTTTATCTTTTGAACCTTTGAGCCGAATTGATTTGAAATTTTGTGTATACGCTCGTCTCAACATCGGAACTAACAATTAATATGGTTTTTAGGTGAAGCGACGCACACTCGGTATCAGCCATTTTTACTATAAAGACATGTCTTTTTTAATTTTTTTATTTTTACAATCCAAAGCTTCTAAACGATTATCGATAAAGAACTACGAAATAGGAGTCTCATTGGATTAAACCAGCCTTTCCCAAAGTGGGTGATAACGCCCTCTTGAGAGCGCTGCAGGCCTAAGGGAGGCGGTAAGAAACCCAGAAAAAAGGGGGCGTTGTGTGTTGTGTGCTTGGGAGGTAATTTTGGGAGGTCTAGGAGGACTCTTAAACACCGAGTGAGCTCTCGCTATAGTGGCTTTTAAGTAGATGAAAAAATGAGGGCGTTAAATAATAATTTATTCTCAAAGTGGGCAGTAGACAAAATGCGTTCGGGAGCCCCTGCATTAAACCAAGAAAATCGCGTAATAAGACTCATCAAGTTCTTTACTTATAAACACTTGCGTATTAGTCTTCAAACGTACAAACTGCACTGTTAACGCCGAAATAAATGTCTCCAGCGTTGTCTTTGTGTTACTATGCAAACTCACTACTTATATAAATGTGTATATATATAATATAGTGTTTATTTTTCAAACAAACATCTTCATTAAAACTAATTTCTACTAAGAAAGCGTGATGTTAAACATATCAAAAACCCTAAATATCCTATTTTATAGATCGATCCAGCGATGCCACATTCTCTTAATATGTAAGGGTATTTCTAAAATCAAAGAAACAGTTTTAGCTATATAAAATTATATTACGCAATGAAATGCACACAAAAATCGCGAGTCGAGTTCGTTGACCTTAAACGACAGGGCTTTTAACAGCGCTATTTTTATAAGCTCGTTTTTTGTTGTATGCGATTTTGCTACTTCCCGATAAGCTCCCTTGTAACTTAGTTTCGATTGACAGTGAAAGAAAATGGCTCGCGAAAAAGCTTAATTAATTATTGTAAACGCAACTATCTTATCCATCGCTTCTATTCGAGCATGGTACTGTATTAATAACGCTTTAACCTCAAGATTATCGTGTTCTAGGAACAAACAGCAATGCACCTTCGTTATTTTTAGAGCGAAACACTTTGACGTTCTAAGCCAGCGGCTCTCAACCTTCGCGTATAGCGACACATTGTAGTCTCGCAAGCTCTTTACAAATACGATATTTGTATCTAAGCTCGCCAAAGCTACACATTATAAACATACAACTCTTTACTAGACGTTAACTTTACAGCTGCATTCAATTGATTTATGATAGATAATATGAATGTAATTGCTTCAATCACGAGATACTTTGAATGTGACGGCGTCGCATATTTGCACCGTACGTTAGTGCGACGTTGAGTCAGAATAAAGTTTGAGAGCCGCTGTTCGTTATGCTTCGTTTTACCGAGCGAAGATCTTTGAGAATGCCGGACATCTTTTTGAACGCGAATAATTCGTGAATTCCTTGTTTATGGTAAACTAATATTGCAATTGATCACTTTTAACGCACAGTACTTCCGTTTTTTTTTGACATGATAACGTCTTATAAATCGATAAACACCGGTGGCACGCACGAAAACGTGTCACGTTCCGCCCGAGCTTGAGCGTGCGAGCGAGAGCGCGAAACAAGCGACAGAGAGGCACGATCGGCCCAAGCGTTGGCTTGTGACACATTTATCTCTCTTCTCGCGTGACGTCAGAGCTAGCAGTTCGAATAGTTCCGTTACTGACGTTATCACGTAACACTATCGTCCATTAAGCGACTTTACAGACAACCAATTATTATTTTTTGTTAGCCGTCACCTTCGCCGAAAAAATAATTCGGATATTGTTTTTTCGGGGCAAACTATGCTTTTCTTTCAGATAAGTTGCCCATATTAGCACAAGACCCATGACTAGCCATTGCCGATTCAAGAATTAAGCAATTCACACGCATTCCCATCTTGTCATTAACAAAACAGAGATGAATTATTAAAAGATTTCGGTGGATTGAAAGGTAGGATCACCCAAGCAATGTATCTATGAGATGGCATCTTTAGGCGAAACAACAAATTCTTATCGCATAATTAGGACTGCAAAATCAAGCTTGCTTAGCTAAAACAAAGTACCTATGAAACTAAAGTGGCCAAACTCTATTTCACTAACTTGGCTCTATACATACATTCATACAAAAACTACTTCCTAATTTATCATTAAAATAGAACACTCAATCTAAATGTCTCTCTCGCACGCGTTACGACGACGCACGCATAGAGCGAGACGTCGAGAGACAAGTCGACTCGACCCACAACAATTACCTTAATACCTACATACACATAATATACTTTTTAAAACACCTACAATTTTAATACTAAAAACCTAACACCCATTCTCTTTGGTGGGGGGGGTGACAGTCGTACAATTTTATTTTCGAATAAATACAAAAAATATCACATTAATAATAAACAAATTTCATACGACGAAGTGTTCTGGAAAAAAAATCAACTCAAATGACAGCTGTCAGAATGACGTCCGTCAGAACACAATGAAGTAGGAAACCTATGGAAATGAAACGTCAACCAAAATTTCGTGCCACTGTGACGTCATCTGGCCACAAAACATGGCGGCTTTAGTGCTGTACAAAAGATTTCAATGTTATCAGGTTTTATCGATAAACGTTCTTGGCTCATTTTATTTTAAATATTGTTGAGTATTATTTATTTGTAGAATTTATACTTTAATGGGAAGTAAGTAGGTATATTGTTATGTGCAAATATGATATGATTTAGATGGGTGAAATCTAAGACAAGTTCGTCCTTCGAATTTGCCAAGTAAACGATATGATGATTTTTAAAAGTTGCTACACTGATTTTATAAAGTTGTCGTTTGTCGCAAAACATAAAGATATGGCGTAGTTCAAAGCCATCAGCCCATTTCTAGCATGCTAAATGTTATCGTATTTTGAGTACGTGTTTTTCTTAGACTATTACAATCTATTTTAATTGTTTTGCTGACTCTAAAGTCCGTAACATACTACCGCAGCGCACCCCAAGGAAGGTGCGCCGCACCATTTGAATCACTTTCGCTTGAGAGTGATTCAAATTTTAAACTTATCAAGGGACCGCGTGAAGAAAAAAACACCTACAGAACATTTATTCATTAATTACAAACGTCATTCCTTGTGACTTCCTCTCTAAAATCACTTAATTATTAAATATTTAACAAATTTACAATAGTGTTTTACTCACTGCGGAATAAAACTATTTTATTTAAATAGTTCCGAAGAGATTTTGTCGGTAGCCTTTTTCCCGAAATATCTAAACAGAATGTCTAAATATGTTTTGATGACATATTTTAAAGTGGTATTTATGATTAGTGTCATGATCAATAGATTCCGACCGAAAAATGGATTTTTCGGATGAGGGCTCCATAATGAATTTAAATACATATAGATAATAGTTTTAGGACATCGACTTTCTTGAGATCCTATAAAATACGTTTTAATTATTATTTTTTATGTTTTAAGCATGATAAAATAAGAAATTTTATATAAGCAATCATATTAAATCGATATCAAAGTCAATAAATAATGTACAACCCAAAACAGACGGCCGAACTGACGTGACAATGACATTTGGCGCGCTAAACATGGCGGATTTTCGGCCTCATTAGACGGAGACGGAGACATTTACGTATATTCATATTTCATTTTATGTACGCACTGAAATACTGTTATATTGTTTTCCTGCGAGTTAGAGTGCTGAGTAAGAACGAGATAGATATATGTTTATGTGTGTGCCTTCAAAATGGGTGCTATTTATATAAGCAATTGTACGTATAGAACAATATGTCGTGTCCCTACTATATAGGTCTATGTCAGAACACGAGGTTCCAAAGGACAGCCGTCAAAATTCGATTCTGTCAAATTCGGACGAAAGTTTTTAGGCGGGAATTTTCGAATGTCGAAAATTTTGTGCATTCAACTTGTGCGTTTGGACATAATCGAAAATAGTCTTGTATTTTTATTTTTTATTTATTTTTGTTACTCTGTAAGTCTTGTATATATTTTTGTAAGTAATAACATCTTATGAGAGGGTAGATCGCTTCGTTACGTAGCGCGTTACAGCGCCAGTCTGTCTAGCTTCTCTTTCTCTCACGCACACGGCAGCGGTACTGATAACGTATGTAAATTCTAACTATTTATATATCTTTTTCAATTTATGTTACAATTATCCTTGCATTATCATATTAATATACATAAAATTTAAGTAATAACCTAAGCTTTTCTCAAGTTAAACGATTTCAATATTAAATAGTTCAACATAGATTACTTTAAGTTATTACTTCTGTCGGTCGTTCCGAGACACATAATTTTTTATTATTTTTTACTCTATACATTTTCATAGTTGAGAAATATTGTCCCAAATATACCTGTTGATTAATTAAATAATGTTACACTCGCAGTAGCTAATGTCTTTAGTTGGTTCAGTGACTGTGCCTGTGTTTTGCGCAAACAAGCGAACGCATATTATAACGAAGATGTCATTCATGCGCTTGTGATCGAATTCTAAGAAAAAAAAAAGCAATGAAGTCAAGATGACTCTAAAAAAATTAATCAAACATTAACAAAATGAGCCGTCGTGATCATTTGAGACTTTTATTTTGTAATACCAAGATTAAACTAAGCAACACTCAGATCTAAAATTTGTAAAATGTAACCGAGAAATATTGATAGATTGAAAACATTGGTAGCGCTGAAACATAAAAAAAAATACTTTCACTGTTACAGCTCTGTAAAGATAGTATAGATTTTAATTTAGTACTTTCCCAATCCGGTAGTAGTTTGTATAATAGTACAATTTTCTCCTGCGTGTAAAATTGCCGCGGGAAAACACGCGGGATGAGATGTCCTACTTTTTTCCCGCGGTGCACGTACAATTTTTTCTCCTACCAGGCCGAAAGTTCGTGAAGTACCGAGCCGGGGTCCCGAGGCGAAGCCCTGGTAGGGGCTAGGGGGGGGGGCATACTCGTAAAAATTTTTATTGCCTTTTGTTTATTTCACTTTTACACTAAACACAATATTGCAAATTACCCGATCACAACAATGACGGAGAATTTTAGGTCTAGACACTAATGCGCATGCACACTTGTCAGTACCCAGGGAGAAAAAGTTAGACTTTCTTCCCTGTACAGCGGGAGGAAAACTAAACTTTCGGCGTAGGTAGGAGAAACAATAAGTTTCAGAACCAATATTAACATCTTAACCACTGTTTTATAAAAAAATATAAAACAAAAATTGGCAACATTGATGATAGGCAATAGCATTTGTATAAAATATAATCGTTTCAGCACTGACACATGGAATTAAATGGAACACTATAAATATCGATTATCTTCCACTGACACGATTCATAATTTTCTTGGGTACGTCCTTAAATCAATAATTGGATAGGACAAAATTCAGATACAAAATAGGCTAGAGATATAGCGCTGAGGGGTTCGAATCTGACATCAATCCCCGACGCCACGTACAATGATACCAAATTAAGAATACCACGAAACGATTCATAAATAACTTCTGAGATCATTTATACTGTATACCTCAAAATACATATAATTATAAAGAAATTATTATATAAAACCAAAACTTATTACACTACCGCATTTTAATTACAAAAAACTCATGATTCGCTGCCGTGTCTCCAAGAATTAGCAAATAATGGTTAATCTACGATTTATGTATCAATAATTTTGTGCATTAATTTTCATATAGCGACCATTGATTTCGTCTAAGCATTCCACCAGCTACATCTTCGACATAGCTAGACAATTATTTGTGACACTTAAAATGCGACGGTGCAAAAGACTTCATTAGAAACGGAATCCGAAATACAGAATTTATTTGAACATTAGATGCGCCGAAACATAGCCATGTCCCCTTCCGACGCATTCCTGTCGATGTACTGGCTGTAAATGATCTCGCAATCCGGACGCAAGCTTCTGAACGTGTCCACGCCTCTCTGCGTGACCCGCGTACCCGAGAAATCGATGAACCTCAAACGTGGAGCCGCCGTGGCCAGATGGACCAGACTCCGATTAGTTATATTCCTGAATCCGGTCAGTGACAAGATCCTGAGATTGGACCTGTCCGGTCGCGTGGCCGGCTGATCGTGTTGGCCGTTCGGGCCGATATTTATGTAGTTTATGTTATCGCTGTCCGCGCGACCGAATCTGTGGACCGTCGTGTCCGAGACGAGAGTCGTCGGGTCGAACCTTGTCATCTGGTAGGCCGAACTCACATCCAGCCTGCGACTCGGAGCGGCCGGTTGGGAATCGCCCGATTCCCCGACTTTATAAACCGGTATTGCGAGCCTGTACATGGCGTGGAGGCGTCTTCCTACGTTAACATACAGTATATTCTGTTTCGGTTCTTTATTTTCAGTTTTCTCGCCGTTTTTCTGATCAGTCTTGTTAGACGTCGAAGGCTGCGGGTCGTCTTTGGACGTGCTGGCGCCTTGGTTGACGGCCTCAGGTCGCGGCTCATCCATTTTCACGTCATTTTGTTCGCCGCCTCCGTTCTCTGGCTTAGCGTCGCCATCGCCCGAACTCCCGGCCGCTTTATCCTCGCTCGCCTTCTCCTTCTCCTTCTGCAGCTTCAAAAGATTCTGCCTGTGTATTTCGTCTTCGATCAAGTCTTGCTTGACGACATCGTCGTACCTGTCGTTTCGGTTACGACTGTCCCCCCTGATCATGGCGTATACGGACGAAGGCGTGTTTCCAATGACCGATTTGCAGGAGCACACGCGCGGTATATCGTCGAGACGGATCCGCTTCTGGGCGGGAACGAAGTCGTCTGTGACGTTTCTGTCGGTTTGTCCCTCGTCGAGTTTGTGTTTCTTCGTGACCGTCTTAGAGTCGGCGGGGGCCGGGTCATCGACCTTCGAGCTTCTCACCTTGAAATAGTCCGGCTCCTGTCGAGTGAGGGGTTTATTACGCGGATGCAAGACAGCGCGTCTGCCGATCCGGCCGCTTGAGCTTAGGGCTAGCGGCGAATCCATTTTTTTGAAGAACATTCTGATTGATTATTTAGATGGGTCAACTATTTTCTGGTTGGTTACCAGTTTCCTTAGAAATCACTAGGTGAATGCCGTCACCCGCCTTAAGACATGAGGTCAGTCTCATTGGCCCCACCCTTGAAAGCGGAGCGCACTTAGGCATACGGGCTCATAAGCATTCAGCAACTGACGTGACCTGTGGGGGGTGGTGGGGAGGAGATCACTTACCTCCATCTCCCAGTCGTCGAGCTCGACGTGCTCCGGTATGTTGTCGCCGATATAATGGGCATGCTTGTGCACAGCGGGCGCCTCCATCGCCGGCGACACGTACAGCTCCTCCAGCGAGCCCACCCAGCCGAAAGAAGACACCTCGCTGTCGCCCACGGGGGACTCGCGCAGGTCAATCACCTGGGCCCACCAGCCGATGTTAACGAGCATTGTAAACGGTACGAAATCGTCGCGGCCTAAAGGATAAGACGGCCGGTGCATTCGTATCGAGCGATGCGACCGTGCCAGTGTTCGAATCTTGTAGGCGGGTACATATTTTTCTAAGAAAATACCTTTTTTTCCTACCTAAGTTGGTAGCTCTAGAGGGCTATGCCAGCGTGGCCGAATGAGTAGGTGAGCTCACGGGGCTCTAACCAGAGGTCGTTGCTAACACTAGCCCTAACAAGAGCAGTGCTTCGAAGAATCTACCATCGAATTGGAAACGCGACCCACTGAGAAGATCCGACGAGAAACTCAATAGGCTGTCTGTGGGTTAATTTACTCGCCGAACCCGTTGCTTGCGGTGACCGGTGCTTGAGGTACCTAAAAGCACCATTAGGGGATCGGGAGGATGCGTTTTTTTTTATTGCTTAGATGGATGGACGAGCCTGGTGTTTGGTGATTACTGGAACCCATAGACATCTACAACGTAAATACGCCACCCACCTTGAGGTATAAGTTCTAAGGCCTCAAGTATAGTTACAAAGGCTGTCCCACCCTTCAAACCAAAACGCATTAGTGCTTCACGGCAGAAATAGGCAGGGTGGTGGTACTTACCTGCGTGGAATCACAAGAGGTCCTACCACCAGTAAAATACTGTGGTGTGACGTGACGTGTTTAGGGCGACGACTATTCACCATTCCGTCCGCAGCATCGGGTATGAAAGTACCTAACACGAGACAATATCCTGCCTATTTCTGCCACCTACCAATCATAAGCTTGGGTTTTAAAATGGTTTCTAGACTCTGGAGCTATTGATGCTAGCTAGCTACACCATTAAGGGTTATCCTCTCACCTTGAGAGTTTTGAACCCGTATCTGGTGGCGAGGGACGAGTACGCGACACACTCGCTCATCCTCATGCAGCGCCTCATCCTGAGCAGCTGGAGTCGGGACAGCTTGCTGAGCGGCAGCAGACACGACGGCTCCACCCACTCGCACTCGGACACGTCCAGCTCCTGGGTGTACAAACGTAGAAGACCGTTCGTACTGTTCGCTTCATTAGACCAACGAAACGCAGTCCATACAGCCAATATTTTGTCTCATCGAAATGTGTATTAAAAAAAAACAAAGACGCCAGTAAATTTTTAATATCTTTTTTTTATTGCCCTTGTAGGCAGACGAGCATACGGCCCACCTGATGATGAGTGGTTACCGTCACCCATGGACTTCAGCAATGCCAAAGGGCAGAGCCAAGCGGCTGCCTACCGCTTCATACTCTCCACGAGCCTCGTTTGAAGAAGGACATGTCATAGCGCTCGGGAAACACCGTGGAGGGGAGCTCATTCCACAGCCGGATGGTACGTGGCAAAAAAGACCTCTGGAAACGCACTGTGGATGACCGCAGTGGCTCGAGGTAGTATGGATTGAAAAGTAACAAATATCCCATCCAGCGACACAAACATTGGCATTCATCGTATAAAAATGCATGCTTTAGTTTCATTATTAGGTAGGTTATTATAAAGATTTATATTAAATGTTCCAAGGTCATTTATGCTAATATCATAAGTAAGAGGGGTATAAAAATATTTGTTCCAGAGTCATTTGTGCTAATATCATAAGTAAGAGGGTTTGAAGAAATTTATTCTGAGTTTATTTGTGCTAATGTCACAAGTAAGAGGGTATCAACATATTTGTTCCAGGGTCATTTATACTAATATCATAAGCATAGGGGTATAAAGAAATTTGTTCTGAGGCAATTTGTGCTAATATCATAAGTAAGAGGGTATAAAGATATTTCTTCTAAGGTCATTCAACAGTCATCATTACCTCGAGCTCCTTCAGGTAATCCTGGATTTTGAACAGAAACGACTTGTCCAGGGGCTGGTTGTAGCATTTGGACCCGCGCAACGAGAGCACCTTCAACCTCCGCGGGAAGTGACAGATGGCTCGCTGCGAACAGTTCGATGTAATCACCTAACCCGAACGGGAGAATACCGACATCCTACTACTTTCTGCAGCGCAATCATGCACATCGGTCTGGACGTAGCTGCAGACGTTATAATTGAGACTCCGACCTCACGATTCAAGGTTCCAGCATCCAAGTTGATGTCCATGGACTCCCACAACCGCCTAAGTTTACCTGGCTATACGACAATCAATTCTAAAGTCAATCAATTGTATCACTACAAAGATTTGTTTTAATGTTTATCTAACAAACAAACTGCGCACTATGATTAGTTAGCGGTAGGCAGCGGCTTGGCTCTGCCCCTGGCATTGCTGAAGTCCATGGGCGACGGTAACCACTCACCATCAGGTGGGCCCTATGCCCGTCTGCCTACAAAAGCAATAAAAAAAAAAAAAAGTTAGGCGTTTATTTGGACACAAGTGACGTCAAACGTAACGCATTCTTGAGTACAGTTCTATTTATTTATTTTTAACTAAATTTATTCTTTCTTGAGAACTCACCATGGAACAATCTATGTTGCAGTAGTCTAGAGCTAATGTCGTCAAATTAGGGCACTGTTGTTCCAAGCTGGTCAAGAGATTCTGGGTCAACGTGAACTGGGGACCAGGGCAGGTGTCATCCGGCGGGGCCCAGTCACCGGACAGCTGCTTACCCACGGCTTCCGGGAGCGCGTTGTAGCAGACACCCCTGGAATTTTAACTTAAGACTGCGAAACCCCTCTTGGTCATATCGCATATTGTTAAGTCTTCGTGACATCGACTGAATAGCATAGGGTCTTAAGGTGAGCAGCGCTGACGGGATGTTTATGAGCTCCGGTAGACCCGTCACACCAGGCGGACCCGTCTGGAGGAATAAATTCCCAATTTTTAGGGAAAAATCTTCCCGTCATTTCGTCTCTGGGCAGCGGGGATGGCTTTTATGGCACATAAGCGATCTTCTTTGTTGCCGTGGTGTGTGGCGGCGGCATAAGCCCGAACCAGGCTAGCGACATTTAGAATATATGTTTCGCCGGCATACCAATAGCACCTGGTGGAAAACGATTCCTTTCAGGATACAGCAGAGCTCTCGCTCGGGACTACTGGTGACTAGTTGTTATTACGAAACTCGTTCTCACCTTGGTATCGAATCGTAGATCTGAGCTACAGGGCCGCTTGAGAAGATCGTCCCCCTGACTGCTTGATTCAGATCTGAAGAAGACCATACGTCTTGAATTCGGTGAAAATGTCGTTCAAAGATTCAGTTACATACGTCGGAGAAACCGCAATATTAAGACCATCATCAGACATCATAGGGGCGAATAAGCTGATTGAGTTAAGAGAAATTTTGAGCACACTTAACACGTTTGTTGACTTCGAACAATTTTGAGACCTTCTTGACGTTAGCAAACGAAAACGAATGACAGTTCTTAGGATGGAGGCACCGCTATTCAAGAAGGCTGGTTGGTAAGTGTAAAATCGCCTCTAGACACCTCCATCGGCTAGGCTTGTCGTAGCACGAAGTTAGCCAAGTTCCGACATCGCGATCGCGTTGTCACCTCTCTGGAATCGTGCCGCGTTTCGTGTAGCTACCAAACTAATGACCGTCTCCGATAAATATATATAAATCGAGCTAATAATAATCTAAGCGTTTCAAGAGTAATCAGTCTAAGCACTTACCTCCGTTCGAGGATTGTTCAGGGTTTCCTAAAACACCAGCGTACAAGCTGTTAATCGTGAGATCGGTGGGTTCTTCCTCCTTGTGCTTGCAGTTCATGTGACCAAGGCATCTGAGGGAGAATTCTTACTGATTAAAATTTAACACCAATAACATACCCATAAAATGGTTTAAAATATATATATAGCTCCATTAAAAAATCACAAAATCAAAAAGTAAAACAAAATTCGAAAATTATCATGTTCGAATGGGATTGATCGATTTTCGCGCATTTTTTAATTTTTGGCCACAAATGACGTCACACTTAAACTACATTCGGCCGAGTTACAGGACGTTTCATCGTCAGGGTCGTCTTGTACCCTTATGGGGGTACGGAACGGGCCTCGGGGTGAACCCCTCTGACTAAGCATGAGCTCCTTGCACTTGAGGCAGATATGAATTAGAGGGTAGGTGAAAATTTATTATCTTTTCATTTGTTTTTGCTGACACCCATTGCAATTTCGGACTAGAGGTACTCTGCAAGCCTTGACCTTATTTGATAAGCTTGTTCGTAATAATGTTGTATTTACATGCGAGTCTGTATACCAAATGATGACCGCTGCATACATGCAGGCGGCACCAGTAATCGTGTCAGCATTTATTGTGAGATTAGTACGCATTGTACTTGTAGTGTATGGTGCTGATGTTTGGTAGGTCGGATAACAAATTGCTCACCCGGCTGCCTCCCTCGCGTAGCCGCACAGCATGAGCTCAGAGGTGGTGGACGAGAGGCCGTGTGTGAGCAGCCAACGGAGACGCTTCGGGCCAGACGGGCTTTCGCGAGCATCGACGCTCTCCCAGAGCGTTCGGTCCACGACAAGGGCTCCCAAACGAGGACAGGTGCTGTAAAAGAGTCTCCAAATTTATCAATTCTTTGTCGAAGTGATCCGATCCGGTGGTAGATTCAGCGAAGCACTGCTCTTGTTAGAGCCAGTGTTAGTCATTCTCTCAGATTGAACGCCTGAGCTCACCTACTTGGTTGGAATAGCCCCTTAGGCTACCAACGATTAGGTAGGGGTAAAAACAAGACTTATGACGGCAATGACGGCAACCGTGTGCATGTAATGATGGGGCGCTTTGTACGCCAAAGCGGGTAGGTACCACTATTCCGTCTATCACTGCCGCTAAGCCGTAATACGTTCCAGTTTTAAAGGCGGGCTCAAACGTTGCACTATACAACAGAGACTTGAGATACCTACTTATATCACAAGCTCAGCCCTAAATAGGTTAATTGTGACCGATAAAGTCGTTTGAGAATGAATCGTATCTTACTATCCCAACGCCTTCAGGTCTCTTGGTGTGCAGTACTTCAGGATGCAGAGCAGAACGTCGTCGGACAGGTCCAGGAGTTCCGCTGATCCCGCGTACCCCCCATTCTCACTGGACGGTGGCTTCTTCATTGATATCGAATCTGCGGATCACAAATGCTCAGTGATTCTAACTGATGCTTGTTTATATTTTTTATCTCATCGTCGTTGTTAAACATGACCGAAATGACAGCATCTGAATCTGTTATCCTTCTATTAAATTATTTTTTTATTATATTTTGTTAGAATCAACATCACAGGATATATCTATTGCGTACTATTCAAAGATTCAAACAAACAATTCTTATTTGGAAAATTGGGATTTAGACGATGAAAACATCACTTACAATTCACCGCTAATGTGATTTAAAAAAAAAGCGCCTATATAAAGCAATAGCGCGTTACTTTATATCAACTAAAATGGCGCTTTTTATATAGCATGCTTTTCTTGAACTACCCACTTCGCGATTTATTCTTTTTATCTTACACTACACTCTATGCTTGCATTTCAAACTATCTATGTTATGTTGGCAACGACGGAATTAAGTTTTAAAAAAAAACAAAAAATGTGTGTGTGTCCGCTCCGACGCACGACTGGAGTTTACTGGATATAAAAAATTAAACGAAACAATACGAGAAATAGTTCTATATTACGACAACACGATACACTACAGATTATTAACAAATTAACGAGACACAAAACAAACGACTAACAAATATATGAAAATACAATAATGAGAGAAACGCGCGATCAGTACGAGGCTTTGTGGCGGACTGCCGGCGCAGCAGCCCGGCGTCACCTGCGATAACGCGGCCGCGCGTTGGCTCCTGATTGGCGCGCGCACGCATCACGCAATCAGGAGCCAATCAGGCGCATAACGCATTTCGTGTGACATGCTAGTACGATTTTGGTCCCCATAATTTTCATACCCCGGGCCTATATATGTAAATCGATTCTAAAGGAGTAAACTCCAAAAAAAACGTTAAAAAGCTATTAAGCATTCGTCTGAACGTTCCATTCGCACGCTACGCTGTTTGAGCATATAGTGCAATAGTGTTGTGAGCTATGCTATTTTTTATTTATTGCTTAGATGGATGGACGAGCTCACAACCCACCTAGTGTTAAGTGGTTACTGGAGCCCATAGACATCTACAACGTAAATGCGCCACCCACCTTGAGATATAAGTTCTAAGGTCTCAGTATAGTTACAACGGCTACCCCACCCTTCGAACCGAAACGCATAACTGCTTCACGGTGGAAATAGGCGGGGTGGTGGTACCTACCCGTGCGGATTCCCAAGAGGTCCTACCACCAGTGATAAGTGATTAAGCACCAAGGATTAAGCATAAATTGGGTAGCTCACAACAGAAGCGATACCTCAGAGCTCGGCTCGTGCATCCGCTATTGTTATTAAAAGTGGGTTAGTTCGGGTCCCCTCGGATGAAGTCTCCCAACGTGACCGTGAACAATAAGGACGCGGTACTGGCTCGCCATTCATTTCCTTCCACTCCGCGGTTCCCAGAACGGGCGCGTTATATATTTTAAAATAGGTAACCTTCCTTTAACACAGTTCGACTCTAACAAAAAATACCCAAATACCCTCTCTTATAACGCGGTACTTCTACAACACGATAACGAGATGTTTTGTTTAGAATCATTTAAAAAATTACATTACGCACTATGAACACACAATATATGGGGATAACCGAAATTTTACTGCTTTTTTTATGTGTAATAGTTAAAAAAATAAAGACATAGTTATGCTAGGCATAGTTGACACGTTTCCCATAAACAAAAACCTCTCATTTTTGTACTGGCTTCTGGTCTCATATATCGCGGTTTTGCACAACGCGAGACTATAGGAGAACTACCTACAGCACGGTAGGAACAAATTTTCGATATATATTTTTACTAAACCTGTCTGTCAAGCCGTACAATGGCCTTATTAAGGTATGCGCTTCATTTAAAGGAGACGGAAAGTATACTTTGTCCTTTTCTAGAATAAAATTTATAATTTTTCTGAAGTATGAAACACATTTTCTTTATTTTTATTAGTTAAGCTATTTCGGTTCTAAAGGTGCCTGCTATATAGGTACATATATTCCCGACTATTCATACCGACCTCTGAATAGGGATGATCGATATTCATCGATGTTGAATAAAGATCGATGTTTAGCTGGAAAACATCGATGTTTTGGTTTCGATAATTATCGAAGCGTCTATTATATTTTAGGGCCATCTAACGGTAGATGCACCTTCTAGCTAGTGAGTACCTAGGTAGTAAAACTATTTTAAACTAGATAACACCGATTAACGTAATCGAAGTAAGCCGCACTACATAAATGTGTGTGAAGTAAAGAAAATGTAAATTGTGAAGTGTGATGTCGGAGTCAAGTCCATTAATTATACGCCCGCTTATAATCCGTAAAACGTAGTTTTAATTAATATATACGTATAATAGATAAAATAGTTTTATTTATTACCAAAAATCCACCATCGATGTTTATCGTACATCGATACTTTTAAATCGATTTTAACATCGATGTTTTTTTAATATCGATCATCCCTACCTCTTAATCTCCCATTCTAGGACTCCAACCAGTAGGGCGACCGATGCTCTCCAAGCGGAAACATCAATCAGCGAACACACACATCATATATAAAATATAGGTCAAGCTATTATCTATCTACATAACTAACTGGCATTACATGCATATGTACAAAGTTGTTACTTTCTGTATTATTTTATTCCCCTACCTGTTCGCCGGTAGCCTAACCTGAGAGAGTTTGCTAACACTGGCCCTAGCAAGAGCAGTGCTTCGCAGAATCTACCATCGGATCGGAATCGCGACCCAATGAGAAGATCCGGCGAGAAACTCGGTGGGCTGTTATTTATTTTTCTTTTGTTTTAAATTAAATTTTCTATTTAAATATGAAATATTATTAAATTGTCATTAACCATGACAAATACGAGTATAAACCATGAATTTGTAAATGAAACATACACAATTTTTAAGAGCAATAACGAACAAAAAGATTTTAATAGTCGAGTAATCGGGTAATTAATTGTTTGAGCGGACTTTAAATCTATACATATAAATAAAATTGGAGTGTCTGTTTGTAATATTGAAATAACCGTTTTTTACTGCATGCATATGAATATATATACATACGATACATACCAAATACATACCAAAATAACATTTTATACAATTTTTGTCTGCCTGTCTGTCTGTTTGTTCCGGCTAATCTCTGGAACGGCTGGATCGTATTTGACGGGACTTTCACTGATATAAGGAGTAACTTAGGCTACTTTTTTAGACTAGATTTGCCCCGCTGCGGTTATTGTCGTACCGTGGGTAACATCGCGGGACTCGGCTAGTAAATAAATAAATTGTCTTCCACATTCTAGTCATACCTGACATCTGTCTTATAGCTCTGAAGGCACTTTGTTACTCGTTAAAATCGATCCTTGCGAGAAAATCGACTAAATAAAATATTTGTACTAAAACAAAATCAGGGCAAGCCGTTTCACACCACTATACCGGACCAACGCTGAAGCCATACTCCTTTATCATTTAGATAAAACCAATTGAATCTAGATAAATATGCTGTGAGCGAGCAGTATAAAGCCTTGAGATGTTTAGGTCTGTGTTAGGCAATGTTTTAGAATTGCAAATGCCACGTCTGGATACGTTTTTAGCCTTGTTTTTGAAGTGACACTTTTCGTAACGTTGTCACTAACTCCAGTATAATTATTCGATTTCGCTCGCGATTCTTAGTTTAAGCTTTAATCGTAGAAATATAGTATGTTCTCTCTCTGTCCCCTCTCTCACTCCCTTTCTCTGCCTCTCTCTCCCCCTCTCTCTAGAAAGAGGGTAGTTATTAATATTTTATGAACAGATATGAGTAGAAGGGTTATTTTGATAATATACTGAAACCACGCTTTTTTACAATAAAAAAATTTTTCTTACACTATTTTTAATTCAAATTTATTAAAATTTATTTTCTATTTTTTAGTTGGATTATCTTAAAGCGTATTTTTTTAGTTTTTTTAAATTATTATTTTATTTATTGCTTAGATGGGTGGACGAGCTCACGGCCCACCTAGTGATAAGTGGTTACCGGAGCCCATAGACATCTACATCTTAAATCGTCGAACCCGTCGCTTGCGACGAAGGACTCGACGAGTGAATTAACCCATAGACACAGCCCACTGAGTTTCACGTCGGATCTTCTCAGCAGGTCGCGTTTCGGATCCGGTGGTAGATTCTGCGAAGCACTGCTCTTGCTAGGGCCAGTGTTAGCAACACTCCCGGTTTAAGCCCGGTGAGCTCACCTAGACGTCAAAGAGAAGCTAAAATAGCCTCCCAAGGCTATCAGCATAGGTAGGAAGAAGAAAAAAGGTGATGGTGGTACCTACCCGTGCGAATTCCCAAGACGTCCTAGCACCAGTAATAACGCAAATTATAATTTGTATTTTGTATAGGTTTGATTTTTATTACACTTATTCCTTCACTGTGGAAGTCAATCACGATCATGTAACCATTGTAAAGCGTAAGCGTTGACCTAACCCACTTGAAGGGACAAAGTCGTCTAGATATATGCTAAGTAGGTCAGGCGTCATATATTGATTTATTTTCAAAGACCTGGGGTCGTATGCATTTCGTTGCATTTACGTAGCAAACAACTCCTTAGGTACTTCAGTGTTGTGTCCGTTTAGTCGAGTGGCGCCACTTGTCTAATAACAAATGTATATTTTAACGAAAAAATCGACTAACTAAATCGTACTTCACTAGGTAAGCAAAAAGCGGATTCATAAAAAAACCATCTAAACAGAACAGAACGAATTAATCACCGTTACAATTGCTTATCCACTGCTAGTAACCTCGAGGGGTTATATTGGTGTCGCGGGTAGCTATCAGCACGGGTAGGTACCACCACCCTGCCTTTTTTCGCCGTGAAGCAGTAATGCGTTTCGGTTCGAAGGGCGGGGCAGCGTTTGTTAAAAACGAGACCCTTACGACTCATGTCTCAAGGTGGGTGGCATAGATAACACACATAAATTAGTTATAGATAAGCAACTCAAGCACTCAACAACAATATTTACGGGCGTCTCTCGTGCGTCTTGAATCTCGCTTACGACATTTTCATGATAAGCTCGCATATATACAAGTTCCGAACAACAACGTTCGGACCGTCGGTTTGCCGAGGGCCCTGAAACTGCGATACTTTAAGACGAATATTGTTTTGTATGGAAACTAGCGACATATTTTAGCGGATGCCCCTAAACTTATATGTTGTTAAAGGTAATGCATTTAATTATTGTATAACTAAAAACAGAATATAAAAAAAATAAAAACCATACAAGTCTTTATTTGTTATAGACAAATTGATATTAAATTTTATTAATTTGTGGTTTCTGAAAATTTACAAAATCCTTCATTGGCCTAGCTTCACTAGTCCTAGCATGGGCAGTGCTTCGCAGAATCTACCACCGGATCGGAGTCGCGACCCACTGAGAAGATCCGGCGATAAGCTCAGTGGGCTGTGTCTGTACTTAACCTAGTTGCATGTCTAAAGCCGATGGCATCGATTTTGATTGACCCAGTGGTGCAATAGTTCCCGCCTCTGACTGCTGGGCAAACATACGTGTGACCAAGTTTTTGTTTTTAACTCTTTTTCTGGACAATTACAACCTTACATGTATCTATATATTAATACGCGATGCATGACCGAGGAGTATGAAATTTGCCACATTTATAGAGAATATAGAGAAGGAGTGCAGAATGCAAATATATTTTTTTAATTACTTATACGTAATAATTTTTTATTTTATTTATTGCTTAGATGGGTGGACGAGCTCACAGCCCACCTGGTGTTAAGTGGTTACTGGAGCCCATAGACATCCACAACATAAATGCGCCACCCACCTTGAGATATAAGTTCTAAGGTCTCAAGTTAGTTACAACGGCTGCCCCACCCTTCAAACCGAAACGCATTACTGCTTCACGGCAGAAATAGGCAGGGTGGTGGTACCGACCCGCGCGGACTCACAAGAGGTCCTACCACCAATATATGAAGTCAATAAATAAAAATTACACATACTACCATATTTTTGATACACACGCATTTAAACTCTTTTGGTTATTGTTTAAAGTCTGTGGTCCAATTGAGAACAGATTAATATTGTTTGTCTTTAATATTAATATTAATATATCTATAGTGT
Source organism: Bombyx mori (assembly GCF_030269925.1). Classification (NCBI taxonomy): domain Eukaryota; kingdom Metazoa; phylum Arthropoda; class Insecta; order Lepidoptera; family Bombycidae; genus Bombyx; species Bombyx mori. The sequence continues at coordinate 3,394,048 of NC_085117.1, read as the reverse complement.
AGCCTTGGCGAAATATGTGATTATAGAAGTATAATAACTCTTTGACAATATAACCATAATAATGTTCAAACTTATAATTTCAATTAATTATAGTCGAATTTCGACTACTGCGGGACCACTAGTGTTTATATAATAAGAAAACAACATTTAAAGCCGGAGATTAGGTTGAGAGACGTCCACAGAAAAGGCGCCTTATGAAAATATCGCTTAAATAAAATAACGAGTGGCGGATAAATAATCGAAAGGAAGAAAAAAAAGACATCAATAAAAACGTATAATCTATCTGAGCGGGCGACATCTATGTTTAGCCCGTCCTTTATTATGACCCCAAATGACGTCACTAAAACATGTTGAATTCAGATGAGTTATGTGAAGTTTATACGTTTTTTTTTTTAAATAAGATCTGTTTGCCTCCAAATAATCAATGTCTCCTATAATGTAGAAAAAGAAATATGTGTTATATTATTTGCAGGTTTGACATATCTGTTGTTTGTATCTTCATGCGGGAACACGAGAAGTGAAATTGTGTGATTGTTGTGTTTTATTTTGTCTATTTAGTGTTTCTTCAGGTTCAAATATGTAATAACGGTAACTATTAACTGTTTAGTATCTTTTTTTTTTTTTTTTATTTTTTTTTTTTATGATTGAAAGTTTACTGGTGGCCCGAAGGCCTTTCCAGTTTCACCAGGACAGGTGGGCGAGCAAAGGCTCAGCCAAGAGGGGCGGGATTTGCTAACAACTGCCCGAGCGCCTCCGAAGGAGACCTAACAACTCAAGAGCAATTGTTTCGCGAATGAATCTACTACCGGATCGGAATCGCGACCCGCTGAGAAGATCCGGCGAGTGTTTAGTATCTGTGAAAACGGGAAAATAAAACAAAACCGGTGCGGCGGCACCCCTCCCGTGCGGGGCAGGCGTATGCTCTGCCGTGTCCGAGTCGCAACCACAATGGTGGCACTCTGCCCTCGGCTCGGCTCCGATCCGGTGGAGGAACTCACCGAAGCAACCATGCCCAGTGAGCACCTGCGTGAGCCGGAGAGTGAGGCGTCCTCTGTCACGATTCACCCAATCCACAAGGACAGGGCGAATCGCCTCGAAGGTCCTACGACCAGCCGAAGGATCGCCAGCCGTCTGGACCATGACTCCAGCTAACACTAGCCCTAGCAAGAGCGGTGCTTCGTTTCTGAGTATCTGTTCTTAATAACGCACCGCAAAACACCGGTTGTATCTAACTTAGAACTTCTCTAGATACCAACGGTTGCCTGGAAGAGATCGCTTTTAGCGATTAAACTGTTTAATGTACAATTATACTTAGTATAATAATCCCTATGTATGCTTAAATCTTTAAAACTACGCAACGGATTTTGATGCGGTTTTTTTAATAGATAGTGATTGAAGAGGAATGTTTTTATGTATAATGACATCCATTAAATGGTGGAGAACTCAATAATACATTATAGTTTCCGAAGCGAAGCGAGGGCGGGTCGCTAGTATATCATAAATTAAAGTGTCTGTGAAGTGTTTTAAGTGTTCTAAGTGTTAATATAGTTTTAATTTATAAGTCGGTAGAATTTTTATTTATCCCGAACCCCAGCGTGTAACAATATGATCGCATCAAAGACGAGGTCAAATGAATATTCTAATAACACACTCCAAGAATACACATATAACGTATTTATAAATTTAAACATCATTCAAATGTGTATATTTAAAATTTAAATTTAAAAACGTATATTTTACATGCAATTGTCCCCGAACCTTAATTCACTTGTGATGTGGATGCCCGAAACATTCTTATGAGACATGAAATATTAAAGACAGATAGAAAGAAAGATTGCTTATTGCCGAGTACTCTCTTCAAAATTTGTTTTAGGAAAGTTGCAACACCTAGATAGCATCAAGCAAGATACTCCAAACAAACCCAGAATTTGTAATTGAAGTCCCCCAAACCAACATTAGTCAGTCAATTTAATTATTCTCGCATCAATTTCATACAAACTGCAAGTCAGTGACAATTCCCATTTCCAAATTAATTATATCTGCTTCATTTTAATTTAAATGTGAAAATAGATTGTCAAAATAAAACAATTCACACAACTTCGCTGCTCGCATTAAATCTGTGATAGCTCAACTGTGGCAACACTCACAATTGTGTGTGTTGTGAGTGTTGCCAAATTAAAAATTATTTATTATTACAGGTTTTTTTTTTTATTTCATGACCCGGGCTACACCTATCCTCAAACTAAATGCAGAAGCATGTAACTATCTAAATGACTTCTACTTTTTTATCCCATGACTTCTTTTTACTGCTGAAATAGATGGACGAGCTCACGGCCCACCTAGTGTTAAGTGGTTAGCGGAGCCCTTATACATCTACAATGTAAATGCCGCCACCCACGTTGAGATATGAGCTCTAAGGTCTCAGTATACTTCAACGGCTGCCCCGCCCTTCAAACCGAAACCCATTACTACTTCATGACAGAAATAGGCAGGGTGGCGGTACCTACCCTTGTGGATTCACAAGATATCCTATCACCAGTATATACTGCATTGTATGCCCTCTTTTTCCATTCAAGCAATGTCATCTCTGCACTCACACCCTTCGCTTACATTCTTCTTCTTCTAAATTGTTCCCTCATTACTGAGGATTGCTATCACACGCATGCAAATATTTCCACGTACATAGGTCTGGTCTGTGGACCAGTTATTGGATGCTGCCTCCAACTACTCTCTTCACAATGTCTAACCTTGTTCTCTTGCATATCTTTCACAAAGTCATCTGAACATTTTTAAAATGACCCCTCCTCAGATTTCTGTCTACTTTCATACCCACATTTTTTTTTTGACTACATGAGCTTCTCATAAAATGCCCATACCAAGACAGCAAAATAATAATAATTGAAATTACATTATTTTAATTCGCTCTTAAGACAATTCTGGCTAATAACACAAGCATCATGTCACAAGAGAGTCACATGTTCCAATTTGATGAATCAAGACAGCATAAGCACAGCAAGCCTTTCTTCTCAATTAGACTGTCGACGGTTTATTACAATATCTATTTGTCATAGACATGACAATGTTACAGCAATAAGTCTTTATGTTTAGCTTGATTGAATAAATATTGCTTCCAGCTTATGGTATCATTAAGATGGGAATAATACAGTAGTTACATGCAGACATCGCAGACAGTGCCGTGCAGAGCCATTATTGTACAAACATGATATCCTAAATCAAGAAATGTGAAGGCAGACATTGAGACATGACTATGGCATTATTTTAATCCCATTTCTTATTACACCTAGTGTATACTGCCAGTTTATTTATTCCGTGTCCTCAATCAATGCATATTTAATTATTTTGATGTTGGCTTCATTTAAAATGGCTGCATAAATATTAAAACCCTTTGCTAACGTATTATGAATTTTAAAATTACAAACTCTAACAATAATTATGGCTTGAGGAATATTACAAACAAAGAAAATCTTCGGTTATATTGACGCAGAAGCATGCAGGTTTGTATTCGTTTATCATTTAGAGCGTTTAATCGACCGGCCGTTGAGTTATGACCCTTTGACTTGGAAAAATAAATTGCTTTGTTTTATTACATGGTCACAAAAAAAAAACCTCACCTTCTTGTCCGTATCCGCTGTCGTCTAATTCCTGGTTGCTTTCGTTCTCCGCCTGCAGCGAACCCATTTTACACTTAAAAAACCACCTTGATAATTTTAATGAATCGGAAAAGTTTTTCACGTCAATGGTAGAATGTACACCAACGAATACGAAACGAACAAAGGGAATGACATGAATTAAAGCATATTAAGCCGGGTGAAGTAAACAAACTGCGTTTTGGAACGAGTCCAAGATTATTAAGAGCAGGTACTCTTTTGGTTTTCCTTTGGGACCGCAGCACTGACCTACGAAAATTTTTGACAGATTGACATGACAAAAACAAAATCGAACAAGAGATTAATTGGTGAGTGAGATGGGTTTATTGATTTTCATAGAGACGTTCTTAGTCGATTTATTCTGTTCCGATTTTACCATCGAGCAATTTCGTGATTTCGAAATTTATAAATTTAGTAAAACGGATCTAATACTTAAACAGCCATCTATGTCAATATAAAAAATAATGTTTTAATTTCATGTTTTACTTATTCCTTTACGTTTAGAACATTACAAAGTAGAAAGTTTTCTTTTTTTTTTAAATTGTTTCTCCATTTAAAAAAAAAATGTGTGCGTGTACTAGTGTACACACGTAAGAAGTGAAACTTGTTTATGGCCTTATTTTTCGAAAAATGATCTACATGCAACTTTCTAGAAATTGGTTAAATAAAGTTAAATTAGATAAAGTTTAAACAAAAGGATTTTATTATCATAGACATGAATACAAAAAAGTTAAATTAGATAAAGTTTAAACAAAAGGATTTTATTATCATAGACATGAATACAAAAAAGATGGCGCGTAACGGAAAAATGTGACGCGTAACCGAAAAATGTGACGGTAAATTTTTTTCCAACGCCGATAAGGAAGTTTCACTTCAATAATAATTTAACCTTCATTACGGTAAACTCTAATTTAGTTAAATCTAGACTTTAGGGATTAATAGCTATGAATATCTACCATAACTCATAACACAATAATGAAAAATACAACTTTAACAAAAATTTAATATATTACAAATGATACTTCATTCATTCCTTACAATCCATTTTATGTGAGTAGGCGTGTACGCCTGTGTACTACGAATCTGCTCCTTGCACCATTAGCCTTTAAAAAGCATTCAATTTTCTCAATATGAGCATGCCGAATATTTTTTAATACCTACGGAGCATATCGGCATTATTTGACTGAAACTTGTATCCACAAATTGTTCATAGAACAAGATTTACAAATTGGAATCTAATGTAGCAACCAAATTCTGTGAAACAATTTTATTAAATATTGGCGCAGAAAATGCAGGTTCGTCTTTAGTCGATAAACTAACAAATTGACATTTCAGACAAATACAACAGCAAACAAATAACGTTTGCGTAATTCAATTTTAGTAGTACTTGGATACGAAAGAAAATAGCATTATTGATGAGTCTAGCCTATTTTTATAAAGCTATTTGTGAAAAATTGTTGCAATCCATACGGCAGGTGATTGTAGAATCCAATTTGGTCATTAAATCCACAAACAGCTGAAAAGGTTTGACATTTTTGACTTTTGACGTTCCTTTCACGCGATTACCTTCAAAAGCGCGTGGCGTTGCTTCAAAATATTTTTGTTTTTAAAACGCAATGGCGAAATCGATTAGGAGCAGATGGAAGCGAAAATGCAGGGCGATCAAACGAGAACGGTATGCGGTAAAAGAATTAGCGCGATTGAAAAAAATGCTCGGCGTCAAAGATGAAGAGAAACCAGCTGGAAGTGAGGTTATGGAATCTGAGCAAGTTATATTTCTGGACGCGGGCGATTTAAAGAAAAGCAAAAAAGTATTAGAAGACATCGAAAAGGATAATGAAGACGTCGAAATGAGTTCAGATGATGAAAACGTTGTGGTCGATAGTGAAGGCGGCAAGAAAAGAGTTTTTAATACGAAAACTTTGAAAGATCAGAACGGACAGTACCCGGTTTGGTTGCACAAACGTAAGATCGCCAAAATAAATAAAGACGGTAAAAAGAAGCAAAAAAAGAGAATTAAAAAGCGAAAGAAGTAATATTTTAATAAATTAGTGTTAAAAAAAAATGTTTTTATTTTAATCCCGTCGAAAATATTTGACAACATTTTTTTTAAATGATTGACATAGAATATCGTTAAAGAATCGTTGCATTTCGTGAAATATTAAAACACTAATGGTTGTCTGTTTTGTTTATGGTAGCCAAGAAACCATTTGGGTGCAAACTTGTCTAAAACTTCAACTCCTATGCAATATTGCATAAAACAAACAATCCTAAATTATTCATTTTTATGTATAAAATGCAGCAATATTATTATATGTTAAGTACAATTTGTAACACTTAAAGTTTCTAACTTCGAAGTTCTCATATTGTTGCAGTTTATTTACTAATTTAAAATATCTGTTAAATATATATATATGGCTAAATGTGTATATAAAGGGTGGTCAACTGATCCAATGCAGCTTTTGGTTCCATCGTGGCTAGGCAAAAAATACAAATACATGGAAAGACTGCACAATGTAATCACTAATTACTGCATGTATCATCTTTATCTTGTATTATATATTATAATAAAATATACTACTCATTTGTATACTGAACTATATTGTTTCATTAAATTTCAAGCAATGTTGGTAGATTGGAAATGGTTTTGTCGGTAAACAGTAGATCTTGGTTCTATTCAAGTTGTGTACCTCTGGTGTATACGATTCTCTGTGAAATTATATATGGTAACACACAAAATTGCCACAACTCAGTGGTCAGAATTGTTGGAAATACAATTAAGTCAACATTTGTACATGTTGGCATAATTGGGCTATAGAAACCTCATCATTACCTCTACATTAGTTCTGTTTTCTCTGTAGCCAAAGCTGATAAATTATGTCAATAATTTTGTTTTTTTTTTTTTGTATTTAGACGGAATTATGTCTATTTCAGGACTGTTACATAAAATTTAAATTTTCAAATAAAATTGTTCTCAATACAGTTGTTAAAATTTATTAGCAGGTAAGATCTTGATCTTGATAATATTGGCCCTTAGACCAACGCCAGTAGATGTATAGTAATTTAGATGAGTTCATATTGATCACAGAACCATTAAATCGATATTGCACGTCTTAAACCACTTTATAAGCATTCACACTGGCAACAGCTCTCCCTAATTCAGATGTATGAGTATCCGATTTTAAATGTTGATCTACAACTGGATTTGGCAAGATGATGTTACATATTGTGCAGTAATAACCATTGCCACGGAGCTGTAAGAAAGATTAACTACAACATAACTGGGATAAAAAGTTTCATGATATAACATAGTGTTCACCAATGTGCGTCTTAATTTCACGTCGAATCTCTCAATGAGATCAATCCGAATGACTCCACTTAAGGTAAATTTTTATATTGATAAATTTTAAAAATAGTAGTAACCTGTGAGCTGAATAAAATTTCTAAGCGAATTTAAAAAAATATATAATTTTTTTTAATCCGTTTGTACGTTGAACTAAAATTAAATTGAAATTTCTTTTAAGCTTATGCAAATTATTGTCCTAAACAGAAATACTTTTCATACTTACGTTTCGTATCAAATTTTCTCCATAATCCTCCATATTTGGATTAGAAGTCATAGCTTTTAAATGGCCGGCGGTTTTTTTGTGATATTCTTTATAGGCATGATCCAAGTCCATTTCTCTGTTACAAAATACACACTTATACACGCTTCCCGCTATTATTAACCCGTGGTAGCCATCAGAAGAAACAACAAGTTTGTTATTATTTTTCAAAGTTACAATCACATATTGTTTTTCTGAAACACATTTTTTTGCTTTTTCATTCGGGTCCGTTATGCATTTAGGTCTTCGCAGTGGTGGAAACGGCTTTTTTTTAGTAATTTGGTTCATATTTCTTGGCGCAGAAATGTAGCCGTTTATTTAGAATTCAATCTTAGCGGGTAAAGACTAAATATTCTTTAGTAATAAATTATCTATAGCGGGTATTTTCATTTCTGTCATAGGACTTTTTAGCGGGAACGCGAGGAGTGAACTTAATGTGAATTGTTTTATTTTGTCTATGTGTTTCTTAGGTTCAAATGTGTAATAACGGTGATTTGTTAACTGTTTTATGTCTGTGAAAGTGCACAAATGTAGGAAAATGAAACCAAGCCGGTGGATGTAGCTTCTCGGGATCCTCCAAAAAGCCTACTGAAAAAGTCTCAGTAAATAACCACCATTTTACTGAGATTATCTTTCATCCTATATTATCTCATACCATTTCATTTAATTTCATCTCAGTTGATTAATATCTCAAATTAATCATCGTCATTCCATTGGACTTCATTTTTCATAAAAATAAGAATATAAATTAAAATAAGACTTGGCCTAAAGGTTTTAGTGACAAGGTCATAAAATCCCTTTAAAAAAAAAGTTTGACGTTTGTTATGCTTTGTGTCAGTTTGTGTTTGTTGTTTTCGCGTTAACAGATTAGAACATAAAAAAATTTAAAAAATGAATTTTACTTAAACTTAAAATTATTATTGCCGCCAAATATAAATAGTTCAAATCATTAACTAAATTTCTACCGAATTTAAAATTTTTTGCTGTCTAAAAGCTATGCATAGCTACAATCGCAATATATGTTAAAGCCTCATATTATTGTGGTATTCGACTGTCTTGGAATAAACAGTATTAATCGTCAAGAAAACTCGGACAATCTGTAAAAAAATATGCAAAAATACAAGAAACCACTCTAAAAGAAAAAATGAAAATTTAAATATTAATTTAGTTAATAATGTTCATTCGAATCTACAAATTCTAATTTAGAATATTTTTGCGAAATACCTTTGTCGTGTGGCAAACGCCTTTTTTTCCAGTGACCATTAATCACGGAATGTCGCAAGATGGTCCCATTGTTTTCGTGGATGTAGCTACTGAATACAAAAATGTATATACACCCGAAGAACCTGTTACGGAAACAGTAGCCGTCCAGAACAAGTATGTTGAATGCCCATATTAACATCAACAATTAAAAAAAAAAGTTCAAATTGAAGAGCCCTGTGCTAGAACTTTCTGGTGTTTTATAGGTGACAGAAATAAACACATTCCAGACGAGATTCTTTGAAGATACTTGTTGACACTTACAGCACACTAACAAATATGCTAATTAAGTCCCTCACTTCATTTGAGAAACAAACTAGGCACCACTGTAGTCAGCATCAGTAAATGATGATGCCATTAAATGGCTCCTAGAAAAAATGATAATGATAAAGTGATAAATTATTATATATACTTACAAATTGTTATTTATATTTTCTGTAATAATGTAATACACTAATAGCACATTGCAACATACCTGCTATTTCTTTATGTTTCAAGGATTTCTGTAAATGAAACGGTTGTCTGGAAGAGATAACTTTTAGCTATAAGAACACCTTGTACAAACATATCTACTTGTTGATTGATTTTAATGTGAATTGTGTTTTGGTGTGCAATAAAGTGTATTCTCTCTCTCTCTCTCTCAGTCATTATTATTTAACATATTATTTTTTTCTTTATTTCTCAATATTGAAGCCCAGTGGAGTAAGCTAATAACCTATCTGGTGCTAAAGAGCAATTGAGCCTCGCAGATATTTTACATTTGAAGTTTGATATCCTGTTCTACTCTTCAAATCAGAAATCAGAATAAGCAAGCAAGTTGTGGCTATACCCTTGCCACCTAAGCTATGCCCTCGCCATGAGTAATTACACAAATAAGTAGTAAATTCAAATAGAATAACTTCCAAAAGTCTAAAACGATCATACTACATATAAATAAATAATATTCCAGCACCAATACGAGTAGCATCCAGAATTTCAAGTGTAATGAGTGCAATAGAACCGTAGACAGTGAAGAGAAATTAAGTCAACACATACGGAGGGCACACCGTGGAGAAAATGCTTTTCAATGCTCGATGTGTCAATACTCGACATACAATAAAAGTGGATTCGAAGAACATGTTAGGATACATCAAGGTGAGTTCTTTCTGATTCCGTATTAGACATAAAATATACTATTACAAATAATTTATAAGTATCGCAAAGGGTGCTTTATGATAGAAGATGGGCAGTGATTGTTTATGCTTCCAATCATCTTACTGCATGAATACTTACTGGTGGTAGGACCTCTTGTGAGTCCGTGCTGGTAGGTACCACCACCCTGCCTATTTCTGCCATGAAGCAGTAATGCGTTTCGGTTTGAAGGGTGGGGCAGCTGTTGTAACTATACTGAGATCTTAGAACTTATATCTCAAGGTGGGTGGCGCATTTACGTTGTAGATGTCTATGGGCTCCAGTAACCACTTTACACCAGGTGGGCTGTGAGCTCGTCCGCCCATCTAAGCAATAAAAAATAAAAACTTTATAATATAGTAAGGACATCTTCAATGGTCAGGACATTATCAATGCATCCAACCCTAAAAAGCATGATAGCTACACATCAAACATGCGAGTTAGCAGTAAATACTAATCTGGACAATCATTTAACGGCGAATGCCACCACCTCCCTCGACGGTCCAGATCTATGTCTATAATGGTATAGTATTTACGCAAATCATCTGTTTGATTTGATCACACTATGTTATCCCTTCATTGTCGGAGGCATTAATGAGCATGAGTTAAGTAAGAAATTTGAGTGGTTTTCTTTCTGTTGTGAACAATCTCAGTAAAACGGGTGATCAAGATAACAAGTATTTCATACAATAATAACACGCTTATAGAGACTTGTCGTTAAGTTGCCACGTCATTTCGGATCCTGCCGATCCACTAACGGTGCTTCTAGGTACCTCAAGCACCGGTCATCGTTCTCGTCAAGCCCGTCGCTTGCGATGAAGGGCTCGACGAGTAGATTAACCCACAGACACAGCCCACTGAGTTTCTCGGCGGATCTTTTCAGGGGATCGCGTTTCCGATCCGGTGGTAGATTCTGCGAAACACTACTCTTGCTAGGATTAGTGTTGGTAACGTCGTCAGGCTCAAAAGCCACGTAAGCTCACCTACTTGTTAGGTTACGCTGACATAGCCTCTCAAGGCTATCAGCTTAAATAGTAAAAAAAAACCGTTAAATTGCTACTTAATAATGAAATATTAATGTCCTAGTAATTTATTCCAGGTATAAAACCATTTAAATGCTCCTACTGCCCTTATAGGAGCGTTTCGAAGAAATACGCCAAGAAGCACGAACTGATCCACCGGCCCGATAACCCGTTGAGATGTCAGCACTGTCCTTACATAGCGCGGAACTATCGCATGTTGAATTCCCACCAGAAGAAGTTGCACAGCAACGAGAAACAACGGGTTATCATCGCGTGCACGTTGTGCGGGAAGAAATTCGACGATATGAACGTTTATTTCGCTCACAAGAAACGCAGGAAGCAGTGTGATGAGTGCGGTCTAGAGGTTTGTCATCAGGCGATGAACAGGCACAAACACGAGAAACACGGCGTGAAAAGAAAAGTTCGCGGCAAAGACGTTTTCACATGTAAAATATGCGAATGGTCTTCGGTAAATAAAGTTAAGGTTTTGTTGCACATCATTCATCACCCCGAACAGGATTTGAGCGATTGCAGTTTCGATTTGAGCGTTCTGAAGAAATGTCAAATTTTGCCGCCATAACGTCGTGGAGAGAATATGTGTGCATAGAAATTTGGCGCGAAATATATTTTTTTAATTGTCAAAATTTTAATTATAGTACACGCGATACCGTATCTATGGAAAAAGGCCCTATAGCAAAGGGAAATAAAAATATCGCGCTCTGTTTATTATGCTTTTAGTCACAAGTTCCCTCCTAAAATATAAATAAATGAGTTTTTGTTCTCCGAATTTAACAATGTATTATAGTCGACTATAGATATTGACATTTAAGCATTTGGACTTTGTAAGAAGAACTTGTTTGTTTGATGTTGTTTTTTTAAATTGAATTATGAAGTTTGAGTTTATGAGTAATGTATATAAAATGAAATAAAAGAATAAGTATATAACACAATAGGCAAAGGTATACATGAAATAAACTTATTTTGAGATATTTTTATTTTTTGTTTACTTTCCAAAGCCGGGCATGCGTTCTTGTGGTGCCATTATGTGTTTGTACCGGTAGTTTCCGGATAACCAGCCGTAGTGGCCAAGCGACGATGACGATTCCGCGAATCGAGTGAATAATAAGTATCTGTAATTGTCAACGAATGATTAACTCGGTTTTATAGTACATTGCTGCTCCACCTTCTAAAACCGCAACGCATTACTGTTTTAAGGCAGAACTAGGCCTAACTGTATGGGCTCGCAAGACGCCTTACCACCATATTGCAGTTTCAAACTAAATTATGGTAAAAAAAAAGTTTCTTGCCCGTGTAGGCAGACGAGCGTACAGCCCACCTGATGTGAATGGTTACCGTCGCCCATGGACTTCAGCAATGCCAGGGGCAGAGCCAAGCCGCTGCCTACCGTTAAGTACTCTCCATAAGCCTCGTTTGAAGAAGGATATGTCATAGCGCTCGGGAAACCCCGTGGAGGGGAGCTCATTCCAAAGCCGGATGGCTTTCTTCTATTACCTCGATGAGGCGCAAAAGGACCAACTTAGCGCTGAACTGGTGACCTTCTCAGAGTCTTCGCCTGGTGGTGGGCTAAATTCTAAACAAAAAATAATAATAATTAATAGTTTTATTTCCTTGAATCCTACTTCCTACTAATATTATAAACGCGAAAGTTTGTAAGAATGTATGGAGTAAGTTTGTTACTCTCTTCTTGCAGGAAAACGCTAGATTAAACAGGAAAAGTAGTTTGTTTTACTATGTCCACGGCTGACGGAAGTCGAATGAAATCCCTACACCTCTTTAAACGTAAGCCCTAACGTAAAAATCTTATTATCTAATATGTGGGTAGTCGGCGAAAATCTAAAACAATAACAGTCATCGGTTGACCATCCCCTACGACTTACTAGTTCGTAAATTTCGCGTTGTTCGAACACCGATTTAGTTCTTCTAAAATCTAAAAGAACAGACACGGTCGGTTCATAATTGAAGACATGAGTGGATGAAGGGTTAAGTACCATTTTTAAGATTTTTGAGTTTTTACATTGATTTTTTTTTTGTTATTGCTTAGATGGGTGGACGAGCTCACAGCCCACCTGGTGTTAAGTGGTTACTGGATAGACATCCACAACCTAAATGCGCTACCCTTTTTTTTATTTTTTTTCGGGCCGAGGGCCGAACCTCCTACGAGGTCCTCGCGCCTAGGGGGCGCGCGGGGTATGTGAGACTCAACGATCTGCAGGTGTTGAGAGCAGACCGCGGGCCCAAAGAATTTAGGGCCCACCCACTAAACGACTCCCCTGCACTCTTACACCCGGCGTCCGATCTCCGTCCGGGGTCAAAACTCGGTCAGAGTAGCGGGGTTCCTGCGGTCAACACTATAACCAGACACGTGGACCTCTTGTGAGTCCGCACGGGTAGGTACCACCGCCCCGCTTATTTCTGCCGTGAAGCAGTAATGCGTTTCGGTTTGAAGGGTGGGGTAGCCGTTGTGACTATACTAAGACCTTAGAACATATATCTCAAGGTGTGTGGCGCATTTACGTAGTAGATGTATATGGGCTCCAGTAACCACTTAACACCAGGTGGGCTGTGAGCTCGTCCATACGTCTAAGCAATAAAAATAAAATAAAAAAAAAGTCCCACTTGCTTTCCACGTGACTATTTAAAGGAAAAAAGGATATAGATTTTGTTTAATATCAAAGTTCTGTACCTTCCCAATGTTTGCAATAATACAGATCTCCCGAACAGTGATTGATAAATGTGTAAATCTTTAAGTATTTCCCGTAATTCCTGTTCACGTTCAGGCAGACCGGGGAGTAGGTGTCTGGGCACGAGTAGGGACACAAGTGAAGATCAAATGCCGTATCCACCTCGTACAGAGTACTGTAAGTCGCTTCTTGAGATCGGAGTGGTTCCTCTAAAAATGTTATGCATAAAACTACCTCGACCCGCGATAGAACTTCGCTAAATCGCTTAGGATTTTCACTAAAAATATCTACCAGCTTTATCTCTGAGTGGACGAAATGAGCTCATGAAAATCGTGCATGCCAAGAGCTCTGGACTTGAAGAAGGACATGACACAGCAAGGATTTTGTTACGCCGGTAAGAGTCACGTCATCTATCGCCGAAAAGCCGATACGAGTATCAAAGGATCTAGTAACGTCTAGAACGCTCGAGAAGTAGAACGCCATCTATTGTCAGATAGCGGAAACACACAAATCGAAAATACACGACTTGTGAGGAATGTTCTCGACGATTCTAGGGATATCGTATCAACTATAAAAGCGTTGCAGAGATGGCACGCAGTCAGCCAGTAATGATGAAGGTTTGGGCGGCTGTGGTGCAATTATAAAAAGTTAACGAAGTCATTTCAAACAATTTCTCAAAGCAAACCAGTACACTTTAGTGGGATTTTTATTGCTATAGAAAGAAACATGAAGTAACAGCTAAATTTACTTAATGTGATTAAGATTATTTGGTACAGTGTTGTCCACAGGCAGGTGTGAAAAACGAAACGACATAGAGACAGTAGTTGAAATCGGATTATTCTATTTTTTCTATTCTATCAGCCCATGGACGTCAACTGCTGGACATAGGCCTCCCCCAAGCCTCGCCACAAAGACCGGTCCTGTGCTGCCTGCATCCAGCGGATCCCCGCGAACCTCAATAGGTCGTCGGCTCACCCTGTGGGAGGTCTACCCACCCTATTATAAATCAGATTAAATTACACACAAATGACGTAACAATACTCACTAGTTACGTAATCGAATCTATCAGTTCTATTGTTAAATTGTAGAGTGACATTTTGATTTAGTTTAGCGCTACTTGCTGTTTCGTTTTCTGGCTTAGACGAATCCCGTCTTGCGTTCAAATATTCTGAACAAGTACCATCACTGACTATGTAGTATTCTGAAAATTTTGTGAATTTTAACACTCGGCAAAACCGCGTCTCCACTGTGTGTCAAAAGATGGAATATATCGTGTGAGGAAAAACTCAAACAGTTTCTTTAAAGTCTTTTTGGACGTGATAACATCTTATAAATCGGTGAAAACCGGCTGCACGCGCGAATAAGTGTCACGTTCCGCCTGAGCCTGAGCGTGCGAGCGAGAGCGCGGAATAAGCGATAGAGAGGCACGATCGACCCCAGCGTTGGCTTGTGACACATTTATTTCTCCCTCGCGTGATGTCAGAGCTAGCAGTTCGAATAGTTCTGCTGCTGACGTTATCACGTAAAACTATCAGGCCTACGCTATGAATATATATAATATTACTCGTACCTAATTTCACTTCCTTTACACATGGAATCAGGAAATATGAAGAAAAAAAAACGTTAGCGCTTCGAAATGCCTGACAAAATCGATAGTAACTTTTCTTTTTTTTTTTTTTGTAGTAAGCGATAGTAACCTATACTAATCTAAGTTGAACTATTTAATATTGAAATTGTTTAACTTGAGAAAAGCTTAGGTTATCACTTAAATTTTATATATTTATGTCGGAGACGGTCATTACTTTGGTAGCTAAACGAAATGCAGCACGATTTTCGAGAGATGGCAGCACGATTGCAGTATCGTCGGAACTCGGCTAAGTTCGTGCTACGTCAGAGTCTAGCCGATGGAGGCGCGTAGACGCCATCACACAAGACATACTAACCAGCCTTCTTGAAGAGCGGTGCTTCCGTCTTAAGAACTGTCATTCGTTTTCGTTTGCCAAGAGAAGATTTCTAAATTGTTCTAAGATAACAAACGTGAATGGTTTACTCAATATTTCTCTTAGCTCGATCACCCTATTCACCCCTACGATGTCAGCTCGATCACCCTATTCACCCCTACGATGTCCGACGATGGTATTAATAATTGTGATTTCTCCGACATATATATTATTATGATAATGTAAGGAATATTGTAACATAAATTGAAAATGATATATAAATAGTTAGGAGTTACATACGTTCTCGGTACCGCTGCCACGATCGTGATAGAAAGGGAAGCCAGACAGACTGGTGCCGTAACGCGTTACGTAACGAAGCGTCTTACCCTCCGTTATGAAGTTATCACTTCAATGACAATAGGTTTTGTATCAAAATTTGTCACTGGTCGGTCTCGAGTAAACCACTTCGATAAAGCGGCACGACACGAGAATCGTGGCCGCCGGTAACTACATTCCCGATCCTGCGGAAAGAATGGAAAGCAGTCGACGTCGCCCAAAACACGTCATTTCGGATCCTCCCGATCCACTAACGGTGCTTCTAGGTACTTCAAGCACCGGTCGCCGTTCTCGTCGAACCCGTCGCTTGCGACGAAGGGCTCGACGAGTAAATTAACCCTCAGACACAGCCCACTGAGTTTCTCGCCGGATCTTCTCAGTGGGTCGCGTTTCAGATCCGGTGGTAGATTCTGCGAAGCACGGCTCTTGCTAGGGTTCGTGTTAGCAACGTCGTCAGGTTTGAGCCCCCTGAGGTCACCTACTAGTTAAGGATACGCTGGAATAGCCTCTCAAGGCTACCAGCTTAGGTAGGGAAAAAAAAACCCGAGTAAAGGGATGATGCCGTGACAGCCTCTGTACTCAATGTTAGGATGCTTAGGATTTCAATCGATTATACAGTTCTTACCGTTGTCCGGTGTATCACACATGTTCTCCAAAAATAAATAGCAGGAATTAACGAAATCTTTATATTCCCTCTGATTATCGTTCCTAACGGCACATAGCAATGTATCATTCGACTTACAAATCGCATCCCTACTGATGCAAATCGATTTTATCCTATCGATGTTCAAATGTGTAAAACTATCGTTTTTAGTTCCGTTCGAATCTGGCAACTGTGTATTCAATAACAAACTCGAAACGTCAAGAATAGGCAAAACTAAAAGCGCGCGAAATACGCGAAAACAATCCATTTTATGTTACGATATAATTTATGGAGGTTATAAAAAAATACATTTTTATAATAGTTTTCATTTGATTTTACGTTCGTCCATCAAACGCGCCTTTATTTTATTCTTGATAAAAAAGAGTTTTAAAATTAACAAAACATATTAACTCTTTGGCTGTTTCCGTTGCTGCATAAGAATTTACTGTTACAAAAAATATTATAAATAAAATAACAAAAATTAAAATTTTAACAAAAATATTTATTTTCAAGTATGTATAAGATTTCTTATATAAATAAATATATTTTTTAGAATACCTTACAAAATATTGCTTCAAATAATTTTAGGTAATATTTTTTAAATATCATGAAAGTTAAATAGTCAATAATTCAAGTTATGGTATGTATAATTATTATACACAAATATATATTTATTGTATTGTTAAAAAAAAAATATGAGTCCTTTATAAACTAAATACAAAATATTGTATAAAAAGTACTGCTTATTTTTCTGGTTCTACATGAATATTATAAATATACTTAGACTAGAAAGTCAAAGTAACTTTAAGTTAATCCAACTTAATCTCATAGATTCGCGGAGTTTGGATACCGAATTTCATATACAAAAAAAAAATCATTAGTAAATAAAATGCAACTTACATTGTTAAAAAGATATACATTCTTTTTTTGGTAACTTCTAAGCCACTATGTTTCTATCGATAATTCTACAATCCATTTTTTAAATTAATTTCATTTTTTTACTTAGTAATAAACTTATTTAGGTCATCAATTTTTTTTATAAAAATAGCCTCTATTGGATTGCTTCAACTATTTATGGCAAGCACAAATGGACAAAGCTGTTTGAAATAAATTATCTAAACAACTTCAAATTCATGGCCTCATCTTGATATAAATACATTTACATACATTTTTATTTTCAAGAGATTTAAAACAAATCTGTTACAGCAACTCTGTTAAATGATTACGAATAGAATCGAAACAGATTTTATTAGTTTATTTACAGAACTTATAGTGGCATCTTGTCGGGTAGTGGCATTTTGTAGAGTAGTGGCATTTTGTAGAGTAGTGGCATTTTGTAGATTAGTGGCATTTTGTAGATTAGTGGCATTTTGTAGAGTAGTGGCATCTTGTCGAGTAGCGGCATTTTGTAGAGTAGTGGCATCTCGTCGAGTAGCGGCATCTTGTCGAGTAGCGGCATCTTGTCGAGTAGCGGCATCTTGTCGAGTAGCGGCATCTTGTCGAGTAAGGGCATCTGTCTCGGACTTTGTGATTTTTTTGTTTAATTTTATTGTTAATTTATATTTTACTCGTTACGGGTAGTAACCTCATGGCCTCCCTGTACCCGGTATCCGTGGCGCCGTGTACAGTCGAGAAATGAGTCGGATCCGTGGCTTCGCCGGCGAACAGGACCCTTGGTTTACCGGCAGAGTCCAGCAATGGTTCGCCCAAGTGGATCCTGGCGTCAGGGTACTTTGGCGCGTCTACGTTATCGTAAGTGTAGCTGCCTCGTGTGAACGGATTGCTGTGCCAGTCCGACCTAGGCATGAACGTTTATTAATTCAATTCAACTCAAATGATTTATTTGCCAAAGATATGGTACACAATACACATGGTAATCAACAAATTAAAGAGCGGACGGTTAGCGTGGTATGGACATGTGATGCGTAGAGAGACTAGGAAATGTATGGAAATGGTAGTGCAAGGTAGAGAGGGAAGATGTCGACCAAAGAAGACATGGATGGAGTGTGCGAATGACGATATGAGAGAGAGAGAGGAGTGAGTGTTGAGATGACGACTGATAGAAGAGAATGGAAGATCCGTCCCCGAACCCGTCGCTTGCGACGAAGGGCTCGGCGAGTTAATTAACCCAAACATACAGCCCACTGAGTTTCTCGCCGGATCTTCTCAGTGGGCCGCGTTTCCGATCCGGAGGTAGATTCTGTGAAGCGCTGCTCTTGCTAGGGCCAGTGTTAGCAACACCTCCTGGTTTGAGCCCCGAGAGCTCACCTACACGCTGGGATTACGATGATATAACCTCTCAAGGCTAGGCTAGGAAAAAAAATACCTTCTCATCTAAAAACAAAAATACTCACCTTATCATTGCGACCGGTTCCGGTATAGTGAAGTGTTTTCCCAGAAATTTCCTGAGTATCTCCATTATTTTCCTTTTGACCACGTCTTCGGGTAACTTCTCCACCTTGAAGGTATTCGATCCAGTTTAAAATAGTCTGGTCTTACGTTAAGATACCAAGAAAAGAATACATCCAGGTGACCCTGCTATAACACGGTATTTTACAACACGGTTCCACTATAACACGAAAAGAAAAATTCCCTAAAACCCTCATAACCCAACTATGAAATACGTACTTAACAAATGTTCACGATTGACTTCAACGATGAAGGAATAACAGCGTGTAATAAAAATGAAACCCGCAAAAAATTATTATTTGTGTAATTATTCGTGGTACGACTTCTTGTGAGTACGCACTGCACGGGTAGGTACCACCACACTGTCATTTCTGTCGTGAAGCAGTAATGCGTTTCAGTTTGAAGGATGGGGAAGCCGTTGTAACTATACTGAGACCTTAGAACTTGTACCTCAAGGTGGGTGAAATTTACGTTGTAGATGTCTATGACTACTCAATATCAGGTCGGATGTGAGCTCGTTCACCAGTCTAAGCAATAAAAAATAAATAAAGAAATAAAAGGTTGAAATGTTTCATTCACAAAAATTCCCCTCCTTTTTGTACTGGCTTCTGTCTCATATAACATGGTTTCGCACAACACGGGACTTTGTAGGAACGTATATACCGTGTTATAGCAGGGTGACCTGTGTATATATAAGGATATAACAACCTTAGAGACTTGGACCTCATAAGGTCGGCTATCACTTAAAACAAGAACCGTGGTCTCTGACCGCCTTCCCAAAAACAACATACACCAAAAATTACTGGTGGTAGGACCTCTTGTGAGTCCGTACGGGTAGGCACTACCAGTCTGCCTATTTCTACCGAGTAGCAGTTTCAAAGGTGGGTGGCGGTATATACGTTGTTGATGTCTATGGGCTCTGGTAACTATTTAAAAAATGGTTGGACCGCGGCCCACTTGTTTAAGCAATAAATTTTTTTAACCCCCAATCATACAATCATGCACAAGATACACATAAAACAAACATGCACATGGCTATTAAAGTTGTAATGTAGTTAACCCTTTCGCTACTATCAACTATACGACACTGGTCACAAAACTCCGCCTATAAACGATGGGTGACTTTAGCCACTGGCCACAAAATTTCACCTATACACGATGGATGACTAGCCACTGGCCACAAAACTTCGCCTATACACCATGGATGACTAGCCACTGGCCACAAAACTTCGCCTATACACGATGGGTGACTATAGCCACTGGCCACAAAACTCCGCATATACACGATGGGTGACTATAGCCACTGGCTACAAAATTTCACCTATACTTGATGGGTGATGTGCGCATGTTCAGTTTCCTGGGAAACACTTTATAGCCGCCAGCCGTAGCGAAAGGGTTAATCTAATGAAGAGGACGCTTAAGTTAATTAAAACTACAGTTTAATCATGCATTTCCTATTTTTATTATAGCGAGAGGTTAAAGACTGTTTGGTTTAATCGCCATTTCACTTATAGAGGCGACATTTACCTTTGTAATTAAAGTTTCGTTTTATTTGGTATTAGCATCAGCAGTTCGATGTTTTTAATTGGACTCTATTAAATTTACACCATTCAAACATTCTGTAACTTTAAATGGATCTCCTTTAAAGTCGCAAAAATATCGCTTAAAAAAACAGTCTTTCACCCCTCGATATAACCTGGCTTCGAATGATAGCAGAATGCATACAAACCAGTTTGGCCCCGTTTCCACTTGTCCACAACGTCATGGATATATCGGATCCTTTGGGGCAACTGGCGCCAAAAATTTGCGTCATCCACATATCTTCACTCCTCACCCTCTTCAGGCAATTCTCGTCCCACAGAAACCCGAAGAAACTAAGACCTTTCGGCCACCATGCCCGTTCGAACGACAGTACGATCTTGTCTACAACTCCTATAGACGTGCTGTTTATTGCTTTTATTTTTTTTCCTGGGAGGGTAGGTCGAAATAATGTTTTGTGACTGAAATTACCAATGTTAAATGTGCGTGTTAGTTCCGTGCGCTGTGCTAATGTCCATGTCAGTGCATTATACCAGATTATTGGCCGGTTAATTGAGTGACAAAGTCTAGAGATTTTACGTAGTTGTGACGTAATCATAATAATAATTAATATTTGTGTCGGTTTGATAGCGAAAAGTTTCAATCAACACCTTAAGAAACTTTCGTTATCTTGTAGTGTGTAAACGTTCAAGTATGTATACAGCCTTATTTAAAGTGCTTCTTCAGCACTACTGTCTTACTGTCTTGTAATTAACCAGACCACACCACAATGTAGCTGGGTTGGGGCCTGATACAGAAGGCAGTTATCCTCGATACTGCGCGCATTGTGAGGTTTCTCACTCTGGAGTCCTAACCACTGGTGGCTTGTGTCGTAGCCACCGCCATCAGCGACAAACTACTTTTATACACCTAGTGTTTTTTAAAAATTGTATATTTTTATATCTTTTAAAAGAAATTGTATAATTAAAAAGAAAGCTTTAAAGCTTTTTTTAACGTGATAGAAGATTGCGAAACAGGATAATTATGAGTATTATCGCGAGTACATTAATCGATTTTATAATAAGGCACGTTCGAGACGAGTTATCCGGATAAAAACCGACGGCGAATCTATGGTTCGAATGCGATGTGAATTCAGAATATTTAAATTCCTTTTAAAACAACGGATAATAATTGTTTAATCGATTGGCTGTTAATTAGTTTCATTTGTGTCAGGGTGAAATATATAATATTATTGTATTTATCATTGGTTCTTTATGTGTAAAATAGAGAAATTGTCATTATATTATTGACAGCTGAGTCCCGCGATGTTACCCGCGGTTATTGCGCCGCGCCCCGCGGCTTCAGCCTCGGGTGAAGCCGCGGGGCGAAGCTAGTCTAAAAAAAGTAGCCAAGTTACTCCTTATATCTGCAGCTACCTATCAATGAAAGTCTCGACAAAATTGGTCCAGCCGTTCCAGAGATTATCCGATACAAACCGACAGACAGACAAAAATTGCAAAAAATATATTTTGGTGTATGTACCGTATACATATTAATATGCAAGTAGTAAAAAGCTGTTATTTCAATATTACAAACATACACTCCAATTTTGTTTATTTGTATAGATATATAGTTTGTTTTCTTTTTCAAACGGTAAGTTCAGCGCTGTTATCAGATGATTATTCACCTGTGGTTATCCGGAAGGCATCGCTGCCAGCGAGAGCCACCATTTTCCTAAATCTATGTCAGACAGGCAGCCGATCGTGACGACTCGTGACAAATCGTCCGCAGCCGGATCTTCAATCGCGAACCACGCGATTTTAATATACGAGGTTACTTTAGTAGGGTTCTTATTTAGGCAGTCAGCTGCTTGTGTGTGTGTGACGGCGCCGACCATGCGTTCTTGTCGGAAGGACACCAAAGCCATCATTAAATCCGAGCCAGCGGTAAGCATGCAAGATTCCACATATCACTGACCATCTTCGCGGTGTCGTATTTCATCCAAAACGTCAGGCATTTCTCGCAGCCCTTCGGTACGGTATAGCCTACGATATCGGTGGTCCAATCGTCTGTCTCGTTCTTGCTAAGGCCATCTCCCTTCAGCCAGAAGAGATAGAAAGCTTCGCGGTCCGCACGCCACCATTTCACGTCGAAATGAAAAATAGCTTTGCCTATCAAGCCCATGGCTATTTTGTTGATGGCGGTTACTTTAGTTTGTGGTAGCGTTGGCGTGAAAAGTGCGCTGTGTCTGAAATTATTTCCTTTTTTAGTGTTACCATGTTGACATTGACAGCTTAGATATGCCCCCCATCCGGTCCCCTAATCCCGTTATATATAATATGATTTATATTAACATTGGAATGACGTATTTCATCAAGTCATTTTCGGTATGTATTGGGTGCTATGCACGAGATGAGGCAGCTGGGGAGCCGAGCCCCCACCCCGACGTAAGCACCCCCATAAAAATCATGATATATTTTTTTACTACCTATTATAGTAACCTCGAGGGGTTATTCTAGATTCGCCGAACTAGTAGATGAGCTCACGGGGTTCAAACTAGGGATGGCGATTCTTTCCAAAAAAGATCGATTTTTAAATCGATTCGAATCGTAACCTGATAAATCGATTCATAAAAAAATCGAGGTCTAAATCTTAAATTTGTATTTATAATGTAAATATAAATCCATTTTATGAAAAACAAAAATGATACCATAATAAACAATCTCTGGGATCTCTTATCAGTAAAATCAGGAATTTATTAGTTCAGGGAATTCAATAATTAAAATTATTTTTATTACCATATCAAAATATCAGATCAGATATAAAAGAAGACATTTATTTTCTAAATGTATTTGTTACATTAAAAAGTTAAGAGAGTAGATAACAATAGCTTATAGTTCCCAATGCTTCATATCTAAGCTTTTTACAACAATTTGTCAAGTCTAATGGGATCCAAGCGGTTCCGCTCATCACTTGCGATGTTGCCGGCAATCGAAAAAAGGCGCTCACAGGGAACAGATGATCCTACGATACTCATATACATCACGGCTATTGAGTGAACATGGTGATAAATAGTTTTTTTGTTCTTGCCAATAAAGTATAGGATCATACTTTAGGTGCACAACTGCCTGTGATAAATAGTGTTTAAACTCTTCGTTTAAGCCTTGACTTTCCAGTGCAAGTGTATTACATGTAGAGAGTTGCTTTTTGAAAAGCAACTTATGAAAATCCCAAATTCCTTTTTCTAAATCAGTCCCTTCTATTGCGTCGAATTCTTCACTATTATTTTGTGGAAGGTGTTTTTTACTAAAGAGAAGCGACGAAAACTAAACATACCGCCATCTCGCGAGTTTTTAAGTAATTAAACATTTAACTGGCAATGCCGTAATATTGTGAGTACATTCAGCTAATTCTAAATATATATATATATATTTTTTTACCAAAACAGAAAAACTCGAAAGTCGATTTTCAAGGGTAAAATATCGATTCACTGAATCGATTCAGTACGACATATTGATTTAAAAAATCGATTTATTTGGTCCGAGAAATCGATTCTTCGATTAATCGATTTGAGATCGCCATCCCTAGTTCAAACCTGACGACGTTGCTAACACTAACCCTAGCAAGAGCCGTGTTTCGCAGAATCTACCACCGGATCGAAAGCGCGACCCACTGAGAAGATTCGGCGAGAAACTCAGCGGGCTGTGTCTGTAGGTTAATTTACTCCTCGAGCCCTTCCGACCCGAGCGACGGGTTTTTTTTTTTTTTTTTTTTTTTTTTTTTATTGCTTAGATGGGTGGACGAGCTCACAGCCCACCTGGTGTTAAGTGGTTACTGGAGCCCATAGACATCCACAACGTACATGCGCCACCCACCTTGAGATACAAGTTCTAAGGTCTCAAGTATAGTTACAACGGCTGCCCCACCCTTCAAACCGAAACGCATTACTGCTTCACGGCAGAAATAGGCAGGATGGTGGTACCCACCCGCGCGGACTCACAAGAGGTCCTACCACCAGTAATTACGCAAATTATAATTTTGCGGGTTTCATTTTTATTACACGATGTTATTCCTTCACCGTGGAAGTCAATCGTGAACATTTGTTGAGTACGTATTTCATTAGAAAAATTGGTACCCGCCTGCGGGATTCGAACGCCGGTGCATCGCTCAACACGAATGCACCGGACGTCTTATCCGTTAGGCCACGACGACGTTCGACGAGAACGATGACCGGCGCTTGAGGTACCTAAAAGCTCCGTCAGTGAATCGGGAGGATTCGCAATGACATGTTTTGGGGCGACGTCGACTGTTTACCATTCGATCCGCAGGATCGGAAATGACTCATGATATGGACAACACTATTAATCAAAACTCAATCAAAATTTTTATAATCACACGTAGTCAAGTTTCATATCTATTCTGTTTTCTTTTGTATCTACTGCAGTTTTTTTTTTAAACTATATCATTACAAACTGTACTGGATTTTGTGATTTTTCATTGTATTACATTTCAATCAATCAATTACCTTTTTTTTTATTTCAATGTGCTGTTACCTATTGCATTGTCGTTTGTATTTTTAATTTAGATGATATTTCTCATGTCAATATGGCGATTTTTTAAACATTTTTTTGAATACTTTGTTGATTTATCTAATTAAAATTAATTAGTAAAATAAATTGTTTGCCCTCCTAACCTATAACCTAAACCCATGACTGGTTTTAATGGAAACAACCGGAATCGTGGTTTGACAATGAACGCTACAAACAACACAGTTTATTGTTAAAACTATAAGATTTTTTCAATTAATGTGGGTAGTTTATGATTTTAGAATGTTGTATAAACGTGACTTTTTGGCGTGAGCGCGAGGAGGCAGTTGTGTGATTTGTTTTATTTTGTCTATTTAGTGTTTTTTCAGGTTTAAATGCGTAATAATGGTGGTTTATTAACTGTTTAATATCTGTGAAAGTGCACAAATGTGGGAAAATGAAACAAAGCCGCTGGATGTAACTTCCCGGGATCCTCCAAAAAGTCCACTGAAAAAATCACAGTAAATGACCACCATTTTACTGAGATTATATTTCATCCCATATCATCTCATCTCATTTCATTTAATTTCGTCCCAGTTGATTAATGTCTCAAATTAATCATCTTCATTTCATTTCATTTCACTCCATATTATCATTTTTCATAAAAATAAGAATATAAATTAAAATAAGACATGACTTAAATGTCTTAGTTACCAGGTCATAAAATCCCTAAAAAAAAAGGTTTATACGTTGCGCGTAAAGACCGGCCCAATTTGATTTAGAATGCGCGTTTAAAAAAAACTTTTTTATTTTTCGGTTTTCGGTTTCCGTAATCGATATTACAGTTTTCGTAACAAAATAAAAAAACAAAAGTACATTCAACTCGTACTTTCTTCCGTTGAATATGAACTATTTAAAACTCTTGGAAATCAAAGGCCTAACGTGGAGTCTTTGTTCTACAATTTGTTTGATGAATAAATCACAACCGCTCATACGTCGTATTTATTTCTAACTAGCTGACCCGGCAGACTTCGTAGTGCCTCAACCGATAAACAAAATGAATCCGTCCGACGGGGGACACATCAAAGGAAAAACAAAATTGTTATTTTTATTGAATTCCGAGCGTTTTCATATTTATCTACCTTTTAAACCTTCTCTGGACTTCCACAAATAATTCAAGACCAAAATTAGGCAAATCGGTCCAGCCGTTCTCGAGTTTTAGCGAGACTAACGAACAGCAATCAATTTTTATCAATTTAGAAGATAGATAGATAGAAGATAGAAGAAAAAACGATTATCCCTCGATTAGTAAATTCGAGGGGTGAAAAGCTATCTTGTTTAAGCGGCGTTTCGCTTAATACGCGACATTTATCTTTGTAATTAAAGGTCCGTTTTATTTTTGTTTTTTGTTTCCAAATTTTTAAACTATAAGCGGATCTCCTGTAAAGTTGCAAAAATGTCGCTTAAGCCGAATAGCTTTTCAGCCCTCGATATCTTTATATACTAGTTGTACCCGCCCGCTTCGTTGGGCATTTAAAATTAACATTATTATTTCTCACCCCCACAAAGATTCTCATCATTAACGCCCCCGCAACTTGTGTAGGGAGTCCAACACTCATATAAATATTAGCTTATGTATTAAGTACATGTATTTTCTACACGGATACCAAGTTTCAAGTCAATCGGATGCATGGTTCAGTAGTTATAACGGAAAATCCGTAAAAACCACTGCAGTTTTACATATTAGTATATATATATATATATATTAGAAATAGTGAGATTGTTTGTGCGTAAATATTGAACATAGCCCCGTGCGTCCCGCAATCTGATAAGCGCTTTAACGAACCGATTTGGCACCATCACCAACAATCCACAACGTGACCGAATCATTCGAAGACATCGGCTGAGACGGGCCCTCCATTTTGCTCATCCACTGATCCTCGTCGCTCAACGAGTCCAGGTCCTGTTTGCTCCACAGGAAACCGAGATAAACGATATCGTCCGGGAACCACTTCGCCGGAAACGACATGGCAACTTTAGCTATGACCCCGACCGATATTTGTTGGATCGCGGATATTTTCCTCGACGGCAACACCGGCGTGAACAGTTTATCGTATCTGTGAATTTTTTTGGGAATTGAATTTAAAAAATTATATATATTTGCCAATAATCCCGCTGAAACTCCCCTATTTATCCCTTTTTTTCTTACCTATGCTGATAGCTTTGAGAGGCTAAATCAGCATTGCCCTAGCGTGTAGGTGAGCTCTCGGGGCTCAAACCAGGAGGTTTTGCTAGCATTGGCCCAAACAAGAGCAGTTCTTCGCAGAATCTACCACCGGATCGGAAACGCGACTCACTGAGAAGATCCGGCGAGAAACTCAGTGGGCAGTGTCTATGGGATCCATCCCTAAATAATAACGAAGGCGAAGGGTATACAAAAAACTACGTTATGGTCAGAATTTTAAGTCAATTACGGATTATAGGCAATAATAAAATTGTCATATATACTTTATACTTTTTTTATTGCCCTTGTAGGCAGACGAGCATACGGCCACCTGATGGTGAGTGGTTACCGTCGCCCGTGGACTTCAGCAATGCCAGGGGCAGAACCAAGCCGCTGCCTACCGGCTTATAAGTGTGAGAATTGTCAATTTAATCTCGAAATCTCGCTGAAATAGACCTTCAAATATACACCATTACATAGATATATAGATACAGGACAAGATAACAGAAAAAGCTATAAATTTTTTTTTATAAAAAGTCTCAAAAATCGAAATAAGTTCATGGAGATTAAATTTTCGTTACACGGTGGTTATTCCTTCATTGTGGCCACTGAGTTTCTCGCCGGATCTTCTCAGTGGGTCGTGATTCCGATCCGATGGCAAATTCAGTGAAGCACTGCTCTTGCTAGGACTGGTGCTACCAAACTCTCTCAAGTTGAGCCCGTGAGCTCTCCTACCCGTCTGAACGTAGCTGGAATAGCCACTTAGGCTACCACCGAATAAGTAGGGAAAGGGGATATAAAGAATGTCTTTGACAAAAATGCTTTTCTAATATTAAAATTGTGATTTGGATAATTAAAAGTAGTAAATTCTTGTCGTAAACCGCCTCAAAGTCTAAAATGGTTTCTTAGATAAATCGGTCTGGCCTGCGTGCGGGATTTCAACACAGATATAGTCGTATTGCTTGATGTGAGAGCATCATTTAAGGCAGAATAGAATAGACAGGTTTGTTTCTTTTGTAAATAGAAATAGCGTCCGCGCGTATCGGGAATAGCCTTTTAAGGCTACCAGCGGGTAGATACGGAAAATGGGGTCGTTAGTTCGATTCTCGCATCGGGCAAACGTTGATGTGACGAACAGGTTTGTTTGTTCTTTGTTTTAGTGTTAATTATCTATATATGTATATATTTAAAAGTATATAAGTGTGTATGTCAGTCTCTGGTATCAATGACACAGGGTATTTTTAAATTGGAGAAGGATGACCGTGCGTGATTGTTCCGCGTTGTTATCATTATTATTATTATTATAAATCAGAAATCACATTTATTTAATATTCAAGGTATTATTATTTTTGAAACGGCCGTCAATTATATTATCAATAATACATACTGTATTCGTTATCTTTGTACAGTTGGCTCATTATAAAAACATTTTATGATAGAAACAAATATAGCTGCAATTTATGAAGAATTTTTTTTTTCCATTCTTATTCGCCGAAGAAAAAAAAAGAATTTTTATACGTAAAAGTTTCGACTTTCGAGTTTAGTTCAATTATAGGAAGTTTGGTCCTAATACGTCATATTCGTATGTGCTAAAAGACATTAAAACTAGTTAGTTACATTTGAAAAAGCTTTAAAATCGCATGGTCATTAGATCTCTTCTAGCTTTATTTGCCGTTGTTCGTGTCCACTAGCGACGCTGACTACTTACGAACAGACAGGCCGTATACTAGCCAATCTATATTGGTAATAAAATAGGCTACAACCCCTATATTCAGAAGTGTACTTTCGAAAATATTCTTCTTAGCATTTGGTCCTGCTACTAATTCCCCTCTACGGTGTTTTGTGAGCGTCCTCTCCTTCTTCAAAGGCTTTAATGAGCACCAATGCTCATGGACGTCGATGACCATTCTCCATTCGATAGAAAACCAAACTCTAACACAGAAAAATTGATTCGATTAACAACATAAATAACATACCTTTCCTTCAAAACCCCCAAAGATACTGTTACTATGACATTGTTCGCGGTATATTTGGTGCCATCTTTGCAGCTCACCGTGACCAGCTGCTCTGGGTCCGTTGGCCATTCGATTAGGACCACCTCCTTGTTCAGCTGTATTTCCAGATTAGGGTAACCGGGACCGCCCTTATACGTGTTCTGGGATAAAACAACAGGCATCTTATAACGCCGATAACGAACTTTTCCAATGCGCTCCTAACTCGCATCGTGAATATTGCCAGCCTATCGTAGGTTTGATTACCGCATCGGGCAAACATTCGTATGATGAACAAATTTGTTTGCTCTTTGTCTGGGTACTTTAACGTATAAGTAGGGTCAGATAACCACGCGTGACTTATCCTTGGTTATTATGGCTATGTAGAGACATGAGTTCGAATCGTATTGTGTAATGGATGACCAGCCCTACATACTCCAAAGCATGATTGCTTTGCAGGGGTATAGGAAAGATTGTGGTCCTATTGCTCGTTGGAGACTGCAGTAAGTCTATTGTGACTACTACTTACCGGTTTCCACTGAATCCCTAAGTCACCTTATGAACAGCAAGAGAAGAAGGAGTTTCTTTTAGTCCAAGACTAAAGAAAATTAAGCTCGAAGGTACAAACTAGCTTACCAGCAATATATCGAACAGGGTGCTGTATCCGTTCCTGTGCCAGCTCATGTGCTGGTCCCCTTCCAAGTCCACGTAGTGCGTCTGAGTAGTCACATCGTTCCAGCTGTTCGAAGCCTCGTAATTATCGACTAGAAGATCGAGGAAATGAAGGATTTCGTCGACGTAATCTTTATCTTTCAACACGTCCGGGTGTTTCTCACCTAAGTACTCCTTAATTCTGGAAAATCGTTGTAATTGTCAGTAAAATTTACGAAAATGTCCTTTTCTCCTCGTAAGCGCTCCTAAAGCTTTGCTTATAATGGAACTGGTGGTAGGACCTATTGTGAGTCCGCACGGGTAGATACCACCTATTTCTGCCGTGAAGCAGCTAATGCATTTCGGTTTGAAAGGTGGGGCAGCGGTTGTAACTATACTGAGACTTTAGAACTTATATCTCAAGGTGGGTGACGCATCTACGTTGTAGATATCTATGGGCTCCAGTAATCACTTATCACCAGCAGGTGGGCTGTGAGTTCGTCCACCCGTGTCAGCAATACAAAATAAAAATAAAAACTTAATATAGTTCTTGTTTGTGCTTTAGTGAAGCTTTTGTTTTACTTTCAATACCAATAGTACATGTCGAAGGGTGATAAGGCTATTTGCTTTAAGCCACATTTTTGCAAGTTTACATGCGAGTCATTTAAAGTTAAAAAATTTGAAAAGAATTATTGTAACAAGAAAACTTCTTCAGTTATTTGAATGTGGTAGACATAACAATCAGTAAGTAATACTTCAATCATTAATAACAAAACGACAGTGAACAGTTAAAAAAAATGGTGCGCGCACAACTTGGTGAAAGAAGTGAGACTTCTTTTGCGGTTGCGGTTTTTTTTCATTGCCTTTGTAGGCAGGCGAGCATTCGGTCCACCTGATGGTAAGTGGTCACCGTCGCTCATGGACGTCAGCCAGGGGCAGAGCCAAGCTGCTGCCTACATGCTTCTTCATTTTTCATCCTTAAATCAAATTTCTCTTGTAATAGGAAGAGAAACGACCTAGACCAATTTAGCCTTTCCCTCTCTCCACGGTCGAGTGAGACGCTGTCTATTTTCTCACTCTCGCTCTTCCTAAATGTATCTTTTCTCTCTAGCCGTAACGAATCTGTCGCGAGTTAAATTTTACTCTCAACGTGCCTAAAGAAGTTTCACTTCAAAAATAAAATAAAATCACGTTTTCGGTAGGCAGCAGCTTGGCTCTGGTATTGCTGAAGTCCACGGGCGACGGTAACCACTCACCATCAGGTGGGCCGTATGCTCGTCTGCCTACAAGGGCAATAAAAAAAAAAAAAAAAAAAATTACTTCGTTGTGATGAACTGTCCCAGAGGCTGAGGAGTCTCGGGCGGATGCTCTTGAACCTCCAGGGTGTATTCGAACAGCTCATTGATGAGAGCCGTGTCCGCCTTCGTTCCATTCGAACGATACGCTTCGAAGCCCAGGTTCTGAGATATGATGGAGACGTTGTTCTTGATGGCCAGATCATAAACACGACTCGGATGGGTCCCGTGGATCCTGAAAGAGAAATTTTTATTTTTTATTTTTTTATTGCCCTTGAAGGCAGACGAGCATACGGCCCACCCGATAGTGAGAGGTTACCGTCGCCCATGGACTTCAGCAACGCCTGGGGCAGAGCCAAGCCGCTACCTACCGCTACATGCGGCCTATGTAGCGGTCTCGATCGATGTTAATTTTGACATTTCATCATCTACCAGTTATAAATGGACTAGCTTTTACCCGCGTCGAATACTTAGTCCGCGTGGAATAGATCACAAATAATGCTTTATTTTAGAACAAATTTGGTTAGCATAAAAAACGTTAGTATAGTGAGTCAACCTTAATATATAGACATATGCTGTCACGGACTTTTTTTTAGATCTTTTAAAAGGAAACAATTCTGTCATACATTATTCTAGCGAAACTTTGACCGTTTCTGCATCTCACGCAGCGGAAGTTCTCAAAATTAATTCTTCAAATTTTTCTTAATTTTTCTGATAGTAAACATTAAATTACTACTAATGTGATTGCCTTTTCCTGAATCATATTGTGAAAACAGAACATGTTATAACAATTTATCCACAAATGCGATGCCCCTATCGCTTAGGGTCATCTACTAAACGTTATTATCAACAAGTTAATTTATTTAATGCCCATCTTCATACATGTATGATGCTTGAATAATTTGATATACTAATACAAATATACTCACCATTCAGCTCCAAGTTCAATCACTCCATCACCGAAAGGTACTGTTTTAACTCTCCCTCCGATCCTATTCTGTGCTTCCAGAGCTAGTATTTTTTTGCCAGCCTGAGCGAGGGTTGATGCTGCAGTACAGCCGGCCGGCCCAAGTCCTACTATAATGGTATCATACGTTGTGGCCATTGGGCTGTAAGAAAATTATTTTGCTCATTTAAATTTCTAAACGCAAGGCTTTGTTTAACAGATTAATCTCATGGAGCAGATTGTTGATGTTTTAAATTTTTTAAATGAAACTATCATCAAAGATTTATGCTCGTGATTTATGCCAAGCGAGCACAAAAATTCAATTCATACTGACCTCAGCTGTATTAAAATAGATAAAAAAAAAATTGGATCATAGAATCGAAATACAAAATTCACATTAAGTGTTTGTTTGTTAATTCAGTAATTAAGTTTTACTAAGGGTCAAACTGCGTATTTTCTGTCATCACGAGTATCGTTGTCTTTTAACATAAACCTATTTTTGATTAGAAAAAACACAGATCAACACTTTTAACTAGCTACATATGTATGTCATATGTGAGTCGACTATTATCAAAGGCGGCAATCTGACTTTTGGACAATGATTGGTAAATCAGAAAAACGAATTATTGACTTTGTATTCCATTGGCAGTCACAAAACTCTTCGGAACGACATCTTAGATAAATAACAGGTTAACTATTAACCTTTATTTAATGCAGGTTTTGAACCGTATTCTTTGAAGGAGACGATTATATTCAAATAAATCTGTATTGACATATCAATAAAAATTTTTTGTCCAAATGTACAGATTGCCGCCTTTGATAATAGACGACTCATGTATGGATTACAGTTTCAGGCGATATGAAACTGTTAGTTGAGGCGACTACAGAGAATCATGAGTGAAAAGTTTACATGCAAAGCAAATATAACAGAACAAGTAACTCAATAATAAATAAGATTTCATAAGCAGGATCCATTTTCAAATAGTAAAAATTACATCGTAATAATTTACGTATTTTGGAACTGAAAGATCGGATCTAATCCGAAATAAATATATAGATTTGATTATTTCTTTATATTACCCAGTTTTAATACATTTTATGTATTTTTTTAATAAAATAGCGCTTTCGGAGCGAAATTAAGGTTACTTTTAAATGAATATTAAAAAATATACGTATTAAAAGTATAAGAATGGAAATAAAGACCAACCTGATTCGTGGATAAGAACACGATTAATGAACAATGTCTTGAATATTTAAGAATTTGTACACTTATTTAATTATTTATAAAGTAAACAAAACAAATCCTTTGTACTAG
Source organism: Bombyx mori (assembly GCF_030269925.1). Classification (NCBI taxonomy): domain Eukaryota; kingdom Metazoa; phylum Arthropoda; class Insecta; order Lepidoptera; family Bombycidae; genus Bombyx; species Bombyx mori. The sequence goes on along the minus strand of NC_085117.1, from coordinate 3,360,827 downwards.
AGTTGTCAATATGGTATGGTGTATGTCACTGTCATTACATCAAATTCATTTATGACAGTTCACATGGTTCACACAGAAGTCGTCTGTAATGTCTTCACAAACACATGTGTAATATACGTTATGTCATGTACCTAATTAGAATGAAGGAAGAAATAATTTTTCCATTACTGTAGTTTATCTACACGACCACAAGGCCAAGCTCCGGTTAAATTAAACCAAATAATAATTTGACCCTCCCCCCGGCTTAGATAACACTTTGAAAATATGTTTGTGAATGTGTATGAATGAGGAATACGTTAATTAAATATCATATCGTTGTGGTTTTAAAGATACACTCTCGGTGTCACCGTATCGAGGTATGCGACTATGCAAATCTCAAAAATAACATTTTTTTAATGAAATTTATACTTCACACACAACTTCCACGATAAACAAATAACATAGTGTAACAAAAAGTTATTCCGCAAAAATTGTAATTTGTGTAATTATTGTTTGAAGGTACAATCAACCTGTCTATCTCTGCCGAAAACCACTAATGCGTTAACGTTTGAATGATGGAGACAATCAGTTACAATTCAGACTTAGAACTCATGTTTCAAGATCGCTCGCGGGCATTGGGTCCTGTAACCACTTAATTCAAGATGTTCCGTCCATTTAAGCAATAAAAAAATCAAAATGAACAACCAACAAAGATAAACAACATAAATCAACGACTTAACTTACAACGGATGCCGTTATAGCCAAATAGAAATTGCATTAGTGAATTGTTAGGTATCTCCATCCCATGGTTGTAAATAGACAAGAATTTGGTCCATCCGATGGTGAATGGTTACCGTGGTTAATATATGCCAATAATTCCAGGGTCAAGCCACTGCCAACCACTGAGTATTCTCAGCAAGCCTCTCCTGAAAAAGGACATTCAAAGCGCTCAGGATAGAGGGGAATTTATTCCAAAGTCGCTTGGCAATGAGAAGAGATCTCTGGGAACGCACCGCGGATAAACACTGTGGTTCCAGGTATGTCTCTAATGCGGTGGTGGTAGATAATAAGGCCAAAATCATAGTTTCAGCTACGAAGACATTAAATTCAATATTTCTATTTATCAGCACAGTTATCTGCGCAAACAGATAAGTTTATCGGCCATCGAGATACCAACAAACACTTGAGCATTAAGAAAACATCTTTATAAATTCATATCAATACAAAATTTTACCATTAAAAATTAGCAATCACATTAGAACAATGCTGCTAATATTTTTATTCGCGTCAATTTTTTTTATGCATAGTGTGACAGCAGTTGATCCGCTCGTGGATTCGAAGATAGGGTTGATCAGAGGTGTCCAGTCTCAAGATGGAGAGTACTCTATGTTCCTCGGCGTTCCGTACGCTTTAGTCGATGAGAACAATCCGTTTGGGGTAAGTTTAGTCGGTGTATCGATCAACCCTTTAAATTATTACTAGGAAAACTAGCTGCCCCGGTAAACCTTGTTTTGCCATATAAATTATTTCTAGGAAGGATAAATAACCTAGATAGCGACTGCAGCGCCACCTGCTGGGCTTATTTGTAAATCTAAACCATTCTCGAATCCACCGGAAGGTAAACAAAAAATTTTCATTAAAATCTATCCCGAATAAGCATATATCCTCCGGAAACGAATATATTTCTTATTGATTTGCAGTGATTTGTAGCTGTCACAAAAAGCTACTTACGGTACCGTTAATACTTTACGTATGTTTTAGTTTAACTGTTAGTTTGTAAGAAGACCTAACAACAAATAAATCAGTTTTCTCATTACCGTCGACAGGCATCGACACCTCATCCCGGATTCGAGACGCCTTTCGAAGCGTACAACGATACAACGGTGTGCCCTCAAATGTCGGGCCAGACTCCTATAGGAACACTACAATGTCTCCACTTAAACATATACGTTCCAAACAAAGCTACCACAAAAAATCTTCTCCCGGTCATGGTATGGATTCACGGCGGCGGTTTCTCCATCGGCAGCGGTAATCGGGCCGATTATTCTCCGGAACTCCTCATTAAGCACGACGTGGTGCTGGTATTTATTAACTACAGGTTAGGGCCATACGGCTTTCTCTGCTTGGACAGTGAAAAGGTCCCTGGGAATCAGGGCCTGAAGGACCAATATCTAGCACTTAAATGGGTCAAAGAAAACATTAGATACTTTGGAGGAGACCCAAGAATGGTGACAGTTTTCGGTGAAAGCGCCGGAGCAGTGTCGATTGAGTTTTTTCTACTGTCACACCGAGAGCTTTTATTCCAAAGAGCTATAATGCAAAGCGGCTCGACACTAAAACCTATCGCTGTATCCAAACTAAATAACGAAATAGCTTTCACAATTGCCTCTAACATGGGATACGAAACTGACAATATAGAGAATGCTATAAGGTTTCTGTCAGAAAAAGACTCTGATTTAGTAATAGCGGCGACAAACGAAATAGAAAACGTTTATCAAATCATAAGACCGTGCGTGGATAGCGGGTCTGATGCCGTGATACCTGACCTTCCACAGAATTTGGGCAACAAGAAAATTAGCGGACTCAATTTGATGTACGGCTCGAACGGTGAAGAAATGCTGGCTTACTACAATAAATATTTTATCAAAGGATCCTTCGGGAAAGTTCTAGAGATGGGCTTTGAAAATTTAAATGAGTCGATAGCGCAAATAATCCAACAGTTTTACGTTGGTGACGCCGAATTTAATGATAATATAATACCTGAATTTGTTCAGTTCGGTTCTGATTTCTTCTACAATCACCCTGTCGAAAGATCCATGAACAAAATGATCGAAAACGGAGCTAAAGACATCTACTATTACGTGTTTAATTATAGCGGACACCGGAATGTTATGAGCAAGATTTTGAATATCGCCCATTCCGGTGCGACCCACGGTGACGAGCTTGGTTATCTTTTCGGGAACGATGCACTCAAGGACTCGCCAAACGAAGAAGATCAATTAGTTATAGATAGAATGACGAAGATGTGGACGGACTTTGCAAAGTTCGGGTAAGATTTATTTTCTCAAATCATAATTTCGCTCTGCATCTATTGCATCAAGATAATGATTAATGATTTATTAATGATGATGACTTACTGGTGGTAGGATCTCTTGTGAGTCCGCATGGGCAGGTATCACCACCTCGCCTATTTCTGCCGTGAAGCAGTAATGCGTTTCGGTTTGAAGGGTGGGGCAGCCGTTGTAGTTAGACTTGAGACCTTAGAACTCATATCTCAAGCTGGGTCACGGCATTTACGTTGTAGATATCTATGGGCTCCAGTAACCACTTAACATCAGGTGGGCTGTGAGCTAGTACACCCCTCTCAGCAATAAAAAAAAATCAACAAAAAAACGTGTGGCACTCGGGAACTGCCGCGGTAAAGCTATTATTATTCCTACAATACCGCAGTCGTGCTGCCATCTCTCGGGAATCGTTCTGAGTTTCGTTTAGCTACCAAACTAATGACCGTTTCCGACAAGTATGTCTATCAATAACTAGTAGCCATAACACAGGGAATCCTAAATTGCGGCTGTAAGACCGTGCGTGATTTGTTCCCAGCGTTTATTATTATAAATAAGCTTTTCGTTGTTGCAGCAACCCTACACCAGAAATATCGGACGCGATACCAGACAAATGGAAATCTGTCTCGACGAAGAAATATTACATGAACATCGATTCTAATCTAACATTGAAAACGAGACCTTTCCATGACAGAATGGCATTCTGGGATCTCGTTTATAAAGCCGTCCAGAACCCGGATCCTGTTACAGACAAGTTCGTGTAATAGAAACACGGACCATCCATTAATATAACAGAATAATAGTAAATAAATAATTTGAATTCGCTTCGAAATCAGGAATTACAAGCTTTACAAAAAAAGCTAGTGAGTATTGCTCACTCTATTTGTTCAAAAGCTTTGAATTTTACATTTATCTTCCTGAATTCTATGAAGCGATTTAAGGATTCTTTGGGCAACTCTTCAAATTAGATCAACTTCTTGCTCATTTCCTGTGGTCCAGTTATTCGACCGGAGTAAATGTTTGGCTGTCTGAAATGGCACCCTTAACACAGTCAAAAACATTGTGTCTTTATACATGTCATTTTTGTTTAGTACCATATGTTTAGTAAATAAAAGATGTAAGAATTATTTCTAATAAGCTTTTCGTATAAATACAATATTTCTCGGTTGTCTGTTGTCTCTGCTCTAAGCACAGCTTAGATCGCTGGAGAATTGTATCTAGTTTCCTTTTATAGTTTCATTGTATTTGTGTCATAAAATTCGTAATAGGAATAAATCACGTTGTAGTTTCTCGCCGAAGGTTCTGTGGGTCACGAATTGGATCGAAATCGTGACTCACGATTGTAGATTCTATACGTGTCATTACGTGTCTGTAAAACAACACACAAGGTGTCGGGTTATAAGTTGCGTGAAATAATTTAGGTTATTAAGTGGTCGCCCGGTAGTCGAAATTCGACCGTTATTATTATTTTAAATTATAAGTTTAAACATTATTATAGTTCTATAATTGTCAAAGACCTTACATTAATCACAGATTTCGCCAAAGCTACACTATAGGCAAATAATATTAAGGCAAACATTAATAATCTATTCATCTCAATTGGACCACAGGCTTTAACAATAAACAAAAGAGTATATGTGCGTGTGTATGTCAAATACATGGTAGTGTGAGTTAAGGTTTTTTTATTGATTTTAAGTACATATTTTTAGGCAAAATAAAAAAAATTACATTCCGCACTCCTCTATATTCTCTATAGGTGTGGGAAATTTCATACTCCGCGGTCCATGTAATTTTCGTAAAAAGGGGTACAAAGTTTTGCTTCACGTATTAATATATAGATAACAGATTAGGTGCTTTAAAGTTTCCAGATTGAGCTAATCCTCTCAACAGTATACCAACAGCAGTGCTTCAAGGAGCTAATTCAAAAGGTATTTTTGATTCAATTTATAGCTCAGCAATCGCCCAACAACAACGGCTCTGATGCTATCTCAACATCAGATAGCGATAAAATTAGATAATATACCTTTAATATCTTAATTGAATTATTGAATACAACGGAAACCCTCTCTAGTTAACAAATTACGACTCCTAAGATCTTTATCTAATCAAGATTCCAGACTAAAATAAAAGTGGTGCTAACAAAGTTTTTCCAGTCATGATTCAGACAATGCTGTTGTCGATTAGCGTTGCTCTCTTAGTGTGGATGGGTGGTGTGAAGTCGGATCCACTTGTGGACACTCCGGCAGGGTTGATCAGAGGTTTGCAATCAGTAGACGGTGAGTACTCTATGTTTCTCGGTGTTCCGTACGCTTTAGTCGATGAAAACAATCCGTTTGGGGTGAGTTTAGTAGATGCATTGATCATTCTTTACATTATTATTAACACAATTAGTGAGTTTATTCGATTTTTAATGTATAACCCGTTGATTTTTATTTGTTGTTAAGATTTTATTAGTTTATTTATAGTACTTATCTTGTAGAGTAGTGGCATCTTTTTTATTTTTTATTGCTTAGATGGGTGGACGAGCTCACAGCCCACCTGGTGTTATGTGGTTACTGGAGCCTATTGACATCTACAACGTAAGTGCACCACCCACCTTGAAATATAAGTTCTAATTGTTTTAGTTTGTTTTTTGTTAGTTTTTATTTGCAGACTATGTTTTTTATTTTATAATTTAATAAATAAAATTCTGCATTTGATGACTTTTAACAGAAGCGACCTTGTACAAGTTGTGTTACACTCTAAATGTTGTGTGACCTTTGGCTGGGACCCAAAATAGTGTATTCATTTTATTCCATTTAAGTTAAATGTTAATGTGTGCATGTAGAAAAAGTTAAGAGATTACTGTTGTACAAATCCCTTATATGCAATTAGATTTCATTGTAACATGGGTAAAGATTTCTTAAAAATCAGTTTGACATTCTAATTTAAAATAAACATGAATTAAAATAATTCAATGATCACGACAGATATCCTCGCCGCATCCCGATTTCAATGAGACTTTCAACGCCATAGACGATTCTGCCGCGTGTCCACAACTATCACCTATCAACGACGGAGGGACTTTACAATGTCTCAACCTGAACATATACGTTCCGAAGACAGCCACCCCCCGCAACCTGCTCCCCGTCATGGTCTGGATCCACGGTGGCGGCTTCAGACATGGAAGCGGTAACTGGCGGGACTACTCCCCGGAATTCTTAATCAAGCAAAACGTGGTTTTGGTTTTCATGAACTACCGCCTCGGGCCTTACGGGTTCTTGTGCTTGGAAGACTCGAGAGTACCAGGGAATCAGGGTTTGAAAGATCAGCATCTGGCTTTGGAATGGGTCAATAGAAATATTAATGCTTTCGGCGGGGATAGCAGTCGAGTCACGTTGTTCGGCGAGAGCGGCGGCGCGATCTCTGTCCATTGGCATTTGCTGGCGAATCACGAAAAGCTCTTCCATAAAGCTATACTGCAGAGCGGGTCCGCTTATATGCCAGGCACAACGGTAAAACCGGACAACACAGTGCCTTTCAAAATTGCCGCCAAAATGGGCTTCGTGACCGAAAACCTCGACTTAGCGCTATCGTTTCTCGCCAAACAAGACCCGCCTGTACTAGTCAGAAATGCCAACGCTTTGGTAGACGAAGGCCTGATCAAATTGAGGCCGTGCGTCGAAAAACAATTCGAAGGGACCCATAGATTCATCACGGATTACGCCAAAAATTTACAAGTCGACGAGATACAGGATATCCCAATGATTTTCGGTTTCAACGAACGAGAGAACTTGGTTTACTATCAGAGTCAGTTCTTGAAGGTTCCCCTGAAAGACATCCTCGGTTTCGATGACGAACAAACGGAATACGTGAACAAATTTTATTTTGGCGACGACGGACCCATTGAAACACGCGAAGACGAATTCATTGATATGACGTCCGACTTCAATTTCAACCATCCGATCGAGAGGAGCATGAAACAGTTCACCGAAGCCGGCGTCAAGGACATATACTATTACGTGTTTTCGTACGACGGCGGCCGGAACATGATGAAAATAGCCCGGAACGTGACCGCGCCGGGAGCGACACACGGCGACGAATTGGGCTATTTGTTCGGCACTGATTTGATAACCGGAATACCCAACGACGAAGACGTACACATGATAGAGAAAATGACAACGCTTTGGGGAAACTTCGCTAAGTACGGGTGGGTATATTCAATATTTGGTAATAAACATACTTATACTTAGTCTGGCCATAAATACTGTTACAATAAGAAAAAAAAAATCTATTGCAAATAATATTTATTACTTTTACAGTGTGTTAGTTTAATACATAAATATAAAACAATTTAAAGTATAAAAAGCTTATTCGAAGTGGTCTCCATTGGCTGCAATACAGTTCTTTAAAAGTTGAGGCCAGTTCTCAATAGAAGCACGCACTCTTTCCATGTGAAAATTTTTCACTGCCAATCGTACGGATTGTTTTAGGGACTTCAAATTATCATGGCGTTTAGAGAAGCCGTACTCTCTAAAACTGACCATAAATTATAATCCAGCGATTAAGATCGGGACTTGACGAAGGCCAGTCTTCAGCTCTGATGAAGTCCGAAACGTTCGTTTCCAACCAAGACTGCATAGACCGAGCTTTATGACCTGGTGCTGAGTCTTGCTGGAAGGACCATTCTTGATTATTGAACATAGTGTTGTTAAGGGGCTTCACTACCTTCTCAAGAATGGTATCTTGATACACTTGTGCCGATGTTTTGATACCTTTTTCACAAAAGTATGGCTCAGTCACTCCTTCATAGCTAATACCCCACCAAACCATCACTGAAGTCGGATAGTGCCCACGTTGCACTCTGTCGACTAATTGGGAAGCTTCCTTAGAGCTTTGACCATAAATACGGTCATTTTGTATGTTAAAATGTTGCTCAATTGTAAAAATTTTCTCATCTGTAAACAAAATTTTTCTAGGACCTCCCTTTGCGTACCGCTTCAGTAGTTGTTTCGATTTTACCACCCTATTCTCTTTTAAATTATCAGTTAAGAAATGACCAGTACGTCTCTTATAGGCTGCAAGTCCTAAGTCATCTTTTAAAATACGCGACATGGTTCTAGGTGCTATCTTCATCTTCCGAGATAATTTTTTTTGCTTTCGGACAGGATTTCTTCGAATTCTTTCCCTTACTGCTTTGACCACCTTTTTCGTACGAACACTACTTGGACGGCCAGATCTTTTTCTGTCACAAACAGAGGAGGTCTCATTGCACCTATTAATAGCCCGGCACACAAACATTTTACTAATACCAAGCGTATGGAGAGTTTTTAAAATTGCATTTGGCTCCATACCTACTTTGTGTAATGCAATCACAGCGCTTCGGTTCTCTTTATCACCCCACTCCATTTTAATATCGCAAAATATTGTACAATGTATTGGCGCCTAAATGAGAAAACTCAATGAGCAATCATATAAAAATGGCAGATTCCAAATTCAAATGTAATATTTTGTTTATTTTTAATTGTAACAGTATTTATGGCCAGACTAAGTATAATAATAATATAATAAGCCTTTATTGCTGTTAAAATTTACAATACTTTTATCTAAATATTATATATATATTTTAATGCTATCACTCAACACGATTGCACCGGACGTCTTATCCTTTAGACCACGAGTGGGCTGTGTCAGTGGTTTAATTTACTCGCCGAGCCCTTCGTCGCAAGCGACGGGTTCGATGAGAACGATGACCGGTGAAGCGATAATAGCCTCTCGGAGCTCTTGGCAAATGCGCAGCCAAACAAAAAAAAGCACTTTTTTTCCCCTACCTAGGCTGGTAATCTAGGGAATTATGCCAGCGTAACCGGGCGAATAGGTGAGCTCACGGGGCTCAAACCTAGGACGTTGCTAACTCTAGTTCCAGCAAGAGCAGGGCTTCGCAGAATCCACCACCGGATCGGAAACGCGACCCACTGAGAAGATCCGGCGAGAAACTCAATAGGCTGTGTCTGAAGGTTATAAAAATTCCACGATAGCTGACCGACACGTACTCTTCTCTTTTTGCAGAAACCCAATCCCGGAGACCTCTCAACTACTACCCGTGAAGTGGACTAAGATCTCCCAGAATACAAGACCCTATATTAACATAGACAGCGCCTTGGAGTCTAAGAACAGACCATTTAAACAAAGGCTTACATTTTGGGACCTATTTTACGAGTACTACGATCAGAAATTTCATTTAAAACACCTAAATACTTGCTGAAGTCAATCCTCAATATTATCATATACGGTGGAGCGTTATTTATTTATTTATTACACTTCATGTAAAAATTAGATTGGCGGACTAAATGCCTAAGGCATTCTCTACCAGTCAACCAAAGGTAGTGCAGAGTAAATAGTGGTAGATGCAATGAAATTTATATTGAGTTACAAATACATACACATATACATACACACATACATACATTCAATAGTTTATACAGTATTAAAAGGAATATATTAATAAATTTCCTTAACAAATAACTTCACCTCAATAAGTTCATGACGATTCCGCTAACTTTTCCGACAGCATTCGCCGAACCCTTAACTTGAACGCGCACCGGTTAGTAATAGTCCTGTGTTCTTAGTGCGAGTTTCTTAACGTTCTCGATAGCGTAAAAGTTAAGCCAAATTTGTATGCAATTGGAACAGCGCCCCTAGCGGCAACCGTAGGCAAACGTTTTAACTCCATACAAATATGAGCTAACTTTCACGCTATCGAGATCGTTAAAAAACTCGCACTATGCGCTCTGATCTCGAGAGGAAGCGCATTCCATAGCAGAACAGACTAGATGGCGAAAGAGTTACGAACATAATTATAACTATGTGTTCCCACACAACGAATTAATAGGCTATGGAGAGAACGTAAGGCTACTCATGGCTGGAGTGAAAATATTGAAAATAGGGAGTCAGACAGGAAGGAGATTCGGGAGACATAAGTAAGGAGTGAAGAGTCGTCAGTGCACGTAAATTACGACGCTGGCGAATCGGTAGAAGTTTGAGCTGAGCACGAAAGGAAGATATATGATCATATTTACGAAATGTCGCGCCTTGAACTATCTGAATGGTTTGTCTCGACTTCATGTTGACTCTTTTGAATTTTCTTCGGTTGCTGTGGATGAGATCAAAAAACTTCAGAGGTGTCAAGGGACACCCGGATGGAACGAAGTTCCTTTCGATTAATTAGTGAAGGAATTGTAATTTTTTTTTTAAGTTATAATAATAAATTACGGCTTTATGAAGAAGAAAAAAACAATACTATGAACTAAATTACGATTGTTGAAACGCTATCTCGAGAAACTGTACTCATTACGCGGACCAATCGGATACGAGCAATGTCACGCGATAAGCGCCTACACGTTGATTGGTCAGAATGACGGATCTAAAAAGTGTCGTGACAACTTTTCGTAAGAATTTTTTCCGTCTAGCCCCCTTTCACAACGCGCGATAAGGAACTTCGTTCCAAAAATATTATCCTGTCCATAAAATCGAACGCCGTGGGTTGTGACAATATAAGTCGCCATATGATCGTCACAATCCTGGATCATCTTCTGCCAGCTATATGGCACATCACAAATTTCTCCCTATCTTCAGGCTCTTTTTCGTCATTGTGGCGTAAGGCCCCCTTCCTTTCCAAATCACTTTAGGCCCATATCTATTCTTCCCTTACTGTCAAAGGTGATCGAGGCCTGTGCACACAAACAATTGTCGCAGTTTATTTTCCAGAAAAACCTATTGAGTCCTTACAAGTCTGGCTTCCGACCAGGTCACCGCACCGTTTCCGCTCTCCTTAAAGTGGTTGGCGACATTAGGGCAGGTATGCAAGAAACTAAAGTCACCGTACTCGCACTAATTGATTTTTCAAATACGTTCAATGCCGTCAATCACGATATCCTCCTATCTGTTCTGTCCTATGTTATGATCTTTCCTACAGCGCTGAAATGGTTTTCATCATATCTTCGGGGACGCCAGCAGTCTACTCGTATTGATGACACCTCTTCAAGTTGGTGTAGTGTCGACTCTGGCGTGCCCCAAGGCGGTATTTTGTCTCCCATTATCATTTTCTATTTTTATAATTTTTTTAACAAATAATCTTCAGTGTGCGTATTATCTGTATGCTGATGACTTGCAGCTTTATAGACAGACGACTGTGGAGTCCATTTCTCAGGCAATAAACCAGTTAAATAGGGACCTGGACTACATATGTAATTGGTTAACTAAGTTAGGCTTAAGCGTGAATCCAACGAAATGCCAGGCCATTATTGTGAGTAGTTCTCGTATGGTCCAACGCTTAACTACTATGTCACTCCCACCTATATTCTATAATGGCACAGTGATTTCCTTAAGTTCCGTGGTTAAGAACCTAGGCCTTTACATAGACTCCACACTCTACTGGAAAGCTCAAGTATCTTACATTGGACAAAGAACCTCTGGAATTCTTCTGTATCGCCTCAAGAATTTCTTACCATCAGCGACTATGATATATATGTTGGAGTATTTCCACTTTCGGGTAGCGACATGGTAAGCGGGCGGTCTTCGTAAGTCAATAAAACAGAAATGTTAACTCAGAGCGTATATTACGCAGGAGCGTTCCGTCTGATACGGCGACTCGCTCGCTTCTGAGCTCGAGTTTTTTTTTTTTTTTTTTTTTTTTTTTTTTTTTTTTTTTTTTTTTTTTCCTACCTAATCTGATAGCCCTAGCGGCTATTTCAGCGTAACCCTAACTTTAGTAGGTGAGCTCACGGGGCTCAAACCTGACGATGTTGCTAACACGAACCCTAGCAAGAGTCGTGCTTCGCAGAATCTACCACCGGATCGGAAACGCGACCCACTGAGAAGATCCGGCGAGAAACTCAGTGGGCTGTGTCTGAGAGTTAATTTACTCGTCGAGCCCTTCGTCGCAAGCGACGGGTTCGACGAGAACGGTGACCGGTGCTTGAAGTGCCTAAAAGCACCGTTAGTGGATCGGGAGGATCCGAGATGACGTGTTTTGGGCGACGTCGACTGCTTTCCATTCTGTCCGCAGGATCGGGAATGTAGTTACCGGCGGCCACGATGAGAGGGTTCTCGTGTCGTGCCGCTTTATCGAAGTGGCGCATGGACGCCGACTGCAGATACTTACTGATGGACTCTAAGTCCAGGTCGTCATGGAGGTCGACATTCCTGACGAACCACGGGGCTCCGACGGCTATCCTGCAAAAACGGGATTGAATGATTTGAAAGGATTTTAAGTGTATGCGGGCCGCGTGAGCGAACACTACACTTGCATAGGTCATGACGGGGCGTATGCAAGTTTTGTAGAGTGTCACCTTATTTCTAAGGGACATTTTACTTCGCCTTGATGTGGGGGCGGAATGTCATCCTACTGTCGAGGGTGACGCCTAAATATTTGACCTTCGGGGCCCACGGTATGGGCTGGTCGAACATCGTGATTGGGCGAACGGCGGGGGCGGGGGTGTTGACGCGCCTAGTCGGGAGAGGGATGCTCAGCGTGGTGTTCGGAGGGCGACCCCTTTTGAAGAGCACCGCTGTGCTTTTCGTGGGGTTAATGTCGATGCGCCACTTCCGGAACCACTGTCCCATGGTGGTAGCTGCGGTCTGAAGTCGTCGATGAAGCAACGCCTTCTTCCTACACGAGTAGTAGATGGCGGTGTCATCGGCGAAGAGCGCCAGATGGGTCTCCGGAGACCGGGGTATATCATTGATATACAAACTGAATAGTAACGGGGAGAGGGCGGAGCCTTGCGGGACTCCGGCTGTGACGTGACGGGGCCGGGAACGCGTTCCCTCGACTCGATATCGGAACGAACGGTTCGACAAGTAGTCTCGTATGATGAGCACGAGTCTGTCTGGCACTCCCATGTTATACAGTTTGTATATCAAACCGTTGTGCCAGACTTTGTCGAACGCCTTCGCTATATCGAAGAAGAGGGCTCCTGTCGGAATGGGTTGGCTCGAGAGACAACAACGGAGCGTTTTTATAGCAAGGTATCGTGGTGGGACGATGTTGTTTACGATTTTTATCTTGCACGTGTTGTTTTCGATGAATGCTTGCAGCTGTTGTTTGTCGTCCCATCTTTATTAGTCATGAAGTAATGGTTTATAAAAACACGCGCCGACATATATGACTATGATATATGAAGACTATGCTAGTACAAGCCTTGATCTTCCCTATAATTGATTACGGTGATGCATAATAAAATAAATTCAATTAAAATGGCCGTGTGAATTCTTTCTGGTCTCCCGAAGAATATTGATGAATTATGGAAGTTAGAAGTACGGAGCACTATCTCAGTGTATTAAAAAGTGTCCATTGAAAAGGAGCCAATTAAGGTGGCGCCACAGTAGCAAAAGGAAATATTAAAAAAAAAACAGCGCCATAAGCTGTTAGAATATGATAATAAATGACGAACGAAAGAAACACTTCCTACGTAAATATTAATAAAAATAAAAATAAATAGTTGAGATTTTAAATATGTACCTACTTCATATTTTTTTACTACACAAGTCACGAAAAATACAATATTTTTCAACCCGGTATATACTTTATTCTGTTTAAAACTGCTATATTCATAATATCATTTCCATTTACTATACTAGAGCTATTTCTGTGAATGTTCCAACAATAACTTGTTGTTTACAGGTGGACACTTTTTCGATTTGTCCCCTACGCTCGCTACGTCATTTTCAACACAAGCTTACATATTATAATATACAAGTCGCGAACAACAACATTCGGGTTGTCGGTCTACTGAGCAATTGCATCCGCTCGGTAGAAAATCTTCTCTTTGACGCTAAACTCAATAAATTAATTACAAATCCAAACAAATCAAATTACTGTCTCATCGTTATCTTTGGTTGACTGGCAGAGAGCGCATTGAGTCCGCCCATGTACAACAAATACGTAAAGTGGAATAAACAGTTCAATGTACTCAACGACCCAACAAACAGTCTTGACTTGAAAAAAAAGCTTAGGATGGAGCATCACCTACGGGAAAGTGCTTTTTTTTCCTACCTAGGCTGGTGATAGGACCTCTTGGGAGTCCGCGCGGGTAGGTACCACTGCCCTGCCTATTTCTGCCGTGAAGCAGCAACGCGTTTCGGTTTGAAGAGTGGGGAAGCCGTTGTAATTATACTTGAGACCTTAAATGGCCTTAGAACTTATATCTCAAGATGGGTGGAACATTTACGTTGTAGATGTCTATGGGCCACCACTTAACACCAGGTGGGCTGTGAGCTCGTCCACCCATCTAAGCAATAAAATAAATACCGGGCTAGTAACACTGGCCCTAGCAAGAGCAGTGCTTCGCAGAATCTACCACCAGATCGGAAACGCGACACACTGAGAAGACCCGGCGAGAAACTCAGCGGGCTGTGTCTGTGGGTCAATTCACTCACCGAGCCCTTCGTCGTAAGCGACGGGTTCGACGAGAAGGATGACCGGTGCTTGGGGTACCTAAAAGCATCTAATGTAATCGACCAGTCTTGTGTACCGCACTGTTTCAAACAGTGCGGTACATTAAAAACAAAAAAAGTACAATTGGCGGTCTTATCGCTAAGAGCGATCTCTTCCAGACAACCATCAGGTGGACAAGAATCATTTGGAAACGAACTACGAGCGGTGTACCATTCCAGTGAAATACATATACATATTTGTACACATATATATACACATACATATCTCCGTAAATATACATACAATTAATACAAAGTATTATAATATAATAATAATTATTACAAATAAAAATAAATTTTAAATTTTGCTTCTTTACATATAAATAACAATAAGCAATTTACATATAACATTACATATACATATTGATGTACATATAAAAGTAAAAATATATATTTTATTATTCGAACGCTTTCATCGTTGTTATTGTAAATTCCCTAAATCGAATTTAATACGCATAAAAACACATAAAAATGTCTCACGTCTCATATTCGACGTAACACAGTAACTGATGTACTCACCTACCGCGCCCTTGGACCGCAACGCAGAGCACAAGTATCGCCACGCGTACAATCATGTTGTAAGTGCTTTTAATTAGCTACATGTGTGACCTTTTATATGTAGTTCGTATCTAATTGAGGCAGGGATGTATTCAGAAAGTGTTTCGAGGTCCGTGTTATGTTTTTATTTATTTAATTTTACTTTATAACTCTACTAGCTGTACCCGTTCGCTTCGTTGGGCATTTAAAATTAACATTATTATTTCTCACCCCCACAAAGATTCTCTACATTAACGCCCCCGCAACTTGTGTAGGGAGTTCAATACTCATATAAATATTAGCCTATCCATTAAGTACATGTATTTTCTACATGGATACCAAGTTTCAAGTCAATCGAATGCATGGTTCAGTAGTTATAACGAAACATCCGTAAAAACCACTAGATTTACATATTAGTATAGATATAGATGAGTGGGGATTGCACTTCAAAAATCGCGGCATGGCTAAGCCTCCCACGTTTCGGACCGACCTAATGAAAGTCGCGGGTATCCGCTGGATGAAGAGGACCGCTCCCTGTGGCGAGCCTCGGGTGCAGCCTGTGTCCAGACGCCTGTAGGGTGACGAGGAGACACACTCCGTAAGCACCTCACCTTACAATTGCATTTGTGTTCCGTCTCCAGAAAAAGAAAAACATTATCTTCGGATTCTAATGAAAGTAGGATTGGTAAGAACGGAACGTATGAAAAGAGTGTGGAACGGAGCGTTAAGATATAAGTGAGAGAACACGGAAAGAAAGGGAAAAGCGAATGACAGACAGAGGAACAGAGAAAAAGGAAGATGGCGAAGACGGTTAAAAAGCAAGGCGTAATAAAAGTGTTCATAATTTTTTTATCTATATATTAATACGTGAAGGAAAAACTTTGTATCCCCTTTTACGAAAATTGCGCGGACGGAGGAGTATGAAATTTCCCACACTTATAGAGGATATAGAGAAGGAGTGCAGAAAGTTAATATTAAAAAAAAATATGCATTAAAAATACATTAAATCAATAAAAAAAACATTACACACACTACCATGTGTTTGACGCACACACGCATGCATACTATTTATTTATTGTCAAACTTTTGTTCCTGACCTCTGGTCAAATTGAGAATAGATTAAATATTGTTTGTCTTTATTAATATTTTTCTATAGTGTAGTGTTGACGAAATTTGTGATTATAGAAGTATAGTTATATAGTAAGTAGATTATAGAAGTATAGATTATAAAGATAGTCTTTGAAAATAGAATCATAATAGTATACAAACTTACAATTTCAATTAATTATAGTCGAATTTCGACTACTGCGGGCCACTAGTTATTATTATAACAGAAGATTTTGGAACAGTAAATTTTATTTTATGCGCTGCGATCCCTATTCTACATAAATGAACTGTAATTTCTGCAATTTCTTCATTCCCGATCCTGTGGAAAGAATGGAAAGCAGTCGACGTCGCCCCAAACACGTCATCTCGGATCCTCCCGATCCACTAACGGTGCTTTTAGGTACCTCAAACACCGGTCATCGTTCTCGTCGAACACGTCGCTTGCGACGAAGGGCTCGACGAGTAAATTAACTCTCAGACACAGCCCACTGAGTTTCTCGCCGGATCTTCTCAGTGGGTCGCGTTTCCGATCCGGTGGTAGATTCTGCGAAGCACGGCTCTTGCTAGGGTTAGTGTTAGCAACGTCGTCAGGTTTGAGCCCCGTGAGATCACCTACTAGTTAAGGTTACGCTGGAATAGCCTCTCAAGGCTACCAGCTTAGACAGGAAAAAAAAAATGCAATTTCTTCGCTTCGACAATTCCGCGGTCACCCCCCTAACTGCCCCAGGTTTTAAAGAGGGCGAGAGTGAAGGGGAGTCGATTATTAGGTAGACCTCTATCGTCTTAGACCCGACCTTTACATTGGCCACCGAGCCCCGCATATCCCACGCGCCCCCCCAGCGGGGACGTCGTAAGCATGCTCGACCCCCAACCCAAAAAAAAATTATATGTGTGGTGTCGTGGGACACCACATAGGAACGAAGTCCCTTATTATAAAATATTAATTTTAAGTTTTATTCGAGGTATAAAGAAAATAAAACTGGAGGTTTCGCAACAACCCACGGTCATTCGGTAACGGGCGAACTTATTGTGGTACACTTCATTCACGGTTGTTTGCATAAGAATTGGTGTATTGCGCAAACGAACGCTCTGAGATCGTGGTCGATGAATGATAAAAAATATATGTTATTTTTTGTACGTAAGTCGTACACTGTGTGCATTACTAATAAAAATCTTACGTTACGGACGATTTTTCCCGCTTAGTGTACCGCCCTCCGCTTCGTCCCATAAGGAACTTCGTTCCAAAAACCGCAATCTCCTATTGTTTACGACCTTGATTGAACTATCGTGATTCTCGAATTGATCTTAGAAAACAATTTTATCGTTACATTACGGTAAATGTTTAATTGACATTTTGAACTTTTATCAATTACAAGTATGTCTTGAGGCTAAGACCATGTCAACGAGAGATCGGGCTTGTAGTTCGATTATTCAAGGGCCGTGTTCATTCTTCACGGAAATGACTAGAGGCTCAGCCTTTGAATTCCCATATCTTAATAATAACTAGAGGTCCCGCAGTAGTCGAAATTAGACTATAATTAACTGGAATTGCAAGTTTGTACACTATTATGATTGTATTTTATACTTCTATAATCACAAATTTCGCCAAGACTACACTATAAAAAATATTAACAAAGACAAACCATATTCTATTCTCAATTTGACAACAGACGTCAAGAACAAAAGTTTGACAATAAATAAAATAGTATGCACGCGTGTGTGCGTCAAATACATGGTATGTAGTGTGTGTAATGTTTTCTTTATTGATTTAATGTATCTTTTATGCATTATTTTGTGGAAAATTTCATACTCCTCCGTCCGCGCAATTTTCGTAAAAAGGGATACAAAGTTTTTGCTTCACGTATTAATATAGGTATAGATAACTGGGAATAAATCATGCACGGTGATCCGACCTCCAATTTAGGATTCCCTGTGTTATGGGTACTAGAGAATGACATACACACTTATATACGTTTAAATATACTAGTGCTCGCCCGGTAGTCGAAATTCGACTTTAATAAATTTAAATTATAAGTTTGTACACTGTTATGATTCTATTTGTCAAAGACTATTCTATAATTACAGATTTCGCCAAGACTACACTTTAGACAAACAATATTTATTTATTCTCGATTTGACCACAGAATTTAAGCAATAAGAAAAGTTTGACAATAAACAAATAGTATGCATGCGTTTGTGTGTGACAAATACGTGGTGGTGTGTGTAATGTTTATTTTTATTGATTTAATGTATTTTTCATGCATAATTTAAAAAAAAATCAATATTCTGCACTCTCTGCATATTCTCTACAAGTGTGAAAATTTTCATACTCCTCCGTCCGCGCAATTTTCGTAAAAAAAGGCTACAAAGTTTTTGCTTAAGTACGTATTAATATATAGATAAAGTATAAACACGCAGACTAAAAGCAAACACACCTGTGTGCTTAGTGCGAGTTTTTTAACGTTCTCGATAGCGTAAAAGTTAACTCATATTTGTATGGAATGGGATCGTTTGCCTACGTTTGCCGCTAGGGGCGCTGTTCCAACTGCATACAAAATTGAGTTAACTTTTACGCTATCGAGAACGTTAAGAAACTCGCACTAAGCACACTGTTCATCACATGAATGTTTGCCCGATGCGGGAATCGAATTCACCACCCACGGCGCTAACTACGGCATCACCGAGTCAAGAAAGCCAGAAAGAGACAAATATAACCTACACATAGATACATACCACGCTGGTTCTGGCCCAGCGGGGTATTCCGTAGGGTAACCCACTCTAACCGGCGCCATCTAGGCGGGCTTCGGACAGTCTGCCGACCGAGAGGGCTGGTGATCGTGGCGCCGACGACCGCCAGTCCGGCGTCCCGAGTGGGAGGTTGATGGGAGAGATGTGCTCCGCACTAAACGCTTCACTTTCCCCCCTTTGCCTTGTCATGAGTTCTGTCTCATGCGAGGTTTGGACGTTGGTTGTTGAGCGACAGGAGGTTTTAGTCAGTTCGACTCTGACATACCCCGCCCGGTATCCCCGGAAAAGGGCGGAGGTCTGGCGATTTCCTCCTGACCAAAAAAAAAAAAACACATTGATACATACAGACACAATGTATTACGTCATCAAAGTAATATTTTCAATTTTCATTTAGCCATGTACTCATAAAAACCGATTCCAAATTAATATTTGATTTAAAAAAAAAACTCTCATTGCGAATCGATACAAGATTTTCACTAATTTCTTCATTAATTAATTTAATCACAAATTGTTTCACGAAAATATGTGTCTAAATCGACCGTGACCTGTAGCTGAGTATACATTTGTAAATATCTTATCATATGCCATAGACGTATGCACCAATAGAACTGACGGTATTTTTAATACCCTTTTATTAGCTTCAAACGTATGTATGTTAGTATGTATGTTTGTAACGGGATCATTGAACATGATTTTGACCCCCTTCAAAACGTCGGATTAACTCGAAATTTGGTATACTTATTAAGGACCGATGACAATTCAATATTAAAAAAAAATTTAAAAAATTGAAATTCAACTAAAAAAATGAAAAATAAATCATAGTTTAAAAAAAACTAACAAAATACAGTTTTATAAAAAATCCAACTAAAAAATAGAAAATAAATTTTGATAAATGTAAATTTGTTTGCATTGCTAATTTACAAAAACAATATATCTTACTATAATCCCATTACCCGAATGTGGCGTACCTATAACGAACTGGCAAGGTCGTCACCTGAGTTAGATATTTTTACTTGTAATTTGGTTACGTTTAGAAAAATGTTCAAGGGCATCCTCCCCTCATTAATAGGTAGGTTAATGTAATTGTTTAATGTATTATATTGTGAATATTTTTTTTTCCTTGCATTATTCGTTGATTAGTTTTTGTTATTGTGTTGTTTTGTCATAATTGTAAGGAACATTGTTATACAAATTCAGCACTATATGTCTTGTTTTGTCGTGCGCACATAACTTATGTTGCAAGCCAGATTTTGTTTCTTTTTATTTGTGTTTTTTATGTATCTTTAGCTTGTGATGTGTATTGTGAGCCTAATAAAAAATAATAATAATAATAATTAAAAAAAAATTAAAATTAGTGCAAGGAAAAATGATTTTATTGTAAAAAAAGGCGTGGGGTGCATGGTAACAGTAGTTATAAATATATTATGAACAGATAGGAGTAGAAGGGTTATTTTGATAATATCCTGAAAAGCACCCCACACTTTTTTACAGTAAAATCATTTTTTCTTACACTATTTTTAATTCAAATTTATTAAAATTTTGTTTTCTATTTTTTTGTTGGATTTTCTATAAAAGCGTATTTTTTTAGTTTTTTTAAACTATTATTTATTTTTCATTTTTTAGTGAAATTTCAATTTTTACAATTTTTTTTTTAATACTGAATCTTTTTCGGTCCTTAATAAGTATGCCAAATTTCAAGTTAATCCGACGTTTAGAAGGGGGTCAAAATCATGTTCAAAGATTCCGTTACATACTAACATACACACGTCTGAAGCTAATAAAAGCGTATTAAAAAAAGACTCCCATTGTGAATCGATACAAGATTTTCACTAATTTCTTCATTAATTAATTTAATCACAAATTGTTTCAAGAAAATATGTGTTTAAATCGACCGTGACCTGTAGCTGAGTGTACATTTGTAAATATCTTATCATATGCCATAGACGTACGCATCAACTGGAACTGACGATATTTTTATAACGATCTTTTTGGTTTTGAGATAAAATATATTAGATATTAGCCCGTGTCACTGATCCTACCTAATACTATATTATTTAAAAAAAAAAAACGTCAATCCGTGGCTTCATTTCGACGTGAAAGGAGGACAAACAAACACATATCCACATTTATATACTTTTTTTCCCTACTTATTCGCTGGTAGCCTAAGAATAAGACGTCCGGTACATTCATATGTAGCGATGCATCGGTTTTCGAATCCCGCAGGCGGGTACCTATTTTTCTTATGAAATACGTACCTAGGCGGCACTGAAAATTTCGGGAATTAACGAAGTGACACAACATTACTATTTAAAAATGTATTTATTGCTTTTCGAAGTTATCTCCGCGAAATTTGACACATTTTTCCATACGATGAAACCAATCATTGAAGCAACCATTCCATTCGGAAGTTGGGGTCTCCAAAATGGCCGTTTTGTAGGCGTCCACAGCTTCTTCAGGTGATGAAAATCTCTGTCCACGCAATTTATTCTTTATTTTAGGGAAAGTATAGAAATCATTAGGGCTTAGGTCGGGGCTGTACGGCGGATAGTCTAATAATTCTATGTTTTCTTGCTCTAAAAACTCTTTTGTTCTGTGCGCGGTGTGAGAACTCGCATTGTCGTGATGGAGGATGATGCAGTTCTCTTTACGGAGTTCATAAACGACCTGTGGCAAACAAATGCTAGCATACCATTCTGCATTAACCGTTCTTTGTCCCTCAAGAGGAACAGTCGTAACATGGCCGGTTTTGGAGACAAACGTGGCCACCATTTTTTTTTGCAACACTCCGTGAACGAACAATTTTTGTTGGCTTTAACTCATTTTCGAACACCCAAGCTCGTGACTGGTTTTTTGTTTCGGGTTCGTACGCGTATATCCAAGATTCGTCACCTGATACAATGTTGTATACAGCATTTGAGGATCCTGCGTGGAATCTTTCGAGAGTTCTGACGACCAAGTAACGCGAGCCGCTTTTTGCTCTTCACAGAGCGAATGCGGTATCCATCGGGAAAACAACTTTTTTACACCTAATTGTTCATGCAAGATTATTTGTATTTGACTCATGCCAATGTCTAAAGTTGCCTGAATTTCGCGGTATGTCACATGTCGATCTTCCTCAATCAGCTTACGCACAGCATCAACGTTTTGGGTGACTGCAGTTTTTGGACGACCTTGACGGGGATCATCACTGAGCTTGACACGTCCACGTTGAAACTCAGCAAACCAGCGATAAATTGTGGTTTTGGATGGGGCTTCATCACCAAATGCAGAAATCATCCGGTCAACACACTGTTTTTGTGTTAAACCACTTCGAAAGTCATAATAAATCATCGCTCTTGAATTTTCTCGAGTCAATTCCATTTTCTCAACGACTAAACAAGTTTGACAAAACCTCGTGACAAGACCGAGAATCTTTTTTTAAATAAATAAATGGTATTCGATTTTTAAAACCAAGGAGTTTTCAATTAAAAAGATTTTAATATGAGAGGAACAGTGGAAATATTCCATTCCCGATACTTTTAGTGCAGCCCTCGTACCTGACAAATGTTCACGATTGACTTCCATTATGAAGGAATAACATCGTGTAGTAAAAATCAAATCCCCAAAATTATAATTTGCGTAATTACGGGTGGTAGGATGTCTCGTGAATCCGCGCGGGTAGGTACCACTGCCCTGCCCATTTCTGCCGTGAAGTAGTAATGCGTTTCGGTTTGAAGAGTGACGCAGCCGTGATAACTATAATGAGGACCTAGAACTCATATCTCAAGGTGGGGAGCTCGTCCACTCATCTATGCAATAAAAAAAGCCTAAGAGGCATTCCAGCTCCGCCCGGAAGGAGTTAATATATCATTAATATACTGTAGTATGGATTGTGTAATCTATATAGATACGCATGGTGTAATATATTATTAATTAATTTATCTTTATGCACTTACCAAGGCTCGTCTCAGCCCCACTCCGTGGTCGACTTGGAAACAAATTTCCACGTGTGGTTTTTCTGTACATGATATATACAACAACAAAAAAATACGTAGAAAAATCTACAATTTACCTTATGATCTATTGTCTAAAATTAAATACAAAACAACTATTTGATAATAAACATATATTTATTTAATTTATACACATACGTCCAACATCAGACGATTCGTAGTTAATTTGGTAAGATTGAGAGCTCGGGCACACAAAAACATTCATACAACCAACTAAAACGTCTTCAATAACTACCTATAGTTTGTAAAATACAAGTCGATCCGTGAGACAGAATCGATATTTAAATTGTGTTCGAGAAAAATCGATTTTCGAAACTAGTCCAAGCGTTGTAGATATCGCTATACCAACCGTCAGATGTATCAAGCTACATTTTACAAACTATAACCAGGTAAATTGTTAGTAGAAGTCGGATGAATCAGACAACCGAATAAGCATCTTATATAACTATTGTTTATAAAAAACAGCTTGATCCGTGGGACATTCGGCAGAATCGATATTTAAATTGTGTTCGAGAAAAATCGATTTTCGAAAGTAGTTCAAATGTCAGATGTATCAAGCTATATGTTACAAACTATACGGAGGTACATTCTTAATTCATTACGAGCGTCGCCAGCGTCGAGGCTGACCACGTCTGACGTCATAAGTTGTTTTGCGCTCTTACAATTATTATTCATATATCGGTCTTTTATACTTAGTCAGTCTTTAATTTAATTCAGATATTACAGCTATACTATAGGATTGTTATGTTATTGTTGTATGATTGCCTATGTGTCGACAAATGCAGATCATGATTTACGAGCTATCAATTTTATCAGAATCAAATAATTATCATTTTCTAACAAACATACATTATTTACAAAATCACCTAATAGACGTGGGTCGATATGAGGATACAAACCCGCAAAAATTATCCCCACCCCGGTTTGAAAGGTGGGGCAGTCGTTGTACTATAGAGCCGAGACTTAAAACTCGTGTCTCTTGTTGACGTCCATGGGCTCCGGTGACCTCTTCACCACGCTGCGTGATCGTCCACTCGTCTTGAGCAATTGAAAAAATCAAACACTGACTGAATTGAAAATTATTTCCAGTTCTCTCACGACTCTTCTAGAAGGTATCTTCGGAATATGACCACCAACTAAGGAGGGTAGATGTAAGGAGCGTCATCTTGTATAAGCTACAGAAACAGCGCTAGTGTAGGAAGTGGAAATGATACGAATATAGCAGTTTTAAACAGAGCGAACTGTGTCAGATTGAGTTTTAATATTTTTCGCGACTTGTATAATTAAAATCTCATCTATTCATCTTTATTTGTATTAACGTATGAAGTGTTTCTTTTCTTCTTAATTTACTATCCTATTCTAATAGTTTATGGCGCTGTTTTTTTAAAATCTTTCCACTTGCTACTGTGGCGCCATCTGCTTTGGCTCTATTTCAGCGGACACTTTTTAATAAACTGAGATGGTGGTCCTAACTTCTTTCTACCCTCCACACAATCAACAAACGACAGTGGCGCGTTAGTCATTTCGAGAAATGACTATATTTCAAACGCAGACGTGAGATCAGTGAAGTGCGATACGTATAAGTTAATAGGTAACCAATTAATTTATTGTCGACGTAACTCAATTAATAGCGTGCTGAGATATTACGTAATCGTGGTGTAGGCAATGCTAAACCTTTGACTGTCATGTAGGTCACCGGTGCCCTACGCGGCGCACTGAAGTAATGTTACTAAGACGTCGGAATATCTAGTAGACTCTGGGAAAGAAGACTCCGAAGATAATGAGAATGAATCTATTTCTAAGAGACCTGAAAGACTACAACATACTTTAACAAACAGAAGAAGGTAAAGTTAGGCAATCTTTAGGCGCCTTAGTAACAGTAAATTTACATGATTACTTCAGTGCGCCGCGTAGGACACCAGTGACCTATATGTCAGTCAAAAATGTAAAGAAAATAACAAATGAATTCAGAACAAATTTTAAATAGTAAAATTAAAAAAAATTAATCGTTAGTTGCCCTCTCTATGTTTATTCCCGGAAGCGACAACAAGAAAACTTTAAAACTGTAAAAAACGTATTTGAATAGTCGCGAAAAATATACGCAAACATAATACTAAAAGTACTTTTACGCTTTTATCTCGCAAACTTTACTGTCGTTAAATTATAATAGAAAAAAAAATTGGTTGTCTGTAAAGTCGGTTTACGGACGATAGTTTTAAGTGACAACGTCTTAAGGAAACTTTGATGAAAAACTAAATACTTTTATGAATTGATTTGAATTATTATCATTGAATTCATTCATTATTTTGTACAATACAAAGAAAGAGTGAATTGAAAATTAAATTTTTTTCGATAAATTAACGCTTGGGCCGATTGTGTCTCTCTATCGCTTATTCCGCGCTCTCGCTTGCACGCTCAGGCTTAGGCGGAACGTGACACTTTTTCGTCCGTGCAGCCGGTGTTCACCAATTTATAAGACATTATCATGTCAAAAAGAACTGTAATTGGCGCAATATTCAATTGTCATAGTCAAATGGCTCTACAGTTCGTCCGTATAACCACGAAACCTGTATTCGAAGCTTTGAAAACAACATAATGGAGATAATAAACTAGACATTAAACCGTAAAAGCAGTTTTAATTATGTCCGCGACTCGCGAAAAACAAAGCAAAAATTTATTAACTTAAACTCTTTTAAGCTGACCAGTTGAATTATTTAAAAATTTCTCACTCTTTGTACCAATGCATAAGTCACTAACGTTCTATACCGATATGGTTAACACAAATCGCATTCAAACACTTTTCCGATGACAATCAATTGATGGTATTTAGTCGATTCCAAATAATCGACTAAAATTTGTTTAGTCACATCCGCCCATCCGTGTTTCTTAAATGATTTTTTTTTCTTTTTTTTTTTCGTTATTCGGCAGGCGGATGCCAGGTGACAGCGCTCATCTTTCTGTTGATCTCTTGCAGTATTAATCTGCATCTAGCTAATTGGGCGGGCCTTAGATTGGGTGTGGGGTCGCGTGAGTTGTTCACGGACGCTGGCGGGGATCGGCGGGTCCGTCGTAGGGCGCGGCGGCGGCGGGCGCGCGAAGCCACTGGCAGCGCTATCGCGGAAGCTTACGTGACAGTAGAAAACAAATAAATGTAGATTATAGAGGAAAAAAATTGACTTTTTGGCGGGAACGCGAGGAGTGAAGTTGGGTGATTTGTTTTATTTTGTCTATTTAGTGTTTCTTCAACTTTAAATGTGTAATAACGGTGGTTTATCAACTGTTTAATATCTGTGAAAGTGCACAAATTTGGGAAAATGAAACCAAGCCGCTGGACGTAACTTCTCGGGATCCTCCAAAAAGTCCACGGAAAAAAATCTCAGTAAATTACCACCATTTTACTGAGATTATATTTCATCCCATATCATCTCATCTCATTTTATTTTATTTCATCCCAGTTGATTAATGTCTCAAATTCATCATTTTCATTTCATTTTATTTAATTCCACTCCATATTATCATTTTTCATAAAAATAAGAATATAAATTAAAATAAGACATGGCTTAAAGGTATTAGTTAACTGATCATAAAATCCCTTAAGAAAGAAAAAAATATCAAAAAAATAAATTGGCTGTCCGTAAAGTCGTTTTCCGGACGATAGTTTTACGTGATAACGTCATTAACAGAACTATTCGAACTGCTAGCTCTGACGTCGCGCGAGAAAGAAATAAATGGGTCACAAGTCAACGCTTGGGTCGATCGTGTCTCTCTATCGCTTGTTCCGCGCTCTCGCTTGCACGCTCAGGCTCAAGTGGAACGTGACACTTTTTCGTGCGTGCAGTCGGTGTTCCTCGATTTATAAGACGTTATCGCGTTAAACAACGCAATCAAAATAATACTTTTACGATTTAATCTCCCGTCTTTGAGTATTGTTTATATTCTATTATCTAAAATCGTATTATCGTAAAGATGAAATTACGGGACAAACAAACAGCCAGACATCAAGATACTGTTAGTTCGTTGCGTGTAGAATGAAACGTAAAAATAAGGGTTTTTTTTTTAATTCGACGTTATTCAACACAATAGAACCTCATCCTTCCGCGAAACTGTAAAGTATATGCAACTAATAACTAAATCAAACTTTTAATTTATTTAAGATATCATTTAATCTCTAAATCTGCCTACACTGAAATTTGTCTAATTGTAAATATGTTACATGTAAACTAGCAAAGTTTGGGAACTACAAAATGCCTATTTTACTAGACAAATGAATGCAATAATATTCATTCTTACCATTTTCAGTTTTCTCTCTACTGTTTTTAGAGTCCTCATCTATGGATCTCGATAAAGACCTTTTCTTCGGCGACTATAACAAATTTAAGTAACATCAGATATTTTGATTATGTTCAAGTAATTCAAGTAATTATGTTTAAGCTCAGGAATAGAGGTTTTCACCCGTTTCTATACACACATATCTACATATGTATTTTTTTTTCCTACCTAAGCTGTGAGCCTTGAGAGGCTATTTCAGCGTAACCTTAATCTTAGTAGGTGAATTCACGAGACTCAAACATGACGACGTTGCTAACACGAACCCTAGCAAGAGCTGTGCTTCGCAGTCTACCACCGGATCGGAAACGCGACCCACTGAGAAGATCCGGCGAGAAACTCAGTGGGCTGTGTCTGAGGGTTAATTTACTCGTCGAGCCCTTCGTCGTAAGCGACGGGTTCGACGAGAACGATGATCAGTGCTTGGGGTACTTAAAAGCACCGTTAGTGGATCGGGAGGATCCGAAATGATGTTACGTGTGTTAATTGTGGGTTAAATGTATGTGTGTATTCTTATAGATGATTGCAACTAAAATAATTGAATGCTTTTAGTGGATATGATGTCAATTTCCAACACTGATTACCAACAAGCTGATGGGTGTACGAGCTCTTAGCCCTTTGATATTAAGCGGTGCCGGAGCTTAGACATTGACAATATATCTGCTTCCAACTTGAGCATTCTAAATCTCAGTTCTATAACACAACAGCTGCCCCATCCTTTGAACCAGAATGCATTACTGCTTCTGCTGATTTCTGCCGTGGGGCAGTATGCGTTTCGGTTTGAAGGGTGGGGCAGCCGTTGTAACTATACTGAGACCTTAGAACTCATATCTCAAGGTGGGTGCCTGCATTTACATTGTAGATGTCTATGGGCTCCGGTACCCACTTAACACCAGGTGCACCAGGTAAACAATAAAAACAAAATGTAGTCACTTTGAACTACATTTGTTTATTATGACTATCAAGTATCCTTTTTCAGACAGAAATCCAGCATAAGCTTGATTACTTTCTTTGAGCATGTCTACTTCACTTCCTCAGGACAAAGAATCTGTTGGCGACAGCGGCGTCGCCCCATAATTATAGAATAAGTTGAAGAATATAATAGAATATAGAATAGAATAATAGATTTATATAGATACGTACATAGACATAGAGTTATAACAAATAGATAAATAACAAATAGATAAATTATATAGAGTGCATATAGATAGATAAGGATATAGATAACGTGCTTTGAAATAAATAGTATACACTTTTGCTTTATTATTCCCGATAGTTTTAAGATTAGCATATTAACTTAAATGAACACGCGCCCGGCCCGCGTCCCGAAACGATGTAACAAACAGCATTTATCTGTGTTCAGGACCGGGTATTTTGTTTATACGGGCGCGTCATATAGATTAAGCATAGAATAAGTTATATGTATCGATAGGGATTACAACATAGAATAGTTAAGTATAAGGCATTAGTATATACATTTATTAAATAAATAGATATAACGAATAAACCGAGCCGATCATAGTGAAAATGATCTCGACGAGAGCCGTATTTTACACGAGATCTCTGTAGGGTAACATTCCGAGGTAGTTAAGCGACCCTGCGACGCTGTCAGGTACCTGCCGACCTACCGACCGACCCTCGACCGACTACCTGCCAACCGCCGGCCGCCGACCCTCCGAACGAAGATTACAAAAAAAAGCACGAGTAAAGACATCAGCGCCTCGAAGATATTTATTGAAGATTTGAAGACCATTGAAAAGATCGTCGGTTATTGAATTCGGTTGTATTGACAGATCGGTCGGCTCGGTTTACGTTAATTAGTAAAGTTTTGAGTTTTAATTTCGAGTGAGCTTGTACGATATCGTACACCTCAGGACCCTACATCGACTGCTTCAGATCGACACGAATAATCGCCACGAGACGGGCATCCGGCGTCTTATAGGATTTCAAGAAATCTTATAAGATTCATAAACCCGTCCAACCTGGGTTGGCGTCACTCGCCTTATCGACACGGGTGACGTGCTGCGTACCCAACAGCTGGTCCTTCGAGCCGGATACAGCGATTATTCAACGATGCCGATCACCAGGAGCAACAAGGGATCATCGAGGGAACAGCCACTCGAACCTGCGGTTCAAGAATCCAGTCCGGAGGCAACAGAAGCGACGTCGTACGAAACATACGAGAGCTCCGCGACCGGTACGACCCAGAACACAAAACTTGAAGAGGCAACGACGCGGACACGTGGTGAAAATAGACCCGCGTCGAAGAAATCGCTACGACGTAAGGAACTGGCAGCGAGAGCGGAGCTGGCGGAAAAAGAATTGATAGAAGCACAAGCAGCCACTATAGCCGCCAGACTCCGCCTGCAATTGATTCAGGCCGAAAGCGAAGACGACGATGATTCCATTATAGAAGAGCCAAAGGACCGGGAGGACCAGACCAGGGCCTGGGTCCAGACGTCGGTGGGCAGTATGGACAAGGAGCCCGCAGGCGAGCACATTGAGAACCGTCCCGTCAGCAAGGCCAACATGGAAGAGTGCGGCAACAGGGACCTGGCTAAGGCGATAGTGGAAGCAGTAAGGAGCGCAACGACCAAGGAGCTGCCGCCACAACCCGACTACATGCACCAGTTGCCGACGTTCGAAGGCGACTGCAGGGAGTGGGTGGCCTTCAAGGCTGTCTACGAAGATACCGCTCCACTCTTCTCAAGCGCTCAAAACATGGCGCGGCTGAGAAGAGCGCTGAAGGGACAAGCCAGGGAAGGAGTCCGCAGCCAGCTGTACTCCGAGAGCACACCGGAGGAAGTAATGGAATCACTGCGGCGGTGCTATGGAAGGGCGGACGCTTTAGTCTTAGCGGAGCTAGACCGCATACGAAGGCTTCCAACGATAAGTGACTCCGCCTACGACATTTGCTCACTGGCGAGCAATGTTAACAATACCGTCGCAGCGATCAGGGGACTGCGGAAACCCCAATATTTGATGTCGCCCGAACTGCTGAAGAGCATCGTCGACAAGATGCCGACCATCCTGAGGTTCCGGTGGTACGACCACATTATCGATAAAACTGAAGGAGACCCGGACCTCAACACGATGTGCGGCTTCCTGAACAAGATGGCGGACCGGTGCGGGCCACACGCCGTGGCCGAGGTGGCAACGAAAAGACAACCTTCGAGGCGACAGGCGACGCACGCCACAATCGACTGCACCGAGCGCGCAACTTCGGACAGAGTAATAATAGACAAGCCGGCGTGCCCGCAGTGCAAGGAAGGACACCCGCTGTATGATTGTCCGAGGTACGAGAGAGCTACGGTGCAGGAACGATGGAGGATGGCAAAGGAGTCGCGCCTATGTTACAAGTGCCTCAACGGTAAGCACCGGAAGCAAGCATGTCAACGACCGCCATGTCGCACGTGCAAGCGCTGGCATCACCACTCGCTACACAACGAGAAGCCGGAGACAGAGCCAGCAGAGAACAGGGAAGTCGCGAACAACGTGCGACTTCCCATCAACTGTACACGGATCAGCAGGGCGTACTTGAAGATGGTGCCCGTTGAAGTGTACGGGCCGTCGGGATCGACGACGGTGCTGGCCCTGCTGGACGAAGGCTCCACGGTAACTCTCCTGGACTCGAGCGTGGCGAAGCAGATCGGCCTGAAGGGACCCAAGGAGTTGCTCCGCCTCGAGACCGTGGGCGGGAAGACCCTAACGAAGATGGACTCGATGAAGCTTAACATCCGAGTTCGAGGGCTTCACCAGCGGCAGAAGAGGACGATCTTCGGAGCGCGCACAATAGACGACATGAGCCTTGCACCTCAGCGACTGAAGAGGGAAACCATCGAAGGCTACGCGCACCTGAGGAGCCTGGCGGACCAGTTATGTTACGATGTACGATCCCCCAAGCTATTGATCGGGCAGGACAACTGGGGACTCATCGCCGCCAGAAGGGCGCGCAGGGGCAGGAGGAACCAGCCGGTAGCTTCATTCACCCAATTGGGATGGGTGCTACATGGTCTCGACGGCAACAACGCCAAAGAGGTCAACTTCCTCACCTGCGCCCATGTATCGATGCGCGAAGAGGCCTTGGACAGACAGGTGAAGGAGCGCTTCACGATAGAGTCCCACCCAAGCGTCCGAGCACGGATATGGAGGCGAAGGCGTTTGACATCTTGGAGAAGGAGGACGACAGAGGTTGGAGACGCGATGACGGCCGCTTCGAAGCTCGGACCTACAATCCCTGTTCGAAGCGTTGTTGCGGTTCCGGAAAAGGCTCGTCGTGGTTGTCGCGGACATCAAGGAGAGGTTCCTGCAGATAAGGATCAGGGACGTGGACCGCGACAGCCCAAGATTCCTCTATAGAGAAGATCGACGCGAGGCCGCTCCAAAAGAGTATAGAATGACGTCGGTCATATTCGGAGCGGCCTGTTCACCGAGCGCGGCGCTGTTTATTAGAAATAAGAATGCCAAGGATTACAGACATCGATATCCAGAAGCCGCGTGGGCAATAGAAGGCGCTGCATTCTGGCGAGCCTCGCAGGCGGTGTGACCCCAGGAGACATAGAGCTGGGGTCGAAGGAAGAAAAGACCCTGGGCCTGCGGTGGATCTACGAGTCAGACGAGGTGGGATTCCGGACACGTCCACGAGACCCAAAGGATATAGAAGCACGGACCCCGACCAAACGAGAAGTGACTAGCGCGGTAATGTCAACCTTCGACCCTATGGGGCTGGCATCACCCGTGCTAATAGAAGGGAAAGCGCTCATTCAGAGCATTTGGCGGAGCGGGATCGACTGGGACGACGTCATCCTGGAAAAGGACGAGGTGGCGTGGAAACGCTACATGGAGAACCTCCGCATGTTGCAAGGCCTCCGAATAGCAAGGTGCTTCTCGTGCTGCAGCACTGAGGGGGAGCTGCACACGTTCACCGACGCCAGCGAGAAGGCCTACGCGTGTGCAGTCTATTGGCGTCAGAAGACAGACGAGAGCACCTACCGCATCACGCTTCTAGCAGGGAAAGCCAGGGTGACCCCACTGAGACCAGTCTCTATCCCAAGGCTGGAGCTGCAAGCTGCACTGCTGGGGACAAGGATGGCGCAGGCGATAGCGAACGAATTGGACATCGCAGTCGGTGTAAGGACGTACTGGACTGACTCCAGTACAGTCCTGACATGGATAAAGACCGACCCACGCACGTTCAAACCTTTCGTCGCGCACCGACTCGCCGAGATAGAAGAGTCAACGAAGCCCCAAGAATGGCGATGGGTGCCTGGCTCGCAGAACCCAGCAGACGACGCAACTAGAGAGGCGCCGGCGGATTTCGACCACACGCATCGGTGGTTTAATGGACCCGAGTTCCTGACGTGGGATGAATCGCGCTGGCCCAAGCCGCGAACATTCAAGCAAGAACCGTCTGGAGAAGAGAAAGAGGCCTACCTGGTCGCCTACGGCGAGGACCGCTGAAGCTCAACCCACGCCCGATCCGCACAGATTCTCGAGCTGGGTCAGGTTATTGAGAGCAACAGCCAGGGTCCTCCAATTTATCGAGCTGT
The DNA here is from genome assembly GCF_030269925.1 of Bombyx mori. Lineage (NCBI taxonomy): Eukaryota > Metazoa > Arthropoda > Insecta > Lepidoptera > Bombycidae > Bombyx > Bombyx mori. The sequence continues at coordinate 3,328,052 of NC_085117.1, read as the reverse complement.
GTCGACCCCGGAAGGAGAGCGCCTGCGTGTCCAGACAATCGAAGCAGCAAGATCCCACGTGGAGGACGACACGAACGAAGCAACCCCGATCCACATGGAAGTTAAGGACCCCGGAAGCACCTACAGAAGCATGGCTGCCGCTTGATCCGCCCCACTTGAAGAAGGCGGAGAAGATCCTACTGAGAAGCAGCCAAGGAGAGAGCTTCGGTGAAAAAGATCCCGAACGTCACCCCAAGTTGCGACGGCTCGACGTCGTGATGGAAGATGGCCTGTTGCGCCTGCGCGGACGTATCGACGCAGCGCAATACATAGATGCAGGCTGCAAGCGACCGATCGTGCTGGACGGGAAGCACGTGATAGCGAGATTATTGATCAAACACTATCACGAGGCGTTCCAGCACGCTAACCACGCAACGGTGATGAACGAGGTGCGGCAGCGCTACTGAATCCTAGGTCTAAGATCGATCATTCGAGCGACGGCCGTCCGATGCCAGTAGTGCAAGGTATATCGGAGTACACCACGACTACCGCCCACCGGAGACCTGCCGATAGAGCGGCTACGACATGGAGAGCCGCCGTTCACCTGTGCTGCCGTCGATTACTTCGGGCCGATGACGGTGACTGTAGGACGACGTCACGAGAAGAGGTGGGGCGTGCTGTTCACATGCCTCACCACGAGAGCAGTCCACATGGAGCTAGCAGCGTCACTGACGGCAGACTCAATGCTGTTAGCGCTGCGCAGGATGGCCGCCCGACGAGGAATTCCCAAAGTCATTTACAGCGACAATGGGACTAACTTCGTCGGCGCTAACAAGGAGCTCAAGCAGGCAATCGAGAATGCAAGGGAAACAGACGTCGTGTCACGGGCCGCTCAGATGAACATAAAATGGAAGTTCATCCCGCCGGGAGCGCCGAACATGAGAGGCGCGTGGGAACGTTTGGTGCGGTCCGCGAAGACCGCGCTGGCGGTCACACTGAAGGAAAGACACCCGAGGGAAGAAGTTCTGCACACTCTTCTGTTGGAGGCAGAGCACGTCATCAACTCGCGACCGCTCGTCGCCAGGGAAGAGAGTTGGGAGTCAGAAGCACTCACGCCGAACCACTTCCTCATAGGGAGGTCTTGCGGAGCTCCAAGCATCGGCGACTACACAGACGAAGACCTGACCGGCAAAAGGACATGGAGAGTGGCGCAGCGTATGGCAGACCACTTCTGGAGTAGGTGGGTCAAGGAATACCTGCCTACGCTGCTGCCCAGGAAGATCAACGGGAGAGCAGCTGGCGAGGACTTGCAGTGTGGGGATACCGTCCTCATAGTGGACTCCACGCTGCCACGCAACACATGGCCGCGCGGGCAAGTTGTCCACACCTACCCAGGCCCCGACAACCGCGTACGAACCGTCGACGTCAGAACGAGCGGCGGCCTGCTTAAGAGACCTGCCTCCAAGATGATCCTGCTGGTGCCTGCAACGAGCGACGAGCCCACGCCCATAGAGTCGCCACGACAAGGAGTCGGTGCTACGCACGAGGGGGAGGATGTTGGCGACAGCGGCGTCGCCCCATAATTATAGAATAAGTTGAAGAATATAATAGAATATAGAATAGAATAATAGATTTATATAGATACGTACATAGACATAGAGTTATAACAAATAGATAAATAACAAATAGATAAATTATATAGAGTGCATATAGATAGATAAGGATATAGATAACGTGCTTTGAAATAAATAGTATACACTTTTGCTTTATTATTCCCGATAGTTTTAAGATTAGCATATTAACTTAAATGAACACGCGCCCGGCCCGCGTTCCGAAACGATGTAACAAACAGCATTTATCTGTGTTCAGGACCGGGTATTTTGTTTATACGGGCGCGTCATATAGATTAAGCATAGAATAAGTTATATGTATCGATAGGGATTACAACATAGAATAGTTAAGTATAAGGCATTAGTATATACATTTATTAAATAAATAGATATAACGAATAAACCGAGCCGATCATAGTGAAAATGATCTCGACGAGAGCCGTATTTTACACGAGATCTCTGTAGGGTAACATTCCGAGGTAGTTAAGCGACCCTGCGACGCTGTCAGGTACCTGCCGACCTACCGACCGACCCTCGACCGACTACCTGCCAACCGCCGGCCGCCGACCCTCCGAACGAAGATTACAAAAAAAAGCACGAGTAAAGACATCAGCGCCTCGAAGATATTTATTGAAGATTTGAAGACCATTGAAAAGATCGTCGGTTATTGAATTCGGTTGTATTGACAGATCGGTCGGCTCGGTTTACGTTAATTAGTAAAGTTTTGAGTTTTAATTTCGAGTGAGCTTGTACGATATCGTACACCTCAGGACCCTACATCGACTGCTTCAGATCGACACGAATAATCGCCACGAGACGGGCATCCGGCGTCTTATAGGATTTCAAGAAATCTTATAAGATTCATAAACCCGTCCAACCTGGGTTGGCGTCACTCGCCTTATCGACACGGGTGACGTGCTGCGTACCCAACAGAATCCACTCTTTAAGGACTGCGTTTTTTTTAAAGTCTCATCTTCACAATACTTTTAGCCTGAAAGCTGATCCGCTACATCTGCTTTCACAATTGACAAGTTAGTCGGGACTGCTCTTATACTCACTCTCCTTTTAATCTGCTTTTGGTAATGCTGGGCATCATAAAACTGAGGCTGCGATCTCCTAACTCGACCGGTTCTTCTTTTGATATTCTCAACGGCCGGCAAAGTGTCAGCACCGCGACGAGCAGAAAAGAAAGTGTGTCCGCACTTACACGATTTTGATGCAACGGCTACCTGAAATTTTATGATTTTCAATTTATTCACATACAGTGCAACCCTAAGATAAATTAGAAAGAGGCTTTAGTAGTTTAACAACAAGAGAATATCTTCCGCTGAGTTGGTGAAATTGCACCATAGAAAAACGGTCTATTCTTTATTGCTGTTGAAAACGGACAATCCTAGGATCCACCTGATGGTAATTAGTAATCATCACACTTACACATCACTAATACACGTGGCACAAAAAGGTCTTTAGCCTTATCTGCAAATGGGCATGTAGCAGCCCTGAGGGAACATCATGCCTAAGATTTCATTCCAAATGTTGATAATTTAAGGCGAAAAATGGGTTGTGAAAAGAAAATGAGCAATTGCACTAATTATTTAAAGTCTATAGGAACAAAATATATTATGTCTACGCTATATCCTTATCTGTACTTTGTAACTCAAGTAATTAATGTGAATTTATTGTTTGAACAAACTACATTTGAATAAAAAACGTATTTGATTTCACGTAAAAACATATCGAAAAAAAAAATCTAGTACACATTTTTGGTAGAATAATAGCATTTAGGTAATTAATAGGTAAAACCTTCAAATTCATTGTCTTCAAGAGTGCATTTAAAAGTTTCATACCTGCATTTCACATTTCGGGCAACTTTTAGCTATCATTTTGTTTTTCCCCATATTTTTATTACGTAGTCTAAACACTAAACGTCTAATTTATGAAGACAAATAATTGAACTAATTAACATTTTTTACTCCAATTGTAAATGAAAAACATTCTAAAAATATAAAAAAATCTCTAGTTTAATTTTTATTTTGACATCTTGACAGTTTATCTTGTGACTTAACGGATTGAAAGTCTAATCTTCCCAAAACTTCACTGGAAATTCACGGTTCCAAAAAGACATGACCTAAAGGTCTATGTTACCAGGTCATAAAATACAAAAAATTATAAAATGAAATTATGTTGGTTTTATCAATATTACTTTCTTTGACCCTAAGAAATATATACTTACGAATTTATAAAAACATTCATATAAGGGAAATGTCATTCAATTAATTTCAAGATAGACGTAATTTGTATGGACATTATCACAAATTAAAGCAGTGTAGAAATGTCAAATAATACTTTGTACCATGCTCACATTACTTAAGAGCGATACGTATACTGTGCAACACTAGAGAATGGCCGTTTTCCAATTACAGCACAAGAGCGCATTATGCGGCATAATGCTCAACTAAGCTTCAGCATAATTCGGCATTGTGTGTCACTGAGTCGCATTATACTCTGTAATTAACCATTACTTAATAGTAGTTAAGTAATGGTTAATTACAGAGTATAATGCGACTTAATGGTAGTTAAGTAATGGTTAATTACAGAGTATAATGCGACTTAATGGTAGTTAAGTAATGGTTAATTACAGAGTATAATGCGACTCAGTGACACACAATGCCGAATTATGCTGAAGCTTAGTTGAGCATTATGCCGCATAATGCGCTCTTGTGCTGTAATTGGAAAACTGTCAATGTCTGTGGAAAAAAATTCATCAAAAATGTTACATAATATTATCCCGCCCACCGCCACATAACTTTTTACTAACAGATCCAACAGCCTATAAACCTATTTATAATTATATAAAAAATACAATTCAAAAAATTTAAATGACGAAATTTAGTGAGGTGAAGTGTAATGACCCCAAAGTAAAGAACATTTTCCAAATAAGATATGACCTAAAGGTCTATGTTACCGGGTACCAGGTCAAAAAATAAAAACTTAAATGTTACTTTAACACATACATGTATTATTTTACAGATTTTACTTAATTACGTTAAAAGCATGAATGAAAGTGATACATTTAACAATATTAATTCCGAGTACAGATGTTGGACTTGCCTGGGAACCAATGACATGATACAACCAGCTTCAATTGAAGAGACGATTTGGTATCAAAACAACGTCAAGGTATTTACATATTTTTTTTTATTATATCTTTATGATTTGTTCATTATTAGATCAGAACAACAATTTAAACATAAGATTATTAAGTATTTAAAGTTTTTTCTGTATATGTAAATAATGTCGATTTGAATCACCCAATGAACAAATAACTTTTTTAATGTAAGAAATTAGAGCAACTGGTTTTCAATTTAAAAAATATCTATACCTAAGGTTTCAAGTAACTAGTTGTACTCCAGGGTCTGAAACAATACGGACCATGAATGTACCCACAGTGAATAATTATAAGGTCTTAAAATGACGAATTAAAACTAAAATCAAATAAATTTCCTTAAATGTAACATTACCTTTTACTATTATTTCCAGATATTACAAAGTAACGATGAGTTATACCTATGTAAATATTGCAAATGGAAAATAGACAAGCTATTGAGATTCATAAGACAATGCCATTTGGCTTCAGAAATGGTCTGGAGAGATTTGAAAAAGGTACGAATATGTTTCGGTTGCTCCCTTCTCCAACACGAGCTGTCAAGTTCAGATTGCACTTCGTTATACCTGCCCTGGTGAAACTGGTAATGCCATCAGGTCATTGGTAATCCTTTGGTCCTAAAAAATAAGTTTGGAGTGAAACCTGACATTGTTGTTTCAATTTCGAGTTTAAACTTATAAGTGTTGTGAGTTTTAATAAATGCATGCACAGAGAATTATGTTGAACACTAATATGTATAATAGTTTTAAGAAACAAATACATTACACTTTCACAAGTATGATTCATCTGACCGATTTCGGCCATGGCGACCACTTTGACTCCTATCCGTCGATTTGGCGCTCGTGCGCTCGAAGATGGCTTATATAGCTTATCTTCGCGGCAAAACTCCTTGCGCATTAAGGGCACGTAAGCACGCCGTTCTTATAATTATAGGTTATGGCAGCAGAAGGGCGGGCCTTCAACTGGTCGCGTTTGTAATCAAGGTCAGCTTTACGCTGATCCTCGAACTCGCGTACTTTGCTGTTCACCATCCTGCGCCATTCTGGCCGCTGTGCTGCCAAGCGCTCCCATTGAGAGGGCTCTATATCACATCTCTTCATGTGTCGTTTCACGACGTCCTTGTACCGCAGGAGCTGTCCGCCATGCTTTCGCTTGCCATCCTGTAGTTCAGAGAAGAAGATGCGCTTCGCCACTCTTTCCTCCGTCATGCGTGATACATGACCGCACCACCGAAGCTGCCGACGCATTAAATAGGTCTCAATGCCACCAACATTGGCGCGTCGCAAGACTTCGGTATTTCGCACTCTATCCGACCATCTGATTTTCATGATGGCACGAAGGCATTTAAGTTGGAAGCGATCCAGAGTGCGAATGTGGCGGCGGTACACACACCACGAATCGGAGCAGTATAGGAGGTTTGGCAGCACAATTGCCATGTATACTGAAATTTTAGTGGCCAACTTAAGGTCATGCGAGCAGAAGACCTTGGAACATAGCTTGCCAAATGCCGCAGCAGCGGCACCAACCCTGCTATTGATCTCATCATCAAGGTCACACTTGGATGTTAAAGTGTTCCCCAGATAGCGAAATTTATCCACCTGCTTCAACATATCCTCACCAAGCTTTATGGTTAGTGCCTCGTGACCGTGACTGTCCAGGGACATCACCTCCGTCTTATTGACACTAATCTTCAGGCCGATTTACGGCAGGCTAGGTGAAAAACGGACATCAGCTGTTGCAGGCCGGCTGGGGATTCTGCTAAAAAGCACAAGTCATCAGCATACATGATCTCAGTGATCAATGCATACGACACTTTGGTGCGAGCCTTAAGTCTAGCCAAATTGAAAAGGCTGCCGTCCGTACGGAAGCGGATGCGGACTCCTTGGGAAACATTTTGTAGAACCTCTCTAACTACGACCGCAAAGTACAAGGCGAACAGAGTAGGCGCTAAGACGCATCCTTGCTTCACCCCACACGTAACGGGAAAGAAGCCCGTCTGTTCACCATCTACAGCGACGCAGCATTGCATGTCGTCATGCAGGAGTCTAAGAAGCGCTACAAACTTCTCCGTGCATCCGAGTTTCCGCAATACCAACGATAAGGCTTCGCGAGGCACGCTGTCAAAAGCCTTCTCCAAGTCAACAAAACAGAGGTACAACTGACAACCCTGCTCTCTGCTCTTTTCTTGTAGTTGACGCACAGAGAAGATCGCTTCGCATGTGCCTCGGTCCGGGCGGAAGCCAAACTGAGTTTCGAGCAGGATCTTTTCAGATAAGTCCTTTAGGCGGTTTAAGAGTACTCTAGCAAAGACCTTTCCGGGGGCCGATAGGAGCGAAATACCGCGGTAGGAGTTGCAGTCAGATCGGTCGCCCTTGTTCTTATAGAGAGCAGTTATGCGCGATACTTTAAAGCTACGACGAACAAACAGCTCCCACACCAACGTGTACAACTCCTCTCCGCCGTACTTGATCAGCTCTCCTGGTATAAGATCAGCGCCAGCCGCTCTTTTATCTTTTTGCTGTCTGATGGCAGCAACAACCTCGTCACGCAATAGAGGCTCGTCCAGCTCAAGGCCAAGAGGGAGTTGAGGCATTAAAGCGATGCTTTGCAGATCTGCTGATCGATCCACTGGCCGACGGTGACTATATGCCCTCCACGGTCGCCCTAGGCCATCCACCTTGCCTTGCTGACCCGCCGAGTCCGCCAAGTCACGTTGCATATCTGCGTTGTGTTGCCTTCCTCGCCAAGTCAGACTTTGTGTGTTAAGCGGGAGGGAGCCGCGTGTAGGGATGGGTATTAAAGAGATGAGGAGAAGCGGGAGTTAGGAGTAGGAAGGACAGGATACTGTAGCCACGGAAGAGTAGGTTGTGGTCTATAGCAGCTCAGGGAAGGCGGGATCGCGTGCCCGTGCACTCAGTAATATACTACCGGACACGTAAAATAATTATACTACATATATTATTATATTATACATATCTCAAGGTAGGTGGCGGAATTTAAGTTGTAGATGTTTGTGGGCTCCGGTAACCATTTAAAATCAGGTGGGTTCTGAGCTCGTCCACACACACATGCATTATAAAATAAAATAAAAAAGACACATAGAAATAAGTCGTCGTATAATAATTCAAGAATAATTTTGAAGTCGTCGTGGCCTAAAGGATAAGACGTCCGGTGCATTCGTTGTTGCGATGCACCGGTGTTCGAATCCCGCAGGCGGGTACCAATTTTTCGAATGAAATACGTACTTAACAAATGTTCACGATTGACTTCCACGGTGAAGGAATAACATCGTGTAATAAAATGAAACCCGCAAAATTATAATTTGCGTAATCACTGGTGGTAGGACCTATTGTGAGGCCGCACGGGTAGGTACCACCGCCCTGCCTATTTCTGCCGTGAAGCAGTAATGCGTTTCGGTTTGAAGGGTGGGGTAGCCGTTGTAACTATACTGAGACCTTAGAACTTATATCTCAAGGTGGGTGGCGCATTTACGTTGTAGATGTCTATGGGCTCCAGTAACCACTTAACACCAGGTGGGCTGTGAGCTCGTCCACCCATCTAAGCAATAAAAAAAAAAAAAAAAAAAAAAATACACACAAAAATATAACATTTTATATAAATAGTAACATAGCGAAAATAGCTCCATATGGCATGTTACAATGTATATTGTACTAGATATATATAAGTCAAGGAAAGTTGACAAGAGCCAAGGCAGGTGGCTGATTGTAAAACTCATGCCACCATATCTCTACAAAGTCTTATAATAGGGCATGCTGCAACAATCCCACATAGTGTAGTGCGTAGTGGGATAGTGTGGGTAATGTTACGCCTGTACGAGTAACGCCGTCTATCGCAGAATAACCGAACGAATATCGAAGGATCTAGTAACATCTATAACGCTCGAGAAGCGCAACGCCATCTATTGTCAGATAACGGAAGCACACATCGAAGGTACTCGACTTGTGAGGAATGTTCTCGACGATTCTAGGGATGTCGTATCGACTATAAAAGCGTTGCAGAGATGGCACGCAGTCAGTCAGTAATCGAAACTACTCGAAGCGAAACAGCGAACGAATCACCTGAAGCGAAGCGGAAGAAGTGAATTGAGAATTTTAAAGTGTTTCAAGTGTTAATACAATGTTAATTTATACTTCGGTAGAATTTTTATTTATCCCGAATCTCAGAGCATAACAGTAATATACTAAGACCGAACTTTTGCACCTGACTTCTGCCACAGAATATAATAACACTACAAACCTTTCCAGTAGTGCCGTTCAGTAGTTTACAGGCAATGACAAACTATTTGTACCTGTATGCTTAGTGCGAGTTTCTTAACGTTTTCGATAGCGTAATTTTCTTTTCGTACCTAATCTGATGGTCTAGTGAGACCATGTCAGCGTAACCTTAAATAGTAGGTGAGCTCACGGGGCTCAAACCTGACGATGTTGCTAATACGAACCCTAGCAAGAGCCGTGCTTCGCAGAATCTACCACCGGATCGGAAACGCGACCCACTGAGAAGATCCGGCGCGAAACTCAGTGGGCTGTGTCTGTGGGCTAGTTTACTCGCCGAGCCCTTTGTCGCAAGCGACGGGTTCGATGAGAACAATAATCGGTGCTTGGGGTACTTAAATACATCGTTAGTGGATCGGGAGGATCCGAAATGACGTGTTTTGGGCGACGTCAATCGTTTACCATTTGGTCCGCAGGATCGGCTATATAGTTTCCGGCGGCCACGATGTGAGGATTCTCATGTCGTGCCGTTTTATCGAAGTGGTAGCGTAAAAGTTAAGCCAATACAGTTGGAACAGCGCCCCTAGCGGCAAACGTATGCAAACGATCTCATTCCATACAAATATGAGTTAACTTTTACGCTATCGAGAACGTTAAAAAACTCGCACTAAGCACGCTGCACATAATCGAATTTCACTTTCATTAGTTACATCAAATAAAATAAAATAAGTATCTATTTCAGGAACGAATAAATTTTCCTTATTTAGCCACCAAACCGATAGAGCACCATGAACTAGGTTCAGATGACACAGAAGATGATAATTATGATATATTCCGTGATGAAGACGACTTGCCATTATTGATGATGAAGAGTGACGAACCAGAGATTGAGTTAGTAAGTGCCATTACGCTTTTTATTAACAAGGAGCTTACGACTATTGATACCAGTAATAATTCATAAATGTTACTAGATTTTAAATCGTCGTGACCTAAAGGATAAGACGTCCGGTGCATTCGTATGTAGCGATGCAACGGTGTTCGAATCCCGCAGGAATTTTTCTAATGAAATACGTACTTAATGTTCACGATTGACTTCCACGGTGAAGGAATAACATAACGTGTAATAAAAATCAAACCCGCAAAATTATAATTTGCGTAATTACTGATGGTAGGACCTCTTGTGAATCCGCACGGGTAGGGTTTTTTTTTATTGCTTAGATGGTTGGACGAGCTCACAGCCCACCTGGTGTTAAGTGGTTATTGGAGCCCATAGACGTCTACAACATAAATGCGCCACCCACCTTGAGATATAAGTTCTAAGATCTCAGTATAGTTACAACGGCTGCCCCGCCATTCAAACCGAAACGCATCGCTGCTTCACGGCAGAAATAGGCAGGGTGGTGGCACCTACCCGCGCGGACTCACAAGACGTCCTACCACTAGTAAAATAGCTTTTAATTTGCTTCGTTAATATCTAACAAATTTATGGTTGTTACATAACTAATATGTATATGTATATACATATACTAATAATCAAGGGCGGATCCAGCTTTGGCGCCAGGATGGGGTCACATAGTCAAATTTAGATGCGTTCGTTCCCAAGCGTTTGCCATTATACAAAGTTTGTATATTATTATATTAAATTAATTAAATATTGAAGGTATGTAGTTACATAAAATCTGTATGGTGACAAAATATATAAATAAAATCATTATATTCAATTAGTTGTCCACCTAAGTCCTGGAACCAGCTCAGGGGGTGGCCATTGCTAATAATATGTATATACATATACTAATAATATTTATATGGGTCATGTACCATTGGACCAGCAGCTGATTTGTCCTTTTGACCATGTCACCAGGAACCGCATGGTATTAAAGAGGAAATAAAAAACGAAATCGAAGTGAACAGTGATCATGTTAGAAAAAACGATAAGGAAAAACGTTTCAGCTCCCGCATGGTCAAGGAAACCTCTGAATACGTTGTCATCAAATTGACCAAGGATGAGGTATTCCGGTTTTTTTTTCTCACCACATTTAGCACAGTTTTTGGGGTCATCTGGGGTTCTCGCACGGGTAGGTACCACCAGCCTAACTGTTACTGCTGTGTAGCAGTAATATGTTCTAGTTTTATGGGTGGAGCAGTCGTTGTACTGTAAAAATTGAGACTTGGGACTCGTGTCTCGAATGTCTATGGGCTTCAGTAACCATTTATTACCAGGTTGGTTATGAACTCGTCCATCCATCTAAGAAATAAATACAAAACACTGTCCTTTAGTCATTAATACTGAAAGCGTAATGGGAACGCTCATTTGGTGTTAAGTGTCTACCAGAAGCCAACATAACTTGGAACATGAGCTTGAGAGGTAACTAGTAATCTCTTGTACCTCTGGGAGAATATGTTGAATGGGAAGTATTGAAAATGGTCCTTTTATCTTCTTTTTACAACCAGAGATCTTTTTTGCCGATCGCCATCCAACTCTCTTCAGCACACAGTTGAGTAGAGTCGTCACCCGACAACAGATGGCGTTACTCGTCCCGTAGTAATATTTCTCGAACATTCAGCGTGCTTAGTGCGAGTTTTTTAACGTTCTCGATAGTGTAAAAGTTAACTCAAATTTGTATGCAGTTGGAACGGCGCTCTTAGCGGCAAACGTAGGTAAACGGTAAACTTTTACGCTATCCAGAACGTTAAAAAACTCGCACACGCAGGATAGTAATTTGTTTTAACGCCCGTTTCTGTTTGACGATAGATGGCGTTACTAGTAGCGACATAAAAGTCTTTCTTTTTTTCTATGATATGACGTAGGTAAATATAGTTTCTCAGCTGTCGCTATACCAAGCTCGTTCGGAAGGATTACTTGTTTTTGTAATATATATATCAGCGGAAGGATTACTTGTTTTTGTAATACATATATATATATATGAAAGTACTAGTGATGTACGTTCTCGCTTGGGCAATAAATTAAATTGGCAACTCTGGTCTGGCTTAAAACCGTCAAACAGAGCAAGGCTTGAGAGGTCCCGTATTGTTTAAGGTGCTCGCCGAGTTGAAAGCGAAATCGGAATGCGAGGAGTATCTGAGGGCGCCTTACAAGTGCGTGAAATGCGTTAAGTGGTTCAACTTCGAGGATGTTCTGAATGGTCACATCGAGAGGCACACGCCGGTGAGTTTGGATTTGATATGCGGTATGACGGTGAGAGACTGGTTCCATGGTGTTTTTAAATAAAAAAAATTAAGGGATTTTATGACCTGGTAACTAAGACCTTTAAGTCATGTCTTATTTTAATTTATATTCTTATTTTTATGAAAAATGATAACAAAGAGTGTCTCCTGGGTTCTTCGCAGGACTTTCCGCTCCTCAGGTCTGAAAAAAAGCTCTTGAGATTTCAAAGCTGTCCCTGGACACCATTGACCGCACTAATTTAAACGGCCCGTGATGATTTCTTCCAGGAGTATGGCGCGTTCCAATGTGACATGTGTCAGCAGTACTGTCCCAGCGCTGTGTCCCTTAGAGGACATATCAAATCTCATACAACCAGGTTCGTGTGTTGTAAGAATTTCCAGATGCTTCTAGAAAAACCTATCTTATCCCTGGTAGACTAGGGTTTATTCCAGCTAATCACGGACTGGTAGGTGATTTCACGGGCTCAACCTCAGGCAGTAGTAGCAAGAGTAGTGCTTCGCAGAACCTACCACCGGATCGGAAACGCGACCCACTGAGAAGATCCTACGAGAAACTCAGTGGGTTGTGTCTATGGGTTAGTTCAGCTACTTCGAACTCTTAGTCGTAATCGATAAGATATCTTTTTGTTTTTTTAACACCCGATGCTTTCGTATATAGTGACGTCATAATTTTTTAAATCGCTTTTGATGGGTGGATTTGCTCACAGCCCACCTGGTGCTAAGAGGTTACGGGAGCCCATATACATCCACAACGCAAATGCTGCCACTCACCTTGAGGCATGAGTTCTAAGGTTTTAGTATAGTTCAACGGCTGCCCCGCCCTTCAAACCGAAACGCGTTACTGCTTCACAGCAGAACCAAGGTGGTGGTACCTAGCCGCGCGGACTCACAAGACGCCCTACCACCAGTGATTAGAATAAATTTAGCTGAATGCGAGTAGTATGTAAATAAAGTGTTTGGTGTTTGTTTCAGGTACAAATGCAAAGTTTGCGGGTACGTCCGTTCGTCACGGCAACACCTACTCGAGCACCACTCAACGGCGCATACAGACGCCGCGCCAGGCTACACCTGCCACACCTGCAGATACACCACCAAGTCAGTTGGGCAGATCTATTGTCAGCTTTTTTTTATTTTATTGCTTAGATGTGTGGATGAGCTCACAGCCCACCTGGTGTTAAGTGGTTACTAGAGCCCATAGACATCTACAACGTAAATGCGCCACACACCTTGAGATCTGAGTTCTAAGGTCTCAGTATAGTTACAACGGCTGACCCACCCTTCAAATCTAAACGCCTTGGTATCTACCCGTACGGACTCACAAGAGATCCTACCACCAGTAAGCCACCAGCTGACGTCCTGACGGATCCATCAGATCCAATAAGCCTTTGCATTAGACGCCTTCAGCTCTAACGCTAGGAGCAGGCTTAGGGATCCCGGTAATAGTGCAACCTAACCTAAGCATCAGCCCATTGAGTTTCTCGCCGGATCTTCTCAGCGGAAGCAGCTGCTCTTGAGTTATTAGGTCTCCTTCGGAGGTGCTTGGACAGTTGTTAGCTAATCCTACCCCTCCTGGCTGAGCCTTTGTTCACCCACCTGTCCTGGTGAAGCTGGAAAGGCCTCCGGGTTACCTAATCCTTTACACCCTATAAAAATTGTCAGCTAAAAAACTGGTGAAAACTTTTACTGGTGGTAGGACGTCTTATAAGTCCGCGCGGGTAGGTACCATCGCCCTGTTTATTTCTGCCGTAAAGCCGTAATGCTTTTCGGTTTGAAGGACGAAGTAGTCGTTGTACTGTTGATCTGAGATTTAGACCTCATGGCTCAAGGTCGCTCTTACGTAATTGTTAGCGATGCGTTAAATATAAATTTGGAGCTGTGATTAGTATATTTGGTGTATGTTTGTTTGTATGATGAATTTGTTTTGTTAAAAGAAGTTAGCAAATTTTTAGCTTAGTTTTAAATTAACAAGATTTGTAAGAGGGAGTGCGCGGGGTTCAACGAGAGGTGAGGGGGCCTCGGACCGATGACCTGAGGCGAACGAAGTCAGTGCTGTGAGCAAAGCAACGAACGCCGCGCGCTTCCTAACCACTAAAGTTTTTGTCATCCGACGCCACTATAGATAATAAAAAATTTTCTCACAAAAAACCTCTGTTAGTGCATTCCACGAACCTGCGAACCAACATAAATTACAGTAATGATATCTACAAAAAACACTACTAGATTTCTTCATGAAAAAAAAAATTAATATATGATTTTTTGTTAATTTCAATCACCCTGTACACTTGTTTATAGGTGGTAATGCGTTTTCAGTAAGAGAACGGTGATGCAGCGTCACGTCAAGACCCACTTACCGTCCGAGAGGCACGCCTGCCACCAATGCGGGAAGCTATTCAAGACAATCGATTCGCTCCGAGTGCACGCCGTGTAAGCGCTCAGCGTATATAACGCTTATTTATTAGGCGACGGTTTATTTAACGTGTGACGTCATATTATTATGACGCGACGGTGACGTCACCGGGTGCCTCTGTAACTAAGGAGAGTGACGTATTCTATGTTGAGTAGTAGTAGTTCTATTTTTCCAACTGGAAAGGTAAGGGTATCATACCAAACAGCCTAATATTTTATATATATTTTTTAATGAAAAATGGTAATATGGAGTGAAATAAAATGAAGTCGATGAATTTGAAACATTAATCAATTGGTTTGAAATGAAATCGACATGAAATTATGTGGAGTTAAATATAATATCAGTAAAATTGTGGTCATTTACTGAGACTTTTTCAGTGGACTTCTAGAGGATCTCGAGTAGCTAAGCTTAGCGGCTTTGTTTCATTTTCCTACATTTGTGCATTCTATGTTGACTTTGGCCACGGATACCTGCCCCCAGCGGGCGGTAACTGTAAAGTACAGAGTATATAAACTTTTGACGGTACCTGTAACGCCATCTGTTTTTAAAGGGCGGAAACGAAACGATTGGTACTATTGGAAATGTTCTAGAACCGTCGTCTGAAGTAAAGCGAAACAATTGAATTGTGTTAGCGAAAAAACTACCTTAATCGTAACGTATTTCGGTGTGATTTTTTTTTAATATAGTTTCAGTGCGTACCAATATAATCCATTAAAACAAGGCGCGCCCACATATGACGTCACGCGAGTTAAATATTGATTATAAATCGAAGAGTGAAAATATATGATTTCAATGACATTTTTGTTACTTTACACAAGCATTTGAAGTTTAAGCATTTGGAACTAAATATCATAACAAAAAAAATATTCCTGTGCTATTTTTGAATGGAGTAAACTTAATTGAAGTTCAATTAAAAACATCGAACTGTTGATGCTGATACCAAATAAAACGGACCTTTAATTACAATGATAAATGTCGCGTGTTGACCGAAATGTCGCTAAAACCGAATTAGCCTTTTGATCATCGATATGTTTTCAGCCGCCACGACAAGTCTCGTAGGTACCAATGCAGCGAGTGCGAGAAGGCCTTCATATACCCGTCTCTCTTGCACAAGCACGTCCAGGCCGTTCACGAGAGAGACGACTATTATTGCGTCGAGTGCGACGTCAAATTCAAATCGCCCGTGAGTATGTTAGCTCTAGTTCGACTCTTATAGTTTGGGTATGTTCTAAGTTACAATATAGCGGCCTGAGTGTGATTGGTATTGCCGATGGGCATGAGCGATGGTGATAATTCACCATCAGATGGGTCGTATGCTCGTTTGCCAATAAAAAGGGTGCGTGTACTTATGTACGCGCGTAAGTAGCTATACTTTATTTTTAATAAAAATATTTTTTTAATTATTAATTAATTAATAATAAATATTTAACGTTAATAATTTAATAATATTTAGTATGAATTATATTAAATAATAATTTTGTCATTTATACTACTAAAAAATGAATGCTAATTCATTTTTTTTTACGAGTGTACATGCGCAAAAGTTCACCTGCGGCTTCAGACTCGCCAAGTTACGTCGTAATGAGCGATTTAGTGGGCAACTTCATTCTGTTAATTTTGTGTCACGGTGCGCGCGTATCATAAAATTTCACTCTCATCAATTTTTCATAACGCCCAAAGAAGTATAACTTCAAAACCAACATACATATATGACCGAGTGAAGCTGGTTCCATGGTGTTTTTAAAATGATGACGTCAACGTCGCTGACGCCATACTCTTCATCGTTATCATTGCCTTACATAGTGACAGTAATTAAGACTAAGTTTTACAATGAATTCCATTTATTACATTTCAAGTGTACAACGATAACCCAAGATAATACACAAATTAGTTACAGTAAAGCAACTCAAGCATTCAACAAAAATGCTTACGGGCGTCGGCCACCAGATGGCTTCGCTTCGATTAGTTTCTTAATTAAAAACATCGAACTGTTGATGAACTGATAGCAAATAAAATGGACCATTAATTACAAAGGTTAATGTCGCGTATTAAGCGAAATATGGCTTAAATCGGATAAATAGCCTTTGACCCGTGTATACTTTGTGGTACCAGCATTCGCTAAGAAATATTACAGTTTTAAACTGGGTAATTGTAATTTAAGATTAGATGACAGTTTTGGACTTTTTGGCGGGAACGCGAGGGGTGAAGTTGTGTGATTTGTTTTATTTTGTCTCATTAGTGTTTCTTCAGGTTTAAATGTGTAATAACGGTGGTTTATTAACTGTTTAGTATCTGAGAAAGTGCACAAATGTGGGAAAATGAAACAAAGCTACTAAACGTAACTTCTCGGGATCTTCCAAAAAGTCCACTGTAAAAGTCTCAGTAAATGACCACCATTTTACTGAAATTATACTTCATCCCATATCATCTCATCTCATTTCATTTCATTTTCATTTCACTTCATGCCATCTTTCATAATATTTAACTTCATATCATCTCATAATATCATTTTCATATAAAAAAGCTACGTATTATTAAAATTAAAATAAGATTTGACCTAAAGGTCTTAGCTACCAGGTCATAAAATCCCATAAAAAAAGATGACAGGTTTTTTTTGTTGTATTAATATTAATCTGAGCGATTTTTCTACACCCTGTATATATAGATGTCGCTAAAAGCGTTCGTGTGAACTTTACAGGAGACCCTAAGGCTGCATTTCAAGAAAGCGAAAAAGCACAGAGACTTTTCCTCATACAGGTAATTTTCAGGATGCTATAACAAGAGCTTTTTTTTATTGCTTAGATAGGTGAACGAGCTCACAGCCCACCTGGTGTTATGTGGTTACTGGAGCCTATAGACATCTACAACGTAAATGCGCCACCCACCTTTAGATATAAGTTCTAAGGTCTCAGTATAGTTACAACGGCTGCTTCGCCCTTCAAACCGAAACACATTACTGCTTCACGGCAGAAATAGGCAGGGGCGGTGGTACCTACCCGTGCGGACTCACAAGACGTCCTATCACCAGTAATTTTTATTACACGATGTTTTATTCATTCACCGTTAAAGTCAATCGTGAACGTTTGTCAAGTACGTATTTCATTAGAAAAATCGGTACCCGCCTGCGGGATTCGAACACCGGTGCATCGCTAAATACGAATGCACCGGACGTCTTATCCTTTAGGCCGCGACGACTTTTAGTTTGATGTATACAGGACACAATAAAAACATCCAGGTACCAGTGTCCGAATTGCGATGCGAGGTTCGTTTCTCCGTCTGCGCTGGCGGTACACCTCAGCGCCCAGCACGGAGCCGCCAAGCTCCACGCTTGCGACCTGTGCCACCGGAGGTGAGTGACGATCCCTCCGAAGCTGGATCAAAGGGTCCAGACCAACTGTATAGGGCATATGAACGGCGAACCAATAACTCTTCGATCAGGGTCCAATCGCGACTACGCCACTGGTGTGTGTGCCAAATTATGGTATTTATAATTGTAACAATGGTCGTACGTGATATTTTCTGTTCAAAAACACATGACCAAACCAAAAACAATTGGGCACAGATGAGATCTCAATCGATAAGCCGCCGATGTAATCTAGTATGCATGGAGGATGTGGGTGGGTCATCAAATCTAGGAGTTCAGTGTTGTCTGTGTGTCCCAATTGCTATAGGAGCCAGTTAAATGGTAAAGGATCTTTAAGTGGAGATCAGTTTCTTTGGAAATGTGGACGGAGGTAGTGGCTTTGGCTACTGATGATAGAATCATAACAGAATGCACTTTCATTATTGCTTATTGATTTTAAAAGGGAATTCCTTAACAATACGAGTTGATAGGAATCGTCACGTAACGAAAAAGCGTTATGGTTTCTCCGCGTTTCTTACTCATAGATGGACAATGGAAATTACATGTGAATGTGTCTTCATTAACGATTTAGCTGCGAGTGAGTGAATTATCCGAAGGGGTCCACGGACAGCACACGCTTTTATGTAATTTCAGGTACAGTAGCCGTGAAGCGTTGAGGGCCCACGTGTGGAGGACGCATACGCAACGCGAAAAGTCCGTCACCTGTGATATATGCGAGAAGAGCTTTTCGGTAAGCTTGATTGAGTATGACGTGCTTTAGACGAAATATCAGCGTGGTTTTGTTTGAGGAATCAAAAGCGGTGTGGTTGATGTTTGAAAATAATGTAAAATTATTTTTATACATTATATATTTGGGGTGAGAGGAGTGAGTGTTGAGATGACGGCTGATAGAAGGGAATGGAATAATGGAAGGGAAATTAGCTGTGCCGACCCCACCTAGTGCGATAAAGTGGATGAAAAGAAGATATATTTGGGGGGTATTGTGAGCCCTCACAGGTAGGTACCGCCACCCTGGCTATTTCTGCCGCGAAGCAGTGATTGCTTCCTGTTTGGAGAGTGGGGCGATCGTCGTACTGTAGAACTGAGACTTAGAACTCGTGTCTCAAGGTCGGTCGCAATATCGACGCTGTGATGTCTATGGGCTCGTCCGTTAAAGCGTTCACGTATTTTTTTAACCAACTTCGAAAATAGGAGAAGGTTTTCGTTTCGACTGAATTTTTATTTTATGTGTTTAACTAACCTCAAAACTTTCTATCTTTTTTTATTTGATGATTATTGCTTCTCGTGTATGGTCTCTTTTATATCTTCAATCAAGATCCAAGTTTTTGGGCTGTCATTAATAATGCAAATATAATTGTGTTTGACGACTACATTAGTGATGTACTCATTTTGTATCGTTAAAGTCAGTGTATTAGTTATTGTCGATAATTTTGGTTAACCGAATCGAA
The DNA here is from genome assembly GCF_030269925.1 of Bombyx mori. Taxonomy (NCBI): domain Eukaryota; kingdom Metazoa; phylum Arthropoda; class Insecta; order Lepidoptera; family Bombycidae; genus Bombyx; species Bombyx mori. The sequence goes on along the minus strand of NC_085117.1, from coordinate 3,308,660 downwards.
GTCTGAAGTTTGTTGTATGTTCAAAATGGAGCACGGTATTGTAGATTGTGTGATTGTGCATTGCCTACGTCAAGTGAGCCGGACTGCTCACTTTCAGACCCTAAAAAGTCCTGGTTGAAGATCAAGGGCTGCCACACGCTTCGAACCTTCTAATATGCTCAGAATACGTGTACGACCTTGGAGTTGGCATTGAATAAAAACTCATCTTCAAAATAAGACAGTTTGATGTTTCTTTGCAGCGCAAAAGCGTCTTGAAGCTCCACTTGCGCACGCACACGGGAGCGAGGCCTCACGCGTGCGAATGCGGGGCAGCTTTTGCTCAGAAAGCTACGTTGAAAGCGCACGCCGCAGCCAAACACAAGGTCCGAAACTTAGATATCTCTAACCAGCGTATTTTCACATGTCGACCGTCCATACATTATTCTCGATAGATGAATTTTAGCTGAAGCTTACACGCAATTTTTGATTTACAAATGCTAAAAGATAAATATTTGATAATTTGAAAATGCTGGGCAGAGAAACGGATGCTGTATAAGTAACTTGGAGACAAAAAACCGACTAAAGTCCAAAAAAATGGATATACTACTGGAGATATAACTTAGAGAGGGTTGATGTCAGACAGGCGACTCATACCAGTTTCTTTATTATTATTGCTTAGATGGATGGACAAGGTCACAGTTCTCCTGGTGTAAAATGGTTACCCGAGCCCATAGACATGTACAGAGTAAATACCACCACCCATCTAGGCGTCCCTGTGCAGCATGACGAGAGGACACGCTAAAGAATATGATGTCAACCAAACAAAAAAACCGAAAAGTAATGTTAGTTTTTGGTTCTCAAGTAAATATTTAAATAAATTAATCTTCGAGCCGATTGCGAAATGGACCGACGCGGAACTTCGGCATAGGAAACAAAATAAATCACCCCATTTTGGTATAAAGTGGTATATTTATATTTACTTGCTTCCTTCGGTATTCGCGAGTCGAAGACTGAACTAAAGCTACTTCTAGAAAGAAAACAAAGATACCTGACATCTCATGAAATTCTGGTATGTGAAGCCCGGACGAGTTGTTACTGTTGACTTGTTTATTTCTGCCGAAAAGCATACATCCGTTCTAAACAGAACTAAAGCACTAAATGTACTAAAGGCACTAAAGCGAAATCTTCGACCTCACGTCTCAAGACGACGTTCGCTTTGTGAGGTCAACGCGCCTCAGTAGCCTTTGCCTACTTAAAGGGCCTCTTCTCTGCCTAAATTTTATTTAGGTTTCCGTTAATAAACCTAATCATCTCCAAGTTGACGACTGTCTTGGACAATATCAATCGAAGTGCCACTAAAATATGAGTGAGCGAATGCGATTTGTTTTTAATTGATGTGCTTTAAAAAAATAAAACAAAAACAATTTTATTTTTCAGAAAAAAGATATACCAAACGAACACGACACACAAATGGTACAGACGGAACAATAAAGAGATTGTATACGTAAAAATGGTTTTTCATTTATTTTGAAACTCTGAATTTTCCTATTTCCATCTATAAGGTTTTATATCGGATTATACCTGGATAGGTTTACGAATCAGAAATGAGGAGATTCGCAGGAAAACCATGGTAACCGACATAGCCCAAAGGATTGCGACACTGAAGTGGCAGTGGGCAGGACACATTGCTCGCGGAACGGATGGCCGTTGGGGCCAGAAGGTTCTTGAGTGGCGCGCGCGTACTGGGAGACGTAGCGTGGATAGGCCTCCCACAAGGTGGGCCGACGACCTATTGAGGTTCGCGGGGATCCGCTGGATGCAGGCAGCGCAGGACCGGTCTTTGTGGCGAAGCTTTGGGAGGCCTATGTCCAGCAGTGGACGTCCATGGGCTGATAGAATAGGTTTACGATACCCGAGTAAAGGATAGCAATATAGCGCCCCTAGCGGCAAACGTAGGCAGACGTGCCAACTGCATACAAATTTGAGTTAACTTTTACGCTATCGAGAACTTTAAAAAACTCGAACTAAGCTTAATTTTTCTTTTATTGCTTAGATGTGTGGACGTGCTCACAGCCCAACTGGTGTTAAGTGGTTACTGGAGCCCATAGACATTTAAACGTAAATGCGCCACACACCTTGAGATATAAGTTGTAAGGTCTCAGTATAGTTACAACGGCTGCCCCACCCTTCAAACCGAAACGTATTACTGCTTCACGGCAGAAATAGGCGGGGTGGTGGTACCTACCCGCGCGGACTCACAAGAGGTCCTACCACCAGTAAAACACATTACTCGCAAAAATCTGTTCTATCCGTTGAGTTCTTGAGAAGCGACTGTGTACCGGAAGATGTAGCGTGGGTAGGCCTCCCACTACCGACTGACGAGATATTAAGGCTCGCGAGATCCGCTAGATCCAAACGGCACAGGACCGATCGTTATGGCGAGGCTTAGGGGAAACCTTGACCCAGCAGTGGACGTCTTTAGCCTGTGGATTGCTATCGCGAGGAAGCAATCCATCGCCGTCTTCATATACTTACAGATTCGTTTGAGATCTAAAAGCCACATCCTTTACGTGCCACGCTGGAAACATAGTGCTTTTCTGTCATGGACGCGTTAGTCTTATAACATTGTGTAATAAAAATCAAACCTGCAAAATTATAATATGCGTAATTTGCGTGAGCACGGGTAGGTACCACCACCCCGCCTATTTCTGCCGTGAAACAGTAATGCGTTTCGGTTTGAAGGGTGGTGTAGCCGTTGTAACTATATTGAGATCTTAGAACTTATATCTCAAGGTGGGTGGCGCATTTACGTTTTAGACCTCTATGGGCACCAGTAACCACTTAACACCAGGTGGGCTGTGAGCTCGTCCAATTATCAAAGCAATAAAAAAATCTACGGGCCGTTATGACCCAAGATTTGGTCAAGGAACGTCTATTTACCTTAGAATTAAAAAAGATGTGTAGTGTCGTGGGACACTGGATAGGAACGAAGTTCCTTATTATAAAATATTAATATTAAGTTCTATTTGAGGTATAAAGAAAATAAAACTGGAGGTTTCGCAACAACCCACGGTCATTCGGTAACGTGCGAACTTATTGTGGTACACTTCATTCACTGCTGTTTGCATAATGCGGAGTTTACATTACGAAATTAGTGTCATGCATGTTGAGCTCAGTTTCACGAAAGTAGTTTCGATATATGCGAAGGTAATTTCGTAAAAAAATTAGTGTCGCGAAATGAACAGTATCGCAGTAACCACGGCGCCGTCAGCATCAAAGCTATATTTTGCTATATTCAATGTAGCTAAAGAAATGCTTATATACTTATGAACTTAAAAAAAGGCTATCAAGAAAAAAAAAAGTTGGTAGATTCGAGGATGGTCAACAAGAAGGCATTTAGGTGCAATGAAGTTAGTCTCTGAATTAGCAAATGAAGATCCTGAGAGTAATAAAAACTATTTTCGAATAAGTGAAGATAATTTTGATTTTTTACTGTAGGTGTTTCGGGTCCCATAGACACCCTTGTCGCTGATATTCAATAATAACATCTATTTTATTTTTCTGTACTCCATCGTTGGTTTGCCATTTTCAACGCTTGAAGCGCGTCCGAACTAACAATACACACGTCCGCACAGCGCAGGCCCTTTCGCGACATTAGTTTCACGTCGCGTCTACACTATGAAATTAGTTGCATGACACTAATTTCACCAAAGAATCGCGCAGGGCACGAAACTAATTTGCATGCATGAAATTAATGCATGCATTACGAAAGTATTAAATTACACGTGAAACTGTTGGTAAAACTAATGTCACGAAATTAGTTTCATGCCACTAATTTCGTAATGTAAATTCGCCTTAAGAGTTAGTGTATTGCGCAAACGAACGCTCTTGTTAGATTTTTTATCATTTTATTTTATTTTTTGTACGTTATTACAAAGTTAAGTCTTACACTGTGTGCATTACTAATAAAAATCTTACGTTACGGACGTTTTTTTCCGGTTAGGGTACCCCTCCGCGTCGTCCCATAAGGAACTTCGTTCCACAAAAAAACTTAACTGTGTAGTGATTTATGCATAGACAACGGAAGTCTTAGCGGCAGTTAAACTTGAATTCCAACGATAGTTACAAGAAAGAAAAGAAAAAAAAACTTGATCAACATTCTTAGAACACATTTTCATTATAAATGAATTCCGAATACCAATTAACTTTTCGTATCACACACTATGAGAAATCAATTATGCATTTTTGTTACGTTACGTAGTTTTAACACGGGTCGTTTTAATTAAGACACGGCTAGCTGATTGTTTTTCGATTAAACTCCTTAAGTGTTTTTTTTTGTTTTTGTTTTAAAAGTTTCGATTTTACATAAGTTCTCGTCACGAAATAAATTATTATAATGAAAATAGGTTTTGTGATAGCCCTGTTTTTCGGTACGTGCGTTTTAAGGTTTTTGTGGTTAATTACATAATTATATTATGTGTATATAAATCGAGAGTTGAAAGGTTATTTGGTTTAAGCTAAATTTATCTTTGTAATAATTAAAGGTGCCTTTTATTTGGTGTTAACATCAACAGTTCGATGTTTTTAATTGAACTTTAATTATGTTTTCCATTCAAATAACTGAAGAAGTTAATTTTTGTTATATTTTTTCCAAATTTTAAACTTTAAATAGCTGCCCTGTGAAATTGCCAAAAATGTCGCTTAAAACAAATAAAATTTCAACCCCTCTATATATTATTATGTATGCATATGTTTATTACTCCTGATAATTTCATACGTTAGGCGCGAATAATAATAACTTTTTGTTGTTATTTAAAAATCAACAGAACATAGGTAGTGTTGAAGTGTAAAGACAAAAAGTCCTTTTAAAAGTGTCATTGACCATCATACCCGATCCGGTAGATACCGTGAGCTCACCTACACGTCAAGAAGCTGATATAGCCTCTCAAGGCTAGCAGCATAGGTAGGAAAAAAATTGACCAGCATCGTGATGACGTCATTGTATTTCTTCTTGTGCAGGTTGAGGGTATACCTACTGTTTTTTTCCCCTACCTATGCTGATAGCCTTGAGAGGCTATATCAGCGTTACCCTAGCGTGTAGGTGAGCTTTCGGGGCTCAAACCGGAGGTGTTGCTAACACTGGCCCTAGCAAGAGCGGTGCTTCGCAGAATCTACCACCGGATCGGAAACGCGACCCGCTGAGAAGATCCGGCGAGAAACTTTTTTTTTTATTGCTTAGATGGGTGGACGCGGTCACAGCCCACCTGGTGTTAAGTGGTTACAGGAGCCAATAGACATCTACGACGTAAATGTGCCACCCACCTTGCGACATAAGTTCTCTCAGTATAGTTACAACGGCTACCCCACCCTTCAAACCGAAACGCATTACTGCTTCACGGCAGAAATAGGCAGGGTGGTTGTACCTACCCGTGAGAACTCACAAGAGGTCCTACCACCAGTATTACATTAATTATTATTATTATTTCAGTCGAAAACGTAACAGCGAAATTCGTGATGCATTTATCGAACATTCCATCGGATCCATTCCTGAAATACAATTACAACAGATATCTCTGGCCGAATTTACAGCATCAAACAGGTTATCCACAAACAAATTTAGATGTAAATAAGCAACGTTTGCGTGATCTATTAAAAAAGACGATTCTAAACGAGATCTACAATAAATTATACAAAGAAGTACGCAGAGTACCATTTTATGTTATAGATAAAGATTACATTAAATTAGACAATACTGATATTCCGTTATATTATGTCACAGATCACATTGATATAACTGATATCGATTTTCCGAATAAATACGATCGATTTGGTGACGAATACATCGATCTATCGGATCTGGCTAGAGGTCGCCCTAGAAACGGCTTGAATGATGAGATTAAAAAGGAATATTTCAGAAGAAACCAACGCAATAACGATGAGAATAGTGATGAGAACGATGACAATAGTGATGAGAACGATGACAATAGTGATGAAAACGATGACAGTGACAGTGATGAAAACGATGACAGTGACAGTGATGAGGAGACTAGTGAAGAATCGAGTAGCAGTGAGGTTTCATCCGAAGAAGATTCAGATTCTAAAGACAATGGTAAAGTTGATAGCAAACATATGTACACTCAGGGAAGGACCCGCTATCTCAATTCTGACGCAGAATCAAGAAAGAGATTGGAATATTTCTTGCCGAAAAGCTACAAGTGGAGTTCAGAAGAATATGACAGATTAGGCTATTTTTGGTTTAATGGACCAAGAGGCAAGGATCCGGTTCCCAAACGATGAGACATAAATAAATTTATATATTTTTCCGTTTATTATTGATTAAATAGGGTAACATTAACGAGTTATTTGGCGCTACACATCGAATTCTTCTTCTTCTCAGTCGGACACTCTTGTCAGAGTGGTCGTGGTTGCGCTGACGCGGTATGTGCAGTAGGACCTGTTAGGCCGCTCATAGTCCCGACGACCGCCCTCCAGGCAATGCGCTTAAAGGTCTGGTCTGGCGGTTCGAAGCGTTTCGAGAACATTCGACCATAGTGGACTCAGTTGCCTTCTTTATTAACGAATTACAACGAATTACCGAGCTAAATAATGCCTCAGTGTGAGCTGCACTATTTCAGGCTATCAGTCAAAATGAAACGCTACCATGAAGATTTTGGCAGTATGTTAATAAATTAACACTGATAATGGCATGACGGACTCTAGCTCGTATGTCACATAAGCTATGTCATGTGTAAACCCGATCATGAAGGCAGTTTTACTGATTAATTTTACTTCATATCAGTTTCATTACTACCCGTTATGTAATGAATACAAATAAAGCTTATTTATGCCTAGTAAGCTATATCTATAGGCTAAAACGAAAAACTTCACCACTTTTTTTTAATCAATAGGTCAACGGATTTTTTTTTATTACAAGTTTTAGTGTTACAAGTAAAATTATTTTCGAAACCGTCTCTTAAGCGAAAAACAAAAGTGAAAATTTATGACTGAACGAATAACGAACAAACAGGCTCACGGCCCACCTGATGCCAAGCAGTCGCCGGAGCTCATGGACATCACCAACGTAAATGCTGCCAGCCACCTTGAAACGCCAGTTCTAAGTCTTAGCTTTTACGGTACAACGGCTGCCTCGCTCTTCAAACCGAAACGCATTACTGCTTCACAGCAGACAAAAGTAGTATAGTGGCAGTACTTTATCTACTGGTTTATTACCTTTAAGCTACTTTCAGACCACACTATACTATAGTGTCATGTAGTATAGCAGCCTATACTTAACCAATAATATATAGTACAGTACAGTGAGAATGTGTCCATAATAATGTATGGTTCGCGATATTGTAACTATACCTGAGACCTTAGAACTTATATGTCAATGTGGGTGGCGCATTTACGTCGTGGATGTCTATGGGCTCCAGTAACCACTTAACACACTAGGTGGGCTGTGAGCTCATCCACCCATCTAAGCAATAAAAAAAATTGTTGTGCTATGAGCTATATGCTATCTCTGAAAGCAGCTTTAGTAGTTCGTAGCTCTCCATATCTCTGTCTCTCTCTCTCGTCTCCACTTTACCTTTACGTAATGCATTTTCCAAGATCGTTAATTATTAAAAATCGAACGACAATAAAAAAAACAATTTTATATTCAGAATAATTTACTTTATTCAATCACTGGATTAAACAATAAAATATCAACATTCTAATAACTCTAAGCGATCAACTACGTAAACAATAATATTTCGATAATTAAAATTATAGTTCTACATAAAAATTATTAAATTAACTTGGAATTTATTTAAAAATAAAATAAAATTAACGTTTAAAACATTATTGTATAAAAGGAATTTTATGTGGTTTTTTTATATATTTATATTTACGACGTACTCATCATACTTACAATTTTTTATATATTCCCTTATAATAATTCCCTTATCATCGAATTAAAACTAAAATAGACAATAATACTCATTGACAAAATGGCAAAACGTAGAATAAAAACGATTGGAAATTCTTATCTTCCATTTTAGTAGACTTTTCGCAGCCCTGACAACATTATACGCGTTGACAATTAAACATAATTTACATTTTAAACTATTTAATACATATTCTTAGGCAATGTTTTGACGTATACCATATTTAAAAAAAAAAACCGCCATCTTATTATGTTAAAAAAAAAAACAATTTACCAACTACTCAAAATTTTCGTTTCAAAATAATTAGTTTTCATGAATGCGACTGATCTGAGCTTCGTTGAAATCGTTTGTGAGACATTAAACTATTGCAAATCAAACCTAAGATCTGTTTTGTTGGAGAAAAGTTTTTCGATTACGTACAGTGGAGAGCATATTCCGTGATTACATTGTAACACGAAAAAAAAAAACAACAAAAAAACGTCCATGTCATATAACAGCTTGTCAAATGTCAAAATAATATGTCAAACGTCAACGGCGCTAAAACGAGTCCGATCTTTAAAAAAATTTATGAATGTATGTTATAAAAATATATATATTTTGAATGATTCAGATATTAATTATTTTGTAAAGCATTTTTATTTATAAAGTTAAATATGTCTTAAATGTTTTTTATAAAAAACCTTTTCGACGAACTTTTCTTACTATTTCACTGTTACAGTTATGTGGTAACAAAAAACTCATAGAAAATATTTAATAAAAATCGAATCCGTAATTAAGCCATTCTCACACCGTATTCAATTAATTTAGAATGACATAAAAAAAAATTGTTAAAGAAACTTACATTAGAACGCATTGACGTAGGTGATATATAATATGTATATATTTGAAGTGAATAAAACAAGTTTCTATACGAATGCAATTCATAATATTATCTTATTTCAATTGCTTTTGTTAATTGCAAGATTTAACAAAGAAAATACTATAGACATTTCTAGAGAATATGTGATTACGTTTAATTTTATTACTTCATTAATTATTATTAATTTTACTATCGAATCGGAAATAGTTAAATCGTGATTCGATTTTAAAAGAAAAATAATTAATTAAATACAACATTTTGATTTTAGTGATTTTAAACATTGTAATAATATGAGCTGAATGATAAAAACGAAAGGCATTTATAAATCAATGTAATTTATTTCCGACTTATTGCAACACTACGGTACCGATGTCACGATGACAAATGACATATTATATTAAATTGACAGCTCGTAAAATTCGAATAAGCAGCAGCAATTCAAATACAATCTGTATTTATAATTTAATAAAACCAAGAGAATGTTCTCTTTGCATAAATAAAAAAAAAACCGGACATATAGTCCGGCTGCCGGAAAAATGCGAACGAACCATACTAGGACACACGAACCAACATAAATTTGTGTATAAGGCAATTTCGATGTCAACTCGAAGCTAAATCCATCAAGAGCACATCCTTACAGCGGACGGACTATAACATTATATCGAAGGGCGAGCAGCTATTTGGTTTAAGCGAATTTTTAGCAAATTATCAGGAGATCCATTTAAAAGTTAAACATTTGGAAAAAATATCATAAGAAAAAAAAAACTTCTTCAGCTATTTCAATAAACTTAATTGAAGTTCAATTAAAAACATGGAAATGTTGATCCAACTAATAACAAATAAAATGCACCTTTAATTACAAAGATAAATGTCGCGTATTAAACGAATTATCTCTTAAATCAAATAGTCATTAGCCTCTCGATATTGTTTTTTTTTTCTTTCATATATTTTCAAATGCCAAAACTTTGAGATGTCAGATGACTCAAAAGTCAGATAATCTGGCTACGTAGAAAATTTAGGTGACAACAAAAAGTCTGTATGTTTTTTATGGCTGATTTAATAATTAAAATACAATCTAAAGATCTCCCAATTGTATTTACGTAAGGCGCAGGCGAACTTCAAATTTTAATGAAGCCATTATCACGGAGTATTTTGTGTAGAAGATTCTACCGAAAATGAGGTAGGTGTCAATAAATATCGTTAGGCATCGTTTGAAGAACTGTAATTCTCGACCTTAACATACTAATTGTATGGTTCATTTTTCGGTTATAAAATATACGCGGGTAATTATTAATTAACGCTTTCTTTAGATATATGCTTTGAAAAATGTAAAAAAAAACAATACTAAAGCGGATTTAATTTAAATGTATATACACAATTTTTTAATATACCTTTTGTTTATAGTCTATGCTCGGCGCCATTAAATTATTGCATTAAAACAAAAAAAAAGACGAAAGAATATATTAAACTGTTCTAAACAGACAATAATATTTTATATTTTAACGAAAACACCACTGAAAAGTGTAAGCGGGGAACGATAGTAAAAAAAAAGAACAAAAAAGGAAACCTACCATAAACCTCAGTCTTTCTGGTAGAAAATCCAGTTGAGCAACGCTTGCAACACCATCGCCAGTACGAACCCGCCGAACAGATCCCACGAGTGTCCCGTGCTCGGCACGCGACCCAAACTCTGGGGTCTGGTCGCCTTCTGACCCTCGGTTAGCAGGTCTACGGCCTTTGAGAGCCTCATGATGGCCAGCTTCTGCTCTCTGAGGTTCGCGTCGATCGAATACAGCGTCTGTTTCAGGGTTCGTCTGCGGAAAGATCTATTGTTAAGTTACAAATAAACACGATCGACCGACGCGCCAAGTCAACGACCCTGAACGAACAAGTAGGCGTTACATTGCCTACTCGCAAAATATCATCTCAAAGTTTTATATTTATATACATGATAATTAGATAATCTTTTTTTGATGTGAATACGTCTTTAAAATTACTTTCATAGGGACGCAATCCAAAAAAACGAATGATAACAAAATCGGGGGACACAGTTTAGTGTTGTAGCTACATATCTATCATCTCCATCCAAATTTCAGTTACACCACTGGATAGCTAAAGAATCAAAGAATTTATTACGCTAAGTAAGGACTGTAACACATCGCGCGCGGGGGAGGGGGCAGCCCCGCCATTTTGAAGGTAATTTTGCTGCGTATCGAGATTTCCATTTAGTATAACTTTCGACTTGGTGAAGCTACGACGTTCATTCAAGTTTCAATCGTCAGCTCTCGTCAAAATCTACCGATTATATATGAGTCGACTATTATCAAAGCCGGCAATCTGACTTTTGAACAATGATTGGTAAATCAGAAAAACTAATTATTGACTTTGTATTCCATTGGCAGTCACAAAACTCTTCGGAACGACATCTTAGATAAATAACAGGTTAACTATTAACCTTTATTTAATGCAGGTTTTGAACCGTATTCTTTGAAGGAGACGATTATATTCAAATCAATCTGTATTGACAAATCAATAATTTTTTTTTGTCCAAATGCACAGATTGCCACCTTTGATAATAGACGACTCATATATAACATTAGTGTAAAATTGTAACTGTGATTATAATAAGGTGTTAAAATAAAAAAATAATATAAAAAAATATATAATGTCGGCCTATACGCGTCGAAAAGCCAAATCGAAATACAGAGATCGTATACGGTTGGAAAGGGCATCTCAACAGCAATCGAATGGTACCAATAAAACACCATATGATCGAGTCAAGCAGTGCCGGCAACGTAAAGTAATGAATGCGGCCGAGCAGATCAACGACGGTGCCAGTACATCTGCAGCTGGGACGGTTGAAATTACGCAGATGGATGATGAAATCGCTTCTGTATCGACATCGGGCCGTATTACCCGTTACGAGACGTATTCACGTACAACAAACGGCCGTGTCCATAACACAGCCACACCCCTATTTTTTTTTCATTGCTTAGATGGGTGGAAGAACTTACAGGCCACCTGGTGTTAAGTGGTTACTGGAGCCCATATATATCTACAACGTAAATGCGCCACCCACCTTGAGATATAAGTTCTAACTAAGGTCTCGAGTATAGTTACAACGGCTGCTCCACCCTTCAAACCGAAACGCATTACTGCTTCACGGCAGAAATAGGCAGGGTGGTGGTACCTACCCGCGCGGACTCACAAGAGGTCCTACCACCTGTCATAGATACAACGTGTACATTTCTTTTCCATGTATAACTTTTGTTATGTGTTTTTTTTTATATTGAAACAGCTTCCCTACGTTTGCCACTAGGGGCGCTATTCCAACTCAATACAAAATTTGAGTTAACTTTTACGCTATCGAGCACGTTAAAAAACTCGCACTGAGCACACGGATCAGGAATCGCGACATTTATTTCGCTAAATAAAGTCTAACTTGAAACTATATCGAATTTAATTCGTTAGATAGGCGATGCCCAAATTTGGTGGGTATTATCTCACGAAAGAGTCCAAGGGATGTAGTCCAATGCGCGCTGGTCCTATCAAAATAAGATGGCAACAGACTCCAGCATCAACGTCGCTATCCATAGTGCAGAGGACAGGAATGGAGTGGAGGAACATGGTCCGAACGAAACTGCTCCATATAGGTCACGCCCTCAGCACTGAGGAACACGATGGAAGGAGAAGCAGGACCTCATGACATCCAACGAGATTTAAAGCTACCTCGCCGATCTTTTTCCCTACCTATTCTACTCTATGGTCTAGTATGACCTCAAGGGGTCATACTAGATGATGAGCTCCCCTCCACGATGTTTCCCGAGCGCTATGACATATCCTTCTTCAAAAGAGGCTTGTGGAGAGTATTGAGCGGTAGGCAGCGGCTTGGGTCTGCCTCTGGCATTGCTGAAGTCCATGGGCGACGGTTACCACTCACCATCAGGTGGGCCGTATGCTCGTCTGCCTACAAGGGCAATAAAAAAAAAATTCACTGAACTAGTAGGTGAGCTTACTGGGCTCTAACCTAAAGACGTCTGCTAACACTAGCCCTAACAAGGGCAGTGCTTCGCAGAATCTACCACCGGATCGGAAACGCGACCCACTGAGAAGATCCGGCGAGAAACTCAGTGGGCTGTGTCTGTGGGTTAATTTACTCGTGGAGCCCTTCGTCGCGAGCGACGGCTTCAACGAGAACGATGATCGGTGCTTGAGGTACCTAAAAGTAGCGTTAGTGGATCGGGAGGATCCGAAATATGAAATGACGTGCACACGCCGTTTAAACTAGAAGCATAGCTTACGTAGAAGTCTTAGATCTTCTGGCGAGCTCGTCTCGGCTGTCAGAGTCGGAGGCCCTGTGCGAGAGATCCCGCTCGCGGTGTCTGGTCTCGGGTCCCGCCCTGGGGGATCCGCCCCCCGAGCGGAGCGTCCTTATAACGAAGTCCTCCTCGTATTCCAGCACCTCGTCAGGTTGCCACGGACTGACCAGATATAAATATTCATATATACATTAGAGGAAGAGGTAGACCTAAGAAAAAAATTGGATGGATTGCGTGAGAGACGATATGTGTAAGAGGGGAGTGAGCGAAGAATGATATGATAGAAGAGTATGGAAGGAGAAAACATGTTGCGCCGACCCCAGGTGACTGGGAGAAGGGCGGGAGAATGATGTTACATATCTGGATGAGCAATTAACAAACAAAAAAAAACTTATTGCATACTGCATAAACACCAATGAAAGTAATGGAAACATAAAGTAAAAATTTATATAATAAAGACGTTATTTTTTAATATTTACAAATTAGCGTTTTTATCAAAACTAGAGGTCCCGCAGTAGTCGAAATTCGACTATAATTAATTGGAATTGTAAGATTGTACACTACTATGATTGTAT